>NC_092729.1:67578055-68178055 GCF_047496885.1 Scyliorhinus torazame
CTGCTGGGGGAGGGGACCGCGGCTGCTGGGGAGGGGGGACCGCCGCTGCTGGGGGAGGGGGACCGCGGCTGCTCGAGGAGGGAGGCCGCGGCTGCTGGGGGAGGGGGAGGGGACCGCGGCTGCTGGGGGAGTGGGACCCCGGCTGCTGGGGGAGGGGGACCGCGGCTGCTGGGGGAGTGGGACCCCGGCTGCTGGGGGAGTGGGACCCCGGCTGCTGGGGGAGTGGGACCCCGGCTGCTGGGGGAGGGGGACCGCGGCTGCTGGGGGAGGGGGACCCCGGCTGCTGGGGGAGGGGGACCGCGGCTGCTGGGGGAGGGGAACCGCGGCTGCGGGGGGAGTGGGACCCCGGCTGCTGGGGGAGGGGGACCCCGGCTGCTGGGGAGGGGGACCGCGGCTGCGGGGGGAGGGGGACCGCGGCTGCTGGGGGAGGGGGACCGCGGCTGCTCGGGGAGGGAGACCGCGGCTGCTGGGGGAGGGGGAGGGGACCGCGGCTGCTGGGGGAGTGGGACCCCGGCTGCTGGGGGAGGGGGACCGCGGCTGCTGGGGGGAGTGGGGACCCCGGCTGCTGGGGGAGTGGGACCCCGGCTGCTGGGGGAGTGGGACCCCGGCTGCTGGGGGAGGGGGACCGCGGCTGCTGGGGAGGGGTACCACGGCTGCTGGGGGAGGGGGACCGCGGCTGCTGGGGGAGGGAACCGCGGCTGCGGGGGGAGTGGGACCCCGGCTGCTGGGGGAGGGGGACCCCGGCTGCTGGGGGAGGGGGACCGCGGCTGCTGGTGGAGGGGACCGTGGCTGCTGGGGGAGACGGAGGGGGACAGTGGCTGCTGGGGGAGGGGGAGGTGGACCGTGGCTGCTGGGGAGGGGGATGCGGCTGCTGGGGGAGGGGGACCGCGGCCGCTGGGAGAGGGGGAGAGGGACCGTCACTACTGGGGGAGGGGAGGGGGACCGCGGTTGCTGGGGGTAGGAGGGGGACCGCGGTTGCTGTGGGAGAGGGAGGTGGACCCCGGCTGCTGGGGGAGGGGGAGGGGGAGTGGGAACGCGGCTGCTGGGGAGGGGGAGGGGTCCGCGGCTGCTGGGGAGAGGGACCGCGGCTGCTGGGGGAGAGGGAGGGGACCGCGGCTGCTGGGGAGGGGGACCGCGGCTGCTGGGGGAGGGGGACCGCGACTGCTGGGGGAGGGGAGGGGGGCCGCGGCTGCTGGGGGAGGGGGACCGCGGCTGCTGGGGAGGGGGACCGCGGCTGCTGGGGGAGGGGGACCGCGGCTGCTGGGGGAGGGGGAGGGGGACCGCGGTTGCTGGGGGTGGGGAGGGGGACCGCGGTTGCTGTGGGAGAGGGAGGTGGACCCCGGCTGCTGGGGGAGGGGGAGTGGGAACGCGGCTGCTGGGGAGGGGGAGGGGTCCGCGGCTGCTGGGGGAGAGGGACCGCGGCTGCTGGGGGAGAGGGAGGGGACCGCGGCTGCTGGGGAGGGGGACCACGGCTGCTGGGGAGGGGGACCGCGACTGCTGGGGGAGGGGAGGGGGCCGCGGCTGCTGGGTGAGGGGGACCGCGGCTGCTGGGGGAGGGGGACCGTGGCTGCTGGGGGAGGGGGACCGCGCCTGCTGGGAGGGGGACCGCGGCTGCTGGGGGAGGGGGACCGCGGCTGCTGGGGGAGGGGGACCGCGGCTGCTGGGGGAGGGGGACCGCGGCTGCTGGGGGAGGGGGACCGCGGCTGCTGGGGGAGGGAGACCGCGGCTGCTGGGGGAGGGGGAGGGGACCGCGGCTGCTGGGGGAGTGGGACCCCGGGTGCTGGGGGAGGGGGGACTGCGGCTGCTGGGGGAGTGGGACCCCGGCTTCTAGGGGTGGGGACCCCGGCTGCTGGGGGAGTGGGACCCCGGGTGCTGGGGGAGGGGGACCGCGGCTGCTGGGGGAGGGGGACCCCGGCTGCTGGGGGAGGGGGACCGCGGCTGCTGGGGGGAGGGGAACCGCGGGCTGCGGGGGGAGTGGGACCCCGGCTGCTGGGAGGGGGGACCCCGGCTGCTGGGGGAGGGGGACCGCGGCTGCGGGGGGAGGGGGACCGGGGCTGCTGGTGGAGGGGACCGTGGCTGCTGGGGGAGACGGAGGGGGACAGTGGCTGCTGGGGGAGGGGGAGGTGGACCGTGGCTGCTGGGGGGTGGGATGCGGCTGCTGGGGGAGGGGGGACCGCGGCCGCTGGGAGAGGGGGAGAGGGACCGTTACTACTGGGGGAGGGGAGGGGGACCGCGGTTGCTGGGGGTGGGGAGGGGGGACCGCGGTTGCTGTGGGAGAGGGAGGTGGACCCCGGCTGCTGGGGGAGGGGGAGTGGGACCGCGGCTGCTGGGGAGGGGGGAGGGGTCCCGCGGCTGCTGGGGGAGAGGGACCGCGGCTGCTGGGGGAGAGGGAGGGGACCGCGGCTGCTGGGGAGGGGGACCGCGGCTGCTGGGGGAGAGGGAGGGGACCGCGGCAGCTGGGGGAGGGGGGACCGCGACTGCTGGGGGACGGGAGGGGGGCCGCGGCTGCTGGGGGAGGGGGAGGTGGACCCCGGCTGCTGGGGGGAGGGGGAGTGGGAACGCGGCTGCTGGGGAGGGGGAGGGGTCCGCGTCTGCTGGGGGAGAGGGACCGCAGCTTGCTGGGGGAGAGGGAGGGGACCGTGGCTGCTGGGGAGGGGGACCGCGGCTGCTGGGGGAGGGGGACCGCGACTGCTGGGGAGGGGAGGGGGCCGCGGCTGCTGGGGGAGGGGGACCGCGGCTGCTGGGGAGGGGGACCGTGGCTGCTGGGGGAGGGGGACCGAGGCTGCTGGGGGAGGGGGACCGCGGCTGCTGGGGGAGGGGGACGGTGGCTGCTGGGGGAGACGGAGGGGGACAGTGGCTGCTGGGGAGGGGGAGTTGGACCGTGGCTGTTGGGGAGGGGGATGCGGCTGCTGGGGAGGGGGACCGCGGCTGCTGGGGAGGGGGACCGCGGCTGCTGGGGGAGGGGGACCGCGGCTGCTGGGGGAGGGGGACCGCGGCTGCTGGGGGAAGGGGACCGCGGCTGCTGGGGGGAGGGGGGACCGCGGCTGCGGGGGGAGGGGGACCACGGCTGCTGGTGGAGGGGACCGTGGCTGCTGGGGGAGACGGAGGGGGACAGTGGCTGCTGGGGGAGGGGGAGGTGGACCGTGGCTGCTGGGGAGGGGGATGCGGCTGCTGGGGGAGGGGGGACCACGGCCGCTGGGATAGGGGTAGAGGGACCGTTACTACTGGGGGAGGGGAGGGGACCGCGGTTGCTGTGGGTAGGGAGGGGGGACCGCGGTTGCTGTGGGAGAGGGAGGTGGACCCCGGCTGCTGGGGGAGGGGGTGGGGGAGTGGGAACGCGGCTGCTGGGGAGGGGGAGGGGTCCGCGGCTGCTGGGGAGAGGGACCGCGGCTGCTGGGGGAGAGGGAGGGGACCCGCGGCTGCTGGGGAGGGGGACCGCGGCTGCTGGGGGAGGGGGACCGCGACTGCTGGGGGAGGGGAGGGGGCCGCGGCTGCTGGGGGAGGGGGACCGCGGCTGCTGGGGAGGGGGACCGCGGCTGCTGGGGGAGGGGGACCGCGGCTGCTGGGGGAGGGGGAGGGGGGACCGCGGTTGCTGGGGGTGGGGAGGGGGACCGCGGTTGCTGTGGGAGAGGGAGGTGGACCCCGGCTGCTGGGGGAGGGGGAGTGGGGAACGCGGCTGCTGGGAGGGGGAGGGGTCCGCGGCTGCTGGGGGAGAGGGACCGCGGCTGCTGGGGGAGAGGGAGGGGACCGCGGCTGCTGGGGAGGGGGACCACGGCTGCTGGGGAGGGGGACCGCGACTGCTGGGGGAGGGGAGGGGGCCGCGGCTGCTGGGGGAGGGGGGACCGCGGCTGCTGGGGGGAGGGGGACCGTGGCTGCTGGGGGAGGGGGGACCGCGCCTGCTGGGGAGGGGGACCGCGGCTGCTGGGGAGGGGGACCGCGGCTGCTGGGGAGGGGGGACCGCGGCTGCTGGGGGAGGGGGACCGCGGCTGCTGGGGGAGGGGGACCGCGGCTGCTGGGGGAGGGAGACCGCGGCTGCTGGGGGAGGGGAGGGGACCGCGGCTGCTGGGGGAGTGGGACCCGGGTGCTGGGGGAGGGGGACTGCGGCTGCTGGGGGAGTGGGACCCCGGCTTCTAGGGGTGGGACCCCGGCTGCTGGGGAGTGGGACCCCGGGTGCTGGGGGAGGGGGGACCGCGGCTGCTGGGGGAGGGGGACCCCGGCTGCTGGGGGAGGGGGGACCGCGGCTGCTGGGGGAGGGGAACCGCGGCTGCGGGGGGGAGTGGGACCCCGGCTGCTGGGGAGGGGGACCCCGGCTGCTGGGGGAGGGGGACCGTGGCTGCGGGGGGAGGGGGACCGGGGCTGCTGGTGGAGGGGACCGTGGCTGCTGGGGGAGACGGAGGGGGACAGTGGCTGCTGGGGGGAGGGGGGAGGTGGACCGTGGCTGCTGGGGGGTGGGATGCGGCTGCTGGGGGAGGGGGACCGCGGCCGCTGGGAGAGGGGGAGAGGGACCGTTACTACTGGGGGGGAGGGAGGGGGACCGCGGTTGCTGGGGGTGGGGAGGGGGACCGCGGTTGCTGTGGGAGAGGGAGGTGGACCCCGGCTGCTGGGGGAGGGGGAGTGGGACCGCGGCTGCTGGGGAGGGGGAGGGGTCCGCGGCTGCTGGGGGAGAGGGACCGCGGCTGCTGGGGGAGAGGGAGGGGACCGCGGCTGCTGGGGAGGGGGACCGCGGCTGCTGGGGGAGAGGGAGGGGACCGCGGCAGCTGGGGGAGGGGGACCGCGACTGCTGGGGGACGGGAGGGGGGCCGCGGCTGCTGGGGGAGGGGGAGGTGGACCCCGGCTGCTGGGGAGGGGGAGTGGGAACGCGGCTGCTGGGGAGGGGAGGGGTCCGCGGCTGCTGGGGGAGAGGGGACCGCGGCTGCTGGGGAGAGGGAGGGGACCGCGGCTGCTGGGGAGGGGACCGCGGCTGCTGGGGAGGGGGACCGCGACTGCTGGGGGAGGGGAGGGGCCCGCGGCTGCTGGGGGAGGGGGACCGCGGCTGCTGGGGGAGGGGGACCGCGGCTGCTGGGGGAGGGGGACAGCGGCTGCTGGGGGAGGGAGACCGCGGCTGCTGGGCGAGGGGGAGGGGGACCGCGGTTGCTGGGGGTGGGGAGGGGGTCCGCGGTTGCTGTGGGAGAGGGAGGTGGACCCCGGCTGCTGGGGGAGGGGGAGTGGGAACGCGGCTGCTGGGGAGGGGGAGGGGTCCGCGTCTGCTGGGGGAGAGGGACCGCAGCTGCTGGGGGAGAGGGAGGGGACCGTGGCTGCTGGGGAGGGGGACCGCGGCTGCTGGGGGAGGGGGACCGCGACTGCTGGGGAGGGGAGGGGGCCGCGGCTGCTGGGGGGAGGGGGGACCGCGGCTGCTGGGGAGGGGGACCGTGGCTGCTGGGGGAGGGGGACCGAGGCTGCTGGGGGAGGGTGACCGCGGCTGCTGGGGGAGGGGGACGGTGGCTGCTGGGGGAGACGGAGGGGGACAGTGGCTGCTGGGGAGGGGGAGTTGGACCGTGGCTGTTGGGGAGGGGGATGCGGCTGCTAGGGAGGGGGACCGCGGCTGCTGGGGGAGGGGACCGCGGCTGCTGGGGGAGGGGGACCGCGGCTGCTGGGGGAGGGGGACCGCGGCTGCTGGGGGAAGGGGACCGCGGCTGCTGGGGGAGGGGGACCGCGGCTGCGGGGGGAGGGGGGACCACGGCTGCTGGTGGAGGGGACCGTGGCTGCTGGGGGAGACGGAGGGGGACAGTGGCTGCTGGGGGAGGGGGAGGTGGACCGTGGCTGCTGGGGAGGGGATGCGGCTGCTGGGGGAGGGGGACCGCGGCCGCTGGGATAGGGGTAGAGGGACCGTTACTACTGGGGGAGGGGAGGGGGACCGCGGTTTGCTGTGGGTGGGGAGGGGGACCGCGGTTGCTGTGGGAGAGGGAGGTGGACCCCGGCTGCTGGGGGAGGGGGAGTGGGAACGCAGCAGCTGGGGAGGGGGAGGGGTCCGCGGCTGCTGGGGGAGAGAGACCGCGGCTGCTGGGGGAGAGGGAGGGGACCGCGGCTTGCTGGGGAGGGGGACCGCGGCTGCTGGGGGAGGGGGACCGCGACTGCTGGGGGAGGGGAGGGGGCCGCGGCTGCTGGGGGAGGGGGACCGCGGCTGCTGGGGGAGGGGGACTGCGGCTGCTGGGGGAGGGGGACCGCGGCTGCTGGGGGAGGGAGACCGCGGCTGCTGGGCGAGGGGGAGGGGGACCGCGGTTGCTGGGGGTGGGGAGGGGGACCGCGGTTGCTGTGGGAGAGGGAGGTGGACCCCCGGCTGCTGGGGGAGGGGGAGTGGGAACGCGGCTGCTGGGGAGGTGGAGGGGGTCAGCGGCTGCTGGGGAGGGGGACCGCGGCTGCTGGGGAGGGGGACCGCAACTGCTGGGGGAGGGGAGGGTGGCCGCGGCTGCTGGGGGAGGGGGACGCGGCTGCTGGGAGAGGGGGACCGCGGCTGCTGGGGGAGAGGGAGGGGACCGCGGCTGCTGGGGAGGGGGACCGCGGCTGCTGGGGAGGGGGGACCGCGGCTGCTGGGGGAGGGGGGCCGCGGCTGCTGGGGGAGGGGGACCGCGGCTGCTGGGGAGGGGGACCGCGGCTGCTGGGGAGGGGGACCGCGGCTGCTGGGGGAGGGGGACCGCGGCTGCTGGGGGAGGGAGACCGCGGCTGCTATTGGAGGGGGAGGGGACCGCGGCTGCTGGGGGAGTGGGACCCGGCTGCTGGGGGAGGGGGACCGCGGATGCTGGGGGAGTGGGACCCCGGCTGCTGGGGGAGTGGGACCCCGCTGCTGGGGGAGTGGGACCCCGGCTGCTGGGGGAGGGGGACCGCGGCTGCTGGGGGAGGGGGACCCGGCTGCTGGGGGAGGGGGACCGCGGCTGCTGGGGAGGGGAACCGCGGCTGCGGGGGGGAGTGGGACCCCGGCTGCTGGGGGAGGGGGACCCCGGCTGCTGGGGAGGGGGACCGCGGCTGCTGGGGAGGGGGACCGCGGCTGCTGTGGGAGGGGGACCGCGGCTGCTCGGGGAGGGAGACCGCGGCTGCTGGGGGAGGGGGAGGGGACCGCGGCTGCTGGGGGAGTGGGACCCCGGGTGCTGGGGGAGGGGGGACTGCGGCTGCTGGGGGAGTGGGACCCCGGCTTCTATGGGAGTGGGACCCCGGCTGCTGGGGGAGTGGGACCCCGGGTGCTGGGGGAGGGGGACCGCGGCTGCTGGGGGAGGGGGACCCCGGCTGCTGGGGGAGGGGGACCGCGGCTGCTGGGGGAGGGGAACCGCGGCTGCGGGGGGAGTGGGACCCCGGCTGCTGGGGAGGGGGGACCCCGGCTGCTGGGGGAGGGGACCGTGGCTGCTGGGGGAGACGGAGGGGGACAGTGGCTGCTGGGGGAGGGGGAGGTGGACCGTGGCTGCTGGGGAGGGGGATGCGGCTGCTGGGGGAGGGGGACCGCGGCCGCTGGGAGAGGGGGAGAGGGACCGTTACTACTGGGGGAGGGGAGGGGGACCGCGGTTGCTGGGGGTGGGGAGGGGGACCGCGGTTGCTGTGGGAGAGGGAGGTGGACCCCGGCTGCTGGGGGAGGGGGAGTGGGACCGCGGCTGCTGGGGAGGGGGAGGGGTCCGCGGCTGCTGGGGGAGAGGGACCGCGGCTGCTGGGGGAGAGGGAGGGGACCGCGGCTGCTGGGGAGGGGGACCGCGGCAGCTGGGGGAGGGGGACCGCGACTGCTGGGGGACGGGAGGGGGGCCGCGGCTGCTGGGGGAAGGGGAGGTGGGACCCCGGCTGCTGGGGAGGGGGAGTGGGAACGCGGCTGCTGGGGAGGGGAGGGGTCCGCGGCTGCTGGGGGAGAGGGACCGCGGCTGCTGGGGGAGAGGGAGGGGACCGCGGCTGCTGGGGAGGGGGACCGCGGCTGCTGGGGAGGGGGACCGCGACTGCTGGGGGAGGGGAGGGGCCCGCGGCTGCTGGGGAGGGGGACCGCGGCTGCTGGGGGAGGGGGACTGCGGCTGCTGGGGGAGGGGGGACCGCGGCTGCTGGGGGAGGGAGACCGCGGCTGCTGGGCGAGGGGGAGGGGGACCGCGGTTGCTGGGGGTGGGGAGGGGGACCGCGGTTGCTGTGGGAGAGGGAGGTGGACCCCGGCTGCTGGGGGAGGGGGAGTGGGAACGCGGCTGCCTGGGGAGGGGGAGGGGTCCGCGGCTGCTGGGGAGGGGGACCGCGGCTGCTGGGGAGGGGGACCGCAACTGCTGGGGGAGGGGAGGGGGGGCCGCGGCTGCTGGGGGAGGGGGACCGCGGCTGCTGGGAGAGGGGGACCGCGGCTGCTGGGGGAGAGGGAGGGGACCGCGGCTGCTGGGGAGGGGGACCGCGGCTGCTGGGGAGGGGGACCGCGGCTGCTGGGGGAGGGGGCCGCGGCTGCTGGGGGAGGGGGACCGCGGCTGCTGGGGGAGGGGGACCGCGGCTGCTGGGGAGGGGGACCGCGGCTGCTGGGGCAGGGGGACCGCGGCTGCTGGGGGAGGGAGACCGCGGCTGCTATTGGAGGGGGAGGGGACCGCGGCTGCTGGGGGAGTGGGACCCCGGCTGCTGGGGGAGGGGGACCGCGGATGCTGGGGGAGTGGGACCCGGCTGCTGGGGGAGTGGGACCCCGGCTGCTGGGGGAGTGGGACCCCGGCTGCTGGGGGAGGGGGACCGCGGCTGCTGGGGGAGGGGGACCCCGGCTGCTGGGGGAGGGGGACCGCGGCTGCTGGGGAGGGGAACCGCGGCTGCGGGGGGAGTGGGACCCCGGCTGCTGGGGGAGGGGGACCCCGGCTGCTGGGGGAGGGGGACCGCGGCTGCGGGGGGAGGGGTACCGCGGCTGCTGGTGGAGGGGACCGTGGCTGCTGGGGGAGACGGAGGGTGACAGTGGCTGCTGGGGAGGGGGGAGTTGGACCGTGGCTGTTGGGGAGGGGGATGCGGCTGCTGGGGGAGGAGGACCGCGGCCGCTGGGAGAGGGGGAGAGGTACCGTTACTACTGGGGGAGGGGAGGGGACCGCGGTTGCTGGGGGTGGGGAGGGGGACCGCGGTTGCTGTGGGAGAGGGAGGTGGACCCCGGCTGCTGGGGAGGGGGAGTGGGAACGCGGATGCTGGGGAGGGGGCGGGGTCCGCGGCTGCTGGGGGAGAGGGACCGCGGCTGCTGGGGGAGAGGGAGGGGACCGCGGCTGCTGGGGAGGGGGACCGCGGCTGCTGGGGAGGGGGACCGCGAATGCTGGGGGAGGGGAGGGGGGCCTCGGCTGCTGGGGGCGGGGGACCGCATCTGCTGGGGGAGGGGGACCGCGGCTGCTGGGGAGGTGGACTGCGGCTGCTGGGGGAGGGGGACCGCGGCTGCTGGGGGAGGGGACCGCGGCTGCTGGGGGAGACGGACCGTGGCTGCTGGGGGAGGGGACCGCGGCTGCGGGGGGAGTGGGACCGCGGCTGCTGGGGGAGACGGAGGGGTGACAGTGGCTGCTGGGGGAGGGGGAGGGGACCGCGGCTGCTGGGGGAGAGGGACCGCGGCTGCTGGGGGAGTGGGACCCCGGCTGCTGGGGGAGTGGGACCCCGGCTGCTGGGGGAGTGGGACCCCGGCTGCTGGTGGAGGGGGACCGCGGCTGCTGGGGGAGGGGGACCCCAGCTGCTGGGGGAGGGGGACCGCGGCTGCTGGGGAGGGGAACCGCGGCTGCGGGGGGAGTGGGACCCCGGCTGCTGGGGGAGGGGGACCCCGGCTGCTGGGGGAGGGGGACCGCGGCTGCGGGGGGAGGGGGACCGCGGCTGCTGGTGGAGGGGACCGTGGCTGCTGGGGGAGACGGAAGGGGACAGTGGCTGCTGGGGGAGGGGGAGGTGGACCGTGGCTGCTGGGGAGGGGGATGCGGCTGCTGGGGGAGGGGGACCGCGGCCGCTGGGAGAGGGGGAGAGGGACCGTTACTACTGGGGGAGGGGAGGAGGACCGCGGTTGCTGGGGGTGGGGAGGGCGACCGCGGTTGCTGTGGGAGAGGGTGGACCCCGGCTGCTGGGGGAGGGGGAGTGGGAACGCGGCAGCTGGGGAGGGGGAGGGGTCCGCAGCTGCTGGGGGAGAGGGACCGCGGCTGCTGGGGGAGAGGGAGGGGACCGCGGCTGCTGGGGAGGGGGACCGCGGCTGCTGGGGGAGGGGAACCGCGACTGCTGGGGGAGGGGAGGGGGCCGCGGCTGCTGGGGGAGGGGGACCGCGGCTGCTGGGGGAGGGGGACTGCGGCTGCTGGGGGAGGGGGACCGCGGCTGCTGGGGGAGGGAGACCGCGGCTGCTGGGCGAGGGGGAGGGTGACCGCGGTTGCTGGGGGTGGGAGGGGGACCGCGGTTGCTGTGGGAGAGGGAGGTGGACCCCGGCTGCTGGGTAGGGGGGAGTGGGAACGCGGCTGCTGGGGAGGGGGAGGGGTCCGCGGCTGCTGGGGGAGAGGGACCGAAGCTGCTGGGGGAGAGGGAGGGGACCGCGGCTGCAGGGGAGGGGGACCGCGGCTGCTGGGGGAGGGGGACCGCGACTGCTGGGGGAGGGGAGGGGGCCGCGGCTGCTGGGGGAGGGGGACCGCGGCTGCTGGGGGAGGGGGGACCGCGGCTGCTGGGGAGGGGGGCCGCGGCTGCTGGGGAGGGAGACCGCGGCTGCTGGGCGAGGGGGAGGGGGACCGCGGTTGCTGGGGGTGGGAGGGGGACCGCGGTTGCTGTGGGAGAGGGAGGTGGACCCCGGCTGCTGGGGGAGGGGGAGTGGGAACGCGGCTGCTGGGGAGGGGGAGGGGTCCGCGGCTGCTGGGGGAGAGGGACCGCGGCTGCTGGGGGAGAGGGAGGGGACCGCGGCTGCTGGGGAGGGGGGACCGCGGCTGATGGGGGAGGGGGACGCGACTGCTGGGGGAGGGGAGGGGGGCTGCGGCTGCTGGGGGGAGGGGGACCGCGGCTGCTGGGGGAGGGAGACCGCGGCTGCTGGGCGAGGGGGAGGGTGACCGCGGTTGCTGGGGGTGGGAGGGGGACCGCGGTTGCTGTGGGAGAGGGAGGTGGACCCCGGCTGCTGGGGGAGGGGGAGTGGGAACGCGGCTGCTGGGGAGGGGGAGGGGTCGCGGCTGCTGGGGGAGAGGGACCGAAGCTGCTGGGGGAGAGGGAGGGGACCGCGGCTGCAGGGGAGGGGGACCGCGGCTGCTGGGGGAGGGGGACCGCGACTGCTGGGGGAGGGGAGGGGGCCGCGGCTGCTGGGGGAGGGGGACCGCGGCTGCTGGGGGAGGGGGACCGCTGCTGCTGGGGGAGGGGGGCCGCGGCTGCTGGGGGAGGGAGACCGCGGCTGCTGGGCGAGGGGGAGGGGGACCGCGGTTTGCTGGGGGTGGGAGGGGGACCGCGGTTGCTGTGGGAGAGGGAGGTGGACCCCGGCTGCTGGGGGAGGGGGAGTGGGAACGCGGCTGCTGGGGAGGGGGAGGGGTCCGCGGCTGCTGGGGGAGAGGGACCGCGGCTGCTGGGGGAGAGGGAGGGGACCGCGGCTGCTGGGGAGGGGGACCGCGGCTGATGGGGAGGGGGACGCGACTGCTGGGGGAGGGGAGGGGGCTGCGGCTGCTGGGGGAGGGGGACCGCGGCTGCTGGGGGAAGGGGACAGCGGCTGCTGGGGGAGGGGGGACCGCGGCTGCTGGGGAGGGGGGACCGCGGCTGCTGGGGAGGGGGACCGTGGCTGCTGGGGAGGGGGACCGCGGCTGCTGGGGGAGGGGGACCGCGGCTGCTGGGGGAGGGGGACCGCGGCTGCTGGGGGAGGGAGACCGCGGCTGCTGGGCGACGGGGAGGGGGACCGCGGTTGCTGGGGGTGGGGAGGGGGACCGCGGTTGCTGTGGGAGAGGGAGGTGGACCCCGGCTGCTGGGGGAGGGGGAGTGGGAACGCGGCTGCTGGGGAGGGGGAGGGGTCCGCGGCTGCTAGGGGAGAGGGACCGCGGCTGCTGGGGAGAGGGAGGGGACCGCGGCTGCTGGGGAGGGGGACCGCGGCTGCTGGGGGAGGGGGACCGCGACTGCTGGGGAGGGGGCCGCGGCTGCTGGGGGAGGGGGACGCGGCTGCTGGGGAGGGGGACCGCGGCTGCTGGGGGAGGGGGACTGCGGCTGCTGGGGGAGGGGGACCGCGGCTGCTGGGGGAGGGGGACCGCGGCTGCTGGGGAGGGGGACCGCGGCTGCTGGGGGAGGGGGACCGCGGCTGCTGGGGAGGGAGACCGCGGCTGCTGTAGGAGGGGGACAGCGGCTGCTGGGGGAGGGGGACCGCGGTTGCTGGGGAAGGGAGACCGCGGCTGCTGGGGGAGAGGGACCGCGGCTGCTGGGGGAGAGGGAGGGGACCGCGGCTGCTGGGGAGGGGGACCACGGCTGCTGGGGGAGGGGGACCGCGACTGCTTGGGGAGGGGAGGGGGCCGCGGCTGCTGGGGGAGGGGGACCGCGGCTGCTGGGGGAGGGGGACCGCGGCTGCTGGGGAGGGGTACCGCGGCTGCTGGGGGAGGGGGACCGCGGCTGCTGGGGGAGGGGGACCGCGGCTGCGGGGGGAGGGGGACCGCGGCTGCTGGTGGAGGGGACCGTGGCTGCTGGGGGAGACGGAGGGGGACAGTGGCTGCTGGGGGAGGTGGAGGTGCACCGTGGCTGCTGGGGAGGGGGATGCGGCTGCAGGGGGAGGGGGACCGCGGCCGCTGGGAGAGGGGGAGAGGGACCGTTACTACTGGGGGAGGGGAGTGGGACCGCGGTTGCTGGGGGTGGGGAGGGCGACCGCGGTTGCTGTGGGAGAGGGAAGTGGACCCCGGCTGCTGGGGGAGGGGGGAGTGGGAACGCGGCAGCTGGGGAGGGGGAGGGGTCCGCGGCTGCTGGGGGAGAGGGACCGCGGCTGCTGGGGGAGAGGGAGGGGACCGCGGCTGTTGGGGAGGGGGAACGCGGCTGCTGGGGGTGGGGGACCGCGACTGCTGGGGGAGGGGAGGGGGCCGCGGCTGCTGGGGGAGGGGGACCGCGGCTGCTGGGGAGGGGGACTGCGGCTGCTGGGGAGGGGGGACCGCGGCTGCTGGGGGAGGGAGACCGCGGCTGCTGGGCGAGGGGGAGGGGACCGCGGTTGCTGGGGGTGGGGAGGGGGACCGCGGTTGCTGTGGGAGAGGGAGGTGGACCCCGGCTGCTGGGGGAGGGGGAGTGGGAACGCGGCTGCTGGGGAGGGGGAGGGGGTCCGCGGCTGCTGGGGGAGAGGGACCGAAGCTGCTGGGGGAGAGGGAGGGGACCGCGGCTGCTGGGGAGGGGGACCGCGACTGCTGGGGGAGGGGAGGGGGGCCGCGGCTGCTGGGGGACGGGGACCGCGGCTGCTGGGGGAGGGAGACCGCGGCTGCTGGGGTAGGGGGACCGCGACTGCTGGGGGGAGGGGAGGGGGCCGCGGCTGCTGGGGGAGGGGGACCGCGGCTACTGGGGGAGGGGGACCGCGGCTGCTGGGGGAGGGGGACCGCGGCTGCTGGGGGAGGGAGACCGCGGCTGCTGGGCGAGGGGGAGGGGGACCGCGGTTGCTGGGTGTGGGGAGGGGGACCGCGGTTGCTGTGGGAGAGGGAGGTGGACCCGGCTGCTTGGGGAGGGTGAGTGGGAACGCGGCTGCTGGGGAGGGGGGAGGGGTCCGCGGCTGCTGGGGGAGAGGGACCACGGCTGCTGGGGGAGAGGGAGGGGACCGCGGCTGCTGGGGAGGGGGACCGCGGCTGATGGGGGAGGGGGACCGCGACTGCTGGGGGAGGGGAGGGGGCCGCGGCTGCTGGGGGAGGGGGACCGCGGCTGCTGGGGGAGGGGGACCGCGGCTGCTGGGGGAGGGGGACCGCGGCTGCTGGGGGAGGGGGACCGCGGCTGCTGGGGGAGGGGGGACCGCGGCTGCTGGGGAGGGGGAACGCGGCTGCTGGGGAGGGTCGCCCGCGGCTGCTGGGGAGGGGGACCGCGGCTGCTGGGAGGGAGACCGCGGCTGCTGGGCGACGGGGAGGGGGACCGCGGTTGCTGGGGGTGGGGAGGGGGACCGCGGTTGCTGTGGGAGAGGGAGGTGGACCCCGGCTGCTGGGGGAGGGGGAGTGGGAACGCGGCTGCTGGGGAGGGGGGAGGGGTCCGCGGCTGCTGGGGGAGTGGGACCGCGGCTGCTGGGGGAGAGGGAGGGGACCGCGGCTGCTGGGAGGGGGACCGCGGCTGCTGGGGGAGGGGGACCGCGACTGCTGGGGAGGGGAGGGGGCCGCGGCTGCTGGGGGAGGGGGACCGCGGCTGCTGGGGGAGGGGGACCGCGGCTGCTGGGGAGGGGGACCGCGGCTGCTGGGGAGGGGGACCGCGGCTGCTGGGGGAGGGGGGACCGCGGCTGCTGGGGGAGGGGGACCGCGGCTGCTGGGGAGGGGGACCACGGCTGCTGGGGGAGGGGGACCGCGGCTGCTGGGGAGGGAGACCGCGGCCTGCTGGGGGAGGGGGACCGCGGCTGCTGGGGGAGGGGGACCGCGGTTGCTGGGGGAGGGAGACCGCGGCTGCTGTGGGAGAGGGACCGCGGCTGCTGGGGGAGAGGGAGGGGACCGCGGCTGCTGGGGTGGGGGACCGCGGCTGCTGGGGGAGGGGGGACCGCGACTGCTGGGGGAGGGGAGGGGGCCGCGGCTGCTGGGGGAGGGGGACCGTGGCTGCTGGAGGAGGGGGACCGCGGCTGCTGGGGGAGGGGGGACCGCGGCTGCTGGGGAGGGGGACCGCGGCTGCTGGGGAGGGGGACCGCGGCTGCTGGGGAGGGGGACCGCGGCTGCTGGGGGAGGGGGGACCGCGGCTGCTGGGGGAGGGGGACCGCGGCTGCTGGGAAGGGAGGACCGCGGCTGCTGGGGGAGGGGGACCGCGGTTGCTGGGGGAGGGAGACTACGGCTGCTGGGGGAGGGGGACCGCGGCTGCTGGGGAGGGGGACCGCGGCTGCTGGGGGAGGGGGACCGCGGCTGCTGGGGGAGGGGGACCGCGGCTGCTGGAGGAGGGAGACCGCGGCTGCTGGGGGAGGGGGACCGCGGTTGCTGGGGGAGGGAGACCGCGGCTGCTGGGGAGAGGGACCGCGGCTGCTGGGGGAAAGGGTGGGGGACCGCGGCTGCTGGGGAGGGGGGACCGCGGCTGCTGGGGAGGGGGACCGCGACTGCTGGGGGAGGAGAGGGGGCCGCGGCTGCAGGGGGATCGGGAACGCGGCTGCTGGGGGAGGGGGACCGCGGCTGCTGGGGGAGGGGGACCGCGGCTGCTGGGGGAGGGGGACCGCGGCTGCTGGGGGAGGGGGACCGCGGCTGCTGGGGGAGGGGGACCGCGGCTGCTGGGGAGGGGGACCGCGGCTGCTGGGGAGGGGGGACCGCGGCTGCTGGGGGAGGGAGACCGCGGCTGCTGGGGGAGGGGGGACCGCGGTTGCTGGGGTAGGGAGACCGCGGCTGCTGGGGGAGGGGGACCGCGGCTGCTGGGGGAGGGGGACCGCGGCTGCTGGGGAGGGAGACCGCGGCTGCTGGGGGAGGGGGACCGTGGTTGCTGGGGGAGGGAGACCGCGGCTGCTGGGAAAGGGGGACCGCGGCTGCTGGGGAAGGGGACCGCGGCTGCTGGGGGAGGGGGGACCGCGGCTGCTGGGGGAGGGGGACCGCGGCTGCTGGGGGAGGGAGACCGCGGCTGCTGGGGGAGAGGGAGGGGACCGCGGCTGCTGGGGAGGGGGACCGCGGCTGCTGGGCGAGGGGGACCGTGACTGCTGGGGGAGGGGAGGGGGCCGCGGCTGCTGGGGGGAGGGGGACCGCGGTTGCTGGGGGAGGGAGACCGCGGCTGCTGGGGGAGGGGGACCGCGGCTGCTGGGGAGGGGGACCGCGGCTGCTGGGGGAGGGAGACCGCGGCTGCTGGGGGAGGGGGACCGCGGTTGCTGGGGGAGAGGGAGGGGACCGCGGCTGCTGGGGAGGGGGACCGCGGCTGCTGGGGGAGGGGGACCGCGGCTGCTGGGGGTGGGGGAGGGGGCCGCGGCTGCTGGGGGAGGGGGACCGCGGTTGCTGGGGGAGGGAGACCGCGGCTGCTGGGGGAGGGGGACCGCGGCTGCTGGGGAGGGGGACCGCGGCTGCTGGGGGAGGGAGACCGCGGCTGCTGGGGGAGGGGGACCGCGGTTGCTGGGGGAGAGGGAGGGGACCGCGGCTGCTGGGGAGGGGGACCGCGGCTGCTGGGGGAGGGGGACCGCGGCTGCTGGGGGTGGGGGGCCGCGGCTGCTGGGGGAGGGAGACCGCGGCTGCTGGGGGAGGGGGACCGCGGTTGCTGGGGAGGGAGACCGCGGCTGCTGGGGAGGGGGACCGCGGCTGCTGGGGAGGGGGACCGCGGCTGCTGGGGAGGGGGACCGCGGCTGCTGGGGGAGGGGGACCGCGGCTGCTGGGGAGGGAGACCGCGGCTGCTGGGGGAGGGGGACCGCGGTTGCTGGGGGAGGGAGACCGCGGCTGCTGGGGGAGAGGGACCGCGGCTGCTGGGGGAGAGGGAAGGGACCGCGGCTGCTGGGGAGGGGGACCGCGGCTGCTGGGGGAGGGGGACCGCGACTGCTGGGGGAGGGGAGGGGGCCGCGGCTGCTGGGGGAGGGGGACCGCGGCTGCTGGGGAGGGGGACCGCGGCTGCTGGGGGAGGGGGACCGCGGCTGCTGGGGAGGGGGACCGCGACTGCTGGGGGAGGGGAGGGGGCCGCGGCTGCTGGGGGAGGGGGACCGCGGCTGCTGGAGGAGGGGGACCGCGGCTGCTGGGGGAGGGAGACCGCGGCTGCTGGGGGAGGGGGACCGCGGCTGCTGGGGGAGGGAGACCGCGGCTGCTGTGGGAGGGGGACCGCGGTTGCTGGGGGAGGGAGACCGCGGCTGCTGGGGGAGGGGGACCGCGGCTGCTGGGGGAGGGGGACCGCGGCTGCTGGGGAGGGGGACCGCGGCTGCTGGGGGTGGGGGACCGCGGCTGCTGGGGGAGGGAGACCGCGGCTGCTGGGGAGGGGGACCGCGGTTGCTGGGGGAGGGAGACCGCGGCTGCTGGGGGAGAGGGACCGCGGCTGCTGGGGGAGAGGGAGGGGACCGCGGCTGCTGGGGAGGGGGACCGCGGCTGCTGGGGGAGGGGGACCGCGACTGCTGGGGAGGGGAGGGGGCCGCGGCTGCTGGGGGAGGGGGACCGCGGCTGCTGGGGGAGGGGGACCGCGGCTGCTGGGGGAGGGGGACCGCGGCTGCTGGGGAGGGGGACCGCGGCTGCTGGGGGAGGGGGACCGCGGCTGCTGGGGGAGGGGGACCGCGGCTGCTGGGGGAGGGGGACCGCGGCTGCTGGGGGAGGGAGACCGCGGCTGCTGGGCGAGGGGGAGGGGGACCGCGGTTGCTGGGGGAGGGAGACCGCGGCTGCTGGGGGAGGGAGACCGCGGCTGCTGGGCGAGGGGGAGGGGGACCGCGGTTGCTGGGGGAGGGAGACCGCGGCTGCTGGGGGAGGGAGACCGCGGCTGCTGGGTGAGGGGGAGGGGGACCTTCCCACGGCACCCACAGCCCGGCCCTCCGCCACCCAGCCCTGCCCACGGCACCCACAGCCCTCCGCCACCCAGCCCTTCCCACGGCACCCACAGCCCTCCGCCACCCAGCCCTTCGCCCGGCACCCACAGCCCTGACCTCCGCCACCCAGCCCTTCCCACGGCACCCACAGCCCTCCGCCACCCAGCCCTGCCCACGGCACCCACCGCCCTCCACCACCCAGCCCTGCCCACGGCACCCACCGCCCTCCGCTCCGCCAGCCACCCGAGTGGAGATTGGCGGAGGCGCGGATTCCTGAGCAGCGGCTCCCTTACGACAGCCGTCACACCTGACGGGGGAGAGCTTCGGCGCCTGGAGACCGTGTTCCAGACTTTGAGGAGGTCCTGGTACAAGACGGGCAGCGCCAACAGAGAGTTCCGAAGACCCTGCTGGTCCACAGACAGGAGCTGCACGTCGTAGTTCAGGCCGAGCCCCTGGGGGGAGAAATCCGTCGCCAGGGCCCCACCGTGGAGGAGGCTCAGCGTACAGGTAACGCTGCAGAGTCTGAGGGTGGAAAGTGGCAGTCTGGGTGCGGAGGCACACCAGCGCCTGACCGCCCTCCGCCATCGGGAGACTCCAGACCTCCGCAGCGACCCCGTGCAGTCGATTGTCCCGGAGGAACCGAAGCCGGGCTCTCTGGATGGTGGGACAAAGCCAGGGGGGGAGTCAGTGACCAGCCGGGACCACAGCATGGAGGCGATCAGCTGGTTTATGACGAGAACTCGGCCCCTGTGGGACACTCGGAGCCGTCCTGTCCAGCGTCCCAGGCCAGCGGTGACCTTGGTCTCCAGCTCCTGCCCGTTCGCCGGCCAGGCTCCCTCTGCCGGGCAAAGATGGACTCCCAGGTCGAGGCTGTTGGTCCGACTCCAGCTGAAGGGCCCGAGCTCCTCCGGGAGGGGGTCCATCTGCCACGGACCGACCAGGAGTCCGGAACATTTGGCCCAGTTGATCCGTGGGGAGGACGCGGCGGAGTAGACAGCTTGGCTCTCTCGCATCCTCCGCAGGTCCCCGGGGTCAGTGACCATGAGGAACACGGCATCAGCGTCCGCCGAGAGGACCACCCCCCCGTCCGTCTCGCGTAGAACCAGCCCCGTGAACCTCCTCCGCAGGAGGCACAGGAAAGGCCCCACGCAGAGGGAATAATGTTGGCCGGACAGGGGGCAGCCCTGACGCACTCCTCTCCCAAAGCGAAGGGGCGCCGTCAGGGACCCGTTAACCTTAATCAGACTCTCCGAGGCGGCGGACAGTAACCGGACCGGGCGGCAAAATACCACCCGAACCCGACAGCTCGCAGAGTCCCGAGCAAATCCCCGGGCCCCACCCTGTCGAACGCCTTCTCCTGGTCAAGAGACAGGGAGGCGCTCGACATACCAGTCCTCTGGGTAAAGTGAATAATGTCCCGGGCCAGGTGGATATTGTTGTAGATTGTGCGGTCCGGGACTGTGTAGGACTGGTCAGGGTGGATCATGTGGTCCAGCTCGGGGCCAAGGCGTAAACACAGCACCTTGGCTCAGATTTTATAGTCCGTGCTGAGGAGGGAGACCGGTCGCCAGTTCTTAAGTCGGCGGAGATCCCCCTTCTTGGGCAGCAGGGCAATGACGGCCCTGCGCGACGAAAGGGGCATCTCCCCGGTCGCGATACATTCCCCCAGGAACCCCGCGTAGTCGCTCCCCAGGCCGTCCCAGCACGCCCTGTAGAACTCCACGGTCAGCCCGTCCAGCCCTGGGGATTTGCCCCATGAGAGGCTGTCCAGGGCACCGGTCAGCTCTTGGAGGTTGATGGCATTATCGAGCTTCCCGGCGCCCTCCGGGCCCACCTGCGGCAGGTCCTCCCACAGAACTCTGCAAGCATCCTCGCTGGACGGACCCGGAGAGAAGAGGTCGGAGTAAAAATCCCTGATCAGGGTCCTGACCCCCTCCGGATCCGAGATGAGGGACCGGTCGTCGGCCAGCAGCGTAGAAATCTGCCGACGGGCCCCGCGTCCTCTTTCCAGCGAGTAGAAGAAGCGGGAGCCGCGGTCCATGTCCGTTCGGAGACGGATCCGCGACCTCACGTACGCGCCGCGGGACCCGGCCAGTTGCAGGCCCCACAGCGCGCCCCTCTTCTCCCTGTACACCAGCCCCAGGGCCGGGCCTCATCGGGCTGAGCGAGACGTGACTCCAGATCAAGGAGTTCCTCAGCCAGGTTGGCGATCGTGGAGTTCCACCCCGCCGAAGACCCCTTCGTGTACCCCTGACAGAAGGCACGGATCTGGGCCTTGCCCACATCCCACCGTAGCCTCAAGGAGGGGAAGCCACCCCGCTCCCTTCTCCAGCCGGCCCAGAAACGGCAGAACAAGTCCAGGAACCGCTCGTCCTCCAGCAGCAGGTTGTTAAAGTGCGAGTACGCGGATCGTGTCTGAGCGCGGGACGGGGCGAGACCCGCCCACACCAGGTGGTGATCCGAGCTCGGCACCTGCTCCATGGAGGCCGTCGGAGCTCTGGGCAAGTATGTCTTGGAAATGTAAAGACGGTCGATGCTGGACGCTCCGAACTGGGGCCGCACAGAGGTGCACCCCCGCAATTCAGGATGGAGAGTCCGCCAGACATCCACCAAGTCAAAGGACCTAACCATGTCCATCAACTCCACCACCGCCGCCGGGCCGCGCTGGACTCCGATGCGGTCCTTGTCCTTGAGGGTGCAATTAAAATCCCCTCCGAGAACGATGCACTTGCCCGCCGGGATGGTGCTAAGAAGAGTGGACACCTTTTGGAAGAAAGTCGCCTGCTGCGGTCCGGCCACGGGAGCGGATACATTGACAAAGTGAATCACCGCTGCCCCGAAACGGGCCTTTAGGTGCAGCAGACGGACTGGCACCGGCTCCTTGACCTCCCCCCCCCCCCCCCCCCCAAGATCTCCGGCTGAAAATGTGGAGCCAACAAGATAGCCACCCCGCCCGAACGTGGGGCCAGGTGACTCATGAAGACTCCTCCTTGCCCCTCCAGGGTCCACTGAGCTTCGTCACCCGGATGGCCTGGGTTTCCTGCAGGAAGCACACCCCGTACTTTCCGTCCCGGAGGATAGACAGGAACTGGAACCGGTGGTTTGCGTGGCTGCTGCCGTTGATGTTGAGGCTGGCCATGGTTACCTCCATGTCAGCAGCAATAGTTATCCATCACCTTCAGCGCTCAGAGTGGGTGTACTGCCCCATCCACTCCCTCAGGAGTCCCACAAGGAACTGAGCAGCTTGGTGCTGCTCCTACTGGTCTTGATCGAACTCCCGGGCCTCTCTGACATAGGCCCGGGCGGAGCCAAGAGCAGGCAGAAGGGTGGGAGGACAGGAGGCCGGGCCTGCAGCCCTGGATGGTCCCACTCCCACCTCAGGCAGAGGGGGGGGGGGGGAGGAGAGGAGGCCGGGCCTGCAGCCTGGATGGTCCCAGTCCCACCTCAGGCAGAGGGGTGGGAGGACAGGAGGCTGGGCCTGCAGCCCTGGATGGTCCCAGTCCCACCTCAGGCAGAGGGGTGGGAGGACAGGAGGCTGGGCCTGCAGCCTGGATGGTCCCAGTCCCACCTCAGGCAGAGGGGTGGGAGGACAGGAGGCTGGGCCTGCAGCCCTGGATGGTCCCAGTCCCACCTCAGGCAGAGGGGTGAGAGGACAGGAGGCCGGGCCTGCAGCCCTGGATGGTCCCAGTCCCACCTCAGGCAGAGGGGTGGGAGGACAGGAGGCCGGGCCTGCAGCCCTGGATGGTCCCAGTCCCACCTCAGGCAGAGGGGTGGGAGGACAGGAGGCCGGGCCTGCAGCCCTGGATGGTCCCACTCCCACCTCAGGCAGAGGGGTGGGAGGACAGGAGGCTGGGCCTGCAGCCTGGATGGTCCCAGTCCCACCTCAGGCAGAGGGGTGGGAGGACAGGAGGCTGGGCCTGCAGCCCTGGATGGTCCCAGTCCCACCTCAGGCAGAGGGGTGAGAGGACAGGAGGCCGGGCCTGCAGCCCTGGATGGTCCCAGTCCCACCTCAGGCAGAGGGGTGGGAGGACAGGAGGCCGGGCCTGCAGCCCTGGATGGTCCCAGTCCCACGTCAGGCAGAGGGGTGGGAGGACAGGAGGCTGGGCCTGCAGCCTGGATGGTCCCAGTGCCACCTCAGGCAGAGGGGTGGGAGGACAGGGTTTCGCAGTCCCCAATGGTCCCACTCCCACCTCAGGCAGAGGGGTGGGAGGCCAGGAGGCTGCGCCTGCAACCCTGGATGGTCCCACTCCCACCTCAGGCAGAGGGGTGGAAGCACAGGAGGCCGGGCATGCATCCTGGATGGTTCCACTCCCACCTCAGGCAGAGGGGTGGGAGGACAGTAGGCCGGGCCTGCAGCCTGGATGGTCCCAGTCCCACCTCAGGCAGAGGGGTGGGAGGACAGGAGGCCGCGCCTGCAACCTTTGATGGTCCCAGTGCCACCTCAGGCAGAGGGGAGGGAGGACAGGGTCCGCAGTCCCCAATGGTCCCACTCCCACCTCAGGCAGAGGGGTGGGAGGACAGGAGGCTGGGCCTGCAACCCTGGATGGTCCCACTCCCACCTCAGGCAGAGGGGTGGGAGGACAGGAGGCCGCGCCTGCAGCCTTTGATGGTCCCAGTGCCACCTCAGGCAGAGGGGTGGGAGGACAGGAGGCCGGGCCAGCAGCCCTGGATGGTCCCACTCCCACCTCAGGCAGAGGGGTGGGGGACAGGAGGCTGGGCCTGCAGCCCTGGATGGTCCCACTCCCATCTCAGGCAGAGGGGTGGGAGGACAGGAGGCCGGGCCTGCAGCCTGGATGGTCCCAGTCCCACCTCAGACAGAGGGGTGGGAGGACAGGAGGCCGGGCCTGCAGCCCTGGATGGCCCCACTCCCACCTCAGGCAGAGGGGTGGGAGGACAGGAGGCTGGGCCTGCAGCCCTGGATGGTCACAGTCCCACCTCAGGCAGAGGGATTGGAGGACAGGAGGCCGGGCCTGCAACCCTGGATGGTCCCACTCCCACCTCAGGCACAGGTGTGGGGGACAGGAGGCTGGGCCTGCAGCCCTGGATGGTCCCACTTCCACCTCAGGCAGAGGGGTGGGAGGACAGGAGGCTGGGCCTGCAGCCCTGGATGGTCCCACTCCCACCTCAAGCAGAGGTGTGGGGGACAGGAGGCTGGGCCTGCAGCCCTGGATGGTCCCACTCCCACCTCAGGCAGAGGGGTGGGAGGACAGGAGGCCGGGCCTGCAGCTCTGGATGGACCCAGTCCCACCTCAGGCAGAGGGGTGGGAGGACAGGAGGCCGGGCCTGCAGCTCTGGATGGTCCCAGTCCCACCTCAGGCAGAGGGGTGGGAGAACTGGAGGCCGGGCCTGCAGCTCTGGATGGTCCCAGTCCCACCTCAGGCAGAGCGGTGGGAGGACAGGAGGCCGGGCCTGCAGCACTGGATGGTCCCAGTCCCACCTCAGGAAGAGGGGTTGGAGGACAGGAGGCCGGGCCTGCAGTCCTGGGTGGTCCCAGTCCCACCTCAGGCAGAGGGGTGGGAGGGCAGGAGGTTGGGCCTGCAGTCCTGGATGGTCCCACTCCCACCTCAGGCAGAGGGGTGGGAGGACAGGAGGCCGGGCCTGCAGCCCTGGATGGTCCCACTCCCACCTCAGGCAGAGGGGTGGGGGGACAGGAGACTGGGCCTGCAATCCTGGATGGTCCCACTCCCACCTCAGGCAGAGGGGTGGGAGGACAGGAGGCTGGGCCTGCAGCCCTGGATGGTCCCAATCCCACCTCAGGCATAGGGGTGGGAGGACAGGAGGCCGGGCCTGCAGCTCTGGATGGTCCCAGTCCCACCTCAGGCAGAGGGGTGGGAGACAGGAGGTCAGGCCTGCAGCTCTGGATGGTCCCAGTCCCACCTCAGGCAGAGGGGTGGGAGAACAGGAGGCCGGGCCTGCAGCTCTGGATGGTCCCAGTCCCACCTCAGGCAAAGGGGTGGGAGATCAGGAGGCCGAGCCTGCAGCCCTGGATGGTCCCAGTCCCACCTCAGGCAGAGGGGTGGGAGGGCAGGAGGCTGGGCCTGCATCCTGGATGGTCCCACTCCCACCACAGGCAGAGGGGTGGGAGGGCAGGAGGCCGGGCCTGCAGCCCTGGATTGTCCCACTCCCACCTCAGGCAGAGGGGTGGGAGGACAGGAGGCCGGGCCTGCAGTCCTGGGTGGTCACACTCCCACCTGAGGCAGAGGGGTGGGAGGACAGGAGGCCGGGCCTGCAGCCCTGGATGGTCCCACTCCCACCTCAGGCAGAGGGGTGGGAGGACAGGAGGCTGGGCCTGCAGCCCTGGATAGTCCCACTCCCACCTCAGGCAGAGGGGTGGGAGGACAGGAGGCCGGGCCTGCAGTCCTAGGTGGTCACACTCCCACCTCAGGCAGAGGGCTGGGAGGACAGGAGGCCAGGCCTGCAGCCCTGGTTGGTCCCACTCCCACCTCAGTCAGAGGGGTGGTAGGACAGGAGCCTGGGCCTGCAGCCCTGGCTGGTCACAGTCCCACCTCAGGCAGAGGGGTGGGAGGACAGGAGGCTGGGCCTGCAGCCCTGGATGGTCCCACTCCCACCTCAGGCAGAGGGTTCGGAGGACAGGATGATGGGCCTGCAGCCCTGGATGGCCCCAGTCCCACCTCAGGCAGAGGGGTGGGAGGACAGGAGGCTGGGCCTGCAGCCTGGATGGTCCCACTCCCACCTCAGGCAGAGGGGTGGGAGGACAGGAGGCTGGCCTGCAGCCTGGATGGTCACACTCCCACCTCAGGCAGAGGGGTGGGAGGACAGGAGGCCGGGACTGCAGATCTGGAAGGTCCCACTCCCACCTCAGGCAGAGGGTTCGGAGGACAGGATGATGGGCCTGCAGCCCTGGATGGCCCCAGTCCCACCTCAGGCAGAGGGGTGGGAGGACAGGAGGCCGGGCCTGCAGCCCTGGATGGTCCCAGTCCCACGTCAGGCAGAGGGGTGGGAGGACAGGAGGCTGGGCCTGCAGCCTGGATGGTCCAACTCCCACCTCAGGCAGAGGGGTGGGAGGACAGGAGGCTGGCCTGCAGCCTGGATGGTCACACTCCCACCTCAGGCATAGGGGTGGGAGGACAGGAGGCCGGGCCTGCAGCTCTGGATGGTCCCACTCCCACCTCAGGCAGAGGGGTGGGAGGACAGGAGGCTGGGCCTGCAGCCCTGGATGGTCACAGTCCCACCTCAGGCAGAGGGGTGGGAGGACAGGAGGCTGGGCCTGCAGCCCTGGATGGTCACACTCCCACCTCAGGCAGAGGGGTGGGAGGACAGGAGGCCGGGCCCTCAGCCCTGGATGGTCCCACGCCGACCTCAGTCAGAGGGGTGGGAGGACAGGATGCTGGGCCTGCAGCCCTGGATGGTCCCAGTCCCACCTCAGGCAGAGGGGTGGGAGGACAGGAGGCCGGGCCTGCAGCCCTGGATGGTCCCACTCCCACCTCAGACAGAGGGGTGGGCGACATGAGGCCGGGCCTGCAGCCCTGGATGGTCCCACTCCCACCTCAGGCAGAGGGGTGGGAGGACAGGAGGCCGGGCCTGCAGCCCTGGATGGTCCCACTCCCATCTCAGGCAGAGGGGTGGGAGGACAGGAGGCCGGGTCTGCAGCCCTGGATGGTCCCACTCCCACCTCAGGCAGAGGGGTGATCAAACCGTGATCTTTATCAATGATGAGAAGGCGGAGACAGTGGAAGTTTAAACTGTACAGATGTTTCACAGCTGGATTCACACAATACAGACAGCAATGTGTCATAGATTGTGGAAGTGCCACAAATGTTGTCAAATGCAGGACGTGGGGTCCCTCAATGTTTTAATCTTGTTGAGAAACTGTCAGCCCACAGGGACAACATTTCTGTTTAATAGGACTGATGGACAAGTTCAAATAGTTCCGTTTCAAAGTTTAAAATAAGCAGTCATTTTTCTGTGCAGCTTTCGGAATCTGTCAGTGGAATTTACTTCACACAGGCAAGTTTAACAAGTGTATGGGGAACTGATTAGAAGTTTTGATGGAGATATTCCTGCATTATGGAAATGTATGAGATCTATTTAGGGTTGGGAAATGGATTGAGGTTCAAAGGAAGCAGTTGTTTTTTAACTACATCAGACTGAGAGCCTTGAAGATTCACAACTTCCATGTGCTGTGAGAAAGGATTGATTAACCAAGGCCTATTATTCAAATACTTCAGACAAGTGACTAAGCTACAGGAGCATTGAATATACAGACAGAGACAAGCAGACACCTGTAATCGGAGCTTAAACTTCACGTTTAAATGTGAAGGGCTGAAATAAACAAGAGTCCACCCTGGGATTCGGTGCAATTTGAGTTCTGCTTTTCCAAAAAATAAAAATAACTATCTGCAATGAAAAACTTCTTGGACAGGACAGAGGGATTTTGACTCTGTATTTAACCCCAGACAGTATTTGGGTTGTGAGTGTTTGGTGGACAGTGTAGATGAAGCTTTACTCTGAAACACTGGAATTCAGTCTCAGGGCTGATTTAATCAAAATGCTTCAGAATAATAATTGATGTTGTACATCTCGTGTGTGTCTCAGTGACAGCTGTGAAACATGTACAGCACAATCTCATCCTGTTTCTGTGTCTTTCTCTCTCTCGCTGAAATTAGCTGGTCCATTTCCTAAATTACCACCTTTCAAAAGGGCTCCATTGCCTGTGAAGCAGTTTGTGATACCCAAAGGTTATGATAAGTGCTTTAGAAAAGTCTGTCCCCAAGCTGCTGTGAGGATGTTCAGAGTCAGTGTGTGTCTTGGGTCACACACAGGTCAGATACACCTCTCCAAGTTAAAGATTTGTCTCCATTTGAAAGATGTATTGACCCAGTCTGTCTGAGTTTGAGTTTCTGTTTTTTTGTACACGTGTTTGTGTGTTGGGGGGGGGGGGCGTTTGTGTGTGGCATTCTTTACGCGGCACTGGAAGTTACACGGTAGCACAGTGGGTAGCACTGCGGCCTCACAGCTCCAGGGTCCCAGGTTCGAATCCCGGCTTGGGTCACACTCTGTGCGGAGTCTGCACGTTCTCCCCTTGTCCGCGTGGTTTTCTCCCGGGTGCTCCGGTTTCCCCCCTGACGTCCCGAAGGACGTGCTGTTTGGTGAATTGGACGTTATGTATTCTCCCTCAGTGTACCCGAACAGGCGCCAGAGTTTAGCGACTAGGGACTTTTCTCAGTAACTTCATTGCAGTGTGTGACTGTGTGTGTGACTGTGTGTGTGCGCCTGTGTGTCTGTGTGTGTGCCTGTGTGTCTGTGTGTGTGCCTGTGTGTCTGTGTGTGTGCCTGTGTGCCTGTGTGTGTGCCTGTGTGTCTGTGTGTGTGCCTGTGTGCCTGTGTGTGTGTGTGTATCTGTGTGTCTCAGTTTGACTTTGTTGAGTACTGATTGAAGATAATGAGATAGAAAGTTTGATAGAAAGTTTGGCAGCATTGTAGGTGCAAACAATAATGACAGAGACAGTGTGAACCCTGAAGAGAGCGCCATACCTGGGCCCACTCCCCTATCCCGTCGCTGTCACCCTACCTAACCTGAACATCTTTAGATACAGTGGGCAATTTTGATTTATCTTGGCCAACCCACCTAACCTGCACGTCTTTGGACGGTGGGAGGAAACCGGAGCACCCGGAGGAAACCCACGCACACACGGGGAGAACGTCCAGACTCCGCACAGACAGTGACCTAAGCCGGGAATCGAACCCGGGACCCTGAAGCTGTGAGGCAGCAGTGCTAACCACTGTTCAGTCCCGGCTCTGGGTCACTGTCCGTGTGGAGTTTGCACATTCTCCCCGTGTTAGCCTCGGTTTCACCCCCACAACCCAAAGATGTGCAGGGCAGGTGGATTGGCCACGCTAAATTGCCCCTGAATTGGAAAAACTGAACTGGGCTCTGAATTTATTGAAAAAAATTTTTTATTGCCGTTTCCACAATTCTGTGCATTGCGGCTAGTTTACATTTATCAGAGAGTGAAAAGGCTTTCTCTTACGTTTCTATCGTTACAAACTGTTGCCGTTCAGTTTGGCGTTTCTGCCCCCCCCCCCCAACCCCCCTTTCCCTAACCCTTCCCCTCTCTCCCCCGCAGACCCTCCGTGATGCCCTCCCTGGCCGACCTGGTGTGTGACCCCCTGCTCCTTGTTTACCCCCTTACCCCCCCTTTCTTTTCTCCCTCCATCGGTTTCAGCCATGTTCTTTCAGTGGATTGGGGGGGGGTTCCCGCCTCCCCATCTCTCTCGGTGGGGGGAGGGGTCCCCCTCTCCATCTCTCTCGGTGGGGGGGGGCCCTCTCCATCTCTCTCGGTGGGGGGGGGGGGGTTCACCCCTCTCCATCTCTCTCGGTGGGGTGGGGGTTCCCCCCTCTCCATCCCTCTCGGTGGGGGGTCCCCCTCTCCATCTCTCTCGGTGGGGGGGTTTACCCCTCTCCATCTCTCTCGGTGGGGTGGGTTCCCCTCTCTCCATCCCTCTCGGTGGGGGGTTCCCCCCTCTCCATCCCTCTCGGTGGGGGGTTCCCCCCTCTCCATCCCTCATGGTGGGGGGTCCCCCCTCTCCATCTCTCTCGGTGGGGGGTCCCCCCTCTCCATCACTCTCGGTGGGGGGTCCCCCCTCTCCATCTCTCTCGGTGGGGGGGGTTCCCCCTCTCCATCTCTCTCGGTGGGGGGGTTCCCCCCTCTCGATCTCTCTCGGTGGGGGTGTTCCCCCCTCTCCATCCCTCTCGGTGGGGGGGTCCCCCCTCTCCATCTCTCTCGGTGGGGGGTCCCCCCCTCTCCATCCCTCTTGGTGGGGGGGTTTCCCCCTCTCCATCCCTCTCGGTGGGGGTGGGGGTTCCCCCTCTCCATCTCTCTCGGTGGGGGTGGGGGTTCCCCCCTCTCCATCCCTCTCGGTAGGGGGGATCCTCCCTCTCCATCTCTCTCGATGGGGGGTTTCCCCCTCTCCATCCCTCTCGGTGGGGGTGGGGGTTCCCCCTCTCCATCTCTCTCGGTGGGGGTGGGGGTTCCCCCCTCTCCATCCCTCTCGGTGGGGGGGTCCCCCCTCTTATTCTCTCTCGGTGGAGGGGGGGTCCCCCCTCTCTATCCCTCTCGGTGGGGGGGGGGGTTCCCCCCTCTCCACAACTCTCGGTGGGGCGGTGACTTCCCCCTCTCCATGCCTCTCGGTGTGGGTGGGGTCCCCCCTCAATCTCTCTCGGTGAAGGGGGGGTCCCCCCTCTCCATCCCTCTCAGTGGGGGGGTCCCCCCTCTCCACAACTCTCGGTGGGTGGGGGATACCCCCCTCCATCTCTCTCGGTGGGGGGGTTCCCCCCTCTCCATCCCTCTCGGTGGGCGGGTTTCCCCCTCTCCATCTCACTCGGTGGGGGGGGTCCCCTCTCTCCATCTCTCACAGTGGGGGGGGGTCCCCTCTCTCCATCTCTCTCAGTGGGGGGGGGGGGGTTCGCCCCTCTTCATCTCTCTCGGTGGGGGGGCGGCCCCCCTCTCCATCCCTCTCTGTGGGAGGTGGTTCCCCCCTCTCCATCTTTCTCGGTGGGGGGGGGTTCCCCCTCTCCATCCCTCTCAGTGGGGGGGTTTCCCCCTCTCCATCCCTCTCGGTGGAGGGGATCCCCCCTCTCCATCTCTCTCGGTGGGGGTTGGTTCCCCCTCTCCATCCCTCTCGGTGGGGGGGTTTCCCCCTCTCCATCCCTCTCGGTGGGGGGGTTTCCCCCCACTCCATCCCTCTCGGTGGGGGTGGTGGTTCCCCCTCTCCATCTCTCTCGGTGGGGGTGGGGGTTCCCCCCTCTCCATCCCTCCCGGTGGGGGGGTTTCCCCCCTCCATCTCACTCGGTGGGGGGGGCCTCCCCCTCTCCATCCCTCTCGGTTGGGGGTATCCCGCCTCTTGATCTCTCTCGGTAGATGGTGGGTCCCCCCTCTCCATCCCTCTCAGTGGGGGGGGTGGTTCCCCCCTCTCCACATCTCTCGGTGGGGGGGGGATTCCCCCCTCCATCTCTCTCGGTGTGGGGGGATTCCCCCTCTCCATCTCTCTCGGTGGGGGAGGGTCCCCCCTCTCCATATCTCTCGGTGGGGTGGGGGTTCCCCCCTCTCCATCCCTCTCCGTGGGGGGGGTCCCCCCTCTCCGTCTCTCTCGGTGGGGGGTCCCCCCTCTCCATCACTCTCGGTGGGGGGGGGGCGGTGTTACCCCCTCTCCATCTCTCTCATAGAACATTACGGCGCATTACAGGCCCTTCGGCCCTCGATGTTGCGCCGACCTGTGAAACCACTCTTAAGCCCATCTACACTATTCCCTTATCGCCCATATGTCTATCCAAAGACCATTGAATGCCCTTAGTGTTGGCGAGTCCACTACTGTTGCAGCAGGGCATTCCACACCCTTACTACTCTGAGTAAAGAACGTACCTCTGACATCTGTCTTATGTCTATCTCTCCTCAATTTAAAGCTATTTCCCCTCGTGCTAGACATCACCATCCAAGGAAAAAGGCTCTCACTGTCAACCCTATCCTATCCTCTGATCATCTTGTATGCCTCAATTAAGTCACCTCTTAACCTTCTTCTCTCTATCGAAAACAGCCTCAAGTCCCTCAGCCTTTCCTCATAAGATCTTCCCTCCATACCAGGCAACATTCTGGTAAATCTCCTCTGCACCCTTTCCAATGCTTCCACATCCTTCCTATAATGTGGCGACCAGAACTGTACGCAATTCTCCAAATGCAGCCGCACCAGAGTTTTGTACAGCTGCAACATGACCTCATGGCTCCGAAACTCAGACACTCTACCAATAAAAGCTAACACACCGTACGCCTTCTTTACAACCCTCTCAACCTGAGTGGCAACTTTCAGGGATCTATGTATATGGACACCAAGATCTCTCTGCTCATCCACACTGCCAACAATCTTACCATTAGCCCAGTACTCTGTCTTCCTGTTATTCCTTCCGAAATGAATCACCTCACACTTTTCTGCATTAAACTTCATTTGCCACCTCTCAGCCCAGCGCTGCAGCTTATCTATGCCCCTCTGTAACTTGTAACATCCTTCCGCACTGTCCACAACTCCACCGACTTTAGTGTCATCTGCAAATTTACTCACCCATCCTTCTACGCCCTCCTCCAGGTCATTTATAAAAATGACAAACAGCAGTGGACCCAGAACAGATCCTTGTGGTACACCACTAGTAACTGGACTCCAGTCTGAACACTTCCCATCAACCACCACCCTTTGTCTTCTTCCAGCTAGCCAATTACTGATCCAAACTGCTAAATCTCCCTGAATCCCATGCTTCCGTATTTTCTGCAGTAGCCTACCGTGGGGAACCTTGTCAAACACTTTACTGAAATCCATATACACCACATCAACTGCTTTACCCTCATCCACCTGTTTCTCACCTTCTCAAAGAACTCTATATGGTTTGTGAGGCACAACCGACCCTTCACGAAACCGTGTTGACTATGTCTAATCAAATTATTCCTTTCCAGATGATTATACACCCTCTCTTATAAACCTTTCCAAGATTTTGCCCACAACAGAAGTTAGGCTCACTGGTCTATATTTACCGGGGTTGTCTCTACTCTCCTTCTTGAACAAGGGGACAACATTTGCTATCCTCCAGTCTTCTGGCACTATTCCTGTTGACAAAGATGACTTAAAGATCAAAGCCAAAGGCTCTGTAATCTCCTCCCTAGCTTCCCAGAGAATCCTAGGATAAATCGTATCCGGCCCAGGGGACTTATCAATGTTCACCCTTTCCAGAATAGTTAACACCTCCTCCTTATGAACCTCAAGCCCTTCTAGTATAGTAGCCTGAATCTCAGTATTCTCCTCGTCAACATTGTCTTTTTGCTGTGTGAATAGTGATGAAAAATATTCATATAGCACCTCGCCTATCTCCTCGGACTCCAAGCACAACTTCCCACTGCTGTCCTTGACTGGCCCTACTCTTACCCTAGTCATTCTTTTATTCCTGACATATCTATAGAAAGCTTTAGGGTTATCCTTGATCCTACCTTCCAAAGACTTCTCATGTCCCCTCCTGGCTCTTCTTAGCTCTCTCTTTAGGTCCTTCCTAGCTAACTTGTAACTCTCGAGCGCCCTTACTGAACCTTCATGTCTCATCTTTACATAAGCCTCCTTCCTTCTTCCTCTAGACAAGTGTTTCAACTGCCTTTGTAAACCACGGTTCCCTTGCTCGACCACTTCCTCCCTGCCTGACAGGTACATGCTTATCAAGGACACGCAGTAGCTGTTCCTTGAACAAGCTCCACATTTCCATTGTGCCCATCCCCTGCAGTTTTCCTCTCCGTCTCAGTGGGGGTGGGGGGAAGGGTCCCCGCTCTCCATCTCTCTCGGTGGGTGGGGGGTTCCCGCCTCTCCATCTCCCTCGGTGGGGGGGTCCCCCCTCTCCATCTCTCTCGGTGGGGGAGTCCCCCCTCTCCATCTCTCTCAGTGGGGGGTCCCCCCTCTACATCTCTCTCGTTGGGGTGGGTCCACCGTCTCCATCTCTCTCGGTGGGGGCAGGGTTCCCCCCTCTCCATCTCTCTCGGTGGAGGGGGGACCCCCCTCCATCTCTCTCGGCGGGGGGGGGGGTCCACCTCTCCATCTCTCTCGGTGGAGGGGGAGTTCTCCCCTCTCCATCTCTCTCGGTGGGGGCAGGGTTCCCCCCTCTCCATCTCTCTTGGTGGGTGGGACCCCCTGTCCATCTCTCTCGGTGGGGGGGGAGGGGGTCCACCCTCTCCATCTCTCTCGGTGGACGGGGAGTTCCCCCCTCTCCATCTCTCCCGGTGTGGGGGGGGGTGGTTCCACCCTCTCCACCTCTCTCTCGGTGGGGGGGGGTTCCCCCTTCTCCATCACGCTTTGTGAGGGGTCTCCTTCTCCATCTCTCTCCGTGGGGGGAGGGGGGTTCCACCCACTCCATCTCTCTCTGTGGGGGGGTCCCCCTTCTCCATCTCGCTCGGTGGGGGGGGGTCCCCTTCTCCATCTCTCTCGGTGGGGGGGGGGTTCCCCTTCTCCATCCCTCTCGGTGTGGGGGGTTCCCCTTCTCCATCTCTCTCTGTGGGGCGGGGGTCCCCCTTCTCCATCTCTCTCGGTGGGGGGGTTCCCCTTCTCCATCTCTCTCGGTGGGGGGGTTCCCCTTCTCCATCTCTCTCGGTGGGGGGGGGGGGGGGAGGGTGTTCTCCCCTCTCCATCTCTCTCGGTCTCTGCGTCTCTCCGTCTCTCTCTGGGACTCTGCCAAAACAAAATCCACAATCTGCAGTCGACCATTTTATGTCAGTTCACCGGAGCCATTTTATGTCAGTTCACGGTGGCCATTTTACATCAGTTCGCGATAGCCATTTTATGTCAGTTCACAATGGCCATTTTATGTCAGTTCACGGGAGCCATTTTATGTCAGTTCACAATAGCCATTTTATGTCAGTTAACAATGGACAGTTCATGTCAGTTCACGGGGGCCTTTTTAGGTCAGGTCGCAATGGCCATTTTAGATCAGTTCACGGTGGCCATTGAATGTCAGTTCACAATGGCCATTTTATGTCAGTTCACAATGGCCATTTTATGTCAGTTCACAATGGCCATTTTATGTCAGTTCACAATGGCCATTTTATGTCAGTTCACGGTGGCCATAGTATGTCAGTTCAGAATGGCCATTTTATGTCAGTTCACAATGGCCATTTTATGTCAGTTCACAATTGCCATTTTATGTCAGTTCACGGTGGCCATTGTATGTCAGTTCAGAATGGCCATTTTATGTCAATTTGCAATGGACAGTTTATGTCTGTTCACGGGGGCCATTTTATCTCAATTCACGGTGGCTATTTTATGTCAGCTCACGGTGGCCATTTTATGTCAGTTCACAATGGCCATTTTATGTCAGTTCACGGTGGCCATTTTCTGTCAGTTCACAATGGCCATTTTATGTCAGTTCACGGGGCCCATTTTATGTCAGGTCGCAATGGCCATTTTATGTCAGTTCATAATGGACAGTTTGTGTCAGTTCACGGGGGCCATTTTATGTCAGTTCACAATGGACAGTTTATGTCAGTTCACGGGGGCCATTTTATGTCAGGTCGCAATGGCCATTTTATGTCAGTTCATAATGGACAGTTTATGTCAGTTCACGGGGGCCATTTTATGTCAGTTCACAATGGACAGTTTATGTCAGTTCACGGGGGCCATTTTATGTCAGGTCGCAATAACCATTTTATGTCAGTTCACAATGGAAAGTTTATGTCAGTTCACAATGGCCATTTTATGTCAGTTCACGGGGGCCATTTTATGTCAGGTCGCAATGGCCATTTTATGTCAGTTCACAATGGACAGTTTATGCCAGTGCTCCCCCACACAGCCCGCACTGTCAGTGCTTCCCCCACACTGCCAGCACTGTCAGTGCTCCCACACACACAGCCAGCACTGTCAGTGCTACCCCACACAGCCAGCACTGTCAGTGCTCCCACACACACAGCCAGCACTGTCAGTGCTCCTCAACACAGACATCACTGTCAGTGCTCCCCACACAGCCAGCACTGTCAGTGCCCCCCACACAGCCAGCACTGACTGTGCTCCTCCCACCCAGCCAGCACTGTCAGTGCTCTCACCACACAGCCAGCACTGTCAGTGCTCCCACAACACAGCCAGCACTGTCAGTGCTCCCCACACACTGCCAGCACTGCCAGTGCTCCCCCACACAGCCAGCACTGTCAGTGCTCCCCCACACAGCCAGCAATTCCAGTGCTACCCCACACAGCCAGCAATGCCAGTGCTCCCCCACACAGCCAGCACTGTCAGTGCTTCCCCCACACTGCCAGCACTGTCAGTGCTCCCACACACACAGCCAGCACTGTCAGTGCATCCCCACACAGCCAGCACTGTCAGTGCTCTCACCACACAGCCAGCACTGTCAGTGCTTCCCCCACACAGACAGCACTGTCAGTGCTCCCCAACACAGCCAGCACTGTCAGTGCTCCCACCACACAGCCAGCACTGTCAGTGCTCCCACCACACAGCCAGCACTGTCAGTGCTCCCCACACAGCCAGCACTGACTGTGCTCCTCCCACACAGCCAGCACTGTCAGTGCTCTCACCACACAGCCAGCACTGAGTGCTCCCACCACACAGCCAGAACTGCCAGTGCTCCCACCACACAGCCAGCACTGTCAGTGCTCCCCCACACAGCCAGCACTGTCAGTGCTCCCACCACACAGCCAGCACTGTCAGTGCTCCCACCACACAGCCAGCACTGTCAGTGCTCCCACCACACAGCCAGCACTATCAGTGCTCCCCCAGACAGCTAGCACTGTCAGTGCTCCCTACACAGACAGCACTGTCGGTGCTCCACCCACACAGCCAGAACTGTCAGTGCTCCCCCACAGCCAGCACTGTCAGTGACCCGACCCCACACAGCCAGAACTGTCAGTGCTCCCACCACACAGCCAGCACTACCAGTTCTCCGCCCACAGCCAGCGCTGCGAGTGCTCCCCACACAGCACTGCCAGTGCTCTCCCACAGAGCTAGCACTGTCAGTGCTCCCCCACACAGCCAGCACTGTCAATGCTCCCAACACACAGCCAGCACTGTCAGTGCTCCCACCACACAACCAGCACTGTCAGTGCTCCCCAACACAGCCAGCACTGTCAGTGCACCCCCCACACAGCCAGCACTGTCAGTGCTCCCCAGATACAGCCAGCACATTCAATGCTCCCCCACACAGCCAGCACTGTCAGAGCTCCCACCACACAGCCAGCACTGTCATCCTCCCCCCACACAGCCAGCACTGTCAGTGCTCCCCACACAGCCAGCACTGTCAGTGATCCCCCCACACAGCCAGCACTGTCAGTGCTCCCCACACAGCCAGCACTGTCAGTGCTCCCCCACACAGCCAGCACTCTCAGTGCGCCCCCCACACAGCCAGCACTGTCAGTGCTCCCCACACAGCCAGCACTGTCAGTGCTCCCACCACACAGCCAGCACTGTCAGTGCTCCCCCACACAGCCAGCACTGTCAGTGCTCCCCACACAGCCAGAACTGTCAGCGCTCCCTCACAGCCAGCACTCTCAGTGTTTCCCCCACACAGCCAGTACTGTCAGTGCCCCCCCACACAGCCAGCACTGTCAGTGCTCCCCACACAGCTAGCACTGTCAGTGCTCCCCCGCACAATTAGCACTGTCAGTGCTCCCCCACACAGCCAGCACTGTCAGAGCTCCCACCACACAGCCAGCACTGTCAGTGCTCCCCCACACAGCCAGCACTGTCAGTGCTCCCCCACACACAGCCAGCACTGTCAGTGCTCCCACCACACAGCCAGCACTGTCACTACTCCCCCACAGTGCAAGCACTGTCAGAGCTCCCACCACACAGCCAGCACTGTCAGTGCTCCCACCACACAGCCAGCACTGTCAGTGCTCCCCCACACAGCCAGCACTGTCAGTGATCCCCCCACACAGCCAGCACTGTCAATGCTCCCCCACACAGCCAGCACTCTCAGTGCGCCCCACACAGCTAGCACTGTCAGTGCTCCCCCGCACAATTAGCACTGTCAGTGCTCCCCCACACAGCCAGCACTGTCAGAGCTCCCACCACACAGCCAGCACTGTCAGTGCTCCCCCACACAGCCAGCACTGTCAGTGCTCCCACCACACAGCCAGCACTGTCAGTGCTCCCCCACACAGCCAGCACTGTCAGTGCTCCCCACACAGCCAGCACTGTCAGCGCTCCCCCACACAGCCAGCACTCCCAGTTCTCCCCCCACACAGCCAACACTGTCAGTGCTCCCACCGCACAGCCAGCACTGTCAGTGCTCCCCCACACAGCTAGCACTGTCAGTGCTCCCCCGCACCATTAGCACTGTCAGTGCTCCCCCCACACAGCCAGCACAGTCAGAGCTCCCACCACACAGCCTGCACTGTCAGTGCTCCCCCTCACAGCAAGCACTGTCAGTGCTCCCCCACACACAGCCAGCACTGTCAGTGCTCCCACCACACAGCCAGCACTGTCACTACTCCCCCACAGTGCAAGCACTGTCAGAGCTCCCAACACACAGCCAGCATTGTCAGTGCTCCCACCACACAGCCAGCACTGTCAGTGCTCCACCACACAGCCAGCACTGTCAGTGCTCCCCCCACACAGCCAGCACTGTCAGTGCTACCCCACACAGCCAGCACTGTCAGGGCTACCCCACACAGCCAGCACTGTCCGTGCTCTCACCACACAGCCAGCACTGTCAGTGCTTCCCCCACACTGCCAGCACTGTCAGTGCTCCCACACACACAGCCAGCACTGTCAGTGCCACCCACACAGCCAGCACTGTCAGTGCTCTCACCACACAGCCAGCACTGTCAGTGCTTCCCCCACACAGACAGCACTGTCAGTGCTCCCCAACACAGACATCACTGTCAGTGCTCCCCCACACAGCCAGGACTGTCAGTGCCCCCCACACAGCCAGCACTGTCAGTGCTCCCACCACACTGCCAGCACTGTCCGTGCTCCCACCACACAGCCAGCACTGCCAGTGCTCCCACCACACAGCCAGCACTGTCAGTGATCCCCCCACACAGCCAGCACTGTCAGTGCCCCCACCCCACACAGCCAGAACTGTCAGTGCTCCCCATACAGCCAGCACTGTCAGTGCTCCCACCACACAGCCAGCACTATCAGTGCTCCCCCACACTGCCAGCACTGTCAGTGCTCCCACCACACAGCCAGCACTATCAGTGCTCCCCCCCACAAAGCCAGCACTGTCAGTGCTCCCCACACAGCCAGCACTGTCAGTGCTCCACCCACACAGCCAGCACTGTCAATGCTCCCAACACACAGCCAGCACTGTCAGTGCTCCCACCACACAACCAGAACTGTCAGTGCTCCCACCACACAGCCAGCACTACCAGTTCTCCGCCCACAGCCAGCGCTGCGAGTGCTCCCCACACAGCACTGCCAGTGCTCTCCCACAGAGCTAGCACTGTCAGTGCTCCTTCACACAGCCAGCACTGTCAATGCTCCCAACACACAGCCAGCACTGTCAGTGCTCCCACCACACAACCAGCACTGTCAGTGCTCCCCAACACAGCCAGCACTGTCAGTGCACCCCCCACACAGCCAGCACTGTCAGTGCTCCCCAGATACAGCCAGCACATTCAATGCTCCCCCACACAGCCAGCACTGTCAGAGCTCCCACCACACAGCCAGCACTGTCATCCTCCCCCCACACAGCCAGCACTGTCAGTGCTCCCCACACAGCCAGCACTGTCAGTGATCCCCCCACACAGCCAGCACTGTCAGTGCTCCCCACACAGCCAGCACTGTCAGTGCTCCCCCACACAGCCAGCACTCTCAGTGCGCCCCCCACACAGCCAGCACTGTCTGTGCTCCCCACACAGCCAGCACTGTCAGTGCTCCCACCACACAGCCAGCACTGTCAGTGCTCCCCCACACAGCCAGCACTGTCAGTGCTCCCCACACAGCCAGAACTGTCAGCGCTCCCTCACAGCCAGCACTCTCAGTGTTTCCCCCACACAGCCAACACTGTCCGTGCTCCCTCCGCACAGCCAGCACTGTCAGTGCTCCCCACACAGCTAGCACTGTCAGTGCTCCCCCGCACAATTAGCACTGTCAGTGCTCCCCCACACAGCCAGCACTGTCAGAGCTCCCACCACACAGCCAGCACTGTCAGTGCTCCCCCACACAGCCAGCACTGTCAGTGCTCCCCCACACACAGCCAGCACTGTCAGTGCTCCCACCACACAGCCAGCACTGTCACTACTCCCCCACAGTGCAAGCACTGTCAGAGCTCCCACCACACAGCCAGCACTGTCAATGCTCCCACCACACAGCCAGCACTGTCAGTGCTCCCCCACACAGCCAGCACTGTCAGTGATCCCCCCACACAGCCAGCACTGTCAATGCTCCCCCACACAGCCAGCACTCTCAGTGCGCCCCCCACACAGCCACCACTGTCAGTGCTCCCCAGACAGCCAGCACTGTCAGTGCTCCCACCACACAGCCAGCACTGTCAGTGCTCCCCCACACAGCCAGCACTGTCAGTGCTCCCCACACAGCCAGCACTGTCAGCGCTCCCCCACACAGCCAGCACTCCCAGTTCTCCCCCCACACAGCCAACACTGTCAGTGCTCCCACCGCACAGCCAGCACTGTCAGTGCTCCCCCACACAGCTAGCACTGTCAGTGCTCCCCCGCACCATTAGCACTGTCAGTGCTCCCCCCACACAGCCAGCACAGTCAGAGCTCCCACCACACAGCCTGCACTGTCAGTGCTCCCCCTCACAGCAAGCACTGTCAGTGCTCCCCCCACACACAGCCAGCACTGTCAGTGCTCCCACCACACAGCCAGCACTGTCACTACTCCCCCACAGTGCAAGCACTGTCAGAGCTCCCAACACACAGCCAGCATTGTCAGTGCTCCCACCACACAGCCAGCACTGTCAGTGCTCCCCCACACAGCCAGCACTGTCAGTGCTCCCCCCACACAGCCAGCACTGTCAGTGCTACCCCACACAGCCAGCACTGTCAGGGCTACCCCACACAGCCAGCACTGTCCGTGCTCTCACCACACAGCCAGCACTGTCAGTGCTTCCCCCACACTGCCAGCACTGTCAGTGCTCCCACACACACAGCCAGCACTGTCAGTGCCACCCACACAGCCAGCACTGTCAGTGCTCTCACCACACAGCCAGCACTGTCAGTGCTTCCCCCACACAGACAGCACTGTCAGTGCTCCCCAACACAGACATCACTGTCAGTGCTCCCCCACACAGCCAGGACTGTCAGTGCCCCCCACACAGCCAGCACTGTCAGTGCTGTCACCACACAGCCAGCACTGTCAGTGCTCCCACCACACTGCCAGCACTGTCAGTGCTCCCACCACACAGCCAGCACTGCCAGTGCTCCCACCACACAGCCAGAACTGTCAGTGATCCCCCCACACAGCCAGCACTGTCAGTGCCCCCACCCCACACAGCCAGAACTGTCAGTGCTCCCCATACAGCCAGCACTGTCAGTGCTCCCACCACACAGCCAGCACTATCAGTGCTCCCCCACACTGCCAGCACTGTCAGTGCTCCCACCACACAGCCAGCACTATCAGTGCTCCCCCCCACAAAACCAGCACTGTCAGTGCTCCCCACACAGCCAGCACTGTCAGTGCTCCACCCACACAGCCAGCACTGCCAGTGCTGCCCCACACAGCCAGCACTGCCAGTGCTCCCCCCACACAGCCAGCACTGTCAGTGCTCTACCCTCACAGCCAGCACTGTCCGTGCTCCCCCACACAGCCAGCACTGTCAGTGCTCCCACCACACAGCCAGCACTGTCGGTGCTCCACACAGAGCCAGCACTGTCAGTGCTCCCACCACACACAGCCAGCACTGTCAGTGCTCCCACAGCCAGCATTGTCAGTGCTCCCACCACACAGCCAGCACTGAGACTGCGCCCCACACAGCCAGCACTGCCTGTGCTCTCCCACAGAGCTAGCACTGTCAGTGCTCCCCACACAGCCAGCACTGTCAGTGCTCCCACCACACAACCAGCACTGTCAGTGCTCCCCACACAGCCAGCACTGTCAGTGCTCCCCCACACAGCCAGCTCTGTCACTACTCCCCCACAGTGCAAGCACTGTCAGAGCTCCCACCACACAGCCAGCACTGTCAGTGCTCCCACCACACAGCCAGCACTGTCAGTGCTCCCCCACACAGCCAGCACTGTCAGTGCTCCCCCCACACAGCCAGCACTGTCAGTGCTACCCCACACAGCCAGCACTGTCAGTGCTGCCCCACACACCCAGCACTGTCCGTGCTCTCACCACACAGCCAGCACTGTCAGTGCTTCCCCCACACTGCCAGCACTGTCAGTGCTCCCACGCACACAGCCAGCACTGTCAGTGCTACCCCACACAGCCAGCACTGTCAGTGATCTCACCACACAGCCAGCACTGTCAGTGCTTCCCCCACACAGACAGCACTGTCAGTGCTCCCCAACACAGACATCACTGTCAGTGCTCCCCCACACAGCCAGAACTGTCAGTGCTCCCACCACACAGCCAGCACTACCAGTTCTCCGCCCACAGCCAGCGCTGCGAGTGCTCCCCACACAGCACTGCCAGTGCTCTCCCACAGAGCTAGCACTGTCAGTGCTCCCCCACACAGCCAGCACTGTCAATGCTCCCAACACACAGCCAGCACTGTCAGTGCTCCCACCACACAACCAGCACTGTCAGTGCTCCCCAACACAGCCAGCACTGTCAGTGCACCCCCCACACAGCCAGCACTGTCAGTGCTCCCCAGATACAGCCAGCACATTCAATGCTCCCCCACACAGCCAGCACTGTCAGAGCTCCCACCACACAGCCAGCACTGTCATCCTCCCCCCACACAGCCAGCACTGTCAGTGCTCCCCACACAGCCAGCACTGTCAGTGATCCCCCCACACAGCCAGCACTGTCAGTGCTCCCCACACAGCCAGCACTGTCAGTGCTCCCCCACACAGCCAGCACTCTCAGTGCGCCCCCCACACAGCCAGCACTGTCAGTGCTCCCCACACAGCCAGCACTGTCAGTGCTCCCACCACACAGCCAGCACTGTCAGTGCTCCCCCACACAGCCAGCACTGTCAGTGCTCCCCACACAGCCAGAACTGTCAGCGCTCCCTCACAGCCAGCACTCTCAGTGTTTCCCCCACACAGCCAGTACTGTCAGTGCCCCCCCACACAGCCAGCACTGTCAGTGCTCCCCACACAGCTAGCACTGTCAGTGCTCCCCCGCACAATTAGCACTGTCAGTGCTCCCCCACACAGCCAGCACTGTCAGAGCTCCCACCACACAGCCAGCACTGTCAGTGCTCCCCCACACAGCCAGCACTGTCAGTGCTCCCCCACACACAGCCAGCACTGTCAGTGCTCCCACCACACAGCCAGCACTGTCACTACTCCCCCACAGTGCAAGCACTGTCAGAGCTCCCACCACACAGCCAGCACTGTCAGTGCTCCCACCACACAGCCAGCACTGTCAGTGCTCCCCCACACAGCCAGCACTGTCAGTGATCCCCCCACACAGCCAGCACTGTCAATGCTCCCCCACACAGCCAGCACTCTCAGTGCGCCCCCCACACAGCCAGCACTGTCAGTGCTCCCCAGACAGCCAGCACTGTCAGTGCTCCCACCACACAGCCAGCACTGTCAGTGCTCCCCCACACAGCCAGCACTGTCAGTGCTCCCCACACAGCCAGCACTGTCAGCGCTCCCCCACACAGCCAGCACTCCCAGTTCTCCCCCCACACAGCCAACACTGTCAGTGCTCCCACCGCACAGCCAGCACTGTCAGTGCTCCCCCACACAGCTAGCACTGTCAGTGCTCCCCCGCACCATTAGCACTGTCAGTGCTCCCCCCACACAGCCAGCACAGTCAGAGCTCCCACCACACAGCCTGCACTGTCAGTGCTCCCCCTCACAGCAAGCACTGTCAGTGCTCCCCCACACACAGCCAGCACTGTCAGTGCTCCCACCACACAGCCAGCACTGTCACTACTCCCCCACAGTGCAAGCACTGTCAGAGCTCCCAACACACAGCCAGCATTGTCAGTGCTCCCACCACACAGCCAGCACTGTCAGTGCTCCACCACACAGCCAGCACTGTCAGTGCTCCCCCCACACAGCCAGCACTGTCAGTGCTACCCCACACAGCCAGCACTGTCAGGGCTACCCCACACAGCCAGCACTGTCCGTGCTCTCACCACACAGCCAGCACTGTCAGTGCTTCCCCCACACTGCCAGCACTGTCAGTGCTCCCACACACACAGCCAGCACTGTCAGTGCCACCCACACAGCCAGCACTGTCAGTGCTCTCACCACACAGCCAGCACTGTCAGTGCTTCCCCCACACAGACAGCACTGTCAGTGCTCCCCAACACAGACATCACTGTCAGTGCTCCCCCACACAGCCAGGACTGTCAGTGCCCCCCACACAGCCAGCACTGTCAGTGCTGTCACCACACAGCCAGCACTGTCAGTGCTCCCACCACACTGCCAGCACTGTCAGTGCTCCCACCACACAGCCAGCACTGCCAGTGCTCCCACCACACAGCCAGCACTATCAGTGATCCCCCCACACAGCCAGCACTGTCAGTGCCCCCACCCCACACAGCCAGAACTGTCAGTGCTCCCCATACAGCCAGCACTGTCAGTGCTCCCACCACACAGCCAGCACTATCAGTGCTCCCCCACACTGCCAGCACTGTCAGTGCTCCCACCACACAGCCAGCACTATCAGTGCTCCCCCCCACAAAGCCAGCACTGTCAGTGCTCCCCACACAGCCAGCACTGTCAGTGCTCCACCCACACAGCCAGCACTGTCAATGCTCCCAACACACAGCCAGCACTGTCAGTGCTCCCACCACACAACCAGAACTGTCAGTGCTCCCACCACACAGCCAGCACTACCAGTTCTCCGCCCACAGCCAGCGCTGCGAGTGCTCCCCACACAGCACTGCCAGTGCTCTCCCACAGAGCTAGCACTGTCAGTGCTCCTTCACACAGCCAGCACTGTCAATGCTCCCAACACACAGCCAGCACTGTCAGTGCTCCCACCACACAACCAGCACTGTCAGTGCTCCCCAACACAGCCAGCACTGTCAGTGCACCCCCCACACAGCCAGCACTGTCAGTGCTCCCCAGATACAGCCAGCACATTCAATGCTCCCCCACACAGCCAGCACTGTCAGAGCTCCCACCACACAGCCAGCACTGTCATCCTCCCCCCACACAGCCAGCACTGTCAGTGCTCCCCACACAGCCAGCACTGTCAGTGATCCCCCCACACAGCCAGCACTGTCAGTGCTCCCCACACAGCCAGCACTGTCAGTGCTCCCCCACACAGCCAGCACTCTCAGTGCGCCCCCCACACAGCCAGCACTGTCTGTGCTCCCCACACAGCCAGCACTGTCAGTGCTCCCACCACACAGCCAGCACTGTCAGTGCTCCCCCACACAGCCAGCACTGTCAGTGCTCCCCACACAGCCAGAACTGTCAGCGCTCCCTCACAGCCAGCACTCTCAGTGTTTCCCCCACACAGCCAACACTGTCCGTGCTCCCACCGCACAGCCAGCACTGTCAGTGCTCCCCACACAGCTAGCACTGTCAGTGCTCCCCCGCACAATTAGCACTGTCAGTGCTCCCCCACACAGCCAGCACTGTCAGAGCTCCCACCACACAGCCAGCACTGTCAGTGCTCCCCCACACAGCCAGCACTGTCAGTGCTCCCCCACACACAGCCAGCACTGTCAGTGCTCCCACCACACAGCCAGCACTGTCACTACTCCCCCACAGTGCAAGCACTGTCAGAGCTCCCACCACACAGCCAGCACTGTCAATGCTCCCACCACACAGCCAGCACTGTCAGTGCTCCCCCACACAGCCAGCACTGTCAGTGATCCCCCCACACAGCCAGCACTGTCAATGCTCCCCCACACAGCCAGCACTCTCAGTGCGCCCCCCACACAGCCACCACTGTCAGTGCTCCCCAGACAGCCAGCACTGTCAGTGCTCCCACCACACAGCCAGCACTGTCAGTGCTCCCCCACACAGCCAGCACTGTCAGTGCTCCCCACACAGCCAGCACTGTCAGCGCTCCCCCACACAGCCAGCACTCCCAGTTCTCCCCCCACACAGCCAACACTGTCAGTGCTCCCACCGCACAGCCAGCACTGTCAGTGCTCCCCCACACAGCTAGCACTGTCAGTGCTCCCCCGCACCATTAGCACTGTCAGTGCTCCCCCCACACAGCCAGCACAGTCAGAGCTCCCACCACACAGCCTGCACTGTCAGTGCTCCCCCTCACAGCAAGCACTGTCAGTGCTCCCCCACACACAGCCAGCACTGTCAGTGCTCCCACCACACAGCCAGCACTGTCACTACTCCCCCACAGTGCAAGCACTGTCAGAGCTCCCAACACACAGCCAGCATTGTCAGTGCTCCCACCACACAGCCAGCACTGTCAGTGCTCCCCACACAGCCAGCACTGTCAGTGCTCCCCCCACACAGCCAGCACTGTCAGTGCTACCCCACACAGCCAGCACTGTCAGGGCTACCCCACACAGCCAGCACTGTCCGTGCTCTCACCACACAGCCAGCACTGTCAGTGCTTCCCCCACACTGCCAGCACTGTCAGTGCTCCCACACACACAGCCAGCACTGTCAGTGCCACCCACACAGCCAGCACTGTCAGTGCTCTCACCACACAGCCAGCACTGTCAGTGCTTCCCCCACACAGACAGCACTGTCAGTGCTCCCCAACACAGACATCACTGTCAGTGCTCCCCCACACAGCCAGGACTGTCAGTGCCTCCCACACAGCCAGCACTGTCAGTGCTGTCACCACACAGCCAGCACTGTCAGTGCTCCCACCACACTGCCAGCACTGTCAGTGCTCCCACCACACAGCCAGCACTGCCAGTGCTCCCACCACACAGCCAGAACTGTCAGTGATCCCCCCACACAGCCAGCACTGTCAGTGCCCCCACCCCACACAGCCAGAACTGTCAGTGCTCCCCATACAGCCAGCACTGTCAGTGCTCCCACCACACAGCCAGCACTATCAGTGCTCCCCCACACTGCCAGCACTGTCAGTGCTCCCACCACACAGCCAGCACTATCAGTGCTCCCCCCCACAAAACCAGCACTGTCAGTGCTCCCCACACAGCCAGCACTGTCAGTGCTCCACCCACACAGCCAGCACTGCCAGTGCTGCCCCACACAGCCAGCACTGCCAGTGCTCCCCCCACACAGCCAGCACTGTCAGTGCTCTACCCTCACAGCCAGCACTGTCCGTGCTCCCCCACACAGCCAGCACTGTCAGTGCTCCCACCACACAGCCAGCACTGTCGGTGCTCCACACAGAGCCAGCACTGTCAGTGCTCCCACCACACACAGCCAGCACTGTCAGTGCTCCCACAGCCAGCATTGTCAGTGCTCCCACCACACAGCCAGCACTGAGACTGCGCCCCACACAGCCAGCACTGCCTGTGCTCTCCCACAGAGCTAGCACTGTCAGTGCTCCCCACACAGCCAGCACTGTCAGTGCTCCCACCACACAACCAGCACTGTCAGTGCTCCCCACACAGCCAGCACTGTCAGTGCTCCCCCACACAGCCAGCTCTGTCACTACTCCCCCACAGTGCAAGCACTGTCAGAGCTCCCACCACACAGCCAGCACTGTCAGTGCTCCCACCACACAGCCAGCACTGTCAGTGCTCCCCCACACAGCCAGCACTGTCAGTGCTCCCCCCACACAGCCAGCACTGTCAGTGCTACCCCACACAGCCAGCACTGTCAGTGCTGCCCCACACACCCAGCACTGTCCGTGCTCTCACCACACAGCCAGCACTGTCAGTGCTTCCCCCACACTGCCAGCACTGTCAGTGCTCCCACGCACACAGCCAGCACTGTCAGTGCTACCCCACACAGCCAGCACTGTCAGTGATCTCACCACACAGCCAGCACTGTCAGTGCTTCCCCCACACAGACAGCACTGTCAGTGCTCCCCAACACAGACATCACTGTCAGTGCTCCCCCACACAGCCAGTACTGTCAGTGCCCCCCACACAGCCAGCACTGTCAGTGCTCTCACCACACAGCCAGCACTGTCAGTGCTCCCACCACACTGCCAGCACTCTCAGTGCTCCCACCACACAGCCAGCACTGCCAGTGCTCCCACCACACAGCCAGCACTGTCAGTGGTCCCCCCACACAGCCAGCACTTTCAGTGCCCCCACCCCACACAGCCATCACTGTCAGTGCTCCCCATACAGCCAGCACTGTCAGTGCCCCCACCACACAGCCAGCACTATCAGTGCTCCCCCCACACAGCCAGCACTGTCAGTGCTCCCACCACACAGCCAGCACTATCAGTGCTGCCCCCACACAGCCAGCACTGTCAGTGCTCCCCACACAGCCAGCACTGTCAGTGCTCCACCCACACAGCCCGCACTGTCAGTGCTCCCCCACACAGCCAGCACTGCCAGTGCTCCCCCACACAGCCAGCACTGCCAGTGCTCTACCCTCACAGCCAGCACTGTCCGTGCTCCCCCACACAGCCAGCATTGTCAGTGCTCCCAGCACACAGCCAGCACTGTCGGTGCTCCCCACAGAGCCAGCACTGTCAGTGCTCCCACCACACACAGCCAGCACTGTCAGTGCTCCCACCACACAGCCATCACTGCCAGTTCTCCATCCACAGCCAACACTGAGACTGCGCCCCACACAGCCAGCACTGCCTGTGCTCTCCCACAGAGCTAGCACTGTCAGTGCTCCCCCACACAGCCAGCACTGTCAGTGCTCCCACCACACAACCAGCACTGTCAGTGCTCCCCACACAGCCAGCACTGTCAGTGCTCCCCCACACAGCCAGCACTGTCAGTGCTCCCCCCCCATACAGCCAGCTCTGTCAGTGCTCCCCCACACAGCCAGCACTGTCAGTGCTCCCCCACACAGCCAGCACTGTCACTACTCCCCCACAGTGCAAGCACTGTCAGAGCTCCCACCACACAGCCAGCACTGTCAGTGCTCCCACCACACAGCCAGCACTGTCAGTGCTCCCCCACACAGCCAGCACTGTCTGTGCTCCCCCCACACAGCCAGCACTGTCAGTGCTACCCCACACAGCCAGCACTGTCAGTGCTACCCCACACAACCAGCACTGTCCGTGCTCTCACCACACAGCCAGCACTGTCAGTGCTTTCCCCACACTGCCAGCACTGTCAGTGCTCCCACACACACAGCCAGCACTGTCAGTGCTACCCCACACAGCCAGCACTGTCAGTGGTCTCACCACACAACCAGCACTGTCAGTGCTTCCCCCACACAGACAGCACTGTCAGTGCTCCCCAAGACAGACATCACTGTCAGTGCTCCCCCACACAGCCAGTACTGTCAGTGCCCCCCCACACAGCCAGCACTGTCAGTGCTCTCACCACACAGCCAGCACTGTCAGTGCTCCCACCACACTGCCAGCACTGTCAGTGCTCCCACCACACAGCCAGCACTGCCAGTGCTCCCACCACACAGCCAGCACTGTCAGTGGTCCCCCCACGCAGCCAGCACTGTCAGTGCTCCCCATACAGCCAGCACTGTCAGTGCCCCCACCACACAGCCAGCACTATCAGTGCTCCCTCCACACAGCCAGCACTGTCAGTGCTCCCACCACACAGCCAGCACTGTCAGTGCTCCACCCACACAGCCAGCACTGCCAGTGCTCCCCCACACAGCCAGCACTGCCAGTGCTCCCCCACACAGCCAGCACTGCCAGTGCTCCCCCCACACAGCCAGCACTGTCAGTGCTCTACCCTCACAGCCAGCACTGTCCGTGGTCCCCCACACAGCCAGCACTGTCAGTGCTCCCACCACACAGCCAGCACTGTCGGTGCTCCCCACAGAGCCAGCACTGTCAGTGCTCCCACCACACACAGCCAGCACTGTCAGTGCTCCCCACAGCCAGCATTGTCAGTGCTCCCACCACACAGCCAGCACTGCCTGTGCTCTCCCACAGAGCTAGCACTGTCAGTGCTCCCCCACACAGCCAGCACTGCCAGTGCTCCCACCACACAACCAGCACTGTCAGTGCTCCCCACACAGCCAGCACTGTCAGTGTTCCCCCACACAGCCAGCACTGTCAATGCTCCCCCCATACAGCCAGCACTGTCAGTGCTCCCCCACACAGCCAGCACTCTCACTGCTACCCCACACAGCCAGCACTGTCAGTGCTCCCCCACACAGCCAGCACTGTCAGTGCTCCCACCACACAGCCAGCACTGTCAGTGCTCCCCCCACACAGCCAGCACTGTCAGTGCTCCCCCACACAGCCAGCACTGTCAGTGCTCCCCCCACACAGCCAGCACTGTCAGTGCTCCCACCGCACAGCCAGCCCTGTCAGTGCTCCCCACACAGACAGCACTGGAAATGCTCCCGCCAAACTCTGTCTGTGTCTCTGTCTGTGTTGCTCTGTCTGTCTGTGTCTCTCTATCTGTCTCTCACTCTGTCCCTGTCTCTGTCTCTGCCTGTGTCTCTGTCTCTCTCTTTGTCTCTGTCTGTGTCTCTGTCTCTGTCCCTGTCTCTGTCTGTGTCCCTGTCTCTGTCTGCGTCTCTGTCTGTGTCTCTGTCTCTGTCTGTGTCCCTGTCTCTGTCTGTGCCCCTGTCTCTCTCTGTGTCTCTGTCTGTGTCTCTGTGTTTGTCTGTGTCTTAGTCTGCCTGTGTCTCTGTCTATGTCTGTGTCTCTGTCTGTATCTCTGTCTGTGTCTCTGTGTCTGTCTGTACCTCTCTCTGTGTCTGTCTGTGTGTCAGTCTCTGTCTCTGTCTGTTTCTCTGTGTCTGTCTGTGTCTCAGTCTCTGTCTGGGGCACATTCTGCTGCACAGACTGTGTTTCGGTGTGAGGCACCACCCAGCTGATCGGCATTGGGGGAGTCACACACACCCAGCTGATTGGCCATGGTGGAGACACACACCCAGCTGATCGGCAATGGGGAGAGGCACACATCCAGCTGATCGGCAATGCGGGGAAGCACACATCCAGCTGATCGGCATTGGGGAATCACACACACCCAGTTGATCGGCAATGGGGGGAAGCACACACCCAGCTAATCGGCAATGGGGGGAAGCACACACACAGCTGACTGGCCATGGGTGTGTCACACTGAACCAGCTGATCGGCCATGGGAGAGTCACACTGACCCAGTTGATCGGCCATGGGGGAGTCACAATGACCCAGCTGATCGGCCATGGGGGAGTCACACTGATCCAGCTGATCGGCCATGTGGGAGTCACACTGATCCAGCTGATCGGCCATGGGGGAGTCACACCCACCCACCGACAGTCTCTCCTGGTAATGCAGAATGGTAAATCTCTGCCTGTGTCTCTGCCTGTATCTGTCCAATTCTCTCTCTGTCTGTGTTTCTGTCTGTGTTTCTGTCTGTTTCTCTGTCTGTGTCTCTGTCTGTATCTCTGTCTGTGTCTCTGTGTCGGTCTGTATCTCTCTCTGCGTCTCCGTCTCTGTCTGTGTCTCTGTCTGTGTCTGTATCTCTCTGTGTCTGTGTCCCTGTTGAGGCTGTGTCAGTGTCTCTCCCTGTGTCACTATCTGTATCTCTGTCTGTGTTTCTGTCTGTGTCTCTGGCAGTGTCTCTTTCTCTGTCCGTGTCTGTTTCTGTATCTCTGTCTGTGTCTCTGTCTGTGTCACTGCCTCTGTCTCTGTCTGTGTCTCTGTCTCTGTCTGTTTATGTGTTTGTGTCTCTATCTGCGTCTATGCCCCTGTCTGTGTCTGTGTGTGTGTCTGTGTCTGTATCTCTCTGTGTCTGTGTCCCTGTTGAGGCTGTGTCAGTGTCTCTCCCTGTGTCTCTCCCTGTGTCTCTATCTGTATCTCTGTCTGTGTTTCTGTCTGTGTCTCTGGCACTGTCTCTTTCTCTGTCCGTGTCTGTCTCTGTATCTCTGTCTGTGTCTCTGTCTGTGTCACTGCCTCTGTCTCTGTCTGTGTCTCTGTCTCTGTCTGTTTCTGTGTTTGTGTCTCTATCTGCGTCTATGCCTCTGTCTGTGTATGTGCGTGTGTCTGTGTCTGTATCTCTCTGTGTCTGTGTCCCTGTTGAGGCTGTGTCAATGTCTCTATCTGTGTCTCTATCTGTGTCTCTATCTGTATCTCTGTCTGTGTTTCTGTCTGTGTCTCTGGCAGTGTCTCTTTCTCTGTCCGTGTCTGTCTCTGTATCTCTGTCTGTGTCTCTGTCTGTGTCACTGCCTCTGTCTCTGTCTGTGTCTCTGTCTCTGTCTGTTTCTGTGTTTGTGTCTCTATCTGCGTCTATGCCTCTGTCTGTGTCTGTGTCTGTCTCGGTATCTCTGTCTGTGTCTCTGTCTGTGTCACTGCCTCTGTCTCTGACTGTTTCTGTGTGTTTGTCTCTATCTGTGTCTGTCTGTGTCTCTGTCTGTGTCTCTGTCTCTGCCTCAGTCTGTGTCTCTGTCTCTGTCTGTGTCTCTGTCTGTGTCCCTGTTTCTGTCTGTGTCTCCCTGTACCTCTGTCTGTGTCTCTGTGTCTGTCTGTGTCTCAGTCTCTGTCTCTGTCTGGGGCACATTCTGCTGCACAGTCTGTGTTTAAGTGTGAGGCACACATCCAGCTGATCGGCCATGGTGGGGGCACACACCCAGCTGATCGGCAATGCGGGGAAGGACACACCCAGCTGATCGGCAATGGGGGGGAAGGACAGACCCAGCTGATCGGCAATGCGGGGAAGGACAGACCCAGCTGATCGGCAATGGGGGGAAGGACAGACCCAGCTGATCGGCAATGCGGGGAAGCACGCACCCAGCTGATCGCCAATGGGGGGGGGAAGGACAGACCCAGCTGATCGGCAATGGGGGGAAGGACAGACCCAGCTGATCGGCAATGCGGGGAAGCACGCACCCAGCAGATCGGCAATGGGGGGGAAGGACAGACCCAGCTGATCGGCAATGCGGGGAAGCACGCACCCAGCTGATCGGCTTTGGGGGGGGAAGGACAGACCCAGCTGATCGGCAATGGGAGGAAGGACAGACCCAGCTGATCGGCAATGCGGGGAAGCACACACCCAGCTGATCTGCAATGGGGGGAAGCACACACGCAGCTGATCAGCAATGGGAGGAAGGACAGACCCAGCTGATCGGCAATGCAGGGAAGGACAGACCCAGCTGATCGGCAATGCGGGGCAGCACACACCCAGCTGATCGGCAATGGGGGAAGCACACACCCAGCTGATCAGCAATGGGAGGAAGGACAGGCCCAGCTGATCGGCAATGGGGGGATGCACACACCCAGCTGATCGGCAATGGGGCGAAGGACAGACCCAGCTGATCGGCAATGGGGGGATGCACACACCCAGCTGATCGGCAATGGGGGGGAAGCACACACCCAGCTGATCGGCAATGGGGGGAAGCACACACCCAGCTGATCGGCAATGGGGGGAAGGACAGGCCCAGCTGATCGGCAATGGGGGGAAGCACACTCCCAGCTGATCAGCAATGCGGGGAAGGACAGACCCAGCTGATCGGCAATGCGGGGCAGCACACACCCAGCTGATCGGCAATGGGGGCAAGGACACTCCCAGCTGATCGGCAATGCGGGGAAGCACACACCCAGCTGATCGACAATGGGGGGAAGCACACACCCAGCTGATCGGCAATGCGGGGAAGTACACACCCAGCTGATCGGCAATGCGGGGAAGCACACATCCAGCTGATCGGCAATGGGGGGGAAGGACAGACCGAGCTGATCGGCAATGGGGGGACGCACACACCCAGCTGATCGGCAATGCGGTGAAGGACACACCTAGCTGATCGGCAATGGGGGGAAGCACACACCCAGCTGATCGGCAATGGGGGGAAGCACACACCCAACTGATCGGCAATGCGGGGAAGGACAGACCCAGCTGATGGGCAATGGGGGGAAGGACACACCCAGCTGATCGGCAATGGGGGGAAGCACACACCCAGCTGATCGGCAATGGGCAGAAGCACACACCCAACTGATCGGCAATGCGGGGAAGGACAGACCCAGCTGTTCGGCAATGGCGGGAAGGACACACCCAGCTGATCGGCAATGGGGGGAAGCACACACCCAGCTGATCGGCAATGGGGGGTAGCACACACCCAGCTGATCGGCAATGCGGGGAAGGACACACCCAGCTAATCGGCAATGGGGGGAAGGACAGACCCAGCTGATCCGCAATGGGGGGAAGGACAGACCCAGCTGATCGGCAATGCGGGGAAGCACAAACCCAGCTGATCGGCAATGCGGGGAAGCACACACCCAGCTGATCGGCAATGGGGGGGAAGGACAGACCCAGCTGATCGGCAATGGGGGGAAGCACACACCCAGCTGATCGGCAATGGGGGGGAAGGACACACCCAGCTGATCAGCAATGGGAGGAAGGACAGGCCCAGCTGATCGGCAATGGGGGGATGCACACACCCAGCTGATCGGCAATGGGGCGAAGGACAGACCCAGCTGATCGGCAATGGGGGGATGCACACACCCAGCTGATCGGCAATGGGGGGGAAGCACACACCCAGCTGATCGGCAATGGGGGGAAGCACACACCCAGCTGATCGGCAATGGGGGGAAGGACAGGCCCAGCTGATCGGCAATGGGGGGGAAGCACACTCCCAGCTGATCAGCAATGCGGGGAAGGACAGACCCAGCTGATCGGCAATGCGGGGCAGCACACACCCAGCTGATCGGCAATGGGGGCAAGGACACTCCCAGCTGATCGGCAATGCGGGGAAGCACACTCCCAGCTGATCTGCAATGCGGGGAAGCACACACCCAGCTGATCGGCAATGGGGGAAGGACAGACCCAGCTGATCGTCAATGCGGGGAAGCACACACCCAGCTGATCGGCAATGCGGGGAAGCACTCACCCAGCTGATCGACAATGGGGGGAAGCACACACCCAGCTGATCGGCAATGCGGGGAAGTACACACCCAGCTGATCGGCAATGCGGGGAAGCACACATCCAGCTGATCGGCAATGGGGGGGAAGGACAGACCGAGCTGATCGGCAATGGGGGGACGCACACACCCAGCTGATCGGCAATGCGGTGAAGGACACACCTAGCTGATCGGCAATGGGGGGAAGCACACACCCAGCTGATCGGCAATGGGGGGAAGCACACACCCAACTGATCGGCAATGCGGGGAAGGACAGACCCAGCTGATGGGCAATGGGGGGAAGGACACACCCAGCTGATCGGCAATGGGGGGAAGCACACACCCAGCTGATCGGCAATGGGCAGAAGCACACACCCAACTGATCGGCAATGCGGGGAAGGAGAGACCCAGCTGTTCGGCAATGGCGGGAAGGACACACCCAGCTGATCGGCAATGGGGGGAAGCACACACCCAGCTGATCGGCAATGGGGGGTAGCACACACCCAGCTGATCGGCAATGCGGGGAAGGACACACCCAGCTAATCGGCAATGGGGGGAAGGACAGACCCAGCTGATCCGCAATGGGGGGAAGGACAGACCCAGCTGATCGGCAATGCGGGGAAGCACAAACCCAGCTGATCGGCAATGCGGGGAAGCACACACCCAGCTGATCGGCAATGGGGGGGAAGGACAGACCCAGCTGATCGGCAATGGGGGGAAGCACACACCCAGCTGATCGGCAATGGGGGGGAAGGACACACCCAGCTGATCGGCAATGGGGGGAAGCACACACACAGCTGATCGGCAATGGGGGGAAGGACACACCCAGCTGATCGGCAATGCGGGGAAGGACACACCCAGCTGATCGGCAATGCGGGGAAGGACAGACCCAGCTGATCGGCAATCGGGGGAAGGACAGACCCAACTGATCGGCAATGCGGGGAAGCACACAGCCAGCTGATCGGCAATGCGGGGAAGCACACTCCCAGCTGATCGGCAATGGGGGGTAGCACACACCCAGCTGATCGGCAATGGGGGGGAAGGACAGACCCAGCTGATCGGCAATGGGGGGGGGAAGTACACACCCAGCTGATCGGCAATGGGGGGTAGCACACACCCAGCTGATCGGCAATGGGGGGTCGCACACACCCAGCTGATCGGCAATGGGGGGTAGCACACACCCAGCTGATCGGCAATGGGCGGGAAGGACAGACCCAGCTGATCGGCAATGGGGGGGGAAGCACACACCCAGCTGATCGGCAATGCGGGGAAGCACACACCCAGCTGATCCGCAATGGGGGGAAGGACAGACCCAGCTGATCGGCAATGCGGGGAAGCACAAACCCAGCTGATCGGCAATGCGGGGAAGCACACACCCAGCTGATCGGCAATGGGGGGGAAGGACAGACCCAGCTGATCGGCAATGGGGGGAAGCACACACCCAGCTGATCGGCAATGGGGGGGAAGGACACACCCAGCTGATCGGCAATGGGGGGAAGCACACACACAGCTGATCGGCAATGGGGGGAAGGACACACCCAGCTGATCGGCAATGCGGGGAAGGACACACCCAGCTGATCGGCAATGCGGGGAAGGACAGACCCAGCTGATCGGCAATCGGGGGAAGGACAGACCCAACTGATCGGCAATGCGGGGAAGCACACAGCCAGCTGATCGGCAATGCGGGGAAGCACACTCCCAGCTGATCGGCAATGGGGGGTAGCACACACCCAGCTGATCGGCAATGGGGGGGAAGGACAGACCCAGCTGATCGGCAATGGGGGGGGGAAGTACACACCCAGCTGATCGGCAATGGGGGGTAGCACACACCCAGCTGATCGGCAATGGGGGGTCGCACACACCCAGCTGATTTGCAATGGGGGGTAGCACACACCCAGCTGATCGGCAATGGGCGGGAAGGACAGACCCAGCTGATCGGCAATGGGTTGGGAAGCACACACCCAGCTGATCGGCAATGCGGGGAAGCACACACCCAGCTGATTGGCAATGCGGGGAAGGACAGACCCAGCTGATCGGCAATGGGGGAAGCACTCACCCAGCTGATCGGCAATGGGGGGAAGGACAGATCTAGCTGTTCGGCAATGCGGGGAAGGACACACCCAGCTGATCGGCAATGGGGGGAGGCACTCACCCAGCTGATCGGCAATGCGGGGAAGCACTCACCCAGCTGATCGGCAATGGGGGGAAGTACACTCCCAGCTGATCGGCAATGGGGGGAAGCACACTCCCAGCTGATCGGCAATGTGGGGAAGGACACTCACAGCTGATCGGCAATGGGGGGAAGCACACACCCAGCTGATCGGCAATGGGGGAAGCACACACCCAGCTGATCGGCAATGCGGGGAAGGACAGACCCAGCTGATCGGCAATGGGGGAGGCACACTCCCAGCTGATCGGCAATGCTGGGAAGCACATAGCCAGCTGATCGGCAATGCGGGGAAGCACACACCCAGCTGTTCGACAATGGGGGGAAGCACACACCCAGCTGATCGGCAATGGGGGGGTAGCACACACCCAGCTGATCGGCAATGCGGGGAAGGACACACCCAGCTAATCGGCAATGGGGGGAAGGACAGACCCAGCTGATCCGCAATGGGGGGAAGGACAGACCCAGCTGATCGGCAATGCGGGGAAGCACAAACCCAGCTGATCGGCAATGCGGGGAAGCACACACCCAGCTGATCGGCAATGGGGGGGATGGACAGACCCAGCTGATCGGCAATGGGGGGAAGCACACACCCAGCTGATCGGCAATGGGGGGGAAGGACACACCCAGCTGATCGGCAATGGGGGGAAGCACACACACAGCTGATCGGCAATGGGGGGAAGGACACACCCAGCTGATCGGCAATGCGGGGAAGGACACACCCAGCTGATCGGCAATGCGGGGAAGGACAGACCCAGCTGATCGGCAATCGGGGGAAGGACAGACCCAACTGATCGCCAATGCGGGGAAGCACACAGCCAGCTGATCGGCAATGCGGGGAAGCACACTCCCAGCTGATCAGCAATGGGGGGTAGCACACACCCAGCTGATCGGCAATGGGGGGGAAGGACAGACCCAGCTGATCGGCAATGGGGGGGAAGCACACACCCAGCTGATCGGCAATGGGGGGTAGCACACACCCAGCTGATCGGTAATGGGTAGCACACACCCAGCTGATCGGCAAAGGGGGGTAGCACACACCGAGCTGATCGGCAATGGGGGGGAAGGACAGACCCAGCTGATCGGCAATGGGGGGGGGGAAGCACACACCCAGCTGATCGGCAATGCGGGGAAGCACACACCCAGCTGATCAGCAATGCGGGGAAGGACAGACCCAGCTGATCGGCAATGGGGGAAGCACTCACCCAGCTGATCGGCAATGGGGGGAAGGACATATCTAGCTGTTCGGCAATGGGGGAAGGACACACCCAGCTGATCGGCAATGGGGGGAGGCACTCACCCAGCTGATCGGCAATGCGGGGAAGCACTCACCCAGCTGATCGGCAATGGGAGGAAGTACACTCCCAGCTGATCGGCAATGGGGGGGAAGTACACACCCAGCTGATCGACAATGTGGGGAAGGACACACACAGCTGATCGGCAATGGGGGGAAGCACACACCCAGCTGATCGGCAATGGGGGAAGCACACACCCAGCTGATCGGCAATGCGGGGAAGGACAGACCCAGCTGATCGGCAATGGGGGGAGGCACACTCCCAGCTGATCGGCAATGCGGGGAAGCACACAGCCAGCTGATCGGCAATGCGGGGATGCACACACCCTGCTGATCGACAATGGGGGGAAGCACACACCCAGCTGATCGGCAATGGGGGGAAGCACACACCCAGCTGATCGGCAATGGGGGGAGGCACACTCCCAGCTGATCGGCAATGCGGGGAAGCACACAGCCAGCTGATCGGCAATGCGGGAAAGCACAGACCCAGCTGATCGGCAATGGGGGGAAGCACGCACCCAGCTGATCGGCAATGCGGGGAAGCACACACCCAGCTGATCGACAATGGGGGGAAGCACACACCCAGCTGATCGGCAATGGGGGGGGAAGCACACTCCCAGCTGATTGGCATTGGGGGGGAAGCACACACCCATCTGATCGTCAATGGGGGGAAGGACACACCCAGCTGATCGGCAATGGGGGGAGGACATACCCAGCTGATCGACAATGGGGGGAAGCACACTCCCAGCTGATCGGCAATGTGGGGAAGGACACACACAGCTGATCGGCAATGGGGGGAAGCAAACACCCAGCTGATCGGCAATGGGAGAAGCACACACCCAGCTGATCGGCAATGCGGGGAAGGACAGACCCAGCTGATCGGCAATGGGGGGAGGCACACTCCCAGCTGATCGGCAATGCGGGGAACCACACAGCCAGCTGATCGGCAATGCGGGGATGCACACACCCTGCTGATCGACAATGGGGGGAAGCACACACCCAGCTGATCGGCAATGGGGGGAAGCACACACCCAGCTGATCGGCAATGGGGGAGGCACACTCCCAGCTGATCGGCAATGCGGGGAAGCACACAGCCAGCTGATCGGCAATGCGGGAAAGCACAGACCCAGCTGATCGGCAATGGGGGAGGCACACTCCCAGCTGATCGGCAATGCGGGGAAGCACACAGCCAGCTGATCGGCAATGCGGGGATGCACACACCCTGCTGATCGACAATGGGGGGAAGCACACACCCAGTTGATCGGCAATGGGGGGATGCACACACCCAGCTGATCGGCAATGGTGGGAGGCACACTCCCAGCTGATCGGCAATGCGGGGAAGCACACAGCCAGCTGATCGGCAATGCGGGAAAGCACAGACCCAGCTGATCGGCAATGGGGGGAAGCACGCACCCAGCTGATCGGCAATGCGGGGAAGCACACACCCAGCTGATCGACAATGGGGGGAAGCACACACCCAGCTGATCGGCAATGGGGGGAAGGACACACCCAGCAGATCGGCAATGGGGGGAGGACATACCCAGCTGATCGACAATGGGGGGAAAGCACACTCCAAACTGATCGGCAATGGGGGGAAGCACACACCCAGCAGATCGGCAATGGGGGGAGGACATACCCAGCTGATCGGCAATGGGGGGAGTCACACCCACCCACCGATAGTCCTGGTCATGCAGAATGGTAAATCAGGGTGAGGCTGGCTGGGGAGGGTCAGTTTTACCGGCAGTGCGAGTGGGTGGGGTTTCCTCTCAGGGTTTAATGAATTGAAGAATTGAACGAAAGGGAACTTTCAGCACATTCTTCAACTGCTGCCTGAACTGAGTCTGTGTCACGGCGTAAATCGCAGTGTTTGTGCAGCAACTCAGGAGCTGCAGCATGAAGCCCAATTCCTGAACATACAAATCTAACCGTACAGACTCATACCCCAGAAGCGACATCCGGCCCCATATAGAATAAACCATTAACGTTGACCATAACAGGATGAAGTTGGCGGAGATAATGAAGAGTAAAATGATGGATTTGCTCCGACTCTCCATCTCTGGGTCTCTGGCACTGTGCCCACTGCTGTGAGCCCGGAGTCTCCTGCGGGCCCTGCTGCTCAGGACAATGTGTCTGACGGTGAGAACATTGAGCAGCAGAATCAGGGCGAATGGAACACCCGGGGTTAGAATGTGGTGGTGGAGCTCGATTGGTCCCCAGACCGGAGAGACCGCAACATCCATTGTGACATCACAAAACCAGGGGAGGTTCAGCAGCCAATACCCACCGGTCAGCATCACCCCCCAGAAAATGTTCTTCAAACAGCTCAGCGCAGTCACTGTTCCCAGAACCACAGCCGCCGCTTTCTCGCTGCAATATTTACTTTTCAGCCTCGGGCAACAAATGGCCACAAATCGATCAAAGGTGAAAGTGACGGTGAACCAGACAGAACAGTCAGTGGCTGCATAAAGCAGGCCGGCGTGGATATTACACACGGGGATGAACAGCAGGAAATAAAACTGTTCATCAAAAACAATGGGAATGTGTCTGAATATCAGGTCGAGAATAACGACCAGGAGATCTCCCACTGCCATGGCCAACAGGTAACAAGTCACACATTTGGACAGCCCACAGTTTCTTCTCTTCAGGATCACAATTGTGATGAGGTTCACTGTGAGGAAGAGAAATACACAATGAAATTATACATCAGCCTGGGAAAGACATCACAAGTATGGTCGGCGTGGTGTTGAGGGAGTCGAATAAATATATACTAATACACACACTCACACATACAGAGACACTAACACACACACACACACAGTAATACACTCACACACACACAGAGACAGTAATACACTCACACACAGACACTGACACACTCTCTCACACATACAGACAGTAACACACACACACTCACTAACACACTCACACTCACTAACACACTCACATACAGACAGTAATGCACTCACACACACACACACTCACACACAGACAGTAATACATTCACACACACTCACACTAACACACTCACACAAACACAGGCACTAACACACAAACTAACACACTCACACACAGACAGTAATACACTCACACACACTCACACACAGACACTAACACACTCACCCAAACACAGGCACTAACACACACACACTAGCACTCACACACAGACAGTAATACACACACACACAGACACCAACACACACAATAACACACACACACACTAACACACTCACACACAGACAGTAATACACTCACTCACACACAGACACTAACACACTCACAAACACAGACACAGACAGTAATACACTCACACAGACACTAACACACTCACATGCACATACAGAGACAGTAATACGCTCACACTTACACAGACACTAACACACACTGACACACACATACAGAGACAGTAATACCCTCACACTCACACAGACAGTAACAGACACACCGACACACATACAGTTATACACTCACACACACACGGACAGAGACAGTTATGCATTCACACTCACACAGACACTGAGCCACACACATGCATACAGTAACACACTCACATACAAACACAGACAGAGACAGTAATACACTCACACTCACAGACTCTGACACACACTCACACACACATCCAGAGGCAGTAATACACTCACACACACACAGACACTAACACACACATACACACATACAGAGACAGTAATACACTCACGCACACATCCAGAGGCAGTAATACACTCACACACACACAGACACTAACACACACATACTCACATACAGAGACAGTAATACACTCACGCACACATACAGAGACAGTAATACACTCACACACACACAGACACTAACACACACACAGAGACAGTAATACACTCACGCACACATCCAGAGGCAGTAATACACTCACACACACACAGACACTAACACACACATACTCACATACAGAGACAGTAATACACTCATGCACACATACAGAGACAGTAATACACTCACACACACACAGACACTAACACACACATACACACATACAGAGACAGTAATACACTCACGCACACATACAGAGGCAGTAATACACACACACACACAGAGACAGTAATACACTCACACACAGACACTGACACACTCTCTCACACATACAGACAGTAACACACACACACTCACTAACACACTCACACTCACTAACACACTCACACACAGACAGTAATGCACTCACACACACACACTCACACACAGACAGTAATACATTCACACACACACACACTCACACTAACACACTCACACAAACACAGGCACTAACACACAAACTAACACACTCACACACAGACAGTAATACACTCACACACAGACAGTAATACACTCACACACTCACACACAGACACTAACACACTCACCCAAACACAGGCACTAACACACACACACTAACACTCACACACAGACAGTAATACACACACACACAGACACTAACACACACAATAACACACACAAACACTAACACACTCACACACAGACAGTAATACACTCACTCACACACAGACACTAACACACTCACACTAACACTCACACACAGACAGTAATACACACACACACAGACACTAACACACACAATAACACACACACACTAACACACTCACACAGTAATACACTCACTCACACACAGACGCTAACACACTCACAAACACAGACACTAACATACACACAGACACTAACACACTCACTAACACACTCACAGACAGTAATACACTCACACAGACACTAACACACTCACACACACTTACAGAGACAGTAATACACTCACACTTACACAGACACTAACACACACTGACACACACATACAGAGACAGTAATACCCTCACACTCACACAGAGAATAACAGACACACCGACACACATACAGTAATACACTCACACACACACACGGACAGAGACAGTTATGCATTCACACTCACACAGACACTGAACCACACACATGCATACAGTAACACACTCACATACACACACAGACAGAGACAGTAATACACTCACACTCACAGACTCTGACACACACTCACACACACATCCAGAGGCAGTAATACACTCACACACACACAGACACTAACACACACATACACACATACAGAGACAGTAATACACTCACGCACACATCCAGAGGCAGTAATACACTCACACACACACAGACACTAACACACACATACACACATACAGAGACAGTAATACACTCACGCACACATACAGAGACAGTAATACACTCACACACACACAGACACTGACACACACATACACACATACAGAGACAGTAATACACTCACGCACACATACAGAGGCAGTAATACACTCACACACACACACAGAGACAGTAATACACTCACACACAGACACTGACACACTCTCTCACACATACAGACAGTAACACACACACACTCACTAACACACTCACACTCACTAACACACTCACACACAGACAGTAATGCACTCACACACACACACTCACACACAGACAGTAATACATTCACACACACACACACTCACACTAACACACTCACACAAACACAGGCACTAACACACAAACTAACACACTCACACACAGACAGTAATACACTCACACACAGACAGTAATACACTCACACACACACTCACACACAGACACTAACACACTCACCCAAACACAGGCACTAACACACACACACTAACACTCACACACAGACAGTAATACACACACAGACACTAACACACACAATAACACACTCACACACAGACAGTAATACACTCACTCACACACAGACACTAACACACTCACAAACACAGACACTAACACACTCACCTACACACTCACAGACAGTAATACACTCACACAGACACTAACACACTCACACGCACATACAGAGACAGTAATACACTCACACTTACACAGACACTAACACACACTGACACACACATACAGAGACAGTAATACCCTCACACTCACACAGAGAGTAACAGACACACCGACACACATACAGTAATACACTCACACACACACACGGACAGAGACAGTTATGCATTCACACTCACACAGACACTGAACCACACACATGCATACAGTAACACACTAACATACACACACAGACAGAGACAGTAATACACTCACACTCACAGACTCTGACACACACTCACACACACATCCAGAGGCGGTAATACACTCACACACACACAGACACTAACACACACATACACACATACAGAGACAGCAATACACTCGCATACTCACACAGACACTAACACACTCACACACATATACAGTAATACACTCACACACACAAGCAGATACAGTAATACACTCACACACACACAAGCAGATACAGTAATACACTCACACAGATACTAACACACACACACAGTAATGCACACACACGCACATACAGAGACTGTAATGCACTCACACAGAGACTAACACACTCACACACACATATACAGAGACAGTAATACACTCACACGCACACATACACTACACACTCACACACTCATACAGAGACAGTAATACACTCACACACACGCATGCAGAGACAGTAATACACTCACACAGACACTAACACACTCACACACATACATACAGAGACAGTAATACACTCACACACACATACAGAGACAGTAATACACTCACACTCACACAGACACTGACACACTCACACAGAGACAGTAATATACTCAGGCACAAAGGCACTAATGCACACTCACAGATACACTAATGCACACACTCACACAAACAGACACAAAGACACACACTCACTGACACTGATACACTAATACACACACTCACAGAAACAGAGACACTAATACACACGCTCAAAGACACACAGAGACACTAATACACACACTCACTGACACGCAGATACACTAATACAAACTCACAGACACACACAGACACTAATACACACACACACAGACAATAATTCACACACACACAGACACATAGAGAAAGAAATATACACACTCACAGACACACACTGACACTAATACACACACACGGACACATAGAGAAAGAAATATACACACTCACAGACACACACTGACACTAATACACACTCACACACACACACTGACACTGATAAACACACTCACCGGCACAGAAACAATAATACACATACTCACACACAGACTCTAATAAACACTCACAGACAGACTGCGACACTAATACACACACTCACACACAGATACACTAATACACACAATCCCTGACTCACACAGACATTAATACATACACACACAGACACAGAGAGACACGAATACACACACACAGAAACTAATAGACACACACAGCCGCACACAAAGACTCTAATACACACATTCACACACACACAAATACACACACTCTCAGACACACAGATATAACATAGAACATAGAACATTACTGTGCAGTACAGGCCCTTCAGCCCTCGATGTTGCGCCGACCTGTAGATAGACTAATACACACACGCACTGACACCCAGATACACTAATACATACTCACAGGCACACACACATGCACAGTATTACACACAAACACTAATGCACACACACACACAGACAGTAATACACACACTCAGACACACACAGGGACACAAATACACACTCACACAGAGACAGTAATACACACACACACACACACACACACAGTCACACACGCAAACACAAATACACACACTCACAGACACACAGATAGACCCTAATACACACACTCACTCACACACACAAAGACACCAATGGGCACAATCTCACACACAGATGCACTAATACACATCCACTCACAGACCTAAACAGAGACTCTAATACACACACACACTCACACACAGACACTAATACACACACACAGATACACTAATGCACACACTCACAGACAAACACACAGACAGCAATACGCACACTCACACACAGAAACACTAATACACACACTCACACAAAACAGACACACACAGGGACACTAATTCACACTCACAGACACAGAGACACAAATACACACACACTCACACAGAGACAATAATGCACACACTCACAGACACAAACACAGACATTAATACACACACTCACACACATAGACACTAATACAGACACACAAAGACACAGACAGAGGCACGAATACACAAACTCATAAACACACACAGCCACACACAGATACACTAATGCACACACACAGACATACACAGACACTAATACACACACTCAACGACACACAGAGACACTAATTCACACACTCACTGACAAGCAGATACACTGATACATACTCAGACACACACACACAAAGACACACACAAACAGACACTCACAGACACACACATGCACACTAATACACACACTCCCACACACAAGCACTAATGCACACACTCACAGGCACACATAGACACTAATCCACACGCACACACAGACGCTATTACACACACTCACTGACACATAGAGACAGTAATATACACACTCAGAGACACAGACACAATAATACACATACTCACCCACAGGCACTAATACACACTCACAGATACACTAATACACACACTCACAGACACACACGGATACGAATACACACACACACAGGCGCACTAATACATACACTCACAGTCACACACAGACACTAATACGCACACTCACAGACACCCAGAGACACTAATTCACACACTCACTGACACACAGAGACACTAATGTACACACTTACAGACCCAGAGACACAAAACTCACACACACAGACATACACAGATACATTGATAGATAAATTGAAACACACAGGGACACTAATACACACAATCACACACACAGACTAATGCACACACTCACAGGCATACAGAGACACTAATACACTATCTGACTGACACATAGAGACACTAATATACACACTTACATACACAGAGACACTAAAACACACATACAGACACACACAGATACAATGATATACACATAGGGACAGTAATAAACACAATCACAGACTCACACAGACACTAGCACACACACAGAAACACTAATACACACACTCACAGACACACACAGAGACACTAATATATACACTCACAGACTCACACAGACAGTAGCACACACACTCACAGACAAACAGAGGCACCAATACACACACTCACAGACACACTAATACATACACTCACAGACTCACACAGACAGTAGCACACACACTCACAGACACACAGAAACACTAATACACCCACTCACAAACACACAGAGGCACTAATACACACACTCACAGACACACAAATACACACACTTACATACACACAGAGACACTAACACACTCTCAGACACAGAGACACTAATACACACACTCACAGACACACATAGAGACACTAATACACACACACACACTTATTCACATTCTCACAGACACACAGAGACATACACCCACACACCCACAGGCACATGGAGACTCTAATGCACACACTCTCACACACACACACAGACACTCATGTGCGAGTACCTGTAAGAAATGGATGTTTATAAATGGGTGTGTATATAAATATCTATAGTGAAGTTCCTTACAGAAATGGGTGTTTATTACTGCAGTGATGTCAGAGAGTGTGTGGAGATGGGCTGTCTGTCCGCTTTTTCTTTCATTTTGGCTGTTTGCTCCAGGGTGTGTTTTAGATTTGTTATCAGTGTTGGAGCTGAAGCCAGACAGAGCAGGTGTACTGTTGATCTCTCTGCCATGAGAAACTATCTCTTGATCATTTGGTGAATTCAGAATTATAAATGTTCTCAGTAGTGAATGTAAACCTAACGTCCCTCTGGTAAAATGTGTCTGAAGTCTTCTGGGTGTCAAAAGGACAGCTTTCGGATTACTTAGTGTTGTATTCTTTGGGGGTTGAATTTGAATTAATGGTTCCTAAGTTGTTCACTGTATGTTTTAAAAAGGTTAACTTGAGTTTATAGAATAAACATTGTTTTGCTTCGAAAAATACTTTTTCATTTCTGCTGCACCACACTGTAGAGTGGGCCGTGTGCTCCCCATAACACAATCTATTAACATTTGTGGGTCAGGGGAACTCCAAGATACACTTTGTGGTTCTCTAAACCCTGGCCCATAACACAAATACACACACTCACAGACACACAGAGACACTAATACACACACTCGCAGACACACAGAGACACTAATACACACACTCACAGACACACAGAGACACTAATACACACACTCACAGACACACAGAGACAGAAATACACACACTCACAGACACACAGAGACACTAATACACGCTCACAGACACACAGAGACACTATACACACACTCACAGACACACCGAGACACTAATACACACACTCACAGACACACAGAGACACTATACACACACTCACATACACACAGAGACACTAATACACACTCACAGACACACAGAGACACTAATACACACACTCACAGACACACAGAGACACTAATACAGACACTCACAGATACACAGAGACACTAATACACACACTCACAGGCACACAGAGACACTATACACACACTCACAGACACACAGAGACACTAATACACACTCACAGACACACAGAGACACTAATACACACACTCACAGATACGCCGAGACACTAATACACACACTCGCAGACTCACAGAGACACTATACACACACTCACAGACACACAGAGACACTAATACACACACTCACATACACACAGAGACACTAATACACACACTCACAGATACACCGACACACTAATACACACTCACAGACACACAGAGACACTAATACACACACTCACAGATACACACAGAGACACTAATACACACACTCACAGACACACAGAGACACTAATACACACACTCACAGACACACAGAGACACTAATACACACACTCGCAGATACACCGAGACACTAATACACACACTAACAGACACACAGAGACACTATACACACACTCACATACACACAGAGACACTAATACACACTCACAGACACACAGAGACACTAATACACACACTCACAGACACACAGTGACACTAATACACACACTCACAGACACACAGAGACACTAATACACACACTCACAGACACACAGAGACACTAATACACACGCACACACACGCACATATAGTAATACACACACTCAAAGACACAGACAGACACTAACACACAAACTTACAAACACACACAGCCACACACATACACTAATGCACAAACCCAAAGACACACACAGAGACACAGATACACACACACACAGACACTAAAACACACACACACAGACACACTAATACACTCACTCACCGACACATAGATACACTAATACACACTTATAGACACACATACAGTCACTAATACACACACTCACACACATAGACACTAATACACGGATTGGAAATTAGCAAACGTGACACCACTGTTTAAAAAAGGAGGTAGGCAGAAAGCGGGTAATTATAGGCCAGTGAGCTTAACTTCGGTAGGAGGGAAGATGCTGGAATCTATCATCAAGGAAGAAATAGCGAGGCATCTGGATGGAAATTGTCCCATTGGGCAGATGCAGCATGGGTTCATAAAGGGCAGGTCGTGCCGAACTAATTTAGTGGAATTTTTGAGGACATGATCAGTGCGGTAGATAACGGGGAGCCAATGGATGTGGTATATCTGGATTTCCAGAAAGCCTTTGACAAGGTGCCACACAAAAGGTTACTGCATAAGATAAAGATGCATGGCATTAAGGGGAAAGTAGTAGCATGGATAGAGGATTGGTTACTTGATGGAAAGCAAAGAGTGGGGATTAATGGGTGTTTCTCTGGTTGGCAATCAGTAGCTAGTGGTGTCCCTCAGGGATCAGTGTTGGGCCCACAATTGTTCACAATTTACATAGATGATTTGGAGTTGGAGACCAAGGGCAATGTGTCTAAGTTTGCAGACGACACCAAGATAAGTGGTAAAGCAAAAAGTGCAGAGGATACTGGAAGTCTGCAGAGGGATTTGGATAGGCTAAGTGAATGGGCTAGGGTCTGGCAGATGGAATACAATGTTGACAAATGTGAGATTATCCATTTTGATAGGAATAACAGCAAAAGGGATTATTATTTAAATGATAAAGTATTAAAACATGCTGCTGTGCAGAGAGAACTGGGTGTGCCAGTGCATGAGTTGCAAATAGTTTGTTTACAGGTGCAACAGGTGATTAAGAAGGCAAATGGAATTTTGTCCTTCATTGCCAGAGGGATGGAGTTTAAGACTAGGGAGGTTATGCTGCAATTGTATAAGGTGTTAGTGAGGCCACACCTGGAGTATTGTGTTCAGTTTTGGTCTCCTTACTTGAGAAAGGCCGTACTGGCACTGGAGGGTGTGCAGAGGAGATTTACTAGGTTAATCCCAGAGCTGAAGGGGTTGGATTACGAGGAGAGGTTGAGGAGACTGGGACTGTACTTGTTGGAATTTAGAAGGATGAGGGTTGATCTTATAGAAACATATAAAATTATGAAGGGAATAGATAGGATAGATGCGGGCAGGTTGTTTCCACTGGCGGGTGAAAGCAGAACTAGGGGGCACAGCCTTAAAATAAGGGGAAGTTGATTTAGACTGAGTTTAGGAGGAACGTCTTCACCCAAAGGGTTGTGAATCTATGGAATTCCTTGCCCAGTGAAGCAGTAGAGGCTCCTTCATTAAATGTTTTTAAGATAAAGATAGATAGCCTTTTGAAGAATAAAGGGATTAAGGGTTATGGTGTTCGGGCCGGAAAGTGGAGCTGAGTCCACAAAAGATCAGCCATGATCTCATTGAATGGTGGAGCAGGCTCGAGGGACCAGATGGCCTACTCCTGCTCCTAGTTCTTATGTTCTCACAGACACACGCTGGCACTAATACACACTCACAGGCTCAAAGAAACACTAATACACACTCGCAGACACACAGAGACACTAATACACACTCACAGAAACACATACAGACACTAATACACACACACAGACACTAATACACCCACTCACAGACACAAACTGGCACTAATACACACAGACATTAACACACACACACCAGATACTAATACACACTCTAATGATGCACAGAGACAGTAATATACACACTCACAGACACAGGTAGACTCGAATGCATACACTCACACACAGCGACACTAATACACACAGTCACACACACATGCACTAATACACGCACTAACACACACACACACACACATAAACTAATACACACACTCACTGATACACAGAGACAACAATATACACACTCACAGACACAGGGAGATTGTAATGCACACAAACAGACACACAGAGACACTAATACACACACTCACAGACACAAGCAGACACTAATACACACACCACACAGACACTAATACACAGACACTAATACACAGACTCACAGACACACGCAGACACTAATACACACACTAACACACAGAGACACTAATACACATTCACAGACACACAGATACACTAATACACCAACTCACACACAGAGAGACACTAGTACACAGCTCACAGACTGACAGAGACACTAATACACAAACACACACACATTAATAGAGACACTAACACACATAGCCACGAATGCACTCACACAAACAGACACTAATGCACACATTCTCACACACACTCAGACACACACACACTAATACACACTCACACACACACAGACACTAAGACACACACTCACTGACACATAGATGCACTAATACACACTCACAGACACACATACAACAATACACGCACTCACAGACAGACAGACACTGGCACCAATACACACATACACACTCACACACACAGACACTAATACACACACTCACAAACTCACACTGGCACTAATACACACACACACATACACTAACGCACAGACACAGATAGTAATACACACACAGTGATACACAGAGACAATAATATACACACTCACAGACACAGGGAGACTCTAATGCATACACTCACACACACACACAGCGACACTAATACACACACTCACACACAGAGACACTAAGACACATTCACAGACACACAGATACACTAATACAGACACTCACACACAGAGAGACACTAGTACACAGTTCACGGACCGACAGAGACATTAATACGCAAACACACACACACTAATTGAGACACTCACACACATAGACACTAATACACTCTCACACACAGTCTAATGCACACATTCTCACACACACACCGACACTCACAGATGCACTAATATACACAGAAATACAGACACACACAGACTCTAATACACACACTCAAACGTCCCTCCACACACACACCACCCTCCACACACACTACCCCCTCGACAGACACTACCCCCCCCACACACACTAACCCCCTCAACCACAGACATACTAACCCCCCACAGACAATCACCCACCCCCACACACACTAACCCTCCCACACACACACTAACCCCCCACACACACACTAACCCCCCCCACACACACACACTAAACCCCCCACACATACACTAACCCCCCCACACACACACTAACCCCCACCACACACAAACTAACCCCCCCCACACACACTAACCCTCCCTCACACACACTAACCGCCCTCACACACACACTAGCTACCCCACCCACACAAACACACATACTAACCCCCCACACACACATTAATCCCCACCCCTCACACACACTAGCCCCTTCACACACACTAAACCCCCCACACACTAAACCCCCAAATAAACACACACACAAACACCCCCACACACACTATCCCCCACACACACAATAACCACCCCAACACACACTAACACCCCCACACACACTATCCCCCACACACACAATAACCACCCCAACACACACTAACCGCCCCACACACACTAACACCCCCACACACACTAACACCCCCACACACACTAACCACACCCAACACACACTAACCCCCACCACACACACTAACACACCCAACACACAATAACCACCCCAACACACACGAACCCCACCACACACACACTAACCCCCCACACACACTAACACACCCAACACACACTAACCACACCCAACACACAATAACCACCCCAACACACACTAACCCCCACCACACACTAAACCCCCCACACACAATAAAACCCCCAACACACAGTAACCCCCCACACACACTCACTAACCCCCACCACACACTAAACCCCCCACACACACTAACACCCCCAACACACAGTAACCCCCCACACACACTCACTAACCCCCACCACAGACACACTAACCCCCACCACACACACTAACCCCCACCACACACACACTAGCCCCCCACACACACACTATAAACTCCTCCCCCCACACACACTAACTCACCGCCCATACACACTAACCCCCTCCACACACACTATCCGTCCCACACACACACACACACACACTAACCCCCCCACACACAAACACCCCCTCACACACTAACATCCCCACTACACACACACTAACCTCCGCAACAAATACACCCAATGAAAAAGCTGTTTCAGTGACATCTGTGCTGTATATAGTTAACCATTTACTGCTCAATAATCCCTGAGAGCAGGGAGCAGGCAGTGTGGTCCGTGAGCCCCCAATTAAAAAGCTGTTTCAGAGACGTCTTTGCTGTATATGGTTAACCATTTACTGCTCAATAATCCCTGGGAGCAGGGGGCAGGCAGGGTGGCCTCGGGAGCCCCCAATTAAAAAGCTGTTTCAGAGACCTGTGTGCTGTATATAGCTAACCATTTACTGCACAATGATCCCTGGGAGCAGGGATCAGGCAGTGTGTCCGGGAGACCCCAATTAAAATGCTGTGTCAGAGACCTCTGTGCTGTATATAGTTAACCATTTACTGCTTAATATCCCTGGGAGCAGGGGACAGGCAGTGTAGCCTCGGGAGCCGCTAATTAAAAAGCTGTTTCAGAGACCTCTGTGCTGTATATAGTTAACGATTTACTGCTCAATAATCCCTGGGAGCAGGGTCGAGGCAGTGTGGCCTCGGGAGCCCCCACTTAAAAAGCTGTTTCAGGGACCTGTGTGCTGTATATAGCTAACCATTTACTTCTCAATAATCCCTGGGAGCAGGGGTCAGGCAGTGTGGTCCGGGAGACCCCAATTAAAATGCTGTGTCAGAGACCTCTGTGCTGTATATAGTTAACCATTTACTGCTCAATAATCCCTGGGAGCAGGGGACAGGCAGTGTGGCCTCGGGAGCCGCCAATTAAAAAGCTGTTTCAGAGACCTCTGTGCTGTATATAGTTAACCATTTACTGCTCAATAGTCCCTGGGAGCAGGGGACAGGCAATGTGGCCTCGGGAGCCGCCAATTAAAAAGCTGTTTCAGAGACCTCTGTGCTGTATATAGTTAACCATTTACTGCTCAATAATCTCTGGGAGCAGGGTAGAGGCAGTGTGGCCTCGGGAGCCCACAATTAAAAGGCTGTTTCAGAGACCTCAGTGCTGTACGTATTTAACCATTTACTGCTCAATAATCCCTGGGAGCAGGGGTCACGCAGTGCGGCCTCGAGAACCCCAATTAAAAAGCTGATTCAGAGACCTCTGTGCTGTATATGGTTAACCATTTAATTATCAATAATCCCTGGGAGCAGGGAACAGGCAGTGTGGCCTCAGGAGCCCTCAGTTAAAAAGGTGTTTCAGATACTCTGTGCTGCATATAGTTAACCATTTACTGCTCAATAATCCCTGGGAGCAGGGGACAGGCAGTGTGGCCTCGGGAGGCGTCAATTAAAAAGCTGTTTCAGAGACCTCTGTGCCTTATATAGTTAACCATTTATTGCTCAATAATCCCTGGGAGCAGGGTAGAGGCAGTGTGGCCTCGGGAGCCCCCAATTAAAAGGCTGTTTCAGAGACCTCTGTGCTGTATGTATTTAACCATTTACTGCACAATAATCCCTGGGAGCAGGTACAGGCTGTGTGGCCTCGAGAGCACCCAATTAAAAAGCTGTTTCAGAGACCTCTGTGCTGTATACAGTTAACCATTTACTGCTCAATAATCCCTGGGAGCAGGAAACAGGCAGTGTGGTCCGGGAGACCCCAATTAAAAAGCTGTTTCAGAGACGCCTTTACTGTATATGGTTAACCATTTACTGCTCAATAATCCCTGGGAGCAGGGGGCAGGCAGGGTGGCCTTGGGAGCCCCCAATTAAACAGCTGTTTCAGAGACCTGTGTGCTGTATATAGCTAACCATTTACTGCTCAATAATCCCTGGGAGCATGGGTCAGGCAGTGTGGTCCGGGAGACCCCAATTAAAATGCCGCGTCAGAGACCTCTGTGCTGTATATAGTTAACCATTTACTGCTCAATAATCCCTGGGAGCAGGGGACAGGCAGTGTGGCCTCGGGAGCCCCCAATTAAAAAGCTGTTTCAGAGACCTGTGTGCTGTATATAGCTAACCATTTACTGCTCAATAATGCCTGGGAGCAGGGGTCAGGCAGTGTGGTCCGGGAGACCCCAATTAAAATGCTGTGTCAGAGACCACTGTGCTGTATATAGTTAACCATTTACTGCTCAATAATCCATGGGAGCAGGGGACAGGCAGTGTGGTCCGGGAGCCCCCAATAAAAAAGCTGTTTCAGAGACCTCTGTGCTGTATATAGTTAACCATTTACTGCTCAATAATCCCTGGGAGCAGGGGACAGGCAGTGTGGCCTCGGGAGCCGCCAATTAAAAAGCTGTTTCAGAGACCTCTGTGCTGTATATAGTTAACTATTTCCTGCTCAATAATCCGTGGGAACAGGTTAGAGGCAGTGTGGCCTCGGGAGCCCCCATTTAAAAGGCTGTTTCAGAGACCTCTGCGCTGTTCGTATTTAAGCATTTACTGCTCAATAATCCCTGGGAGCAGGGGTCACGTAGTGTGGCCTCGAGAAACCCAATTAAAAAGCTGATTCAGAGACCTCTGTGCTGTATATGGTTAACCATTTAATTATCAATAATCCCTGGGAGCAGGGAACAGGCAGTATCGACCGTGAGCCACAATTAAAAAGCTGTTTCAGAGACGTCTTTGCTGTATATGGTTAACGATTTACTGCTCAATAATCCCTGGGAGCAGGGGTCAGGCAGTGTGGCCTCGGGAGCTCCCAATTAAAAAGCTGTTTCAGAGACCTCTGTGCTGTATATATTTAACCATTTACTGCTCAATAATCCCTGGGAGCAGGGGACAGGCATTGTGGTCAGGGGCCCACCAGTTAAAATGCTGTGTCAGAGACCACTGCACCTATATATAGTTAACCATTTACTGCTCAATAATCCTTGGTAGCAGGGGACAGGCAGTGTGGCTCTGGTAGCCCCCAATTAAAAAGCTGAATCAGTGACCTCTGTGCTGTATATAGTTAACCATTTACTGCTCAACAATCCCTGGGAGCAGGGGACAGGCAGTGTGGCCTCGGGTGCCCCCAATTAAAAAGCTGTTTCAGAGACCTCTGTGCTGTATTTAGTTAACCATTTACTGCTCAATAATCCCTGGGAGCAGGGGACAGGCAGCGTGATCCGGGAGCCCCCAATTAAAAAGCTGTTTCAGTGACCTCTGTGCTGTATATAGTTAACCATTTACTGCTCAATAATCCCTGGGAGCAGGGGACAGGCAGCGTGGTCCGGGAGCCCCCAATTAAAAAGCTGTTTCAGAGACCTCTGTGCTGTATATAGTTAACCATTTACTGCACAATAATCCCTGGGTGCAGGGGACAGGCAGCGTGGTCCGGGAGCCCCCAATTAAAAAGCTGTTTCAGTGACCTCTGTGCTGTATATAGTTAACCATTTACTGCTCAATAATCCCTGGGAGCAGGGGACAGGCAGTGTGGTCCGGGAGACCCCAATTAAAATGCTGTGTCAGAGAACACTGCGCCTGTATATAGTTAACCATTTATCCTCAATAAACCCTGGTTGCAGGGGACAGGCAGTGTGGCCTCTCAGCACCCAATGAAAAAGCTGTTTGGGAGACCTCTGTGCTGTATACAGTTAACCATTTACTTCCCAATAATCCCTGGCAGCAGGGAAAAGGCAGTGTGGCCTCAGGAGCCCCCAATTAAATGGCTGTTTCAGAGACCTCTGTGCTTTACGTATTTAACCATTTACTGCTCAATAATCCCTGGGAGCAGGGGTCAGGAAGTGTGGCCTCGGGAGTCCCAGTTAAAAAGGTGTTTCAGATAATCTGTGCTGTATATAGTTAACCATTTACTGCTCAATAATCCCAGCGAGTAGGGGGCCGGCAGGGTGGCCTCGGGAGTCCCCAATTAAAAAGCTGTTTCAGAGACCTCTGTGCTGTATATAGCTAACCATTTACTGCTCAATAATCCCTGGGAGCAGGGGTCAGGCAGTGTGGTCCGGGAGACCCCAATTAAAATGCTGTGACAGAGACCTCTGTGCTGTATATAGTTAACCATTTACTGCTCAGTAATCCCTGGTAGCAGGGGACAGGCAGTGTGGCCTCGGGAGCCACCAATTAAAAAGCTATTTCAGAGACCTCTGTGCTGTATTTAGTTAACCATTTACTTATCAATAATCCCTGGGAGCAGGGGATAGGCAGTGTGGCCTCGGGAGCCCCCAATTAAAAGGCTGTTTCAGAGACCTCTGTGCTGTATACAATTAACCATTTACTGCTCAATAATCCCTGGGAGAAGGGAACAGGCAGTGTGGTCCGTGAGCCACCAATTAAAACGCTGTTTCAGAGACGTCTTTGCTGTATATGGTTAACCATTTACTGCTCAATAATCCCTGGGAGCGGGGGGCAGGCAGGGTGGCCTCGGGAGTCCCCAATTAATAAGCTGTTTCAGAGACCTATGTGCTGTATATAGCTAACCATTTACTGCTCAATAATCCCTGGGAGCAGGGGTCAGGCAGTGTGGTCCGGGAGACCCCAATTAAAATGCTGTGGCAGAGACCTCTGTGCTGTATATAGTTAACCATTTACTGCTCAATAATCCCAGGGACCAGGGGCCAGGCAGTGTGGTCCGGGAGACCCCAATTAAAAAGCTGTTTCACAGACCTCTGTGCTGTATATAGTTAACCATTTACTGCTCAATAATCACTGGGAGTAGGGGATATGCAGTGTGGCCTCGGGAGCCGCCAATTAAAAAGCTGTTTCGGAGACCTCAGTGCTGTATATAGTTAACCATTTACTGCTCAATAATCCCTGGGAGCAGGATAGAGGCAGTGTGGCCTCGGGAGCCCCCAATTAAAAGGCTGTTTCAGAGACCTCTGTGCTGTACGTATTTAACCATTTACTGCTCAATAATCCCTGGGAGCAGGGGTCACGCAGTGCGGCCACGAAAACCCCAATCAAAAAGCTGATTCAGAGACCTCTGTGCCTGTATAGTTAACCATTTACTGCTCAATAATCCCTGGGAGCAGGGGACAAGCAGTGTGGCCACGGGTGCCCCAATTAAAAGGCTGTTTCAGAGACTTCTGTGCTGTATAGAGTTAACCATTTACTGCTCAATAATCCCTGTGAGCAGGGGACAGGCAGTGTGGCCACGGGTGCCCCAATTAAAAAGCTGTTTCAGAGACCTCTGTGCCTGTATAGAGTTAACTATTTACTGCTCAATAATCCCTGGGAGCAGGGGACAGGCAGTGTGGCCACGGGTGCCCCAATTATAAGGCTGTTTCAGAGACTTCTGTGCTGTATATAGTTAACCATTTACTGCTCAATAATCCCTGGGAGCAGGGGACAGGCAGTGTGGTCCGGGAGCCCCCAATTAAAAAGCTGTTTCAGAGACCTATGTGCTGTATGTAGCTCACCATTTACTGCTCAATAATCCCTGGGAGCAGGGGTCAGGCAGTGTGGTCCGGGAGACCCCAATTAAAATGCTGTGGCAGAGACCTCTGTGCTGTATATAGTTAACCATTTACTGCTCAATAATCCCTGTGAGCAGGGGACAGGCAGTGTGGCCTCGGGAGCCGCCAATTAAAAAGCTGTTTCAGAGACCTCTGTGCTGTATATAGTTAACCATTTACTGCTCAATAATCCCTGGGAGCAGGGAAGAGGCAGTGCGGCCTCGGGAGCCCCCAGTTAAAAAGGTGTTTCAGATATACTGTGCTGTATATAGTTAACCATTTACTGCTCAATATTCCCTGGGAGCAGGGGACAGGGAGTGTGGCCTCGGGAGCCGCCAATTAAAAAGCTGTTTCAGAGACCTCTGTGCTGTATATAGTTAACCATTTACTGCTCAAAAATCCCTGGGAGCAGGGTAGAGGCAGTGTGGCCTCGGTAGCCCCAATTAAAAGGCTGTTTCAGAGACCTCTGTGCTGTATGTATTTAACAATTTACTGCACAATAATCCCTGGGAAAGGTACAGGCAGTGTGGCCTAGAGAGCACCCAATTAAAAAGCTGTTTCAGAGACCTCTGTGCTGTATACAGTTAACCATTTACTGCTCAATAATCCCTGGGAGAAGGGAACAGGCAGTGTGGTCCGTGAGCCCACAATTAAAAAGCTGTTTCAGAGACCTGTGTGCTGTATATAGCTAACCATTTACTGCTCAATAATCCCTGGGACCAGGGGCCAGGCAGTGTGGTCCGGGAGACCCCAATTAAAAAGCTGTTTCACAGACCTCTGTGCTGTATATAGTTAACCATTTACTGCTCAATAATCCCTGGGAGCAGGTGACATGCAGTGTGGCCTCGGGAGCCGCCAATTAAAAAGCTGTTTCAGAGACCTCTGTGCTGTATATAGTTAACCATTTACTGCTCAATAATCCCTGGGAGCAGGATAGCGGCAGTGTGGCCTCGGGAGCCCCCAATTAAAAGGCTGTTTCAGAGACCATTGTGCTGTACGTATTTAACCATTTACTGCTCAATAATCCCTGGGACCAGGGGTCACGCAGTGCGGCCTCGAGAACCCCAATTAAAAAGCTGATTCAGAGACCTCTGTGCCTGTATAGAGTTAACCATTTACTGCTCAATAATCCCTGGGAGCAGGGGACAGGCAGTGTGGCCACGGGTGCCCCAATTAAAAAGCTGTTTCAGAGACCTCAGTGCCTGTATAGAGTTAACTATTTACTGCTCAATAATCCCTGGGAGCAGGGGACAGGCAGTGTGGCCACGGGTGCCCCAATTAAAAGGCTATTTCAGAGACTTCTGTGCTGTATACAGTTAACCATATACTGCTCAATAATCCCTGGGAGCAGGGGACAGGCAGTGTGGCCTCGGGAGCCCCCAATTAAAAGGCTGTTTCAGAGACCTCTGTGCTGTATATAGTTAACCATTTACTGCTCAGTAATCTCTGGGAGCAGGGGACAGGCAGTGTGGCCTCGGGAGGCCCCAATTAAAAAGCTGTTTCAGAGACCTCTGTGCCTGTATATAGTTAACCATTTACTGCTCAATTATCCCTGAGAGCAAGGGTCAGGCAGTGTGGCCTCGGGAGCCCCCAATTAAAAAGCTGTTTCAGTGACCTCTGCGCCTGAATAGTTAACCATTTACTGCTCAATAATCCTTCGGAGCAGGGGACAGGCAGTGTAGTCTCGGGTGCCCCCAATTAAAAAGCTGTTTCCGAGATCTCTGTGCTGTATATAGTTAACCATTTACTGCTCAATAATCCCTGGGAGCAGGGGACATGCAGTATGGCCTCGGGAGCCCCCAGTTAAAAAGCTGTTTCAGAGACCTCTGTGCTGTATATAGTTAACCATTTACTGCTCAATAATCCCTGGGAGCAGGTGACAGGCAGTGTGGTCCGGGAGCTCCCAATTAAAATGCTGTCTCAGAGAACACTGCGCCTGTATATAGTTAACCATTTACTGCTCAATAATCCCTTGGAGCAGGGGACAGGCAGTGTGGCCTCGCAGAACCCAATGAAAAAGCTGATTGGGAGACCTCTGTGCTGTATACAGTTAACCATTTACTGCTCAATAATCCCTGGGAGCAGGGGTCAGGCTGTTTGGCCTTCGGAGGCCCCAATTAAAAAGCTGTTTCAGAGAGCTCTATGCTGTATATAGTTAACCGTGTCCTTACCAATAATTCCTGGGAGCAGGGGACAGGTAGTTTGGCCTCGGGTGCCCACAATTAAAAAGCTGTTTCAGAGTCCTCTATGCTGTATATAGTTAACCGTGTACTTCCCAATAATCCCTGGGAGCAGGGGACAGGCAGTGTGGCCTCGGGAGCTCCCAATTAAAAAGCTGTTTCAGAGTCCACTATGCTGTATATAGTTAACCGTGTACTTCCCAATAATCCCTGGGAGCAGGGGACAGGTGGTTTGGCCTCGGGTGCCCCCAATTAAAAAGCTGTTTCAGAGACCTCTGTGCCTGCATATAGTTAACCATTTACTTCTCAATAACCCCTGGCAGCGGGGGACAGCCAGTGAGGCCTTGGGAGCCCCCAATTAAAAAGCTGTTTCAGAGACCTCTGTGCTGTATATACTTAACCATTTACTTCCCAATAATCCTTGGGAGCAGGGTACAGGCAGTGTGGCCTCGGGAGCCCCCAATTAAAAAGCTGTGTCAGAGACCTCTATGCTGTGTATAGTTAACCATTTACTTCGCAATAATCCCTGGGAACAGGGGACAGGCAGTGTGGCCTCGGGAGCCCCAATTAAAAAGCTGTTTCAGTGACCTCTGCGCCTGTATATAGTTAACCATTTACTGCTCAATAATCCCTGGGAGCAGGGGACAGGCAGTGTGGTCCGGGAGCACCCATTTAAAAAGCTGTTTCAGAGACTTCTGCGCCTGAATAGTTAACCATTTACTGCTCAATAATCCTTCGGAGCAGGGGACAGGCAGTGTAGCCTCGGGTGCCCCTCATTAAAAAGCTGTTTCCGAGATCTCTGTGCTGTATATAGTTAACCATTTACTGCTCAATAATCCCTGGGAGCAGGGGACATGCAGTATGGCCTCGGGAGCCCCCAGTTAAAAAGCTGTTTCAGAGACCTCTGTGCTGTACGTACTTAACCATTTACTTCCCAATAATCCCTGGGAGCAGGGTACAGGCAGTGTGGCCTCGGGAGCCCCCAATTAAAAAGCTGTGTCAGAGACCTCTATGCTGTATATAGTTAACCATTTACTGTCAATAATCCCTCGTAGCAGGGGACAGGCAGTGTGGTCTGGGAGCCCCCAATTAAAAAGCTGTTTCAGAGACCCCTGAGCTGTATATAGTTAACCATTTACTGCTCAATAATCCCTGGGAGCAGGGGACAGGCAGTGTGGTCCGGGAGCCCCCAATTAAAATGCTGTGTCAGAGAACACTGCGCCTGTATATAGTTAACCATTTACTGCTCAATAATCCCTTGGAGCAGGGGACAGGCAGTGTGGCCTCGCAGAACCCAATGAAAAAGCTGATTGGGAGACCTCTGTGCTGTATACAGTTAACCATTTACTGCTCAATAATCCCTGGGAGCAGGGGTCAGGCTGTTTGGCCTTCGGAGGCCCCAATTAAAAAGCTGTTTCAGAGAGCTCTATGCTGTATATAGTTAACCGTGTACTTCCCAATAATCCCTGGGAGCAGGGGACAGGCAGTGTGGCCTCGGGAGCTCCCAATTAAAAAGCTGTTTCAGAGTCCTCTATGCTGTATATAGTTAACCGTGTACTTCCCAATAATCCCTGGGAGCAGGGGACAGGTGGTTTGGCCTCGGGTGCCCCCAATTAAAAAGCAGTTTCAGAGACCTCTGTGCCTGTATATAGTTAACCATTTACTTCTCAATAACCCCTGGCAGCGGGGGACAGCCAGTGAGGACTTGGGAGCCCCCAATTAAAAAGCTGTGTCAGAGACCTCTATGCTGTATATAGTTAACCATTTACTTCCCAATAATCCCTGGGAGCAGGGTACAGGCAGTGTGGCCTCGGGAGCCCCCAATTAAAAAGCTGTGTCAGAGACCTCTATGCTGTATATAGTTAACCATTTACTTCTCAATAATCCCAGGGAACAGGGGACAGGCAGTGTGGCCTCGGGAGCCCCGAATTAAAAAGCTGTTTCAGATACTCTGTGCTGTATATACTTAACCATTTACTGTCAATAATCCCTCGTAGCAGGGGGCAGGCAGTGTGGTCCGGGAGCCCCCAATTAAAAAGCTGTTTCAGAGACCCCTGTGCTGTATATAGTTAACCATTTACTGCTCAATAATCCCTGGGAGCAGGGGACAGGCAGTGTGGTCCGGGAGCCCCCAATTAAAATGCTGTGTCAGAGAACACTGCGCCTGTATATAGTTAACCATTTACTGCTCAATAATCCCTTGGAGCAGGGGACAGGCAGTGTGGCCTCGCAGAACCCAATGAAAAAGCTGATTGGGAGACCTCTGTGCTGTATACAGTGAATCATTTACTGCTCAATAATCCCTGGGAGCAGGGGTCAGGCTGTTTGGCCTTCGGAGCCCCCAATTAAAAAGCTGTTTCAGAGACCTCTGTGCCTGTATAGAGTTAACTATTTACTGCTCATTAATCCCTGGGAGCAGGGGACAGGCAGTGTGGCCACGGGTGCCCCAATTAAAAGGCTATTTCAGAGACTTCTGTGCTGTATACAGTTAACCATTTACTGCTCAATAATCCCTGGGAGCAGGGGACAGGCAGTGTGGCCTCGGGAGCCCCCAATTAAAAGGCTGTTTCAGAGACATCTGTGCTGTATATAGTTAACCATTCACTGCTCAGTAATCTCTGGGAGCAGGGGACAGGCAGTGTGGCCTCGGGAGGCCCCAATTAAAAAGCTGTTTCAGAGACCTCTGTGCCTGTATATAGTTAACCATTTACTGCTCAATTATCCCTGAGAGCAAGGGTCAGGCAGTGTGGCCTCGGGAGCCCCCAATTAAAAAGCTGTTTCAGTGACCTCTGCGCCTGTATATAGTTAACCATTTACTGCTCAATAATCCCTGGGAGCAGGGGACAGGCAGTGTGGTCCGGGAGCACCCATTTAAAAAGCTGTTTCAGAGACTTCTGCGCCTGAATAGTTAACCATTTACTGCTCAATAATCCTTCGGAGCAGGGGACAGGCAGTGTAGCCTCGGGTGCCCCCAATTAAAAAGCTGTTTCCGAGATCTCTGTGCTGTATATAGTTAACCATTTACTGCTCAATAATCCCTGGGAGCAGGGGACATGCAGTATGGCCTCGGGAGCCCCCAGTTAAAAAGCTGTTTCAGAGACCTCTGTGCTGTACGTACTTAACCATTTACTTCCCAATAATCCCTGGGAGCAGGGTACAGGCAGTGTGGCCTCGGGAGCCCCCAATTAAAAAGCTGTGTCAGAGACCTCTATGCTGTATATAGTTAACCATTTAATGTCAATAATCCCTCGTAGCAGGGGACAGGCAGTGTGGTCTGGGAGCCCCCAATTAAAAAGCTGTTTCAGAGACCCCTGAGCTGTATATAGTTAACCATTTACTGCTCAATAATCCCTGGGAGCAGGTGACAGGCAGTGTGGTCCGGGAGCCCCCAATTAAAATGCTGTGTCAGAGAACACTGCGCCTGTATATAGTTAACCATTTACTGCTCAATAATCCCTTGGAGCAGGGGACAGGCAGTGTGGCCTCGCAGAACCCAATGAAAAAGCTGATTGGGAGACCTCTGTGCTGTATACAGTTAACCATTTACTGCTCAATAATCCCTGGGAGCAGGGGTCAGGCTGTTTGGCCTTCGGAGGCCCCAATTAAAAAGCTGTTTCAGAGAGCTCTATGCTGTATATAGTTAACCGTGTCCTTACCAATAATTCCTGGGAGCAGGGGACAGGTAGTTTGGCCTCGGGTGCCCACAATTAAAAAGCTGTTTCAGAGTCCTCTATGCTGTATATAGTTAACCGTGTACTTCCCAATAATCCCGGGGAGCAGGGGACAGGCAGTGTGGCCTCGGGAGCTCCCAATTAAAAAGCTGTTTCAGAGTCCACTATGCTGTATATAGTTAACCGTGTACTTCCCAATAATCCCTGGGAGCAGGGGACAGGTGGTTTGGCCTCGGGTGCCCCCAATTAAAAAGCTGTTTCAGAGACCTCTGTGCCTGTATATAGTTAACCATTTACTTCTCAATAACCCCTGGCAGCGGGGGACAGCCAGTGAGGCCTTGGGAGCCCCCAATTAAAAAGCTGTTTCAGAGACCTCTGTGCTGTATATACTTAACCATTTACTTCCCAATAATCCTTGGGAGCAGGGTACAGGCAGTGTGGCCTCGGGAGCCCCCAATTAAAAAGCTGTGTCAGAGACCTCTATGCTGTGTATAGTTAACCATTTACTTCGCAATAATCCCTGGGAACAGGGGACAGGCAGTGTGGCCTCGGGAGCCCCCAATTAAAAAGCTGTTTCAGTGACCTCTGCACCTGTATATAGTTAACCATTTACTGCTCAATAATCCCTGGGAGCAGGGGACAGGCAGTGTGGTCCGGGAGCACCCATTTAAAAAGCTGTTTCAGAGACTTCTGCGCCTGAATAGTTAACCATTTACTGCTCAATAATCCTTCGGAGCAGGGGACAGGCAGTGTAGCCTCGGGTGCCCCCAATTAAAAAGCTGTTTCCGAGATCTCTGTGCTGTATATAGTTAACCATTTACTGCGCAATAATCCCTGGGAGCAGGGGACATGCAGTATGGCCTCGGGAGCCCCCAGTTAAAAAGCTGTTTCAGAGACCTCTGTGCTGTACGTACTTAACCATTTACTTCCCAATAATCCCTGGGAGCAGGGTACAGCCAGTGAGGACTTGGGAGCCCCCAATTAAAAAGCTGTGTCAGAGACCTCTATGCTGTATATAGTTAACCATTTACTTCCCAATAATCCCTGGGAGCAGGGGACAGGTGGTTTGGCCTCGGGTGCCCCCAATTAAAAAGCAGTTTCAGAGACCTCTGTGCCTGTATATAGTTAACCATTTACTTCTCAATAACCCCTGGCAGCGGGGGACAGCCAGTGAGGACTTGGGAGCCCCCAATTAAAAAGCTGTGTCAGAGACCTCTATGCTGTATATAGTTAACCATTTACTTCCCAATAATCCCTGGGAGCAGGGTACAGGCAGTGTGGCCTCGGGAGCCCCCAATTAAAAAGCTGTGTCAGAGACCTCTATGCTGTATATAGTTAACCATTTACTTCTCAATAATCCCTGGGAACAGGGGACAGGCAGTGTGGCCTCGGGAGCCCCCAATTAAAAAGCTGTTTCAGATACTCTGTGCTGTATATACTTAACCATTTACTGTCAATAATCCCTCGTAGCAGGGGGCAGGCAGTGTGGTCCGGGAGCCCCCAATTAAAAAGCTGTTTCAGAGACCCCTGTGCTGTATATAGTTAACCATTTACTGCTCAATAATCCCTGGGAGCAGGGGACAGGCAGTGTGGTCCGGGAGCCCCCAATTAAAATGCTGTGTCAGAGAACACTGCGCCTGTATATAGTTAACCATTTACTGCTCAATAATCCCTTGGAGCAGGGGACAGGCAGTGTGGCCTCGCAGAACCCAATGAAAAAGCTGATTGGGAGACCTCTGTGCTGTATACAGTGAATCATTTACTGCTCAATAATCCCTGGGAGCAGGGGTCAGGCTGTTTGGCCTTCGGAGCCCCCAATTAAAAAGCTGTTTCAGAGAGCTCTATGCTGTATATAGTTAACTGTGTCCTTACCAATAATTTCTTGGAGCAGGGGACAGGTAGTTTGGCCTCGGGTACCCACAATTAAAAAGCTGTTTCAGAGTCCTCTATGCTGTATATAGTTAACCATTTACTTCTCAATAATCCCTGGGAGCAGGGGACAGGCAGTGTGGCCTCGGGAACTCCCAATTAAAAAGCTGTTTCAGAGTCCTCTATGCTGTATATAGTTAACCGTGTACCTCCCAATAATCCCTGGGAGCAGGGGACAGGCAGTGTGGCCTCGGGAGCCCCCAATTAAAAAGCTGTTTCAGAGACCTCTGTGCCTGTATATAGTTAACCATTTACTTCTCAATAATCCCTGGCAGCGGGGGACAGCCAGTGAGGCCTTGGGAGCCCCCAATTAAAAAGCTGTTTCAGAGACCTCTGTGCTGTATATACTTAACCATTTACTTCTCAATAATCCCTGGGAGCAGGGGACAGGCAGTGTGGTCCGGAAGCCCCCAATTAAAAAGCTGTTTCAGTGATCTCTGCGCCTGTATATAGTTAACCATTTACTGCTCAATAATCCCTCGGAGCAGGGGACAGGCAGTGTGGTCCGGGAGCCGCCAATTAAAAAGCTGTTTCAGAGTCCTCTGTGCTCTATATAGTTTACCATTTACTTCTCAAAAACCCTGGGAGCACGGGACAGGCAGTGTGGCCTCGGGAGCCCCCAATTAAAAAGCTGTTTCAGAGACCTCTGTGCCTGTATAGAGTTAACCATTTACTGCTCAATAATCCCAGGGAGCAGGGGACAGGCAGTGTGGTCCGGGAGCCCCAATTAAAAGGCTGTTTCAGAGACTTCTGTGCTGTATATAGTTAACCATTTACTGCTCAATAATCCCTGGGAGCAGGGGACAGGCAGTGTGGCCTCGGGAGCCGCCATTTAAAAAGCTGTTTCATTGTCCTCTGTGCCTGTATATAGTTAACCATTTACTGCTCAATAATCCCTGAGAGCAAGGGTCAGGCAGTGTGGTCCGGGAGCCCCCAGTTAAAAAGCTGTTTCAGTGACCTCTGCGCCTGTATATAGTTAACCATTTACTGCTCAATAATCCCTGGGAGCAAGGGACAGGCAGTGTGGTCCGGGAGCACCCATTTAAAAAGCTGTTTCAGAGACTTCTGCGCCTGTATATAGTTAACCATTTACTGCTCAATAATCCCTGAGAGCAGGGGTCAGGCAGTGTAGCCTCGGGTGCCCCCAATAAAAAAGCTGTTTCAGGGACCTCTGTGCTGTATATAGTTAACCATTTACTGCTCAATAATCCCTGGGAGCAAGGGACAGGCAGTGTGGTCCGGGAGCACCCATTTAAAAAGCTGTTTCAGAGACTTCTGCGCCTGTATATAGTTAACCATTTACTGCTCAATAATCCCTGAGAGCAGGGGTCAGGCAGTGTAGCCTCGGGTGCCCCCAATAAAAAAGCTGTTTCAGGGACCTCTGTGCTGTATATAGTTAACCATTTACTGCTCAATAATCCCTGGGAGCAGGGGACAGGCAGTGTGGTCCTGGAACCCCCAATTAAAAAGCTGTTTCAGTGATCTCTGTGCCTGTATATAGTTAACCATTTACTGCTCAATAATCCCTCGGAGCAGGGGACAGGCAGTGTGGTCCGGGAGCCCCCAAATAAAAAGCTGTTTCAGAGTCCTCTGTGCTGTGTATTGTTCACCATTTACTGCTCAGCAATCCCTGGGAACAGGGGTCAGGCAGTGTGGCCTCGGGAGCCCCCAATTAAAAAGCTGTTTCAGAGACCTCTGTGCCTGTATAGAGTTAACCATTTACTGCTCAATAATCCCTGGGAGCAGGAAACAGGCAGTGTGGCCTCGGGAGCCCCCAATTAAAAAGATGTTTCAGAGGCCTCTGTGCTGTATATAGTTAACCATTTACTGCTCAATAATCCCTGGGAGCAGGGGTCAGGCAGTGTGGCCTCGGGAGCCCCCAGTTAAAAAGCTGTTTCAGAGACCTATGTGCTGTACGTAGTTAATCATTTACTGCTCAATAATCCCTGGGAGCAGGAGACAGACAGTGTGGCTTCGGGAGCCCCCAATTAAAAAAGCTGTTTCAGAGACCTATGTGCTGTATATAGTTAACCAATTACTGCTCAATAATCCCTGGGAGCAGGGGTAGGCTGTTTGGCCTTGGGAGTCCCCAATTAAAAAGCTGTTTCAGAGACCTTTGTGCCTGTATATAGTTAACCAATTACTGCTCAATAATCCCTGGAAGCAGGGGACAGGCAGTGTGGTCCGGGAGCCCCTAATTAAAAAGCTGTTTCAGAGACCTCTATGCTGTATATAGTTAACCGTGTACTTCCCAATTACCCCTGGGAGCAGGGGACAGGTAGTTTGGCCTCGGGAGCCCCAATTTAAAAAGGTGTTTCAGAGACATCTATGCTGTATATTGTTAACCGTGTACTTCCCAATAATCCCTGGGAGCAGGGGACAGGCAGTGTGGCCTCGGGAGCTCCCAATTAAAAAGCTGTTTCAGATACCTCTGTGCCTGTATATAGTTAACCATTTACTTCTCAATAACCCCTGGCAGCGGGCGACAGCCAGTGAGGCCTTGGGAGCCCTCAATTAAAAAGCTGATTCAGAGATCTCTGTGCCTGTATATAGTTAACCATTTACTGCTCAATAATCCCTCGGAGCAGGGGACAGGCAGTGTGGTCCTGGAACCCCCAATTAAAAAGCTGTTTCAGTGATCTCTGTGCCTGTATATAGTTAACCATTTACTGCTCAATAATCCCTCGGAGCAGGGGACAGGCAGTGTGGTCCGGGAGCCCCCAATTAAAAAGCTGTTTCAGAGTCCTCTGTGCTGTGTATTGTTCACCATTTACTGCTCAGCAATCCCTGGGAACAGGGGTCAGGCAGTGTGGCCTCGGGAGCCCCCAATTAAAAAGCTGTTTCAGAGACCTCTGTGCCTGTATAGAGTTAACCATTTACTGCTCAATAATCCCTGGGAGCAGGGGACAGGCAGTGTGGCCTCGGGAGCCCCCAATTAAAAAGCTGTTTCAGAGACCTATGTGCCTGTATAGAGTTAACCATTTACTGCTCAATAATCCCTGGGAGCAGGGGACAGGCAGTGTGGTCACGGGAGCCCCAATTAAAAGGCTGTTTCAGAGACTTCTGTGCTGTATATAGTTAACCATTTACTGCTCAATAATCCCTGGGAGCAGGGGACAGGCAGTGTGGCCTCGGGAGTCCCCAATTAAAAAGCTGTTTCATTGTCCTCTGTGCCTGTATATAGTTAACCATTTACTGCTCAATAATCCCTGGGAGCAGGGTACAGGAAGTGTGGCCTCAGGCGCCCCCAATTAAAAAGCTGTTTCAGAGACCTCTGTGCTGCATATAGTTAACCATTTACTGCTCAATAATCCCTGGGAGCAGGGGACAGGCAGTGTGGCCTCGGGAGGCCCCAATTAAAAAGCTGTTTCAGTGACCTCTGCGCCTGTATATAGTTAACCATTTACTGCTCAATAATCCTTCGGAGCAGGGGACAGGCAGTGTAGCCTAGGGTGCCCCCAATTAAAAAGCTGTTTCAGAGACCTCTGTGCTGTACAGAGTTATCCATTTACTTCTCAATAATCCCTGGGAGCAGGGGACAGGCAGTGTGGTCCGGGAGCCCCCAATTAAAATGCTGTGTCAGAGAACACTGCGCCTGTATATAGTTAACCATTTACTGCTCAATTATCCCTTGGAGCAGGGGACAGGCAGTGTGGCCTCGCAGCGCCCAATGAAAAAGCTGTTTGGGAGATCTCTGTGCTGTATACAGTTAACCATTTACTTCCCAATAATCCCTGGCAGCAGGGAAAAGGCAGTGTGGCCTCAAGAGCCCCCAATTAAATGGCTGTTTCAGAGACCTCTGTGCTGTACGTATTTAGCCATTTACTGCTCAATAATCCCTGGGAGCAGGGGACAGGCAGTGTGGCCTCGGGAGCCCCCAGTTAAAAAGGTGTTTCAGATACTCTGTGCTGTATATAGTTAACCATTTACTGCTCAATAATCCCTGGGAGTAGGGGACAGGCAGTGTGGACTCCGGAGCCCCCAAATAAAAAGCTGTTTCAGAGACCTCTGGGCCTGTATATACTTAACCATTTACTGCTCAATAATCCCTGGGAGCAGGGGACAGGCAGTTTGGCCTCGGGGGCCCCCAATTAAAAAGCTGTTTCAGAGACCTTTGTGCTGTTTATAGTTAACCATTTACTGCTCAATATTGCCTGGGAGCAGGGAGCAGGCAGTGTGGCCTCGGGAGCCCACAATTAAAAAGCTGTTTCAGAGACCTTTGTGCTGTATATAGTTAACCATTTACTGCTCAATAATCCCTGGAAGCAGGGGACAGGCAGTGTGGTCCGGGAGCCCCTAATTAAAAAGTTGTTTCAGAGACCTCTGTGCTGTATATAGTTAACCGTGTACTTCCCAATAATCCCTGGGAGCAGGGGACAGGTAGTTTGGCCTCGGGAGCCCCCATTTAAAAAGGTGTTTCAGAGACCTCTATGCTGTATATAGTTAACCGTGTACTTCCCAATAATCCCTGGGAGCAGGGGACAGGCAGTGTGGCCTCGGGAGCTCCCAATTTAAAAGCTGTTTCAGAGACCTCTGTGCCTGTATATAGTTAACCATTTACTTCTCAATAACCCCTGGCAGCGGGCGACAGCCAGTGAGGCCTTGGGAGCCCTCAATTAAAAAGCTGATTCAGAGACCTCTGTGATGTATATAATTAACCATTAACTTCTCAATAATCCCTGGGAGCAGGGGACAGGCTGTGTGGTCCTGGAGCCCCCAATTAAAAAGCTGTTTCAGTGATCTCTGCGCCTGTATATAGTTAACCATTTACTGCTCAATAATCCCTGGGAGCAGGGGACAGGCAGTGTGGTCCTGGAGCCCCCAATTAAAAGGCTGTTTCAGAGACTTCTGTGCTGTATATTGTTAACCATTTACTGCTCAGCAATCCCTGGGAACAGGGGTAAGGCAGTGTGGCCTCGGGAGCCCCCAATTAAAAAGATGTTTCAGAGACCTCTGTGCCTGTATAGAGTTAACCATTTACTGCTCAATAATCCCTGGGAGCAGGGGACAGGCAGTGTGGTCCGGGAGCCCCAATTAAAAGGCTGTTTCAGAGACTTCTGTGCTGTATATAGTTAACCATTTACTGCTCAATAATCCCTGGGAGCAGGAAACAGGCAGTGTGGCTTCGGGAGCCCCCAGTTAAAAAGGTGTTTCAGAGAACTTTGTGCTGTATATAGTTAACCATTTACTGCTCAATAATCCCTGGGAGCAGGAAACAGGCAGTGTGGCCTCGGGAGCCCCCAATTAAAAAGATGTTTCAGAGGCCTCTGTGCTGTATATAGTTAACCATTTACTGCTCAATAATCCCTGGGAGCAGGGGTCAGGCAGTGTGGCCTCGGGAGCCCCCAGTTAAAAAGCTGTTTCAGAGGCCTTGTGCTGTATATAGTTAACCAATTACTGCTCAATAATCCCTGCGAGCAGGGGTCAGGCTGTTTGGCCTTGGGAGTCGCCAATTAAAAAGCTGTTTCAGAGACTTTTGTGCCTGTATATAGTTAACCAATTACTGCTCAATAATCCCTGGAAGCAGGGGACAGGCAGTGTGGTCCGGGAGCCCCTAATTAAAAAGCTGTTTCAGAGACCTCTATGCTGTATATAGTTTACCGTGTACTTCCCAATTACCCCTGGGAGCAGGGGACAGGTAGTTTGGCCTCGGGAGCCCCCATTTAAAAAGGTGTTTCAGAGACATCTATGCTGTATATAGTTAACCGTGTACTTCCCAATAATCCCTGGGAGCAGGGGACATGCAGTGTGGCCTCGGGAGCTCCCAATTAAAAAGCTGTTTCAGAGACCTCTGTGCCTGTATATAGTTAACCATTTACTTCTTGAAAGTGTGGCTGAGCAGAGGGATCTAGGTGTCCATGTACATAGATCCCTGAAAGTTGCCACCCAGGTTGATAGGGTTGTGAAGAATGCCTATGGAGTGTTGGCCTTTATTGGTAGAGGGATTGAGTTCCGGAGTCGGAGTCGGAGTCGAGAGGTCATGTTGCAGCTGTACAGAACTCTGGTCCGGCCGCATTTGGAGTATTGCGTACAGTTCTGGTCACCGCATTATAGGAAGGACGTGGAGGCTTTGGAGCGGGTGCAGAGGAGATTTACCAGGATGTTGCCTGGTATGGAGGGAAAATCTTATGAGGAAAGGCTGACGGACTTGAGGTTGTTTTCGTTGGAGAGAAGAGGGTTAAGAGGAGACTTAATAGAGGCATACAAAATGATCAGGGGGTTGGATAGGGTGGACAGTGAGAGCCTTCTCCCGCGGATGGATATGGCTGGCACGAGGGGACATAACTTTAAACTGAGGGGTAATAGATGTAGGACAGAGGTCAGAGGTAGGTTATTTACGCAAAGAGTAGTGAGGCCGTGGAATGCCCTACCTGCTACAGTAGTGAACTCGCCAACATTGAGGGCATTTAAAAGTTTATTGGATAAACATATGGATGATAATGGCATAGTGTAGGTTGGATGGCTTTTGTTTCGGTGCAACATCGTGGGCCGAAGGGCCTGTACTGCGCTGTATTGTTCTATGTTCTATGTTCTATGTTCTCAATAACCCCTGGCAGCGGGCGACAGCCAGTGAGGCCTTGGGAGCCCTCAATTAAAAAGCTGATTCAGAGACCTCTGTGCTGTATATAATTAACCATTAACTTCTCAATAATCCCTGGGAGCAGGGTCAGGCAGTGTGGTCCTGGAGCCCCCAATTAAAAAGCTGTTTCAGTGATCTCTGTGCCTGTATATAGTTAACCATTTACTGCTCAATAATCCCTCGGAGCAGGGGACAGGCAGTGTGGTCCGGGAGCCCCCAATTAAAAAGCTGTTTCAGAGTCCTCTGTGCTGTATATTGTTCACCATTTACTGCTCAGCAATCCCTGGGAATAGGGGTCAGGCAGTGTGGCCTCGGGAGCCCCCAATTAAAAAGCTGTTTCAGAGACCTCTGTGCCTGTATAGAATTAACCATTTACTGCTCAATAATCCCTGGGAGCAGGGGACAGGCAGTGTGGTCAGGGGAGCCCCAATTAAAAGGCTGTTTCAGAGACTTCTGTGCTGTATATAGTTAACCATTTACTGCTCAATAATCCCTGGGAGCAGGGGACAGGCAGTGTGGCCTCGGGAGCCCCCAATTAAAAGGCTGTTTCAGAGACCTCTGTGCTGTATATAGTTAACCATTTACTGCTCAATAATCCCTGGGAGCAGGGGACAGGCAGTGTGGCCTCGGGAGTCCCCAATTAAAAAGCTGTTTCATTGTCCTCTGTGCCTGTATATAGTTAACTATTTACTGCTCAATAATCCCTGGGAGCAGGGTACAGGAAGTGTGGCCTCGGGAGACCCCAATTAAAAAGCTGTTTCAGTGACCTCTGCGCCTGTATATAGTTAACCATTTACTGTTCAAAAATCCTTCGGAGCAGGGGACAGGCAGTGTAGCCTAGGGTGCCCCCAATTAAAAAGCTGTTTCAGAGACCTCTGTGCTGTACAGAGTTATCCATTTACTTCTCAATAATCCCTGGGAGCAGGGGACAGGCAGTGTGGTCTCGGGAGCCCCCAATTAAAAAGCTGTTTCAGAGGCCTCTGTGCTGTATACAGTTAACCATTTACTGCTCAATAATCCCTGGGAGCAGGGGACAGGCAGTGTGGTCCGGGAGCCCCCAATTAAAATGCTGTGTCAGAGAACACTGCGCCTGTATATAGTTAACCATTTACTGCTCAATTATCCCTTGGAGCAGGGGACAGGCAGTGTGGCCTCGCAGCACCCAATGAAAAAGCTGTTTGGGAGACCTCTGTGCTGTATACAGTTAACCATTTACTTCCCAATAATCCCTGGCAGCAGGGAAAAGGCAGTGTGGCCTCAGGAGCCCCCAATTAAATGGCTGTTTCAGAGACCTCTGTGCTGTACGTATTTAGCCATTTACTGCTCAATAATCCCTGGGAGCAGGGGACAGGCAGTGTGGCCTCGGGAGCCCCCAGTTAAAAAGGTGTTTCAGATACTCTGTGCTGTATATAGTTAACCATTTACTGCTCAATAATCCCTGGGAGTAGGGGACAGGCAGTGTGGACTCCGAAGCCCCCAATTAAAAAGCTGTTTCAGAGACATCTGTGCCTGTATATAGTTAACCATTTACTGCTCAATAATCCCTGGGAGCAGGGGACAGGCAGTTTGGCCTCGGGAGCCCCCAATTATAAAGCTGTTTCAGAGACCTCTGCGCTTGTATATAGTTAACCATTTACTGCTCAATTATCAGTGGGAGCAGGGGACAGGCAGTGTGGCCTCGGGAGCCCCCAATTAAAAAGCTGTTTCAGAGACCTCTGTGCTGTTTAGAGTTAACCATTTACTGCTCAATATTCCCTGGGAGCAGGGGACAGGCAGTGTGGCCTCGGGAGCCCCCAATTAAAAAGCTGTTTCTGAGACCTCTGTGTTGTACGTATTTAACCATTTACTGCTCAATAATCCCTGGGAGCAGGGGACAGGTAGTGTGGCCTCGGGAGCCCCCAGTTAAAAAGGTGTTTCAGATACTCTGTGCTGTATATAGTTAACCATTTACTGCTCAATAATCCCTGGGAGCAGGGGACAGGCAGTGTGGCCTCGGGAGCCCCCAGTTAAAAAGGTGTTTCAGATACTCTGTGATGTATATAGTTAACCATTTACTTCTCAATAATCCCTGGGAGCAGGGGACAGGCAGTGTGGTCAGGGAGCCCCCAATTAAAAAGCTGTTTCAGAGGCCTCTGTGCTGTATATAGTTAACCATTTACTGCTCAATAATCCCTGGGAACAGGGGTAGGCTGTTTGGCCTTGGGAGTCCCCAATTAAAAAGCTGTTTCAGAGACCTTTGTGCCTGTATATAGTTAACCAATTACTGCTCAATAATCCCTGGAAGCAGGGGACAGGCAGTGTGGTCCGGGAGCCCCTAATTAAAAAGGTGTTTCAGAGACCTCTATGCTGTATATAGTTAACAGTGTACTTCCCAATAATCCCTGGGAGCAGGGGACAGGCAGTGTGGCCTCGGGAGCTCCCAATTAAAAAGCTGTTTCAGAGATCTCTGTGCCTGTATATAGTTAACCATTTACTTCTCAATAACCCCTGGCAGCGGGCGACAGCCAGTGAGGCCTTGGGAGCCCTCAATTAAAAAGCTGATTCAGAGACCTCTGTGCTGTATATAATTAATCATTAACTTCTCAATAATCCCTGGGAGCAGGGGACAGGCAGTGTGGTCCGGGAGCCCCCAATTAAAAAGCTGTTTCAGTGATCTCTGCGCCTGTATATAGTTAACCATTTACTGCTCAATAATCCCTCGGAGCAGGGGACAGGCAGTGTGGTCCGGGAGCCCCCAATTAAAAAGCTGTTTCAGAGTCCTCAGTGCTGTATATTGTTAACCATTTACTGCTCAGCAATCCCTGGGAACAGGGGTAAGGCAGTGTGGCCTCGGGAGCCCCCAATTAAAAAGCTGTTTCAGAGACCTCTGTGCCTGTATAGAGTTAACCATTTACTGCTTAATAATCCCTGGGAGCAGGGGACAGGCAGTGTGGTCCGGGAGCCCCCAATTAAAAGGCTGTTTCAGAGACCTCTGTGCTGTAGATAGTTAACCATTAACTTCTCAATAATCCCTGGGAGCAGGGGACAGGCAGTGTGGTCCTGGAGCCCCCAATTAAAAAGCTGTTTCAGTGATCTCTGTGCCTGTATATAGTTAACCATTTACTGCTCAATAATCCCTGAGAGCAAGGGTCAGGCAGTGTGGCCTCGGGAGCCCCCAATTAAAAAGCTGTTTCAGTGACCTCTGTGCCTGTATATAGTTAACCATTTACTGCTCAATAATCCCTGGGAGCAAGGGACAGGCAGTGTGGTCCGGGAGCACCCATTTAAAAAGCTGTTTCAGAGACTTCTGCGCCTGTGTATAGTTAACCATTTACTGCTCAATAATTCCTGAGAGCAGGGGTCAGGCAGTGTAGCCTCGGGTGCCCCCAATAAAAAAGCTGTTCAGAGACCTATGTGCTGTATATAGTTAACCATTTACTGCTCAATAATCCCTGTGAGCAGGGGAGAGGCAGTGTGGCTTCGGGAGCCCCCATTTAAAAAGGTGTTTCAGAGACATCTATGCTGTATATAGTTAACCGTGTACTTCCCAATAATCCCTGGGAGCAGGGGACAGGCAGTGTGGCCTCGGGATCCCCCAATTAAAAAGCTGTTTCAGAGACCTCTGTGCCTGTATATAGTTAACCATTTACTTCTCAATAACCCCTGGCAGCGAGCGACAGCCAGTGAGGCCTTGGGAGCCCTCAATTAAAAAGCTGATTCAGAGACCTCTGTGCTGTATATAATTCACCATTAACTTCTCAATAATCCCTGGGAGCAGGGGACAGGCAGTGTGGTCCTGGAGCCCCCAATTAAAAAGCTGTTTCAGTGATCTCTGCGCCTGTATATAGTTAACCATTTACTGCTCAATAATCCCTCGGAGCAGGGGACAGGCAGTGTGGTCCGGGAGCCCCCAATTAAAAAGCTGTTTCAGAGTCCTCAGTGCTGTATATTGTTAACCATTTACTGCTCAGCAATCCCTGGGAACAGGGGTAAGGCAGTGTGGCCTCGGGAGCCCCCAATTAAAAAGCTGTTTCAGAGACCTCTGTGCCTGTAGATAGTTAACCATTTACTGCTCAATAATCCCTGGGAGCAGGGGACAGGCAGTGTGGCCTCGGGAGTCCCCAATTAAAAAGCTGTTTCATTGTCCTCTGTGCCTGTATATAGTTAACCATTTACTGCTCAATAATCCCTGAGAGCAAGGGTCAGGCAGTGTGGCCTCGGGAGCCCCCAATTAAAAAGCTGTTTCAGTGACCTCTGTGCCTGTATATAGTTAACCATTTACTGCTCAATAATCCCTGGGAGCAAGGGACAGGCAGTGTGGTCCGGGAGCACCCATTTAAAAAGCTGTTTCAGAGACTTCTGCGCCTGTATATAGTTAACCATTTACTGCTCAATAATCCCTGGGAGCAAGGGACAGGCAGTGTGGTCTGGGAGCCCCCAATTAAAAGCTGTTTCAGAGACCTTTGTGCTGTATATAGTTAACCACTTACTGCTCAATGATCCCTGTGAGCAGGGGCCAGGCAGTGTGGCTTCGGGAGCCCCCATTTAAAAAGGTGTTTGAGAGACATCTATGCTGTATATAGTTAACCGTGAACTTCCCAATAATCCCAGGGAGCAGGGGACAGGCAGTGTGGCCTCGGGAGCTCCCAATTAAAAAGCTGTTTCAGAGACCTCTGTGCCTGTATATAGTTAACCATTTACTTCTCAATAACCCCTGGCAGCGGGCGACAGCCAGTGAGGCCTTGGGAGCCCTCAATTAAAAAGCTGATTCAGAGACCTCTGTGCTGTATATAATTAACCATTAACTTCTCAATAATCCCTGGGAGCAGGGGACAGGCAGTGTGGTCCTGGAGCCCCCAATTAAAAAGCTGTTTCAGTGATCTCTGTGCCTGTATATAGTTAACCATTTACTGCTCAATAATCCCTGAGAGCAAGGGTCAGGCAGTGTGGCCTCGGGAGCCCCCAATTAAAAAGCTGTTTCAGTGACCTCTGTGCCTGTATATAGTTAACCATTTACTGCTCAATAATCCCTGGGAGCAAGGGACAGGCAGTGTGGTCCGGGAGCACCCATTTAAAAAGCTGTTTCAGAGACTTCTGCGCCTGTATATAGTTAATCATTTACTGCTCAATAATCCCTGGGAGCAGGGGACAGGCAGTGTGGTCACGGGAGCCCCAATTAAAAAGCTGTTTCAGTGACCTCTGCGCCTGTATATAGTTAACCATTTACTGCTCAATAATCCTTCGCAGCAGGGGACAGGCAGTGTGGCCTCGTGAGCCCCCAATTAAAAGGCTGTTTCAGAGCCCTCTGTGCTGTAGATAGTTAACCATTTACTTCCCAATAATCCCTGGGAGCAGGGGACAGGCAGTGTGGCCTCGGGAGCTCCCAATTAAAAAGCTGTTTCAGAGACCTCTGTGCCTGTATATAGTTAACCATTTACTTCTCAATAACCCCTGGCAGCGGGCGACAGCCAGTGAGGCCTTGGGAGCCCTCAATTAAAAAGCTGATTCAGAGACCTCTGTGCTGTATATAATTAACCATTAATTTCTCAATAATCCCTGGGAGCAGGGGACAGGCAGTGTGGTCCTGGAGCCCCCAATTAAAAAGCTGTTTCAGTGATCTCTGTGCCTGTATATAGTTAACCATTTACTGCTCAATAATCCCTTGGAGCAGGGGACAGGCAGTGTGGTCCGGGAGCCCCCAATTAAAAAGCTGTTTCAGAGTCCTCTGTGCTGTATATTGTTCACCATTTACTGCTCAGCAATCCCTGGGAACAGGGGTCAGGCAGTGTGGCCTCGGGAGCCCCCAATTAAAAAGCTGTTTCAGAGACCTCTGTGCCTGTATAGAGTTAACCATTTACTGCTCAATAATCCCTGGGAGCAGGGGACAGGCAGTGTGGTCACGGGAGCCCCAATTAAAAGGCTGTTTCAGAGACTTCTGTGCAGTATATAGTTAACCATTTACTGCTCAATAATCCCTGGGAGCAGGGGACAGGCAGTGTGGCCTCGGGAGCCCCCAATTAAAAAGCTGTTTCAGAGACCTCTGTGCTGTATATAGTTAACCATTTACTGCTCAATAATCCCTGGGAGCAGGGGACAGGCAGTGTGGCCTCGGGAGTCCCCAATTAAAAAGCTGTTTCAGAGACCTCTGTGCTGCATATAGTTAACCATTTACTGCTCAATAATCCCTGGGAGCAGGGGACAGGCAGTGTGGCCTCGGGAGGCCCCAATTAAAAAGCTGTTTCAGTGACCTCTGCGCCTGTATATAGTTAACCATTAACTGCTCAATAATCCTTCGGAGCAGGGGACAGGCAGTGTAGCCTAGGGTGCCCCCAATTAAAAAGCTGTTTCAGTGACCTCTGTGCTGTATTCAGTTAACCATTTACTGCTCAATAATCCCTGGGAGCAGGGGACAGGAAGTGTGGTCCGGGAGCCCCCAATTAAAATGCTGTGTCAGAGAACACTGCGCCTGTATATAGTTAACCAATTACTGCTCAATTATCCCTTGGAGCAGGGGACAGGCAGTGTGGCCTCGGGAGGCGTCAATTAAAAAGCTGTTTCAGAGACCTCTGTGCTGTATATAGTTAACCATTTATTGCTCAATAATCCCTGGGAGCAGGGTAGAGGCAGTGTGGCCTCGGGAGCCCCCAATTAAAAGGCTGTTTCAGAGACCTCTGTGCTGTGTATAGTTAACCATTTACTGCTCAATAATCCCTGGGAGCAGGTACAGGCTGTGTGGCCTCGAGAGCACCCAATTAAAAAGCTGTTTCAGAGACCTCTGTGCTGTATACAGTTAACCATTTACTGCTCAATAATCCCTGGGAGCAGGGAACAGGCAGTGTGGTCCGGGAGACCACAATTAAAAAGCTGTTTCAGAGACGCCTTTACTGTATATGGTTAACCATTTACTGCTCAATAATCCCTGGGAGCAGGGGGCAGGCAGGGTGGCCTTGGGAGCCCCCAATTAAACAGCTGTTTCAGAGACCTGTGTGCTGTATATAGCTAACCATTTACTGCTCAATAATCCCTGGGAGCATGGGTCAGGCAGTGTGGTCCGGGAGACCCCAATTAAAATGCCGCGTCAGAGACCTCTGTGCTGTATATAGTTAACCATTTACTGCTCAATAATCCCTGGGAGCAGGGGACAGGCAGTGTGGCCTCGGGAGCCGCCAATTAAAAAGCTGTTTCAGTGACCTCTGTGCTGTATATAGTTAACCATTTACTGCTCAACAATCCCTGGGAGCAGGGTAGAGGCAGTGTGGCCTCGGAAGCCCCCAATTAAAAAGCTGTTTCAGAGACCTGTGTGCTGTATATAGCTAACCATTTACTGCTCAATAATGCCTGGGAGCAGGGGTCAGGCAGTGTGGTCCGGGAGACCCCAATTAAAATGCTGTGTCAGAGACCTCTGTGCTGTATATAGTTAACCATTTACTGCTAAATAATCCCTGGGAGCAGGGGACAGGCAGTGTGGTCCGGGAGCCCCCAATAAAAAAGCTGTTTCAGAGACCTCTGTGCTGTATATAGTTAACCATTTACTGCTCAATAATCCCTGGGAGCAGGGGACAGGCAGTGTGGCCTCGGGCGCCGCCAATTAAAAAGCTGTTTCAGAGACCTCTGTGCTGTATATAGTTAACTATTTACTGCTCAATAATCCGTGGGAACAGGTTAGAGGCAGTGTGGCCTCGGGAGCCCCCATTTAAAAGGCTGTTTCAGAGACCTCTGCGCTGTTCGTATTTAACCATTTACTGCTCAATAATCCCTGGGAGCAGGGGTCACGTAGTGTGGCCTCGAGAAACCCAATTAAAAAGCTGATTCAGAGACCTCTGTGCTGTATATGGTTAACCATTTAATTATCAATAATCCCTGGGAGCAGGGAACAGGCAGTGTCGACCGTGAGCCATAATTAAAAAGCTGTTTCAGAGACGTCTTTGCTGTATATGGTTAACGATTTACTGCTCAATAATCCCTGGGAGCAGGGGTCAGGCAGTGTGGCCTCGGGAGCTCCCAATTAAAAAGCTGTTTCAGAGACCTCTGTGCTGTATATATTTAACCATTTACTGCTCAATAATCCCTGGGAGCAGGGGACAGGCATTGTGGTCAGGGGCCCACCAGTTAAAATGCTGTGTCAGAGACCACTGCACCTATATATAGTTAACCATTTACTGCTCAATAATCCTTGGTAGCAGGGGACAGGCAGTGTGGCTCTGGTAGCCCCCAATTAAAAAGCTGAATCAGTGACCTCTGTGCTGTATATAGTTAACCATTTACTGCTCAACAATCCCTGGGAGCAGGGGACAGGCAGTGTGGCCTCGGGTGCCCCCAATTAAAAAGCTGTTTCAGAGACCTCTGTGCTGTATATAGTTAACCATTTACTGCACAATAATCCCTGGGTGCAGGGGACAGGCAGCGTGGTCCGTGAGCCCCCAATTAAAAAGCTGTTTCAGTGACCTCTGTGCTGTATATAGTTAACCATTTACTGCTCAATAATCCCTGGGAGCGGGGGACAGGCAGTGTGGTCCGGGAGCCCCCAATTAAAATGCTGTGTCAGAGAACACTGCGCCTGTATATAGTTAACCATTTATCCTCAATAAACCCTGGTTGCAGGGGACAGGCAGTGTGGCCTCTCAGCACCCAATGAAAAAGCTGTTTGGGAGACCTCTGTGCTGTATACAGTTAACCATTTACTTCCCAATAATCCCTGGCAGCAGGGAAAAGGCAGTGTGGCCTCAGGAGCCCCCAATTAAATGGCTGTTTCAGAGACCTCTGTGCTGTACGTATTTAGCCATTTACTGCTCAATAATCCCTGGGAGCAGGGGACAGGCAGTGTGGCCTCGGGAGCCCCCAGTTAAAAAGGTGTTTCAGATACTCTGTGCTGTAGATAGTTAACCATTTACTGCTCAATAAACCCTGGGAGTAGGGGACAGGCAGCGTGGACTCCGGAGCCCCCAATTAAAAAGCTGTTTCAGAGACCTCTGTGCCTGTATATAGTTAACCATTTACTGCTCAATAATCCCTGGGAGCAGGGGACAGGCATTGTGGCCTCGGGAGCCCCCAATTAAAAAGCTGTTTCAGATACACTGTGCTGTATATAGTTAACCATTTACTGCTCAATAATCCCTGGGAGCAGGGGACAGGCAGTTTGGCCTCGGGGGCCCCCAATTATAAAGCTGTTTCAGAGACCTCTGCGCTTGTATATAGTTAACCATTTACTGCTCAATTATCAGTGGGAGCAGGGGACAGGCAGTGTGGCCTCGGGAGCCCCCAATTAAAAAGCTGTTTCAGAGACCTCTGTGCTGTTTATAGTTTACCATTTACTGCTCAATAATCCCTGGGAGCAGGGGACAGGCAGTGTGGCCTCGGGAGCCGCCAATTAAAAAGCTGTTTCAGAGACCTCTGTACTGTATATAGTTAACCATTTACTGCTCAATATTCCCTGGGAGCAGGGAGCAGGCAGTGTGGCCTGGCAGCACCCAATGAAAAAGCTGTTTCAGAGACCTCTGTGCTGTACGTATTTAACCATTTACTGCTCAATAATCTCTGGGAGCAGGGGACAGGTAGTGTGGCCTCGGGAGCCCCCAGTTAAAAGGTGTTTCAGATACTCTGTGCTGTATATAGTTAACCATTTACTGCTCAATAGTCCCTGGGAACAGGGGACAGGCAGTGTGGCCTCGGGAGCCCCCAGTTAAAAAGGTGTTTCAGATACTCTGTGCTGTATATAGTTAACCATTTACTGCTCAATAATCCCTGCGAGCAGGGAACAGGCAGTGTGGCCTCGGGAGTCCCCAGTTAAAAAGGTGTTCCAGATACTCTCTGCTGTATATAGTTATCCATTTACTGCTCAATAATCCATGGGAGCAGGGGTAGGCTGTTTGGCCTTGGGAGTCCCCAATTAAAAAGCTGTTTCAGAGACCTTTGTGCTGTATCATGTTAACCATTTACTGCTCAATAATCCCTGGGAGCAGGGGACAGGCAGTGTGGTCCGGGAGCCCCTATTTAAAAAGTTGTTTCAGAGACCTCTATGCTGTATATAGTTAACCGTGTACTTCCCAATAATCCCTGGGAGCAGGGGACAGGTAGTTTGGCCTCGGGAGCCCCCATTTAAAAAGGTGTTTCAGAGACCTCTATGCTGTATATAGTTAACCGTGTACTTCCCAATAATCCCTGGGAGCAGGGGACAGGCAGTGTGGCCTCGGGAGCTCCCAATTAAAAAGCTGTTTCAGAGACCTCTGTGCCTGTATATAGTTAACCATTTACTTCTCAATAACCCCTGGCAGCGGGCGACAGCCAGTGAGGCCTTGGGAGCCCTCAATTAAAAAGCTGATTCAGAGACCTCTGTGCTGTATATAATTAACCATTAACTTCTCAATAATCCCTGGGAGCAGGGGACAGGCAGTGTGGTCCTAGAGCCCCCAATTAAAAAGCTGTTTCAGTGATCTCTGCGCCTGTATATAGTTAACCATTTACTGCTCAATAATCCCTCGGTTCAGGGGACAGGCAGTGTGGTCCGGGAGCCCCCAATTAAGAAGCTGTTTCAGAGTCCTCAGTGCTGTATATTGTTCACCATTTACTGCTCAGCAATCCCTGGGAACAGGGGTAAGGTAGTGTGGCCTCGGGAGCCCCCAATTAAAAAGCTGTTTCAGAGACCTCTGTGCCTGTATAGAGTTAACCATTTAATGGTCAATAATCCCTGGGAGCAGGAGCCAGGCAGTGTGGCCTCGGGAGTCCCCAATTAAAAAGCTGTTTCATTATCCTCTGTGCCTGTATATAGTTAACCATTTACTGCTCAATAATCCCTGAGAGCAAGGGTCAGGCAGTGTGGCCTCGGGAGCCCCCAATTAAAAAGCTGTTTAAGTGACCTCTGCGCCTGTATATAGTTAACCATTTACTGCTCAATAATCCCTGGGAGCAAGGGACAGGCAGTGTGGTCCGGGAGCAACCATTTAAAAAGCTGTTTCAGAGACTTCTGCGCCTGTATATAGTTAACCATTTACTGCTCAATAATCCCTGAGAGCAGGGGTCAGGCAGTGTAGCCTCGGGTGCCCCCAATTAAAAAGCTGTTTCAGAGACCTATGTGCTGTATATAGTTAACCATTTACTGCTCAATAATCCCTGTGAGCAGGGGACAAGCAGTGTGGCTTCGGGAGCCCCCAGTTAAAAAGGTGTTTCAGAGGCCTCTGTGCTGTATATAGTTAACCATTTACTGCTCAATAATCCCTGGGAGCAGGGGTCAGGCAGTGCGGCCTCGGGAGCCCCCAGTTAAAAAGCTGTTTCAGAGACCTCTGTGCTGTACGTAGTTAACCATTTACTGCTCAATAATCCCTGGGAGCAGGTGACAGACAGTGTGGCTTCGGGAGCCCCCAATTCAAAAAGCTGTTTCAGAGGCCTTGTGCTGTATATATTTAACCAATTACTGCTCAATAATCCCTGGGAGCAGGGGTAGGCTGTGTGGCCCCGGGAGCCCCCAGTTAAAAAGGTATTTCAGAGAACTCTGTGCTGTATATAGTTAACCATTTACTGCTCAATAATCCCTGGGAGCAGGAAACAGGCAGTGTGGCCTCGGGAGCCCCCAGTTAAAAAGATGTGTCAGAGACTTCTGTGCTGTATATAGTTAACCATTTACTGCTCAATAATCCCTGGGAGCAGGGGACAGGCAGTGTGGCCTCGGGAGCCCCCAATTAAAAGGCTGTTTCAGAGACCTCTGTGCTGTATATAGTTAACCATTTACTGCTCAATAATCCCTGGGAGCAGGGGACAGGCAGTGTGGCCTCGGGAGTCCCCAATTAAAAAGCTGTTTCATTGTCCTCTGTGCCTGTATATAGTTAACCATTTACTGCTCAATAATCCCTGAGAGCAAGGGTCAGGCAGTGTGGCCTCGGGAGCCCCCAATTAAAAAGCTGTTTCAGAGACCTCTGCGCCTGTATATAGTTAATAATTTACTGCTCAATAATCCCTGGGAGCAAGGGACAGGCAGTGTGGTCCAGGAGCACCCATTTAAAAAGCTGTTTCAGAGACTTCTGCGCCTGTATATAGTTAACCATTTACTGCTCAATAATCCCTGGGAGCAGGGGACTGGCAGTGTAGCCTCGGGTGCCCCCAATTAAAAAGCTGTTTCAGAGACCTCTGTGCTGTATATAGTTACCCATTTACTGCTCAATAATCTGTGGGAGCAGGGGACAGGCAGTGTAGCCTCGGGAGCCCCCAGTTAAAAAGGTATTTCAGAGAACTCTGTGCTGTATATAGTTAACCATTTACTGCTCAATAATCCCTGGGAGCAGGAAACAGGCAGTGTGGCCTCGGGAGCCCCCAGTTAAAAAGCTGTGTCAGAGACCTCTGTGCTGTACGTAGTTAACCATTTACTGCTCAATAATCCCTGAGAGCAGGGTACAGGCAGTGTGGCCTCGTGAGCCCCCAATTAAAAAGCTGTGTCAGAGACCTCTGTGCTTGTATATAGTTAACCATTTACTTCACAACAATCCCTGGGAGCAGGGGACAGGCAGTGTGGCCTCGGGAGCCCTCAATTAAAAAGGTGTTTCAGATACTCTGTGCTGTATATAGTTAACCATTTACTGCTCAATAATCCCTGGGAGTAGGGGACAGGCAGTGTGGCTCTGGGATCACCCAATTAAAAAGCTGTTTCAGAGACCTCTGTGCCTGTATATAGTTAACCATTTACTGCTCAGTAAACCGTGGGAGCAGGGGACAGGCAGTGTGGTCCGGGAGCCCCCAATTAAAAAGCTGTTTCAGAGACCTCTGTGCTGTATATAGTTAACCATTTAATGCTCAATAATCCCTCTGAGCAGGGTACAGGCAGTGTGGTCCGGGAGCTCCCAATTAAAAAGCTGTTTCAGAGACCACTGTGCTGTATATAGTTAATCATTTACTGCTCAATAATCCCTGGGAGCAGGGGACAGGCAGTGTGGCTCCGGGAGCCCCCAATTAAAAATCTGTGTCAGAGACCTCTGTGCTTTATATAGTTAACCATTCACTGCTCAATAATCTCTGGGAGCAGGGGACAGACAGTGTGGCTTCGGGAGCCCCCAATTAAAAAAGCTGTTTCAGAGGCCTCTGTGCTGTACATAGTTAACCATTTACTGCTCAATAATCTCTGGGAGCAGGGGACAGACAGTGTGGCCTCGGGAGCCCCCAATTAAAAAGCTGTTTCAGTGACCTCTGCGCCTGTATATAGTTAACCATTTACTGCTCAATAATCATTAGGAGCAAGGGACAGGCAGTGTGGTCCGGGAGCACACATTTAAAAAGCTGTTTCAGAGACTTCTGCACCTGTATATAGTTAACCATTTACTGCTCAATAATCCCTGAGAGCAGGGGTCAGGCAGTGTAGCCTCGGGCGCTCCCAATTAAAAAGCTGTCTCCGAGACCTCTGTGCTGTATATAGTTACCCATTTACTGCTCTATAATCCGTGGGAGCAGAGGTCAGGCAGTGTGGTCTCGAGAGCCCCCAATTAAAAAGCTGTTTCAGAGACCTATGTGCTGTATATAGTTAACCATTTACTGCTCAATAATCCCTGGGAGCAGGGGACAGGCAGTGTGGCCTCGGGAGCCCCCAGTTAAAAAGGTGTTTCAGAGACCTATGTGCTGTATATAGTTAACCATTTACTGCTCAATAATCCCTGGGAGCAGGGGACAGGCAGTGTGGCCTCGAGAGCCCCCAATTAAAAAGCTGTTTCAGAGACTTATGTGCTGTATATAGTTAACCATTTACTGCTCAATAATCCCTGGGAGCAGGGGACAGGCAGTGTGGCCTCGGGAGCCCCCAGTTAAAAAGGTGTTTCAGAGACCTATGTGCTGTATATAGTTAACCATTTACTGCTCAATAATCCCTGGGAGCAGGGGACAGGCAGTGTGGCCTCGGGAGCCCCCAATTAAAAAGCTGTTTCAGAGGCCTCTGTGCTGTATATAGTTAACCATTTACTGCTCAATAATCCCTGGGAGCAGGGGTCAGGCAGTGTGGCCTCGGGAGCCCCCATTAAAAAGCTGTTTCAGTGACCTCTGTGCTGTACGTAGTTAACCATTTACTTCCCAATAATCCCTGGGAGCAGGGTACAGGCAGTGTGGCCTCGGGAGCCCCCAATTAAAAAGCTGTTTCAGAGGCCTCTGTGCTGTATATCGTTAACCAATTACTGCTCAATAATCCCTGGGAGCAGGGGACAGGCAGTGTGGCCTCGGGAGCCCCCAATTAAAAGGCTGTTTCAGAGACTTCTGTGCTGTATATAGTTAACCATTTACTGCTCAATAATCCCTGGGAGCAGGGGACAGGCAGTGTGGCCTCGGGAGCCCCCAATTAAAAGGCTGTTTCAGAGACCTCTGTGCTGTATATAGTTAACCATTTACTGCTCAATAATCCCTGGGAGCAGGGGACAGGCAGTGTGGCCTCGGGAGTCCCCAATTAAAAAGCTGTTTCATTGTCCTCTGTGCCTGTATATAGTTAACTATTTACTGCTCAATAATCCCTGGGAGCAGGGTACAGGAAGTGTGGCCTCAGGCGCCCCCAATTAAAAAGCTGTTTCAGAGACCTCTATGCTGTATATAGTTAACCGTGTCCTATTCAATAATCCCTGGGAGCAGGAGACAGGTTTTTTGGCCTCGGGTGCCCCCAAATAAAAAGCTGTTTCAGAGACCTCTGTGCCTGTATATAGTTAACCGTGTACTTCCCAATAATCCCTGGGAGCAGTGGACAGGCAGTCTGGCCTCGGGAGCCCATAATTAAAAAGCTGTTTCAGAGACCTCTGTGCTGTATATAATTAACCATTTACTTCTCAATAATCCCTGGGAGCAGGGGACAGGCAGTGTGGTCCGGGAGCCTCCAATTAAAAAGCTGTTTCAGTGATCTCTGCGCCTGTATATAGTTAACCATTTACTGCTCAATAATCCCTCGGAGCAGGGGACAGGCAGTGAGGCCTCGGGAGCCCCCAATTAAAAAGCTGTTTCAGAGACCTCTATGCTGTATATAGTTAACCATTTACTGCTCAATAATCCCTGGGAGCAGGGGACAGGCAGTGTGGTCCGGGAGCCCCCAATTAAAATGCTGTCAGAGAACACTGCGCGTGTATATAGTTAACCATTTACTGCTCAATCATCCATGGGAGCAGGGGACAGGCAGTGTGGTCCGGGAGACCCCAATTAAAAAGCTGTTTCAGAGACCTCTGTGCTGTATACAGTTAACCATTTACTGCTCACTAATCCCTGGGAGCAGGAGACAGGCAGTGTGGCTTCGGGAACCTACAATTAAAAAGGTGTTTCAGAGAACTCTGTGCTGTATATAGTTAACCATTTACTGCTCATTAATCCCTGGGAGCAGGGGACAGGCAGTGTGGCCTCGGGAGCCCCCAGTTAAAAAGGTGTTTCAGAGAACTCTGTGCTGTATATAGTTAACCATTTACTGCTCAATAATCCCTGGGAGCAGGGGACAGGCAGTGTGGCCTCGGGAGCCCCCAATTAAAAGGCTGTTTCAGAGACATCTGTGCTGTACAAGGTTAACCATTTACTGCTCAATAATCCCTGGGAGAAGGGAAAAGGCAGTGTGGCCTCGGGAGCCCCAATTAAAAAGCTGTTTCAGAGACCTCTGTGCTGTATATAATTAACCATTTACTGCTCAATAATCCCTGGGAGCAGGGGACAGGCATTGTGTCTCCGGGAGCCCCCAATTAAAAAGCTGTTTCAGAGACCTCTGTGCTGTATATAATTAACCATTTACTGCTCAATAATCCCTGGGAGCAGGGGACAGGCATTGTGTCTCCGGGAGCCCCCAATTAAAAAGCTGTTTCAGAGACCTCTGTGCTGTACGTAGTTAACCATTTACTTCCCAATAATCCCTGGGAGCAAGGTACAGGCAGTGTGGCCTCGGGAGCCCCCAATTAAAAGGCTGTTTCAGAGACATCTGTGCTGTACAAGGTTAACCATTTACTGCTCAATAATCCCTGGGAGCAGGGGACAGGCAGTGTGGCCTCGGGAGCCCCCAATTAAAAAGCTGTTTCAGAGACCTCTGTGCTGTATATAATTAACCATTTACTGCTCAATAATCCCTGGGAGCAGGGGACAGGCATTGTGTCTCCGGGAGCCCCCAATTAAAAAGCTGTTTCAGAGACCTCTGTGCTGTATATAATTAACCATTTACTGCTCAATAATCCCTGGGAGCAGGGGACAGGCATTGTGTCTCCGGGAGCCCCCAATTAAAAAGCTGTTTCAGAGACCTCTGTGCTGTATATAATTAACCATTTACTTCTTGTAGCGCACAGTGACTTACGAGAGAGACGAGTAGAGATGAAGTCGATGAGGCTTTATTAAGCGAGACTTGTCCCCAGCAGTTCAGCAACAGAATGGAGTGGCGGGGAGAAGCTTGGGTCCTTATACTCCGCCTTCAGGGCGGAGCCAGGAGTCAACAGCCAACCAGGACCCGGGATCTGTCAGCCAATAGCATCACGGCTTCACCGTCCCACATGACCCCAAATACATACTACCACATTCACCCCTTGTTAAAAATGAACCCGGCGGGGTGGTGGTTCGCATGGTGGTAGGGGTTTACAAGGCTGGTCCTGGGAGGAAAATTTTGGGCATATCATTACAGTTTTAGCCCTACACTGGGCTATGTACAAGGTTTGTGAAACTATTTCCAATATTAGTAAGTGAAAATGTTTTTGTTACAGTCCAACAACATTCTTGGTGTCACGCCGATGCCACGAGTCGAGCGGGCGGTCTGGTCTTCCTTGTCGATCACCTCAGCCCCGGTGGTGGTGCAGGTGCTTGTTCCCGCGTTGTCGTCTCCGGGAGCTTTTCGGTGTCTGCTTCTGCTTCACTCCTGGTCGGACATGGGAGGAGGACCGATCCTCCCGGGAAGGGGGCGGTCGCGGGGTGCGCCGTTGGCAGGGAGGGGGTGATCGGTGTCGGGGGTGTGTGTGTTGCCGGTGGGCGCCAGATCCCGCAGGGAGACCGTGTCCTGTCGGCCGTCGGGGTACGCCCTACTGCGGGTTCGCGTGGAGGAGGTGAACCCTCTCGACCAACGGGTCCGACTTGTGCGCCCGCACATGTTTCCGGAGCAAGATGGGTCCTGGGGCCGCCAGCCAGGTCGGCAGCGACGTTCCAGCGGAGGACCTCCTAGGGAAGACAAGGAGGCGCTCATGGGGCGTATGGTTAGTGGTGGTACACAGCAGCGACCGGATGGAGTGGATAGCGTCCGGGAGGACCTCCTGCCACCGGGAAACTGGGAGATCCTTGGACCGTAGGGCCAGTAGGACGGTCTTCCAGACCGTGCCGTTCTCCCTCTCTACTTGCCCGTTCCCCCGGGGGTTGTAGCTGGTCGTCCTGCTCGAGGCTATGCCCTTGCTGAGCAGGAACTGGCGCAGCTCGTCACTCATGAAGGAGGACCCCTGTCGCTATGGATATATGCTGGGCAACCGAACAGTGTGAATATGGTGCCAAGGGCTTTAATGACTGTGGCCGCTGTCATGTCGGGGCAGGGGATGGCGAAGGGGAAACGGGAGTACTCGTCCACCACGTTCAGGAAGTACGTGTTGCGGTCGGTGGAGGGGAGGGTCCCTTTGAAATCCAGACTGAGGCGTTCAAAGGGACAGGAAGCCTTGATCAGGTGCGCTCTATCCGGCCTGAAAAAGTGCGGTTTGCACGCCGCGCAGATGTGGCAGTTCCTGGTGACTGTACGGACCTCCTCCACAGAGTAGGGGAGGTTGCGGGACTTTATGAAATGGTAGAAACGAGTGACCCCCGGGTGGCAGAGGTCCTCATGGAGGGTTTGGAGATGGTTTATTTGTGCGTTGGCATATGTGCCGCGGGATAGGGCATCGGACGGCTCGTTCAGCTTTCCGGGACAGTACAAGATCTCGTAGTTGAAGGTGGAGAGCTCGATCTTCCACCTTAAGATCTTGTCGTTTTTAATTTTGCCCCGCTGTGCATTATCGAACATGAAAGCTACCGACCTTTGGTCAGTGAGGAGAGTGAATCTCCTGCCGGCCAGGTAATGCCTCCAATGTCGCACAGCTTCCACTATGGCCTGGGCCTCCTTTTCCACTGAGGAGTGGCGGATTTCTGAGGCGTGGTGGGTTCGGTAGAAAAAGGCCACGGGTCTGCCCGCTTGGTTAAGGGTGGCTGCCAGAGCTACATCGGAGGCGTCGCTCTCGACCTGGAAGGGGAGGGACTCGTCGATGGCGTGCATCGTGGTCTTTGCGATATCCGCTTTGATGAGCCTCTGTCGACAGAGGGAAGGTAGTGGTCTGTATTAGTGGGCGGGCCTTGTCTGCGTACTGGGGGACCCACTGGGCGTAATATGAAAAGAACCCCAGGCAACGTTTCAGGGCTTTGGAGCAGTGGGGGAGGGGAAATTCCATGAGGGGGCGCATTGGGTCGGGGCCTATTATCCCATTGCGCACTACGTAGCCCAGGATGGCTAGCCGGTTTGTGCTAAAAACGTACTTTTCCTCGTTGTATGTGAGGTTCAAGGCTTTAGCGGTCTGGAGGAATTTTTGGAGGTTGGCGTCGTGGTCCTGCTGATCGTGGCCGCAGATGGTTACGTTGTCGAGGTACGGGAACATGGCCTGCAACCCGTGCTGGTCAACCATTCGGTCCATCTCCCGTTGGAAGACCGAGACCCCGTTCGTGACACTAAATGGGACCCTTAGGAAGTGGTATAGCCGCCCGTCTGCCTCGAAGGCTGTGTACTTGCGGTCACCTGGGCCGATGGGGAGCTGGTGGTAGGCGGACTTGAGGTCCACGGTGGAGAAAACCTTATACTGGGCAATCCGATTTACCATGTCGGATATGCGGGGGAGAGGGTACGCATCTAGCTGTATGTACCTGTTGATGGTCTGGCTATAGTCTATGACCATCCTCTGTTTCTCCCCGGTCTTAACAACTACCACCTGGGCTCTCCAGGGACTATTGCTGGCCTGGATTATGCCTTCCTTCAGCAACCGCTTGACTTCAGACCGAATAAACATCCGGTCCTGGGCGCTGTACCGTCTGCTCCTAGTGGCGACGGGTTTGCAATCCGGGGTGAGGTTTGCAAACAAGGACGGCGGTTCAACCTTGAGGGTCGCGAGGCCGCAGATAGTGAGTGGGGGTATTGGGCCGCCGAATTGAAATGTTAGGCTCTGCTGGTTACACTGGAAATCTAATCCCAGTAATGTGGGCGCGCAGAGTTGGGGAAGGACGTAGAGCCTGTAGTTTTTAAACTCCCTCCCTTGCACCGTTAGGTTCGCGATGCAGAACCCTTTGATCTGTACGGAGTGGGATCCTGCAGCTAGGGAAATCTTTTGCGTACTTGGATGGATGGTCAGAAAACAGCGTCTTACCGTGTCGGGGTGGATGAAGCTTTCTGTGCTCCCGGAGTCGATCAGGCATGGTGTCTCGTGTCCGTTGATCAGCACCGTTGTTGTCGTCGTTTGGAGCGTCCGGGGCCGTGCTTGGTCCAGTGTCACCGAAGCCAGTCGTGGTCGTAGTGTCTCGGCGTCTTCTTCGGACCCCGTGGAGCCGTTGATGCTGGGGTCCTTTGTTGTCATCCAAGATGGTGGCGTCCATGAATCGCACGTGGCCGGCGGTGGACAAAATGGCCGCCCCCATGAATCGCACGTGGCTGGGGAGTCACAAGATGGCGGCGCCCATCCTCCCCTCGTGGTGCCCGGGACCCAAAATAAAATGGCGGCGCCCGCGGGTCGCACATGGGGTGCTGGGGGGGGGGGGGGGGTTGGGGAGCGTTTGGGATGCGCTGGGCTCGTTCTTCTCCGGGGATTGCGGCGACCCCCGGGACCAGCACACAGCCGCGTAATGGCCCTTCTTGCCGCAGCTTTTGCAAATAGCTGCGCGGGCCGGGCAGCGCTGCCGGGGGTGTTTCGCTTGCCCGCAGAAATAGCAGCGGGCCCCCCCAGGATGATCTGGCGCTTTAACCGCGCAAGCCTGTGAGGGAGGGGGGGGGGTTTGTCGCGACGGGGGTCCACGGAGCCCAAGGGGCTGCCGCGCGGTCGGGGCCGTAGGCGCGGGCGTTTTGCGAGGCCACATCTAGGGAAGCTGCAATGGCCCATGCCTCTGAGAGTCCTAGCGACTCTCTTTCTAAAAGTCTTTGGCGGATTTGGGGAGAGTTCATACCTGCCACAAACGCATCGCAAATTAACATGTCCTAGTGTTCGATCGCGTTAACCGGCGGGCAGCTGCAGCCCCGTCCCAAAATTAGCAGCGCGGCGTAGAACTCCTCTAACAATTCTCCGGGACTTTGCCGTCTCGTTGCGAGTTGGTAGCGTGCGTAGACCTGGTTCACGGGGCGAACGTAGATGCTCATCAGTGCTGCGAGCGCCATCTGGAAATCCTCTGCGTCTTCTATGAGAGGGTAAATTTCCGGGCTTACCCTCGAATGCAGGACCTGCATTTTCTGGTCTTCTGTGATCCGGCCGGGGGCCGTTCGGAGGTAGCCTTCAAAACAAGCTTGCCAGTGTTTAAAAACTGCTGCCGAGTTCGCTGCGTGGGGGCTGATCCGCAGGCATTCCGGGGCGATCCGGAGCTCCATAGTCCTTTAAGCTCGCTTAATAAATTGTAGCGCACAATGACTTACGAGAGAGACGAGTAGTGATGAAGTCGATTCAGGCTTTATTAAGCGAGACTTGTCCCCAGCAGTTCAGCAACATAATGAAGCGGCGGGGAGAAGCTTGGGTTCTTATACTCCGCCTTCAGGGCGGAGCTAGGGGTCAACAGCCAACCAGGACCCGGGATCTGTCAGCCAACAGCACCACGGCTTCACAGTCCCACATGACCCCTAATACATACTACCACACTTCTCAATCATCCCTGGGAGCAGGGGACAGACAGTGTGGCCTCGGGAGACCCAATTAAAAAGCTGTTCCAGAGACCTCTGTGCTGTATATAGTTAACCATTTACTGCTCAATAATCCCTGGGTGCAGGGGACAGGCAGCGTGGCTCTGGGAGCCCCAATTAAAAAGCTGTTTCAGAGACCTCTGTGCTGTATGTAGTTAACCAGTTACTTGTCAATAATCTTTGGCAGCAGGGGACAGGCAGTGTGGTCTCGGGAGCCCCCAATTAAAAAGCTGTTTCAGAGACCTCTGAGCCTGTATATAGCTAACCACACTTCTCAATCATCCCTGGGAGCTGGGAACAGGCAGTGAGGCCTCTGGAGCCCCCAATTAAAAAGCTGTTTCAGAGACTTCTGTGCTGTATAAAATTAACCATTTACTGCTCAATAATCCCAGGCAGCAGGGGTCAGGCAGTGTGGCCTCGGGAGCCCCCAATTAAAAAGCTGTGTCAGAGACCTCTGTACTTGTATATAGTTAACCATTTACTGCTCAATAATCCCTGGGAGCAGGAAACAGGCAGTTTGGCCTCGGGAACTCCCAATTAAAAAGCTGTTTCAGAGACCTCTGTGCTGTATATAATTAACCATTTACTGCTCAATAATCCCTGGGAGCAGTGGACAGGCGGTGTGGCTCTGGGAGCACCCAATTAAAAAGCTGTTTCAGAGGCCTCTGTGCCTGTATATAGTTAACCATTTACTGCTCAATAATTCCTGGGAGCAGGGGACAGGCAGTGTGGTCCGGGAGCCCCCAATTAAAAAGCTGTTTCAGAGACCTCTCAGCTGTGTATAGTTAACCATTTACTGCTCAATAATCCCTGCGAGCAGGGGACAGGCAGTGTGGCCTCGGGAGCCCCCAATTAAAAAGCTGTTTGAGTGACCTCTGAGCTGTGTATAGTTAACCATTTACTGCTCAATAATTCCTGGGAGCAGGGGTCAGGCAGTGTGGTCCGGGAGCCCCCAATTAAAAAGCTGTTTCAGTGACCTCTGTGCCTGTATATAGTTAACCATTTACTGCTCAATAACCCCTGGGAACAGGGGACAGACAGTGTGGCCTTGGGAGCCCCCAATTAAAAAGCTGTGTCAGAGACCTCTGTGCTGTATATAGTTAACCATTTACTGCTCAATAATCCCTGGGAGCAGGGGTCAGGCAGTGTGGTCCGGGAGCCCCCAATTAAAAAGCTGTTTCAGTGACCTCTGTGCCTGTATATAGTTAACCATTTACTGCTCAGTAATCCCTGGGAACAGGGGACAGACAGTGTGGCCATGGGAGCCCCCAATTAAAAAGCTGTTTCAGAGACCTCTGTGCTGTATATAGTTAACCATTTACTGCTCAATAATCCCTGGGAGCAGGAGACAGGCAGTGTGGCCTTGGGAGCCCCCAATTAGAAAGCTGTTTCAGAGACCTCTGTGCTGTATATAATTAACCATTTACTTCTCAATAACCCCTGGGTGGAGCGGCCGGATTGCAGAAGATCCTCTGGAGCAGCGGCAAGGAAGGGAAGCTCGAAGCAAGATGGCGTCGGAAGGAGGCCGCTTGTTATGGGGCCCGGAGCAACAAGAGTTCCTACGGCGCTGTGTGGAAGAGCTGAAGAAGGAGCTGAAGAAGGAGCTGTTGGCCCCGATATTACAGGCGATTGAAGGGCTAAAGGAGGAGCAGAGGACCCAGGAGCTGGAGCTTCGGGTCGTGAGGTGACTATGTGTCGTGAGGTGACTTCGGTGGGGTGACTATGTGGGGCGAGGAAGGGGAATGGGGGGGGGATGATTTTTCAATTTGTTAATTCTTCGACCCTGTAACTTTTCTCTCTTCCCCGCGTTGGGGTGGGGGGTGGGGGGGGGAGTATGAGGAACTGTGGGCGCCGTGGGAAGGAAAGGGGAAGGAGAAGGGAAATGCCCCAGTAGGGGCGGGGCCGAGTGTGAAACGCGGGCTTTGTTCCCGCGCTATGGTAATTGTGGCGGGAACGGGGACGCAGGAAGGAGGGGGCCTCGCACAGTGAGGGGCCGAGGACAAGGGGGGAAGCCGAGGTCAGCCAGAGTTCACTGACTTCTGGGAGCAACATGGGGGGTGCAACTACGCTAGAGGGGGATCTAGCGGAGGCGGGGGGTCAACTGGGTTACTGCTGCTAAGGAGAAGGGGGAGCTGTTATGGGACGGGGTGGTCGAGGTGGGGGGGCACCGTCGGGGGGATATAGGGGTACGTGGGAACCGGGTGAGGAGCTGGGTTAAAAAAGGGGATGGCTAGTCGACAAAGACTGCTGAAAACGAAGATGAAATACAGGGCCTGGTGGTGAAGACAGAGACAGCACAAAAGGTGTGTGGACAGGTTGGAAGCACTGGAGAATAATTCAAGGAGGAAGAATGTAAGAGTCCTGGGTCTTCCCAAAGGCGCAGAGGTGGCGGACGTCGGGGCATATGTAAGCACGATGCTTCACTCACTAATGGGATCGGAGGCCCCGACGGGCCCCTTGGAGGTGGAGGGAGCTTATCGAGTTCTGGCACGAAGACCAAAGGCTGGAGAAATACCTCGAGCTATAGTGGTGAGGTTTCACCGCTACAACGACAGAGAGACGGTCCTAAGATGGGCCAAGAAAACTCGGGGCTGTAGGTGGGAGAATGCGGTGATCCGCGTATACCAGGATTGGAGTGCGGAGGTGGCGAGAAGGAGGGCAAGTTTCAATCGGGCTAAGGCGGTGCTTCACAAAAACGTTCAATTTGGAATGCTGCAACCGGCGAGACTGTGGGTCACATACCAAGGGAAGCACCACTACTTTGAGACGGCAGAAGAGGCGTGGACATTCATAGTGGACGAGAAGCTGGAATAGTCTGGCGAGAGAAAGAGCTTCTGGGATAAAGTGGTGGGGTGACTATGTGGGGCGAGGAAGGGGAATGGGGGGGGGATGATTTTTCAATTTGTTAATTCTTCGACCCTGTAACTTTTCTCTCTTCCCCTCGTTGGGGTGGGGGGTGGGGGGGGGGAGTATGAGGAACTGTGGGCGCCGTGTGAAGGAAAGGGGAAGGAGAAGGGAAATGCCCCAGTAGGGGCGGGACCGAGTGTGAAACGCGGGCTTTGTTCCCGCGCTATGGTAATTGTGGCGGGAACGGGGACGCAGGAAGGAGGGGGCCTCGCACAGTGAGGGGCCGAGGACAAGGGGGGGAGCCGAGGGCAGCCAGAGTTCGCTGACTTCTGGGAGCAACATGGGGGGTGCAACTACGCTAGAGGGGGATCTAGCGGAGGGGGGGGTCAACTGGGTTACTGCTGCTAAGGAGAAGGGGGAGCTGTTATGGGACGGGGTGGTCGAGGTGGGGGGGCACCGTCGGGGGGATATACGGGTACGTGGGAACCGGGTGAGGAGCTGGGTTAAAAAAGGGGATGGCTAGTCGACAAGGGGTGGGGGGTAAAGAGCTCCCCAACCCGGCTGATCACGTGGAACGTGAGAGGGCTGAACGGGCCGATTAAAAGGGCAAGGGTACTCGCACACCTAAAGAAATTAAAGGCAGATGTGGTTATGTTGCAGGAGACGCATCTGAAACTGATAGACCAGGTCAGACTACGTAAAGGATGGGTGGGGCAGGTGTTTCATTCGGGTTTAGATGCGAAGAATAGGGGGGTGGCTATCTTAGTGGGGAAACGGGTACTGTTTGAGGCAAAGACTATAGTGGGGGTAGATATGTGATGGTAAGTGGCAGATTGCAAGGGGAGGCGGTGGTTCTGGTGAACGTATATGCCCCGAACTGGGATGATGCAAACGTCATGAGGCGTATGTTGGGACGTATCCCGGACCTGGAGGTGGGAAAGTTGGTAATGGGGGAGATTTCAATACGGTGCATGATCCAGGGCTGGACCGATCGAGGTCCAGGACCGGGAGGAGGCCGGCAGCGGCCAGGGTGCTCAAGGACTTCATGGAGCAGATGGGAGGAGTAGACCCCTGGAGATTTTTAGACCTAGGAGTAAGGAGTTCTCATTTTTCTCCCATGTTCACAAGGTATATTCACGGATAAACTTTTTTGTCTTGGGAAGGGCACTGATTCCGAAGGTGATAGGGATGGAGTATACGGCCATAGCCATTTCGGACCACGCTCCACATTGGGTAGATCTGGAGGTAGGAGAGGAAAAAGAACAGCACCCACTCTGGAGAATGGATATGGGCTTATTGGCGGATGAGGGGGTATGTCTAAGGGTGAGGGGGTGTAGCGAAAGGTACTTGGAGCTTAATAACAACGGAGAGGTTCAGGTGGGAGTGGTCTGGGAGGCGTTGGAGGCGGTGGTCAGAGGGGAACTGATATCCATAAGGGCACATAAAGGGAAGCAAGAGGGTAAAGAAAGGGAGCGATTGTTGAGAGAACTTCTGAGGGTGGACAGGCAATATGCAGAGGCACCGGAGGAGGGACTGTACAGGGAAAGACAAAGGTTACATGTGGAATTTGACCTGCTGACCATGGGTAAGGCAGAGGCACAGTGGAGGAGGGCACAGGGTGTACAGTATGAGTATGGAGAGAAGGCGAGTCGGCTACTGGCCCACCAATTGAGGAAGAGGGGAGCGGCGAGGGAGATAGGTGGGGTGAGAGATGAGGAGGGAGAGATGGAACGGGGAGCGGAGAGAGTGAACGGGGTGTTCAAGGCATTCTATGAGAGGTTATATAAGGCTCAGCCCTCGGAAGGGAAGGAGGGAATGATGTGTTTCCTGGATCAGCTGGAATTCCCGAAGGTGGAGGAGCAGGAGAGGGCGGGACTGGGAGCACAGATTGAGATGGAGGAGGTGGTAAAGGGGATTGGGAGCATGCAGGCGGGGAAGGCCCCGGGACCGGATGTGTTCCCGGTGGAATTTTATAGGAAATATATGGACCTACTGGCCCCGCTTTTGACGAGAACCTTTAATGAGGCCAGGGAAAGGGGGAAGTTGCCCCCGACTATGTCGGAGGCGACAATATCGCTCCTTTTGAAGAAGGAAAAAGACCCGCTGCAGTGTGGGTCCTACAGGCCCATTTCCCTTTTGAACGTAGATGCTAAGCTCCTGGCCAAGGTGATGGCGACGAGGATAGAGGATTGTGTCCTGGTGGTGGTCCACGAGGATCAAACTGGGTTCGTTAAGGGGAGACAGCTGAACACGAACATACGGAGGCTGCTAGGGGTGATGATGATGCCCCCACCAGAGGGGGAGGCGGAGATAGTGGTGGCGATGGACGCCGAGAAAGCATTTGACAGAGTGAAGTGGGACTGTCTGTGGGAAGTGTTGAGGAGATTTGGCTTTGGAGAAGGGTTTATTGGATGGGTACAGCTGCTCTCTAGGGCCCCGGTGGCAAGTTTGGTCACGAACATGCAGAGATCTGACTACTTCCGTCTTTATAGAGGGACGAGGCAGGGGTGTCCCCTGTCTCCGTTACTGTTTGCCTTGGCAATTGAGCCCCTGGCCATAGCACTGAGGGGCTCCAGGAAGTGGAGGGGAGTGCTCAGGGGAGGAGAAGAACACCGGGTATCCTTGTATGCAGGTGATTTATTGCTGTATGTTGCGGACCCAGTGGAGGGGATGCTTGAGATAATGCGGACACTCAGGGAGTTTGGGGAATTCTCAGGGTACAAATTGAATACGGGGAAGAGTGAGTTGTTTGTGGTGCATCCGGGGGAGCAGAGCAGGGGAATCGATGATTTACCGCTGAGGAAGGTAACAAGAGATTTCCGGTACTTAGGGATTCAGATAGCCAGGAGTTGGGGAACCTTACATAGGTTTAATTTAACACGATTGGTGGAACAGGTGGAGGAGGATTTTAAGTGATGGGACATGGTGCCCGTCACTGGTGGGTAGGGTGCAGGCGGTTAAAATGGTAGTCCTCCCGAGATTTCTCTTTGTGTTTCAGTGTCTTCCGGTGATGGTCACGAAGGCTTTTTTCAAGAAAATCGAGAAAAGTGTCATGAGTTTTGTGTGGGCTGGGAAGACCCTGAGAGTGAGGAGGGTTTTTTTGAGCGTAGCAGGGATAGGGGGGGACTGGCACTACCGAGCCTAAGTGAATACTACTGGGCCGCCAATATCTCAATGGTGTGTCAGTGGATGGGAGAAGGGGAGGGAGCAGCGTGGAAGAGATTGGAGATGGTGTCCTGCAAAGGAACCAGCCTACAAGCACTGGCGACGGCGCCGTTGCCGTTCTCCCCGAAGAAATACACCACAAGTCCAGTGGTGGTGGCAACACTGAAAATTTGGGGGCAGTGGAGACGACATAGGGGAAGGACGGGAGCCTCGGTGCGGTCCCCGATAAGAAATAATCATAGGTTTGTCCCGGGGAGAATAGACGGGGAATTTGGAGCATGGCAGAGAGTTGGGATTGTACAACTGATGGATCTGTTCTTGGACGGGACGTTTGCGAGTCTGGAAGCACTGACGAAAAAATATGGGTTTCCCCAAAGGAATGAATTTCGATACATGCAACTGAGGGCTTTTGCGAGGCAACAGGTGAGGGAATTTCTGCAGCTCCCGACGCAGGAGATTCAGGATAGAGTGATCTCAGAGACATGGGTGGGGGATGGTAGGGTGTCAGATATATACAGGGAAATGAGAGACGAGGGGGAGATAATGGTGGATGAGCTGAAGGGGAAATGGGAAGAAGAGCTGGGGGAAGAGATTGAAGAGGGGCTGTGGGCAGATGCCCTACGTAGGGTAAACTCATCGTCCTCGTGCGCCAGGCTAAGCCTGATACAATTCAAGGTTCTACACAGGGCGCATATGCCCGGAGCAAGGCTCAGTAAATTTTTAGGGGGAGAGGATAGGTGTGGGAGATGCTCGAGAAGCGCAGCGAACCACACCCACATGTTCTGGTTATGTCCGGCACTGCAGGGGTTCTGGGTGGGGGTGGCGAATGTGCTTTCAAAGGTGGTGGGGGTCCGGGTCGAGCCAAGCTGGGGGTTGGCTATATTTGGGGTTGCAGAAGAGCCGTGAGTGCAGGAGGCGAGAGAGGCTGATGTCTTGGCCTTTGCGTCCCTAGTAGCCCGGCGCAGGATATTGTTAATGTGGAAGGAAGCCAAGCCCCCGGGGGTGGAGACCTGGATAAATGACATGGCAGGGTTTATAAAACTAGAACGGATAAAGTTCGCACTAAGGGGTTCGGCTCAAGGGTTCACCAGGCGGTGGCAACCGTTCATTGACTACCTCGCAGAACGATAATGGAAATGGGAAGGTAGAAGCAGAAACCCATGGGGGGAGGGGAGGGGGGGTGGGAATGCTCGAGCGGGTCCTCAGGGGTGTTTATGTATAGATATTTGTACTTGGTTATGTATATTGGATTGTTTGATTTTATTATTTGGAAGAGTTATTATTTTTATTATGGCAGTTGCCATTTAGTATATATCATATCTACTGATTTGTCAAAAAACGGTCGCTGTTATTTATGTTGTTTTGTTGCTGTAAAAAGGGAAAAACCTTTGTACTGTTTTTGGCCGGAAAATTTGAATAAGATATATATATTTTTTTTAAATCCCTGGGAGCAGGGGACAGGCAGCGTGGCCTCAGGTGCCCCCAATTAAAAAGCAGTTTCAGTGACCTCTGTGCTGTATATAGTTAACCATTTACTTCTCAATAATCCCTGGGAGCAGGGGACAGGCAGTGTGGTCAGGGAGCCCCCAATTAAAAAGCTGTTTCAGAGGCCTCTGTGCTGTATATAGTTAACCATTTACTGCTCAATAATCCCTGGGAGCAGGGGACAGGCAGTGTGGCCTCGGGAGCCCCCAATTAAAAAGCAGTTTCAGTGACCTCTGTGCTGTATATAGTTAACCATTTACTGCTCAATAATCCTTGGGAGCAGGGGAGAGGCAGTGTGGCTCCGGGAGCCCACAATTAAAAAGCTGTTTCAGAGACGTCTGTGCCTTTATATAGTTAACCATTTACTGCTCAATAATCCATGGGAGCAGGGGACAGGCAGTGTGGCTCCGGGAGCCCCCAATTAAAAAGCTGTTTCAGATACACTGTGCTGTATATAGTTAACCATTTACTGCTCAATAATCCCTGGGAGCAGGGGACAGGCAGTGTGGCCTCGGGAGCCCCCAGTTAAAAAGCTGTTTCAGAGGCCTCTGTGCTGTTTATAGTTAACCATTTACTGCTCAATAATCCCTGGGAGCAGGGGCCAGGCGTTGTGGCTCCGGGATCCCCCAATTAAAAAGCTGTTTCAGTGACCTCTGTGCAGTATATCGTAAACCATTTACTGCTCAATAATCCCTGGGAGCAGGGACAGGCAGTGTGGTCCGGGAGCCCCCAATTAAAAAGCAGTTTCAGAGACCTCTGTGCCTGTATATAGTTAACCATTTACTGCTCAATAATCGCTGGGAGCTGGGGACAGGCAGTGTGGCCTCAGGAGCCCCAATTAAAAAGCTGTTTCAGAGGCCTCTGTGCTGTATATAGCTAACCATTTACTGCTCTATAATCCCTGGGAGCAGGGGACAGGCAGTGTGGCCTCAGGAGCCCCAAACAAAAAGCTGTTTCAGAGGCCTCTGTGCTGTAAATAGTTAACCATTTACTGCTCAATAATCACTGGGAGCAGGGGTCAGGCGGTGTGGCTCCGGGAGCCCCCAATTAAAAAGCTGTTTCAGTGACCTCTGTGCAGTATATCGTTAACCATTTACTGCTCAAAAATCCCTGAGAGCAGGGACAGGCAGTGTGGTCCGGGAGCCGCCAATTAAAAAGCTGTTTCAGATACCTCTGTGCCTGTATATAGTTAACCATTTACTTCTCAATAATCCCTGGGAGCAGGGGACAGGCAGTGTGGCTCCGGGAGCCCCCAATTAAAAAGCTGTTTCAGAGACCTCTGTGCTGTATATAGTTAACCATTTACTGCTCAATAATCCCTGGGAGCAGGGTACAGGCAGTGTGGCCTCAGGCGCCCCCAATTAAAAAGATGTTTCAGTGACCTCTGTGCTGTATATAGTTAACCATTAATGCTCAATAATCCCTGGGAGCAGGGGAAAGGCAGTGTGGCTCCGGGAGCCCAAAATTAAAAAGCTGTTTCAGAGACGTCTGTGCCTTTATATAGTTAACCATTTACTACTCAATAATCCCTGGGAGAAGGGACAGGCAGTGTGGTCTGGGAGCCCCCAATTAAAAAGCTGTTTCAGAGACCTCTGTGCCTGCATTTGGTTAACCATTTACTGCTCAATAATCCCAGGGAGCAGGGGACAGGCAGTGAGGCTACGGGAGCCCCCAATTAAAAAGCTGTTTCAGAGACCTCTGTGTTGTATATAGTTAACCATTTACTGCTCAATAATCCCTGGGAGCAGGGGACAGGCAGTGTGGCCTCGGGAGCCCCAATTAAAATGCTGTGTCAGAGACCTCTGTGCTGTATGTAGTAAACAATTTACTGCTCAATAATCCCTGGGAGCAGTGTGGCCTCGGGAGCCCCAATTAAAAAGCTGTTTCAGAGGCCTCTGTGCTGTATACAGTTAACTATTTACTGCTCAATAATCCCTGGGAGCAGGGACAGGCAGTGTGGTCCGGGAGCCCCCAATTAAAAAGGTGTTTCAGTGACCTCTGTGCAGTATATAGTTAACCATTTACTGCTCAATAATCCCTGGGAGCAGGGGAAAGGCAGTGTGGGCTCGGGAGCCCCCAGGTAAAAAGGTGTTTCAGTGACCTCTGTGCTGTATATAGTTAACCATTTACTGCTCAAAAATCCCTGGGAGCAGGGTACAGGCAGTGTGGCCTCAGGCGCCCCCAATTAAAAAGATGTTTCAGTGACCTCTGTGCTGTATATAGTTAACCATTAATGCTCAATAATCCCTGGGAGCAGGGGAAAGGCAGTGTGGCTCCGGGAGCCCACAATTAAAAAGCTGTTTCAGAGACGTCTGTGCCTTTATATAGTTAACCATTTACTACTCAATAATCCCTGGGAGAAGGGACAGGCAGTGTGGTCCGGGAGCCCCCAATTAAAAAGCTGTTTCAGAGACCTCTGTGCTGTATATAGTTAACCATTTCCTGCTCAATAATCCCTGGGAGCAGGGTACAGGCAGTGTGGCCTCAGGCGCCCCCAATTAAAAAGATGTTTCACTGACCTCTGTGCTGTATATAGTTAACCATTAATGCTCAATAATCCCTGGGAGCAGGGGAAAGGCAGTGTGACTCCGGGAGCCCACAATTAAAAAGCTGTTTCAGAGACGTCTGTGCCTTTATATAGTTAACCATTTACTACTCAATAATCCCTGGGAGAAGGGACAGGCAGTGTGGTCCGGGAGCCCCCAATTAAAAAGCTGTTTCAGAGACCTCTGTGCCTGCATATAGTTAACCATTTACTGCTCAATAATCCCAGGGAGCAGGGGACAGGCAGTGAGGCTCCGGGAGCCCCCAATTAAAAAGCTGTTTCAGAGACCTCTGTGTTGTATATAGTTAACCATTTACTGCTCAATAATCCCTGGGAGCAGGGGACAGGCAGTGTGGCCTCGGGAGCCCCCAATTAAAATGCTGTGTCAGAGACCTCTGTGCTGTATGTAGTAAATCATTTACTGCTCAATAATCCCTGGGAGCAGTGTGGCCTCGGGAGCCCCAATTAAAAAGCTGTTTCAGAGACCTCTGTGCCTGTATATAGTTAACCATTTAATGCTCAATAAACACTGGGACCAGGGGACAGGCAGTGTGGTACGGGAGACCCCAATTCAAAAGCTGTTTCAGTGACCTCGGTGCTGTGTATAGTTAACCATTTACTGGTCAATAATCCCTGGGAGCAGGGGACAGGCAGTGTGGCCTCGCAGCACCCAATGAAAAAGCTGTTTCAAAGACCTCTGTGCTGTACGTAGTTAACCATTTACTGCTCAATAATCCCTGGGAGCAGGGAGCAGGCAGTGTGGCTCCGGGAGCCCCCAATTAAAAAGCTGTTTCAGAGACCTCTGTGCTGTATATAGTTAACCATTTACTGCTCAATAATCCCTGGGAGCAGGGGACAGGCAGTGTGGCTCCGGGAGCCCTCAGTTAAAAAGCTGTTTCAGTGACCTCTGTGCAGTATATCGTTAACCATTTACTGCTCAATAATCCCTGGGAGCAGGGGACAGGCAGTGTGGCTCCGGGAGCCCCCAGTTAAAAAGCTGTTTCAGAGACGTCTGTGCCTTTATATAGTTAACCATTTACTACTCAATAATCCCTGGGAGAAGGGACAGGCAGTGTGGTGCGGGAGCCCCCATTAAAAAGCTGTTTCAGAGACCTCTGTGCCTGCATACAGTTAACCATTTACTGCTCAATAATCCCAGGGAGCAGGGGACAGGCAGTGAGGCTCCGGGACCCCCAATTAAAATGCTGTGTCAGAGACCTCTGTGCTGTATGTAGTAAACCATTTACTGCTCAATAATCCCTGGGAGCAGTGTGGCCTCGGGAGCCCCAATTGAAAAGCTGTTTCAGAGGCCTCTGTGCTGTATACAGTTAACTATTTACTGCTCAATAATCCCTGGGAGCAGGGGATAGGCAGTGTGGGCTCGGGAGCCCCCAGATAAAAAGGTGTTTCAGTGACCTCTGTGCAGTATATAGTTAACCATTTACTGCTCAATAATCCCTGGGAGCAGGGGACAGGCAGTGTGGGCTCGGGAGCCCCCAGATAAAAAGGTGTTTCAGATACTCTGTGCTGTATATAGTTAACCATTTACTGCTCAATAATGCCTGGGAGCAGGGGTCAGGCAGTGTGGTCCGGGAGCCCCCAATTAAAAAGCTGTTTCAGAGAACTCTTGCCTGTATATACTGCTCAATAATCCATGGGAGCAGGGGTCAGGCAGTGTGGTCCGGGAGCCCCCAATTAAAAATGTGTTTCAGAGACCTCTGCGCCTGTATATAGTTAACCATTTACTGCTCAATATTCCCTGGGAGCAGGGGACAGGCAGTATGGTCCGGGAGCCCCCAATTAAAAAGCTGTTTCAGAGACCTCTGCGCCTGTATATAGTTAACCATTTAGTTCTCAATAATCCCTGGGAGCAGGCGACAGGCAGTGTGGTCCAGGAGCCCCCAGTTAAAAAGCTGTTTCAGTGACCTCGGTGCTGTGTATAGTTAACCATTAACTGGTCAATAATCCCTGGGAGCAGGGGACAGGCAGTGTGGCATCGCAGCACCCAATTAAAAAGCTGTTTCAGAGACCTCTGCATAAATATAGTTAACCATTTACTTCTCAATAATCCCTGGGAGCAGGGGACAGGCAGTGTGGCTCCGAGAGCCCCCAATTAAAAAGCTGTTTCAGAGACCTCTGTGCCTGTATATAGTTAACCATTTACTGCTCAATAATCCCTGGGAGGTTGGGTGATGCGTTGTGGCCTCGGGAGCCCCCAATTAAAAAGCAATTTCAGTGACAACTGTGCTGTATATGTTTAACCATTTACTTTGTCTTAATAATCGCTGGGAGCTGGAGACAGGCAGTGTGGCGTCGTGAGCCCCCAATTAAAAAGCTGATTCAGAGACCTCTGTGCTGTATATATTTAACCATTTTCTTCTCAATAATCCCTGGGAGCAGGGGGCAGCAGTGTGGCCTCGGGAGCCCCCAATTAAAAAGATGTTTCACAGATCTCTGTGCTGTATATAGTTAACCATTTACTGCTCAATAATCCGTGGGAGCAGGGGACAGGCAGTCTGGCTCCCGGAGCCCCCAATTAAAAAGGTGTTTCAGCAACCTCTGCTGTATAGAGTTAACCATTTACTGATCTATAATCCCTGTGAGCAGGGGACAGGCAGTGTGGCCTTGGGAGCCCCCAATTAAAAAGCTGTTTCAGAGGCCCCTTTTCTGTATATAATTAACTATTTACTTCTCAATAGTCCCTGGGAGCAGGGGACAGGCAGTATGGCCTCGGGAGCCCCCAATTAAAAAGCTGTTCCAGTGAACTCTGTGCTGTGTATATTTAACCATTTACTTTGTCTTAATAATCCCTGGGAGCTGTAGACAGTCAGTGTGACCTCGGCAGCCCATAATTACAAAGCCGTTTCAGTGACCTCTGTGCAGTACATAGTTAACCATTTACTGCTCAATAATCCCTGGGAGCAGGGGACAGGCAGCGTGGCCTCGGGAGCCCCCAATTAAAAAGCTGTTTCCGAGACCTCTGTGCTGTATATATTTAACCATTTTCTTCTCAATAATCCCTGGGAGCAGGGGACATGCAGTGTGGTCCGGGAACCCCCAATTAAAAAGATGTTTCACAGATCTCTGTGCTGTATATAGTTAACCATTTACTGCTCATTAATCCGTGGGAGCAGGGAACAGGCAGTCTGGCTCCCGGAGCCCCCAATTAAAAAGTTGTTTCAGTAACCTCTGCTGTATAGAGTTAACCATTTACTGCTCAATAATCCCTGTGAGCAGGGGACAGGCAGTGTGGCCTTGGGAGCCCCCAATTAAAAAGCTGTTTCAGAGGCCTCTGTGCTGTATATAATTAACCATTTACTTCTCAATAGTCCCTGGGAGAAGGGGACAGGCAGTGTGGCGTCGGGAGCCCCCAATTAAAAAGCTGTTTCAGAGACCTCTGTGCCTGTATATAGTTAACCATTTACTGCTCAATAATCCCTGTGAGCAGGGGACAGGCAGTGTGGCCTTGGGAGCCCCCAATTAAAAATCTGTTTCAGAGGCCTCTGTGCTGTATATAATTAACCATTTACTGCTCAATAATCCCTGGGAGCAGGGGAACAGACAGTGTGGCCTCGGGAGCCCCCAGTTAAAAACCTGTTTCAGAGACCTCTGTGCCTGAATATAGTTAACCATTTACTTCTCAATATTCCCTGGGAGCAGGGGACAGGCAGTGTGGCTCCGGGAGCCTCCAATTGAAAAGCTGTTTCAGTGACCTCTGTGCTGTGTATATTTAACCATTTACTTTGTCTTCATAAACCCTGGGAGTTGGAGACAGGCAGTGTGGCCTTGGGAGCCCCCAATTAAAAAGCTGTTTCAGAGGCCTCTGTGCTGCATATAGTTAACCATTTACTGCTCAATAATCCCTGGGAGCAGGGGACAGGCAGCGTGGCCTCGGGAGCCCCCAATTAAAAACCTGTTTCAGTGATCTCTGTGCTGTATACAGTTAACAATTTATTGCTCAATAATCCCTGGGAGCAGGGGTCAGGCAGTGTGGCCTCGGGAGCCCCCAATTAAAAAGATGTTTCACAGACCTCTGTGCTGTATATAGTTAACCATTTACTGCTCAATAATCCCTGGGAGCAGGGGACAGGCAGTGTGGCCTCGGGAGCCCCCAATTAAAAAGCTGTTTCAGAGACCTCTGTGCCTGTTTATAGTTAACCATTTACTGCTCAATAATCCCTGGGAGCAGGGGACAGGCAGTGTGGCCTCGGGAGCCCCCAATTAAAAAGATGTTTCACAGACCTCTGTGCTGTATATAGTTAACCATTTACTGCTCAATAATCAGTGGGAGCAGGGGACAGGCAGTGTTGTCTGGGAGCCCCAAATAAAATGCTGGTTCAGAGACATCTGTCCCTGTATATACTTAACCATTTACTGCTCAATAATCCCTGGGAGCAGGGGTTGAAATGCTGTGTCAGAGACCACTGGGCCTGTATATAGTTAACCATTTACTGCTCAATAATCCCTGGGAGCAGGGGACAGGCAGTGTGGCATCGCAGGCCTTCAGTTAAAAATGTGTTTCAGATACTCTGTGCTGTATATTGTTAACCATTTCCTGCTCAATATTCCCTGGGAACATGGGACAGGCAGTGTGGCCTCGGGAGCCCCCAGTTAAAATGGTGTTTCGGATACTCTGTGCTGTATATAGTTAACCATTTACTGCTCAATAATCCCTGGGAGCAGGGGACAGGCAGTGTGGTCCAGGAGCCCCCAATTAAAATGCTGTTTCAGAGACCTCTGCGCCTGGATATAGTTAACCATTTACTGCTCAATAATCCCTGGGAGCAGGGGACAGGCAGTGTGGTCCGGGAGACCCCAATAAAAAGCTGTCTCAGAGACCTCTGCGCCTGGATATAGTTAACCATTTACTGTTCAGTAATCCCTGGGAGCAGGGGACAGGCAGTGTGGCTCCGGGAGCCCCCAATTAAAAAGCTTTTTCAGAGACCTCTGTGCAGTGTTGATGCGCTAAGCGTCAAGAACCACAAAGACATGTGAGACTTTAACTCAGGCTCTAATATACTACAAGGGAGGCTTACCCGACACAGACGACCCCAGAAAGAATGGGGGCTGTCCCAGAAGAGGTTCTTATACTGACTCCCGGGGGAGTGGCTAAGGCGGAGCTCTCCGTGGCCAGGTCGGGTTACCTACCAGTGACCGAACCTCTGCAGAGTTACAGTACAATACACAGTATTACAGGGCCACGTTACGCACAACTATTATATACTATGTACAATGGTAGGGAGGTACAGTGGTGTATCACCACAAGTGTATACTTAACCATTTGCTTCTCAATAATCCCTGGGAGCAGGGAACATGCAGTGTGGTCCGTGAGCCACAATTAAAAAGCTGTTTCAGAGTCCGCTGTTCTGTATATAGTTAACCATTTACTGCTCAATAATCCTTCGGAGCAGGGGACAGGCAGTGTGACCTCGGGAGCCCCCAATTAAAAAGCTGTTTCAGAGGCCTCTGTGCTGTATATAGTTAACCATTTACTGCTCAATAATCCCTGGGAGCAGGGGACAGGCAGTGTGGCCTCGGGAGCCCCCAATTAAAAAGCTGTTTCAGTGAACTCTGTGCCTATAAATAGTTAACCATTTATGTCTCAATAATCCCTGGGACCAGGGGTCAGGCAGTGTGGCCTCGAGAGCCCCCAGTTAATAACGTGTTTCAGTGAACTCAGTGCCTAAATATAGTTAACCATTTACGTCTCAATAATCCTGGGGAGCAGGGGACAGGCAGTGTGGCTCCGGGAGCACCCAATTAAAACGCTGTTTCAGAGACCTCTGTGCCTGTATATAGTTAACCATTTACTTCTCAATACTCCCTGGGAGCAAGGGACAGGCAGTGTGGCTCCAGGAGCCCCCAATTAAAAAGCTGTTTCAGAGACCTCTGTGCTGTATATAGTTAACCATTTACTGCTCAATAATCCCTGGGAGCAGGGGACAGGCAGTGTGGCCTCGGGAGCCCCCAATTAAAAAGCTGTTTCAGGGACCTCTGCGCTGTATATAGTTAACCATTTACTGCTCAATAATCCCTGAGAGCAGGGGACAGGCAGTGTGGCCTCGGGAGCCCCCAATTTAAAAACTGTTTCAGGGACCTCTGTGCCTGAATATAGTTAACAATTTACTGCTCAATAATCCCTGGGAGCAGGGGACAGGCAGTGTGGCGTCGTGAATCCCCAATTAAAAAGCTGTTTCAGAGACGTCTGTGCTGTATATATTTAACCATTTTCTTCTCAATAATCCCTGGGAGCAGGGGACAGCAGTGTGGCCTCGGGAGCCCCCAATTAAAAAGCTGATTCAGAGACCTCTGTGCTGTATATCGTTAACCATTTTCTTCTCAATAATCCCTGGCAGCAGGGGACAGCAGTGTGGCCTCGGGAGCCCCCAATTAAAAAGCTGATTCAGAGACGTCTGTGCTGTATATATTTAACCATTTTCTTCTCAATAATCCCTGAGAGCAGGGGACAGAAGTGTGGCCTCGGGAGCCCCCAATTAAAAAGCTGATTCAGAGTCCTATGTGCTGTATATCGTTAACCATTTACTTCTCAATAATCCCTGGGAGCAGGGGACAGGCAGTGTGGTCTCTTGAGAAAACAATTAAAACTCTGTTTCAGAGACCTCTGTGCCTGTATATAGTTAACCATTTACTGCTCAATTATCCCTGGGTGCAGGGGACAGGCAGTGTGGCCTCGGGAGCACCCAATTAAAAAGCTGTTTCAGTGATCTCAGTGCCTAAATATAGTTAACCATTTACGTCTCAATAATCCTGGGGAGCAGGGGACAGGCAGTGTGGCTCCGGGAGCCCCCAATTAAAAAGCTGTTTCAGAGATGTCTGTGCTGTATATAGTTAACCATTTACTTCTCAATCATCCCTGGGAGCAGGGGACAGGCAGTGTGGCCTAGGGATCCCCCAATTAAAAAGCTGTTTCAGAGACCTCTGTGCTGTATATTGTTAACCATTTACTGCTCAATAATCCATGGGAGCAGGGGATAGGCAGTGTGTCCTCGGGAGCCCCCAATTAAAAACGTGTTTCAGAGACCTCTGCGCCTGTATATAGTTAACCATTTACTGCTCAATAATCCCTGGGAGCAGGGGACAGGCAGCGAGCCCTCGGGTGCCCCCAATTAAAAAGCTGTTTCAGTGACCTCTGTGCTATATATATTTAACCATTTACTGCTCAATAGTCCCTGGGAGCAGGGGACAGGCAGCGTAGCTCCGGGAGCCCCCAATTAAAAAGCTGTTTCAGTGACCTCTGTGCTGTATATAGTTAACCATTTACTTCTCAATAATCCCTGGGAGCAGGGGACAGGCAGTGTGGTCTCGGGAGAAAACAATTAAAACGCTGTTTCAGAGACCTCTGTGCCTGTATATAGTTAAACATTTACTTCTCAATAATCCCTGGGAGCAGGGGACAGCAGTGCGGCCTCGGGAGCCCCCAATTAAAAAGCTGTTTCAGAGACCTCTGTGCTGTATATAGTTAACCATTTACTGCTCAATAATCCCTGGGAGCAGGGGACAGGCAGTGTGGGCTCGAGAGCCCCCAATTAAAAAATTGTTTCAGGGACCTCTGTGCCTGAATATAGTTAACAATTTACTGCTCAATAATCCCTGGGAGCAGGGGTCAGGCAGTGTGGCCTCGAGAGGCCCCAATTAAAAAGCTGATTCAGAGACCTCTGTGCTGTATATCGTTAACCATTTACTTCTCAATAATCCTTGGGACCAGGGGACAGGCAGTGTGGTCGGGAGCTCCCAATTAAAAAGCTGTTTCAGAGACCTCTGTGCTGTATATCGTTAACCATTTACTTCTCAATAATCCTTGGGACCAGGGGACAGGCAGTGTGGTCGGGAGCTCCCAATTAAAAAGCTGTTTCAGAGACCTCTGTGCTGTATATTGTTAACCATTTACTGCTCAATAATCCCTGGGAGCAGGGGACAGCAGTGTGGCCTCGGGAGCCCCCAATTAAAAAGCTGATTCAGAGACCTGTGTGCTGTATATCGTTAACAATTTACTGCTCAATAATCCCTGGGAGCAGGGGACAGGCAGTGTGGTCGGGAGCTCCCAATTAAAAAGCTGTTTCAGAGACCTCTGTGCTGTATATCGTTAACCATTTACTTCTCAATAATCCTTGGGACCAGGGGACAGGCAGTGTGGTCGGGAGCTCCCAATTAAAAAGCTGTTTCAGAGACCTCTGTGCTGTATATTGTTAACCATTTACTGCTCAATAATCCCTGGGAGCAGGGGACAGCAGTGTGGCCTCGGGAGCCCCCAATTAAAAAGCTGATTCAGAGACCTGTGTGCTGTATATCGTTAACAATTTACTGCTCAATAATCCCTGGGAGCAGGGGACAGGCAGTGTGGTCGGGAGCTCCCAATTAAAAAGCTGTTTCAGAGACCTCTGTGCTGTATATTGTTAACCATTTACTGCTCAATAATCCATGGGAGCAGGGGATAGGCAGTGTGTCCTCGGGAGCCCCCAATTAAAAACGTGTTTCAAAGACCTCTGCGCCTGTATATAGTTAACCATTTACTTTGTCTTAATAATCGCTCGGAGCGGAGGACAGGCAGTGTGGCCTCGTGTGGCCCAAATTAAAAAGCAGTTTCAGAGACCTCTGTGCTGTATATATTTAGCCATTTACTGCTCAATAATCCCTGGGAGCAGGGGACAGGCAGTGTGGCACCGGGAGCCGCCAATTAAAAAGCAGTTTCAGAGACCTCTGTGCTGTGTATATTTAACCATTTACTTCTCAATAATCCCTGGGAGCAGGGGACAGGCAGTGTGTCCGGGAACCCCCAATTAAAAAGATGTTTATGAGACCTCTGTGCTGAAAATAGTTAACGATTTACTGCTCTATAATCCCTGGGAGCAGGAGACAGGCAGTGTGGTCCGTGAGCCCCCAATTAAAAAGCTGTTTCAGAGGACTCTGTGCTATATATAATTAACCATTTACTTCTCAATAATCCCTGGGAGCAGTGGACAGGCAGTGTGGTCCGGGAGCCCCCCAAAAAATGCTGGTTCAGAGACCTCTGTCCCTGTATATAGTTAAACCTTTTCCTGCTCAATAATCCCTGGGAACAGGGGTTAAAATGATGTGTCAGAGACCACTGGGTCTGTATATAATTAACCATTTGCTTCTCAATAATCCCTGGGAGCAAGGGACAGGCAGTGTGGCTCCAGGAGCCCCCAATTAAAAAGCTGTTTCAGAGACCTCTGTGCTGTGTATATTTAACCATTTATTGCTCAATAATCCCTGGGTGCAGGGGACAGGCAGTGTGGCCTCGGGAGCACCCAATTAAAAAGCTGTTTCAGTGATCTCAGTGCCTAAATATAGTTAACTATTTACGTCTCAATAATCCTGGGGAGCAGGGGACAGGCAATGTGGCTCCGGGAGCCCCAAATTAAAATTCTGTTTCAGAGATCTCTGTGCTGTATATAGTTAACCATTTACTTCTCAATAATCCCTGGGAGCAGGGGACAGGCAGTGTAGCTCCGGGAGCCCCCAATTAAAAAGCTGTTTCAGAGACCTCTGTGCTGTATATAGTTAACCATTTACTGCTCAATAATCCCTGGGACCAGGGGACAGGCAGTGTGGCCTCGGGAGCCCCCAATTTAAAAACTGTTTCAGGGACCTCTGTGCCTGAATATAGTTAACAATTTACTGCTCAATAATCCCTGGGAGCAGGGGACAGGCAGTGTGGCGTCGTGAGCCCCCAATTAAAAAGCTGTTTCAGAGACGTCTGTGCTGTATATATTTAACCATTTTCTTCTCAATAATCCCTGGGAGTAGGGGACAGCAGTGTGGCCTCGGGAGCCCCCAATTAAAAAGCTGATTCAGAGACCTCTGTGCTGTATATCGTTAACCATTTACTTCTCAATAATCCTTGGGAGCAGGGGACAGACAGTGTGGTCGTGAGCTCCCAATTAAAAAGCTGTTTCAGTGACCTCTGTGCTGTGTATATTTAACCATTTACTTCTCAATAATCCCTGGGAGCAGGGGACAGGCAGTGTGGTCTCTTGAGAAAACAATTAAAACTCTGTTTCAGAGACCTCTGTGCCTGTATATAGTTAACCATTTACTGCTCAATAATCCCTGGGTGCAGGGGACAGGCAGTGTGGCTCCGGGAGCCCCCAATTAAAAATCTGTTTCAGAGATCCCTGTGCTGTATATAGTTAACCATTTACTTCTCAATTATCCCTGGGAGCAGGGGACAGGCAGTGTAGCTCCGGGAGCCCCCAATTAAAAAGCTGTTTCAGAGACCTCTGTGCTGTATATAGTTAACCATTTACTTCTCAATAATCCCTGGGAGCAGGGGACAGGCAGTGTGGTCTCGAGAGCCCCCAATTAAAAAACTGTTTCAGAGACCTCTGTGCTGTATATAGTTAACCATTTACTTCTCAATAATCCCTGGGAGCAGGGGACAGGCAGTGTGGCCTCGAGAGACCCCAATTAAAAAGCTGTTTCAGAGATCTCTGTGCTGTATATATTTAACCATTTACTGCTCAATATTCCCTGGGAGCAGGGGACAGGCAGCGTGGCTCCGGGAGCCCCCAATTAAAAAGCTGTTTCAGGGACCTCTGTGCTGTGTATATTTAACCATTTACTTCTCAATAATCCCTGGGAGCAGGGGACAGGAAGTGTGGTCTCGGGAGAAAACAATTAAAACGCTGTTTCAGAGATCTCTGTGCCTGTATATAGTTAACCATTTACTTCTCAATAATCCCTGGGAGCAGGGGACAGGCAATGTGGCTCCAGGAGCCCCCAATTGAAAAGCTGTTTCAGAGACCTCTGTGCTGTACATATTTAACCATTTACTTCTCAATAATCCCTGGGAGCAGGGGACAGCAGTGTGGCCTCGGGAGCACCCAATTCAAAAGCTGTTTCAGAGACCTCTGTGCAGTATATAGTTAACCATTTACTGCTCAATAATCCCTGGGAGCAGGGGACAGGCAGTGTGGCCTCGGGAGCCCCCAATTAAAAAACTGTTTCAGGGACCTCTGTGCCTGAATATAGTTAACAATTTACTGCTCAATAATCCCTGGGAGCAGGGGACAGCAGTGTGGCCTCGGGAGCCCCCAATTCAAAAGCTGTTTCAGAGACCTCTGTGCCTGTATATAGTTAACAATTTACTGCTCAATATTCCCTGGGAGCAGGGGACAGGCAGTGTGGCCTTGGGAGCCCCCAATTCAAAAGCTGTTTCAGAGACCTCTGTGCCTGTATATAGTTAACAATTTACTGCTCAATAATCCCTGGGAGCAGGGGACAGCAGTGTGGCCTCGGGAGCCCCCAATTCAAAAGCTGTTTCAGAGACCTCTGTGCCTGTATATAGTTAACAATTTACTGCTCAATATTCCCTGGGAGCAGGGGACAGGCAGTGTGGCCTTGGGAGCCCCCAATTCAAAAGCTGTTTCAGAGACCTCTGTGCCTGTATATAGTTAACAATTTACTGCTCAATAATCCCTGGGAGCAGGGGACAGCAGTGTGGCCTCGGGAGCCCCAAATTAAAAAGCTGATTCAGAGACCTCTGTGCTGTATATCGTTAACCATTTACTTCTCAATAATCCATGGGAGCAGGGGACAGGCAGTGTGGTCGGGAGCTCCCAATTAAAAAGCTGTTTCAGAGACCTCTGTGCTGTATATTGTTCACCATTTACTGCTCAATAATCCATGGGAGCAGGGGATAGGCAGTGTGTCCTCGGGAGCCCCCAATTAAAAACCTGTTTCAGTGACCTCTGCGCCTGTATATAGTTAACCATTTACTTTGTCTTAATAATCGCTCGGAGCGGAGGACAGGCAGTGTGGCCTCGTGTGGCCCAAATTAAAAAGCAGTTTCAGAGACCTCTGTGCTGTATATATTTAGCCATTTACTGCTCAATAATCCCTGGGAGCAGGGGACAGGCAGTGTGGCTCCGGGAGCCCCCAATTAAAAAGCTGTTTCCGGGACCTCTGTGCTGTGTATATTTAACCATTTACTTCTCAATAATCCCTGGGAGCAGGGGACAGGCAGTGTGGTCTCGGGAGAAAACAATGAAAACGCTGTTTCAGTGACCTCTGTGCAGTATATCGTTAACCATTTACTGCTCAATAATCCCTGGGAGCAGGGGACAGGCAGTGTGGCTCCGAGATCCCCCAATTAAAAAGCTGTTTCAGTGACCTCTGTGCTGTAAATAGTTCACCATTTGCTTCTCAATTATCCCTGGGAGCAGTGAACATGCAGTGTGGTCCGTGAGCACAATTAAATAGCTCTTTCACAGACCTCTGTGCTGTATATAGTTAACCATTTACTGCTCAATAATCCCTGGATGCTGGGGACAGGCAGTGTGGCCTCGGGAGCCCCCAATTAAAAAGCTGTTTCAGGGACCTCTGTGCTGTGTATATTTTACCATTTACTGCTCAATAATCCCTGGGAGCAGGGGACAGGCAGTGTGGTCTCGGGAGAAAACAATTAAAACGCTGTTTTAGAGACCTCTGTGCCTGTATATAGTTAACCATTTACTGCTCAATAATCCCTGGGAGCAGGGGACAGGCAGTGTGTCCGGGAATCCCAATTAAAAAGCTGTTTCAGTGACCTCCGTGCCTGTATATAGTTAACCATTTACTGCTCAATAATCCCTGGGAGCAGGAGACAGTCAGTGTGGTCCGGGAGCCCCCAATTAAAAAGCTGTCTCAGAGGACTCTGTGCTATATATAATTAACCATTTACTTCTCAATAATGCCTGGGAGCAGGGGACAGGCAGTGTGGTCCGGGAGCCCCCAAGAAAATGCTGGTTCAGAGACCTCTGACCCTGTATATAGTTAAACCTTTTCCTGCTCAATAATCCCTGGGTGCAGGGGTTAAAATGATGTGTCAGAGACCACTGCGCCTGTATATCGTTAACAATTTACTGCTCAATAATCCCTGGGAACAGGGGACAGGCAGTGTGGCCTCGCAGCACCCAATGAAAAAGCTGTTTCAGTGACCTCTGTGCTGTATGCAGTTAACCACTTCCTGCTCAACAATCCCTGGGAGCAGGGGTCAGGCAGTGTGGCCTCGGGAGCCCCCAGTTAAAAAGGTGTTTCAGATACTCTGTGCTGTATATTGTTAACCATTTACTGCTCAATAATCCCTGGGAGCAGATGACAGGCAGTGTGGCCTCGGGAGCCCATAGTTAAAAAGGTGTTTCAGATACACTGTGCTCTATATAGTTAACCATTTACTGCTCAATAATCCCTGGGAGCAGGGGACAGGCAGTGTGGCTCCGGGAGCCCGAATTAAAAAGCTGTTTCAGAGACCTCTGTGCTGGGTATAGTTCACCATTTACTGCTCAATAATCCCTGGGAGCAGGGGACAGCAGTGTGGCCTTGGGAGCCCCCAATTAAAAAACTGTTTCAGAGACCTCTGTGCTGTATATATTTAACCATTTACTGCTCAATAATCCCTGGGAGCAGGGCCAGGCAGCGTGGCTCCGGGTGCCCCCAATTAAAAAGCTGTTTCAGTGACCTCTGTGCCTGTGTATAGTTAACTATTTACTGCTCAATAATCCCTGGGAGCAGGAGTCAGGCAGTGTGGCTCCGTGAGCCCCCAATTAAAAAACTGTTTCAGTGACCTCTGTACTGTGTTTTTTAACTATTTACGTCTCAATAATCCCTGGGAGCAGGGGACAGGCAGTGTGGCTCCGAGATCCCCCAATTAAAAAGCTGTTTCAGAGACCTCTGTGCTGTATATATTTAACCATTTAGTTCTCAATAATCCCTGGGAGCAGGGGACAGGCAGTGTGGCCTTGGGAGCCCCCAATTAAAAAGCTGTTTCAGAGACCTCTGCGCTGTATATATTTAACCATTTACTGCTCAATAATCGCTGGGAGCAGGGGACAGGCAGCGTGGCTCCGGGTGCCCCCAATTAAAATGCTGTTTCAGTGACCTCTGTTCCTATATATAGTTAACTATTTACTGCTCAATAATCCCTGGGAGCAGGGGACAGGCAGTCTGGTCTCGGGTGAAAACAATTAAAACACTGTTTCAGAGACCTCTGTGCCTGTATATAGTTAACCATTTACTGCTCAATAATCCCTGGGAGCAGGGGTCAGGCAGTGTGGCCTCGGGAGCCCCCAATTAAAAAGCTGTTTCACAGACCTCTGTGCTGTATATAATTAACCATTTACTTCTCAATAATCCCTGGGAGCAGGGGACATTCAGTGTGGCTCCGGGAGCCCCCAATTAAAAAGCTGTTTCAGTGACCTCTGTGCAGTATATCGTTAACCATTTACTGCTCAATAATCAGTGGGAGCAGGAGACAGGCAGTATGGTCCGGGAGCCCCAAATAAAAAGCTGGTTCAGAGACCTCTGACCCCGTATATAGTTAACCATTTACTGCTCAGTAATCCCTGGGAGCAGGGGACAGGCAGTGTGGCCTCGGGAGCCCCCAGTTAAAAAGGTGTTTCAGATACTCTGTGCTGTATATTGTTAACCATTTACTGCTCAATAATCCCTGGGAGCAGGGGACAGGCAGTGTGGCCTCGGGAGCCCATTGTTAAAAAGCTGTTTCAGATAATCTGTGCTGTATATAGTTAACCATTTACTGCTCAATAATCCCTGGGAGCAGGTGACAGGCCTGTGTGGCTCGGGGAGCCCGAATTAAAAAGCTGTTTCAGAGACATCTGCGCCTGTATATAGTTAACCATTTACTGCTCAATAATCCCTGGGAACAGGGGACAGGCAGTGCGGCCCCGGGAGCCCCCAATTAAAATGTTGTTTCAGAGACCTCTGTGCCTGTATATAGTTAACCATTTACTGCTCAATAATCCCTGGGAGCAGGGGACAGGCAGTGTGTCCGGGTACCCCCAATTAAAAAGCTGTTTCTGAGACCTCTGTGCTGTATATAGTTAACCATTTACTGCTCAATAATCCCTGGGACCAGGGGACAGGCAGTGTGGCCTCGGGAGCCCCCAATTAAAACGTTGTTTCAGAGACCTCTGTGCCTGTGTGTCATTAACCATTTACTCCTCAATAATCAGTGGCAGCAGGGGTCAGGCAGTGTGGTCTGGAAGCCCCCAATTAATAAGCTGGTTCAGAGACATCTGTGCTGTATATAGTTAACAATTTACTGCTCAATAATCCCTGGGAGCAGGGGACAGGCTGTGTGGCTCCGGGAGCCCCCAATTAAAAAGCTGTTTCAGTGACCTCTGTGCAGTCTATCGTTAACCATTTGCTTCTCAATAATCCCTGGGAGCAGGGAACATGCAGTGTGGTCCGTGAGCCACAATTAAAAAGCTATTTCACAGACCTCTGTGCTGTATATAGTTAACCATTTACTGCTCAATAATCCCTGGGAGCAGGGGACAGGCAGTGTGACTCCGGGAGCCCCCAATTAAAAAGCTGTTTCAGAGGCATCTGTGCTGTATATAGTTAACCATTTACTGCGCAAAAATTCCTGGGAGCAGGGGACAGGCCGTATGGCTCCGGGAGCCCCCAATTAAAAAGCTGTTTCAGAGACCTCTCTGCTGTATATAGTAAACCATTTACTGCTCAATAATCCCTGGGAGCAGGGGACAGGCAGAGTGGCCTTGGGAGCCCCCAATTAAAAAGCTGTTTCAGAGGTTCCGTGCTATATATAATTAACCATTTACTTCTCAATAATCCCTGGGAGCAGGGCACAGGCAGTGTGGTCCGGGAGCCACCAATTAAAAAGCTGTTTCAGTGACCTCTGTGCAGTATATCGTTAACCATTTACTGCTCAATAATCAGTGGGAGCAGGGGACAGGCAGTTTGGTCCGGGAGCCCCAAATAAAATGCTGGTTCAGAGAACTCTGTCCCTGTATATCGTTAACCATTTACTGCTCAATAATCACTTGGAGCAGGTGTTAAAATGCTGTGTCAGAGACCACTGGGCCTGTATATAGTTAACCATTTACTGCTCAATAATCCCTGGGAGCAGGGGACAGACAGTGTGGCCTCGGGAGCCCATAGTTAAAAAGGTGTTTCAGATACTCTGTGCTGTATATAGTTAACCATATACTGCTCAATAATCCCTAGGAGCAGGTGACAGGCAGTGTGGATTCAGGAGCCCCCAATTAAAACGCTGTTTCAGAGACCTCTGTGCAGTATATAGTTAACCATTTGCTTCTCAATAATCCCTGGGAGCAGGGTTCAGGCAGTGTGGCCTCGGGAGCTCCCAAATAAAAAGCTGGTTCAGAGAACTCTGCGCCTGTATATAGCTAACCATATACTGCTCAATAATCCCTGGGAGCAAGGGACAGGCAGTGAGGCTCCGGGAGCCCCCAATTAAAAGCTGTTTCAGTGACCTCTGTGCAGTATATCGTTAACCATTTACTGCTCAATAATCCCTGGGAGCAGTGGATAGGCAGTGTGGCTCCGGGAGCACCCAATTAAAAAGCTGTTTCAGAGACCTCTGTGCTGTATATAGTTAACCATTTACTGCTCAATAATCCCCGGGAGCAGGGGACAGGCAGTGTGGCCTCGGGAACCCCCAATTAAAAAGCTGTTTCAGAGACCTCTGTGCCTGTATATAGTTAACCATTTACTGCTCAATAATCCCTGGGAGCAGGGGACAGGCAGTGTGGCCTTGGGAGCCCCCCAATTAAAAAGCTGTTTCAGAGACCTCTGTGTTCTATTTAATTAACCATTTACTTCTCAATAATCCCTGGGACCAGTGGACAGGCAGTGTGGCTCCCGGAGCCCCCAATTAAAAAGCTGTTTCAGTGTCCTCTGTGCAGCATATCATTAACCATTTACAGCTCATTAATCAGTGGGAGCAGGGGTTAAAATGCTGTGTCAGAGACCACTGGGCCTGTATATAGTTCACCATTTACTGCTCAATAATCCCTGGGAGCAGTGGACAGGCAGTGTGGTCTCGGGAGCCCCCAGTTAAAAACGTGTTTCAGATATTCTGTGCTGTATATTGTTAACCATTTACCGCTCAATAATCCCTGGGAGCAGGGGACAGGCAGTGTGGCCTCGGGAGCCCCCAATTAAAACGCTGTTTCAGAGACCTCTGTGCAGTATATAGTTAACCATTTACTGCTCAATAATCCCTGGGAGCAGGGGACAGGCAGTGTGGCTCCGGGAGCCCCCAATTAAAAAGTTGTTTCAGAGACCTCTGTGCCTTTTCATAGTTAACATTTTACTGCTCAATAATCCCTGGGAGCAGGGGACAGGCAGTGTGGCTCCGGGAGCCCCCAATTAAAAAGCTGTTTCAGTGACCTCTGTGCAGTCTGTCGTTAACCATTTGCTTCTCAGTTAACCCTGGGAGCAGGGAACATGCAGTGTGGTCCGTGAGCCACAATTAAAATGCTGTTTCACAGACCTCTGTGCTGTATATAGTTAACCATTTACTGCTCAATAATCCCTGGATGCTGGGGTCAGGCAGTGTGGCCTCGGGAGCCCCCAATTAAAAAGCTGTTTCAGGGACCTCTGTGCTGTGTATATTTTACCATTTACTGCTCAATAATCCCTGGGAGCAGGGGACAGGCAGTGTGGCCTCGGGAGAAAACAATTAAAACGCTGTTTCAGAGACCTCTGTGCCTGTATATAGTTAACCATTTACTGCTCAATAATCCCTGGGAGCAGGGGACAGGCAGTGCGTCCGGGAACCCCCTAATAAAAAGCTGTTTCTGAGACCTCTGTGCTGTATATAGTTAACCATTTACTGCTCAATAATCCCTGGGATCAGGGGACAGGCAGTGTGGCCTCGGGAGCCCCCAATGAAAAAGCAGTTTCAGTGACAACTGTGCTGTATATATTTAAGCATTTACTGCTCAATAATCCCTGGGAGCAGCGGACAGGCAGTGTGGCCTCGGGAGCCCCCAATTAAAAAGCTGTTTCAGAGACCTCTGTGCTGTATATAGTTAACCATTTACTGCTCAATAATCACTGGGAGCAGGGGACAGGCAGTGTGGTCCAGGAGCCCCCAATTAAAAAGCTGTTTCAGAGACCTCTGTGCTGTATATTGTTAACCATTTACTGCTCAATAATCCCTCGGAGCAGGGGACAGGCAGTGTGTCCTCGGGAGCCTCCAATTAAAAAGCTGTGTCAGAGGCCTCTGTGCTGTATATAGTTAACCATTTACTGCTCAATAATCCCTGGCAACAGGGGAGAGGCAGTGTGGCCTCAGGAACCCCCAATTAAAACGCTGTTTCAGAGACCTCTGTGCAGTATATAGTTAACCATTTGCTTCTCAATAATCCCTGGGAGCAGGGATCAGGCAGTGTGGCCTCGGGAGCTCCCAATTAAACAGCTGTTTCAGAGACCTCTGTGCTGTATATAGTTAACCATTTGCTGCTCAATAATCCCTGGGAGCAGGGGTCAGGCAGTGTGGCCTCGGGAGCCCATAATTAAAAAGCTGTATCAGAGACCTCTGTGCTGTATATAGCTAACCATTTACTGCTCAATAATCCCTGGGAGTAGGTGACAGGCAGTGTGGCCTCGGGAGCCCCCAATTAAAAAGCTGTTTCATTGACCTCTGTGCTGTATATAGTTAACCATTTACTTCTGAATAATCCCTGGGAGCAGGGGACAGGCAGTGTGGTCAGGGAGCCCCAATTAAAAAACTGTTTCAGAGACCTCTGTGCCTGTATATAGTTAACCATTTACTTTTCAATAATCCCTGGGAGCAGGGGACAGGCAGTGTGGCCTCGGGAGCCCCCAATTAAAAAACTGTTTCAGTGACCTTTGTGCTGTATATAGTTAACCATTAACTTCTCAATAATTCCTGGGAGCAGGGGACAGGCAGTGTGGCTCCGGGAGCCCCCAACTAAAAAGTTGTTTCAGAGACCTCTGTGCCTGTATATAGTTCACCATTTACTGCTCAATAATCCCTGGGAGCAGGGGACAGGCAGTGTGGTCAGGGAGCCCCAATTAAAAAGCTGTTTCAGACACCTCTGTGTGGTGGTTTGTATTAGGGGTATTGCGGTACCCTGTGATGTCGAGTGGCTATTGGTGGATAGACACTGTGTCCCGAGTGGATCAGCTGCCTACTGGCTCCACCCAGTAAGGCGGAGTATAAGAGCCCGGGTTCTCCCAGCAGCCGCATTCTGTAACTGTGCTGCTGGGGAACAAGTCTGCGTAATAAAGCCATCGATCGACTCCTTCTCATCTCGTCTCGTGAGTGATTGATTGTGCTGCAATTTATTATGCATACTTAAATGACATGGAGCTCCGACTCACTCCGGAGTGTATGCGAGTCAGCCCCCACGTGGCAGACTCAGCGGGCACTTTTAAACACTGGCTAGCCTGGTTCAAAGGATACCTCCGAACGGGCATCTGCATGACTACAGAAGACCAGAAACTGCAGGTCCTGCCAGGGTGAGCCCGGAAATCTACACTCTCATAGAGGACGCGGACGCTTCCCCGACGGCGATCGCCATGCTGATAGAAATCTATATTCGGCCCATCAACCAGGTCTACGCAGGCCACCAGCTCGCGACGAGACGGCAAATCCCCGGGGAATCGCTGGACGAATTCTACAGTGCGCTCTTAATATTGGGGAGAAACTGCAACTGCCCATCGGTTTTGGCTAACGAACACACAGAGCTGCTGGTCTGAGGTGCGTTCGTGGCAGGTATGCTTTCGTCCCAAATTCGCCAGCGCTTGCTGGAAAAAGACGCACTAGGCCTCAAAGACGCACAGGCCCTCGCGGCCTCGTTCGATGTGGCATCGCAGAACTCCCGTGCCTACGCCGCCGACCGCGCGGCAGCCCCCCCCCCACAGGCCTGCGCTGCCAGGGCAGCAGATCACCCAGGGGGGCCCCACTGCTACTTTGTGGGCAAGGGAAACACCCCCGAATGTGCTGCCCGGCCCGCTCGGCCCCCTGTAAAGGGTGCGGCAAATAGGGGCACTTTTTAGCAGTGTGCCAGGCCCGGGAGGTAGCCGCTATCTCCTGGGGAGAACCACAAACTCAACCCCCCCCCACCCCCCAGCAATCCATGTGCGGCCAACCGGCGCCGCCATCTTGGGTCCCGGACTCCATGCGGGAGGGATGGGCGCCGCCATTTTGTGCTCCTCCGGCAATGTGCGATCCATGGGCGGCGCCACCTTGTCCACCCCCGACCGTGTGCGACCCGTGGAAGCCGCCATCTTGGCTGATGGCTAAGGACCCCGGGATGGACGGCCCCACGGGGCCTGAAGAAAACGCCCCAATGCAGCAACTACGACTGGCTTCTGTGACCCTGGGCCAGTCGCGGCCCCGAACGCTCCAAACAGCAACAACAACAGGATTTATAAACGGGTACGAGACGCCCTGCCTGATCGACACTGGGAGCACGGAGAGTTTTATACATTCCGATACGGTAAGTCGCTGTTCCCTTCCAATCCACCCGAGTAATCAAAAGAAAATTCTGGCAGCAGGATCCCATTCCGTACAGATCAAAGGGTTCTACATCGTGAACCTCACGGTGCAGAGGTGGGAGTTCAAGAACTACCGGCTTTACGTCCTCCCCCACCTCTGCGCTGCCACACTCCTGGGGTTGGATTTTCAGTGTAACCTCCAGAGTTTAACGTTTAAATTTGGCGGCCCTGTACCCCCACTCACTTTCTGCGGCCTCGCGACCATCAAGGTCGACCCACCGTCCCTGTTTGCGAACCTCACCCCGGATTGCAAACCCGTCGCCACTAGGAGCAGATGGTACAGAGCCCAGGACCGAACCTTTATCCGGTCTGAAGTCCAGCGGCTGCTGAGGGAAGGCATAACCAAGGCCAACAATAGTCTCTGGAGAGCCCAGGTGGTAGTTGTAAAGATCAGGAAGAAGCAGAAGATGGTCGTAGACTATAGTCAAACCATCAATAGATACACGCAGCTGGACGCGTACCCTCTCCCCCGCATATCCGACATGGTCAATCGGAATGCACAGCACAAGGTCTTTTCCACCGTGGACCTTAAGTCCGCCTACCACCAGCTCCCCATCCTCCCGAGCGACCGCAAATACACTGCTTTTGAAGCAGATGGGCGGCTCTATCACTTTTTAAGGGCTCTATTCGGAGTCACTAACAGGGTCTCGTTCTTCCAACGGGTGATGGACCGAATGGTTGACCGGGACGGTTTGCGGGCCATGTTCTCGTACCTCGACAACATCATCATCTGCGGCCACGACCAGCAGGACCACGACGCCAACCTCCGCAAATTCCTCCAGACCGCAAATGCCCTGAATCTCACATACAACAGGGAGAAACACCAGGTGTTAGATTTGGAGGTAGTTGAGCACTTTGGGGACAGTGACCATAATTCAGTGACGTTTACATTAGTGATGGAAAGGGATAAGTATACCCCGCAGGGCAAGAGTTATAGCTGGGGGAAGCGCAATTATGATGCCATTAGACATGACTTGGGGGGGATAGGTTGGAGAAGTAGGCTGCAAGTGTTGGGCACACTGGATATGTGGAGCTTGTTCAAGGAACAGCTACTGCGTGTTCATGATAAGTACGTACCGATCAGGCAGGGAGGAAGGCGTCGAGCCAGGGAAACGTGGTTTACCAAAGAAGTGGAATCTCTTGTTAAGAGGAAGAAGGAGGCCTATGTGAAGATGAGGTGTGAAGTTTCAGTTGGGGCGATGCATAGTTACAAGGTAGCGAGGAAGGATCTAAAGAGAGAGCTAAGACGAGCAAGGAGGGGACATGAGAAGTATTTGGCAGGTAGGATCAAGGGAAACCCAAAAGCTTTCTATAGGTATGTCAGGAATAAAAGAATGACTAGGGTAAGAGTAGGGCCAGTCAAGGACAGGGATGGGAAGTTGTGTGTGGAATCTGAAGAGATAGGAGCGATACTAAATGAATATTTTTCGTCAGTATTCACTCAGGAAAAAGATAATGTTGTGGAGGAGAATGAATGCTGAGACCCAGGCTATTAGAATAGATGGCATTGAGGTACGTAGGGAAGAGGTGTTGGCAATTCTGGACAGGCTGAAAATAGATAAGTCCCCGGGGCCTGATGGGTTTTATCCTAGGATTGTCTGGGAGGGCAGGGAAGAGATTGCTGAGCCTTTGACTTTGATTTTTATGTCATCATTGGCTACAGGAATAGTGCCAGAGGACTGGAGGATAGCAAAAGTGGTCCCTTTGTTCAAGAAGGGGAGTAGAGACAACCCCGGCAACTATAGACCGGTGAGCCTCACGTCTGTTGTGGGTAAAGTCTTGGTAGGGATTATAAGAGACAAGATTTATAATCATCTAGATAGGAATAATATGATTAGGGATAGTCAGCATGGCTTTGTGAAGGGTAGGTCATGCCTAACAAACATTATCGAGTTCTTTGAGAAGGTGACTGAACTGGTACAAGAGGGTAGAGCAGTTGATGTGGATTTCAGTAAAGCGTTTGATAAGGTTCCCCACGGTAGGCTATTGCATAAAATACGGAGGCTGGGGATTGAGGGTGATTTAGAGATGTGGATCAGAAATTGGCTAGCTGAAAGAAGACAGAGGGTGGTGGTTGATGGGAAATGTTCAGAATGGAGTTCAGTTACAAGTGGCGTACCACAAGGATCTGTTCTGGGGCCGTTGCTGTTTGTCATTTTTATAAATGACCTAGAGGAAGGCGCAGAAGGGTGGGTGAGTAAATTTGCAGACGATACTAAAGTCGGTGGTGTTGTAGATAGTGTGGAAGGATGTTGCAGGTTACAGAGGAACATAGATAAGCTGCAGCGCTGGGCTGAGAGGTGGCAAATGGAGTTTAATGTAGAGAAGTGTGAGGTGATTCACTTTGGAAGGAATAACAGGAATGGGGAATATTTGGCTAATGGTAAAACTCTTGGAAATGTGGATGAGCAGAGGGATCTCGGTGTCCATCTAGATAGATCCCTGAAAGTTGCCACCCAGGTTGATAGGGTGGTGAAGAAGGCCTATAGTGTGTTGCCTTTATTGGTAGAGGGATTGAGTTCCGGAGTCATGAGGTCATGTTGCAGCTGCACAAAACTCTGGTACGGCCGCATTTGGAGTATTGCGTACAGTTCTGGTCACCGCATTATAGGAAGGACGTGGAGGCTTTGGAGCGGGTGCAGAGGAGATTTACCAGGATGTTGCCTGGTATGGAGGGAAAATCTTATGAGGAAAGGCTGATGGACTTGAGGTTATTTTTGTTAGAGAGAAGGAGGTTAAGAGGAGACTTAATAAAGGCATACAAAATGATCAGGGGGTTAGATAGGGTGGGCAGTGAGAGCCTTCTCCCGCGGATGGAAATGGCTAGCACGAGGGGACATAGCCTTAAACTGAGGGGTAATAGATATAGGACAGAGGTCAGAGATAGGTGCTTTACGCAAAGAGTGGTGAGGCCGTGGAATGCCCTACCTGCAATAGGAGTGAACTCACCAACATTGAGGGCAATTAAAAGTTTATTGGATAAGCATATGGATGATACTGGCATAGTGTAGGTTAGATGGCTTTTGTTTTTTGATTTCCCATGTCGGTGCAACATCGTGGGCCGAAGGGCCTGTACTGCGCTGTATCGTTCTATGTTCTATGTTCTAAATGCGTGTTTAGCCCCGACCGTCTAGCCATCCTCGGCTACGTAGTGCGAAATGGAGTGATAGGCCCAGACCCCGAACGCATGCGCCCCCTCATGGAGTTCCCCCTCCCTCACTGCTCCAAGGCCCTGAAACGCTGCCTGGGCTTTTTCTCTTATTACACCCAGTGGGTCCCCAACTACGCGGACAAGGCCCGTCCGCTAATCCAGTCCACGGTCTTTCCCCTGTCGACAGGCCTTCAGCCGCATCAAAGCGGATATCGCAAAGGCCACAATGCACGCGATCGATGAGTCCCTCCCCTTCCAGGTCGAGAGCGATGCATCCGACGTAGCTCTGGAGTCAACACTCAACAAGCGGGCAGACCCGTGGCCTTCTTTTCACGCACCACCCACGCTTCAGAAATCCGCCACTCCTCAGTGGAAAAGGAGGCCCAGGCCATAGTGGAAGCTGTGCGGCATTGGAGACATTACCTGACCGGGACGAGATTCACTCTCCTCACTGGCCAACAGTCGGTTGCCTTCATGTTCGATAATGCACAGCGGGGCAAGATCAAGAACGACAAGATCCTGCGGTGGAGGGTCGAACTCTCCACCTATAACTCCGAGATCTTGTATCGTCCCGGAAAGCTGAACAAGCCGTCTGGACCCCTATCCCACGGCACATGTGCCAACGCACAAGTGGACCGTCTCCGAACCCTCCACGAGGACCTCTGCCACCCGGGGGTCACTCGGTTCTATCACTTCGTAAAGACCCGCAACCTACCCTACTCCATCGAGGAGGTCAGGACAGCCACCAGGAACTGCCAAATCTGCGCAGAGCGCAAAACGCACTTCTCCAGGCCAGATAAAGCACATGTGATAAAGGCTTCCCGTCCCTTTGAGCGCCTCAGTCTGGACTTCAAAGGCCCCCTCCCCTCTACCCACCGCAACTAGTACTTCCTGAACGTGATTGACAAGTACTCCCTGTTACCATTAGCTATTCCCTGTCCCGACATGACCGCGGACACGGTAATTAGAGCCCTCACCACCGTCTTTACACTATTCGGTTTCCCCGCGGACATACAGAGCGATAGGGGGTCCTCCTTCATGAGCAATGAACTGCGTCAATTCCTGCTCAGCAAGGACATCGCCTCGAGCAGGCCGACCAGTTACAACCCCCGGGGGAATGGTCAGGTAGAGAGGGAGAACGGAACGGTCTGGAAGACCGTCCTGCTGGCCCTACGGTCCAGGAATCTCCCAGTATCCCGCTGCAGGAAGTCCTCCCGGACGACCTCCACTCCATCCGGTCGCTGCTTTGTACAACAACAAATCAAACACCTCAGGGACTCCTCCTTGTCTTCCCTAGGAAGTCCTCCTCCGGAACGTCACTTCCAACCTGGCTGGCAGCCCTGGGACCCATCCTGCTCCTTAAGCATGTGCGGACGCACAAATCGGACCCGTTGGTCGAGAGGGTTCATCTCCTCAACGCGAACCCTCAATACGCCTACGTGGCGTACCCCGACGGCCGACAGGACACGGTCTCCCTGCGGGACATGGCACCCGCCGGAGCTCCACACACACCCTCCCTCCCACCGGCGCACCCCACAGCCGACCCCTCCGGAGCTGCACACAGCCCCCCCCAACACCAGTCACCCCCTCTGGAGTTCCACCCCGCCCCCAACACCATTCACCCCTCCCTCCCACCGGCGCACCCCACAGCCGCCCCCTTCCCGGGTGGATCGGTCCTTCCCCCGGTCCGAATAGGGATATTGGAGCGGGGAGAGGCATTGCGACGTTCCCAGAGACGACGGGGCCCGAACCAGCATCTGCATCACCACTGGGGCTAAGCCGATCGGCGAGGACAACCAGGGAACCCATTCGACTCATCGAATCAGTATAGTAAAGCAAGAAATGTCTCTAGAAATATATATTTTTTGGTTGCCCAGTAAAAGCGACATTGTAAGTAGTACTAGTAGTTGATATCGGAGCATAACCGCCGTGTTAGCGGCATCCTAGGTACCGACTCTGTAAACACCTACCACCATACGGCCCACGACCCCAACGGGTTCTTTTCCAACAAGGGGTGAATGTGGTGGTATGTATTAGGGGTATTAAGGTACCGTGTGAGGCCGAGAGGCTATTGGTGGATAGACACTGGATCCCGTTTGGATCGGCAGCCTGCCAGCTCCACCCAGTAAGGCGGAGTATAAGAGCCCGGGTTCTCCCAGAAGCCACATTCTGTAACTGTGCTGCTGGGGAACAAGTCTGCGTAATAAAGCCATCGATCGGCTCTTTCTCAGCTCGTCTCGTGAGTGATTGATTGTGCTACACCCTGTGACAGTATACAGTTAACCATTTACTTCTCAATAACCCTGGGAGCAGGGGACAGGCAGTGTGGCTCTGGGAGACCCCAATTAAAAAGTTGTCCGAGAGACCACTATGCTGTATATAGTTAACCATTTACTTTTTCTCAATATTCCCCTTCGTGTGATACAAGGGGCCCCTGCAGTGTTGCCTCAAACCCCCGCAGTGTAATGGTCACCATTACTGAGACGGGTTTTTAAATTACGGTTACAGAAACGGACAATGGAACTGTGACGTTAACAGCCACTTACAGGACCATCCACAGCCTGTTGTCAGGCTTCAGGCCGTGCTGAAGGAGGTGATACCGTTCTGTAACCAGCTCCTTGTTATATCAGATTTGACAGGACCATCCACAGCCTGGTGTCAGGCTCCAGGCCGTGCTGAAGGAGGCGACACCGTTCTGGAACCAGCTCTTTGTTATATCAGATTTGACAGGACCATCCACAGCCTGGTGTCAGGCTCCAGGCCGTGCTGAAGGAGGCGACACCGTTCTGTAACCAGCTCCTTGTTGTGTCAGATTTGACAGGACCATCCACAGCCTGGTGTCAGGCTCCAGGCCATGCTGAAGGAGGCGACACCGTTCTGTAACCAGCTCCTTGTTATATCAGATTTGACAGGACCATCCACAGCCTGGTGTCAGGCTCCAGGCCGTGCTGAAGGAGGTGACACCGTTCTGTAACCAGCTCCTTGTTATATCAGATTTGACAGGACTATCCACAGCCTGGTGTCAGGCTCCAGGCGGTGCTGAAGGAGGTGACACCGTTCTGTAACCAGCTCCTTGTTATATCAGATTTGACAGGACCATCCACAGCCTGGTGTCAGGCTCCAGGCCGCGCTGAAGGAGGCGACACCGTTCTGTAACCAGCACCTTGTTGTATCAGAATTGACAGGACCATCCACAGCCTGGTGTCAGGCTCCAGGCCGCGCTGAAGGAGGCGACACCGTTCTGTAACCAGCACCTTGTTGTATCAGATTTGACAGGACCATCCACAGCCTGGTGTCAGGCTCCAGGCCGCGCTTAAGGAGGTGACACCATTCTGTAACCAGCACCTTGTTGTATCAGATTTGACAGGACCATCCACAGCCTGGTGTCAGGCTCCAGGCCCTGCTGAAGGAGGCGACACTGTTCTGTAACCAGCACCTTGTTGTATCAGATTTGACAGGACCTTCCACAGCCTGGTGTCAGGCTCCAGGCCGCGCTTAAGGAGGTGACACCATTCTGTAACCAGCACCTTGTTGTATCAGATTTGACAGGACCATCCACAGCCTGGTGTCAGGCTCCAGGCCCTGCTGAAGGAGGCGAAACTGTTCTGTAACCAGCACCTTGTTGTATCAGATTTGACAGGACCTTCCACAGCCTGGTGTCAGGCTCCAGGCCGTGCTGAAGGAGGTGACACCGTTCTGTAACCAGCTCCTTGTTATATCAGATTTGACAGGACCATCCACAGCCTGGTGTCAGGCTCCAGGCCGTGCTGAAGGAGGCGAAACCGTTTTGTAACCAGCTCCTTGTTATATTAGATTTGACAGGACCATCCACAGCCTGGTGTCAGGCTCCAGGCCGTGCTGAAGGAGGCGACACCGTTCTGTAACCAGCTCCTTGTTATATCAGATTTGACAGGACAATCCACAGCCTGGTGTCAGGCTCCAGGCAGTGCTGAAGGAGGTGACACCGTTCTGTAACCAGCTCCTTGTTATATCAGATTTGACAGGACCATCCACAGCCTGGTGTCAGGCTCCAGGCCGTGCTGAAGGAGGCTACACCGTTCTGTAACCAGTTCCTTGTAGTATCAGAATTGACAGGACCATCCACAGCCTGGTGTCAGGCTCCAGGCCGGACTGAAGGAGGCGACACCGTTCTGTAACCAGCACCTTGTTGTATCAGATTTGACAGGACCATCCACAGCCTGGTGTCTGGCTCCAGGCCGTGCTGATGGAGGCGACAACGTTCTGTAACCAGCTCCTTGTGATATCAGATTTGACAGGACCATCCACAGCCTGGTGTCAGGCTCCAGGCCGTGCTGAAGGAGGCGACACCGTTCTGTAACCAGCTAATTGTTGTATCAGATTTGACAGGACCATCCACAGCCTGGTGTCAGGCTCCAGGCCGTGCTGAAGGAGGCGACACCGTTCTGTAACAAGCTCCTTGTTATATCAGATTTGACAGGACCATCCACAGCCTGGTGTCAGGCTCCAGGCCGTGCTGAAGGAGGCGACACCGTTCTGTAACCAGCTCCTATTTATATCAGTTTTGACAGGACCATCCACAGCCTGGTGTCAGGCTCCAGGCTGTGCTGAAGGAGGTGTCACCGTTCTGTAACCAGCTCCTTGTTATATCAGATTTGACTGGACCATCCACAGCCTGGTGTCAGGCTCCAGGCTGTGCTGAAGGAGGTGTCACCGTTCTGTAACCAGCTCCTTTTTATATGAGATTTGACAGGACCATCCACAGCCTGGTGTCAGGCTCCAGGCCGTGCTGAAGGAGGCGACACCGTTCTGTAACCAGCTCCTTGTTATATCAGATTTCACAGGACCATCCACAGCCTGCTGTCAGGATCCAGGCCGTGCTGAAGAGGCGACACCGTTCTGTAACGAGGCCTTGTTATATCAGATTTGACAGGACCATCCACAGCCTGGTGTCAGGCTCCAGGCCATGCTGTAGGAGGCGACACCGTTCTGTAACCAGCTCCTTGTTATATCAGATTTCACAGGACCATCCACAGCCTGCTGTCAGGATCCAGGCCGTGCTGAAGAGGCGACACCGTTCTGTAACGAGGCCTTGTTATATCAGATTTGACAGGACCATCCACAGCCTGGTTTCAGGCTCCAGGCCGTGCTGAAGGAGGCGACACCGTTCTGTAACCAGCACCTTGTTATATCAGATTTGACAGGAGCATCCACAGCCTGGCGTCAGGCTCCAGGCCGTGCTGAAGGAGGCGACACCGTTCTGTAACCAGCTCCTTGTTATATCAGATTTGACAGGACCATCCACAGCCTGGTGTCAGGCACCAGGCCGTGCTGAAGGAGACGACACCTTTCTGTAACCAGCGCATTGTTATATCAGATTTGACAGGACCATCCACAGCCTGGTGTCAGGCTCCAGGCCGTGCTTAAGGAGGCGACACCGTTCTGGAACCTGCTCCTTGTTATATGAGATTTGACAGGTCCATCCACAGCCTGGTGTCAGGCACCAGGCCGTGCTGAAGGAGGCGACACGGTTCTGTAACCAGCAACTTGTTGTATCAGATTTGATAGGACAATCCACAGCCTGGTGTCAGGCTCCAGGCCGTGCTGAAGGAGGCGACACATTTCTGTAACCAGCTCCTTGTTATATCAGGTTTGACAGTACCATCAACTGCCTGGTGTCAGGCTCCAGGCCGTGTTGAAGGAGGTGACACCGTTCTGTAACCAGATCCTATTTATATCAGGTTTGACAGGACCATCCACAGCCTGGTGTCAGGCTCCAGGCCGTGCTGAAGGAGGCGACACCGTTCTGTAACCAGCTCCTTGTTATATCAGATTTGACAGGACCATCCACAGCCTGGTGTCAGGCTCCAGGCCGTGCTGAAGGAGGTGACACCGTTCTGAAACCAGCTCCTTGTTATATCAGATTTGACAGGACCATCCACAGCCTGGTGACAGGCTCCAGGCCGTGCTGAAGGAGGTGACACCGTTCTCTAACCGGCTCCTTGTTATATCAGATTTGACAGGACCATCCACAGCCTGGTGTCAGGCTCCAGGCCGTGATGAAGGAGGCAACACCGTTCTGTAACCAGCACCATGTTATATCAGATTTGACAGGACCATCCACAGACTGGTGTCAGGCTCCAGGCCGTGCTGAAGGAGGCGACACCGTTCTGTAACCAGCTCCTTGTTATATCAGATTTGACAGGACCATCCACAGCCTGGTGTCAGGCTCCAGGCCGTGCTGAAGGAGGTGACACCGTTCTGAAACCAGCTCCTTGTTATATCAGATTTGACAGGACCATCCACAGCCTGGTGACAGGCTCCAGGCCGTGCTGAAGGAGGTGACACCGTTCTCTAACCGGCTCCTTGTTATATCAGATTTGACAGGACCATCCACAGCCTGGTGTCAGGCTCCAGGCCGTGATGAAGGAGGCAACACCGTTCTGTAACCAGCACCATGTTATATCAGATTTGACAGGACCATCCACAGACTGGTGTCAGGCTCCAGGCCGTGCTGAAGGAGGCGACACCGTTCAGTAACCAGCACCTTGTTATATCAGATTCGAGAGGACCATCCACAGCCTGGTGTCAGGCTCCAGGCCGTGCTGAAGGAGGTGTCACCGTTCTGTAATCAGCACCTTGTTATATCAGATTTGACAGGACCATCCACAGCCTGGTGTCAGGCTCCAGGCCGTGCTGAAGGAGGTGTCACCGTTCTGTAACCAGCTCCTTGTTATATCAGATTTGACAGGACCATCCACAGCCTGGTGTCAGGCACCAGGCCGTGCTGAAGGAGACGACACCTTTCTGTAACCAGCGCTTTGTTATATCAGATTTGACAGGACCATCCACAGCCTGGTGTCAGGCTCCAGGCCGTGCTTAAGGAGGCGACACCGTTCTGGAACCTGCTCCTTGTTATATGAGATTTGACAAGTCCATCCACAGCCTGGTGTCAGGCTCCAGGCCGTGCTGAAGGAGGCGACACCGTTCTGTAACCAGCAACTTGTTGTATCAGATTTGATAGGACAATCCACAGCCTGGTGTCAGGCTCCAGGCCGTGCTGAAGGAGGCGACACATTTCTGTAACCAGCTCCTTGTTATATCAGGTTTGACAGTACCATCAACAGCCTGGTGTCAGGCTCCAGGCCGTGTTGAAGGAGGTGACACCGTTCTGTAACCAGATCCTATTTATATCAGGTTTGACAGGACCATCCACAGCCTGGTGTCAGGCTCCAGGCCGTGCTGAAGGAGGCGACACCGTTCTGTAACCAGCTCCTTGTTATATCAGATTTGACAGGACCATCCACAGCCTGGTGTCAGGCTCCAGGCCGTGCTGAAGGAGGTGACACCGTTCTGAAACCAGCTCCTTGTTATATCAGATTTGACAGGACCATCCACAGCCTGGTGACAGGCTCCAGGCCGTGCTGAAGGAGGTGACACCGTTCTCTAACCGGCTCCTTGTTATATCAGATTTGACAGGACCATCCACAGCCTGGTGTCAGGCTCCAGGCCGTGATGAAGGAGGCAACACCGTTCTGTAACCAGCACCATGTTATATCAGATTTGACAGGACCATCCACAGACTGGTGTCAGGCTCCAGGCCGTGCTGAAGGAGGCGACACCGTTCTGTAACCAGCTCCTTGTTATATCAGATTTGACAGGACCATCCACAGCCTGGTGTCAGGCTCCAGGCCGTGCTGAAGGAGGTGACACCGTTCTGAAACCAGCTCCTTGTTATATCAGATTTGACAGGACCATCCACAGCCTGGTGACAGGCTCCAGGCCGTGCTGAAGGAGGTGACACCGTTCTCTAACCGGCTCCTTGTTATATCAGATTTGACAGGACCATCCACAGCCTGGTGTCAGGCTCCAGGCCGTGATGAAGGAGGCAACACCATTCTGTAACCAGCACCATGTTATATCAGATTTGACAGGACCATCCACAGACTGGTGTCAGGCTCCAGGCCGTGCTGAAGGAGGCGACACCGTTCAGTAACCAGCACCTTGTTATATCAGATTCGAGAGGACTATCCACAGCCTGGTGTCAGGCTCCAGGCCGTGCTGAAGGAGGCGACACCGTTCTGTAACCAGCTCCTTGTTATATCAGATTTGACAGGACCATCCACAGCCTGGTGTCAGGCTCCAGGCCGTGCTGAAGGAGGTGACACCGTTCTCTAACCGGCTCCTTGTTATATCAGATTTGACAGGACCATCCACAGCCTGGTGTCAGGCTCCAGGCCGTGATGAAGGAGGCAACACCGTTCTGTAACCAGCACCATGTTATATCAGATTTGACAGGACCATCCACAGACTGGTGTCAGGCTCCAGGCCGTGCTGAAGGAGGCGTCACCGTTCTGTAACCAGCTCCTTGTTATATCAGATTTGACAGGATCATCCACAACCTGGTGTCAGGCTCCAGGCCGTGCTGAAGGAGGCGACACCGTTCTGTAACCAGCTCCTTGTTATATCAGATTTGACAGGACCATCCACAGACTGGTGTCAGGCTCCAGGCCGTGCTGAAGGAGGCGACACCGTTCTGTAACCAGCTCCTTGTTATATCAGATTTGACAGGACCATCCACAGACTGGTGTCAGGCTCCAGGCCGTGCTGAAGGAGGCGACACCGTTCTGTAACCAGCTCCTTGTTATATCAGATTTGACAGGACCATCCACAGCCTGGTGTCAGGCTCCAGGCCGTGCTGAAGGAGGTGACACCGTTCTGTAACCAGCACCTAGTTATATCAGATTTGACAGGACCATCCACTGCCTGGTGTCAGGCTCCAGGCCGTGCTGAAGGAGGCGACACCGTTCTGTAACCAGCACCTAGTTATATCAGATTTGACAGGACCATCCACTGCCTGGTGTCAGGCTCCAGGACGTGCTGAAGGAGGCGACACCGTTCTGTAACCAGCACCTAGTTATATCAGATTTGACAGGACCATCCACAGCCTGGTGTCAGGCTCCAGGCCGTGCTTAAGGAGGCGACACCGTTCTGGAACCTGCTCCTTGTTATATGAGATTTGACAGGTCCATCCACAGCCTGGTGTCAGGCTCCAGGCCCTGCTGAAGGAGGCGACACTGTTCTGTAACCAGCACCTTGTTGTATCAGACTTGACAGGACCTTCCACAGCCTGGTGTCAGGCTCCAGGCCGTGCTGAAGGAGGTGACACCGTTCTGTAACCAGCTCCTTGTTATATCAGATTTGACAGGACCATCCACAGCCTGGTGTCAGGCTCCAGGCCGTGCTGAAGGAGGCGAAACCGTTTTGTAACCAGCTCCTTGTTATATTAGATTTGACAGGACCATCCACAGCCTGGTGTCAGGCTCCAGGCCGTGCTGAAGGAGGCGACACCGTTCTGTAACCAGCTCCTTGTTATATCAGATTTGACAGGACAATCCACAGCCTGGTGTCAGGCTCCAGGCAGTGCTGAAGGAGGTGACACCGTTCTGTAACCAGCTCCTTGTTATATCAGATTTGACAGGACCATCCACAGCCTGGTGTCAGGCTCCAGGCCGTGCTGAAGGAGGCTACACCGTTCTGTAACCAGTTCCTTGTAGTATCAGAATTGACAGGACCATCCACAGCCTGGTGTCAGGCTCCAGGCCGGACTGAAGGAGGCGACACCGTTCTGTAACCAGCACCTTGTTGTATCAGATTTGACAGGACCATCCACAGCCTGGTGTCTGGCTCCAGGCCGTGCTGATGGAGGCGACAACGTTCTGTAACCAGCTCCTTGTGATATCAGATTTGACAGGACCATCCACAGCCTGGTGTCAGGCTCCAGGCCGTGCTGAAGGAGGCGACACCATTCTGTAACCAGCTAATTGTTGTATCAGATTTGACAGGACCATCCACAGCCTGGTGTCAGGCTCCAGGCCGTGCTGAAGGAGGCGACACCGTTCTGTAACAAGCTCCTTGTTATATCAGATTTGACAGGACCATCCACAGCCTGGTGTCAGGCTCCAGGCCGTGCTGAAGGAGGCGACACCGTTCTGTAACCAGCTAATTGTTGTATCAGATTTGACAGGACCATCCACAGCCTGGTGTCAGGCTCCAGGCCGTGCTGAAGGAGGTGTCACCGTTCTGTAATCAGCACCTTGTTATATCAGATTTGACAGGACCATCCACAGCCTGGTGTCAGGCTCCAGGCCGTGCTGAAGGAGGTGTCACCGTTCTGTAACCAGCTCCTTGTTATATCAGATTTGACAGGACCATCCACAGCCTGGTGTCAGGCACCAGGCCGTGCTGAAGGAGACGACACCTTTCTGTAACCAGCGCTTTGTTATATCAGATTTGACAGGACCATCCACAGCCTGGTGTCAGGCTCCAGGCCGTGCTTAAGGAGGCGACACCGTTCTGGAACCTGCTCCTTGTTATATGAGATTTGACAGGTCCATCCACAGCCTGGTGTCAGGCTCCAGGCCGTGCTGAAGGAGGCGACACCGTTCTGTAACCAGCAACTTGTTGTATCAGATTTGATAGGACAATCCACAGCCTGGTGTCAGGCTCCAGGCCGTGCTGAAGGAGGTGACACCGTTCTGAAACCAGCTCCTTGTTATATCAGATTTGACAGGACCATCCACAGCCTGGTGACAGGCTCCAGGCCGTGCTGAAGGAGGTGACACCGTTCTCTAACCGGCTCCTTGTTATATCAGATTTGACAGGACCATCCACAGCCTGGTGTCAGGCTCCAGGCCGTGATGAAGGAGGCAACACCGTTCTGTAACCAGCACCATGTTATATCAGATTTGACAGGACCATCCACAGACTGGTGTCAGGCTCCAGGCCGTGCTGAAGGAGGCGACACCGTTCTGTAACCAGCTCCTTGTTATATCAGATTTGACAGGACCATCCACAGCCTGGTGTCAGGCTCCAGGCCGTGCTGAAGGAGGTGACACCGTTCTGAAACCAGCTCCTTGTTATATCAGATTTGACAGGACCATCCACAGCCTGGTGACAGGCTCCAGGCCGTGCTGAAGGAGGTGACACCGTTCTCTAACCGGCTCCTTGTTATATCAGATTTGACAGGACCATCCACAGCCTGGTGTCAGGCTCCAGGCCGTGATGAAGGAGGCAACACCGTTCTGTAACCAGCACCATGTTATATCAGATTTGACAGGACCATCCACAGACTGGTGTCAGGCTCCAGGCCGTGCTGAAGGAGGCGACACCGTTCAGTAACCAGCACCTTGTTATATCAGATTCGAGAGGACCATCCACAGCCTGGTGTCAGGCTCCAGGCCGTGCTGAAGGAGGTGTCACCGTTCTGTAATCAGCACCTTGTTATATCAGATTTGACAGGACCACCCACAGCCTGGTGTCAGGCTCCAGGCCGTGCTGAAGGAGGTGTCACCGTTCTGTAACCAGCTCCTTGTTATATCAGATTTGACAGGACCATCCACAGCCTGGTGTCAGGCACCAGGCCGTGCTGAAGGAGACGACACCTTTCTGTAACCAGCGCTTTGTTATATCAGATTTGACAGGACCATCCACAGCCTGGTGTCAGGCTCCAGGCCGTGCTTAAGGAGGCGACACCGTTCTGGAACCTGCTCCTTGTTATATGAGATTTGACAAGTCCATCCACAGCCTGGTGTCAGGCTCCAGGCCGTGCTGAAGGAGGCGACACCGTTCTGTAACCAGCAACTTGTTGTATCAGATTTGATAGGACAATCCACAGCCTGGTGTCAGGCTCCAGGCCGTGCTGAAGGAGGCGACACATTTCTGTAACCAGCTCCTTGTTATATCAGGTTTGACAGTACCATCAACAGCCTGGTGTCAGGCTCCAGGCCGTGTTGAAGGAGGTGACACCGTTCTGTAACCAGATCCTATTTATATCAGGTTTGACAGGACCATCCACAGCCTGGTGTCAGGCTCCAGGCCGTGCTGAAGGAGGCGACACCGTTCTGTAACCAGCTCCTTGTTATATCAGATTTGACAGGACCATCCACAGCCTGGTGTCAGGCTCCAGGCCGTGCTGAAGGAGGTGACACCGTTCTGAAACCAGCTCCTTGTTATATCAGATTTGACAGGACCATCCACAGCCTGGTGACAGGCTCCAGGCCGTACTGAAGGAGGTGACACCGTTCTCTAACCGGCTCCTTGATATATCAGATTTGACAGGACCATCCACAGCCTGGTGTCAGGCTCCAGGCCGTGATGAAGGAGGCAACACCGTTCTGTAACCAGCACCATGTTATATCAGATTTGACAGGACCATCCACAGACTGGTGTCAGGCTCCAGGCCGTGCTGAAGGAGGCGACACCGTTCTGTAACCAGCTCCTTGTTATATCAGATTTGACAGGACCATCCACAGCCTGGTGTCAGGCTCCAGGCCGTGCTGAAGGAGGTGACACCGTTCTGAAACCAGCTCCTTGTTATATCAGATTTGACAGGACCATCCACAGCCTGGTGACAGGCTCCAGGCCGTGCTGAAGGAGGTGACACCGTTCTCTAACCGGCTCCTTGTTATATCAGATTTGACAGGACCATCCACAGCCTGGTGTCAGGCTCCAGGCCGTGATGAAGGAGGCAACACCGTTCTGTAACCAGCACCATGTTATATCAGATTTGACAGGACCATCCACAGACTGGTGTCAGGCTCCAGGCCGTGCTGAAGGAGGCGACACCGTTCAGTAACCAGCACCTTGTTATATCAGATTCGAGAGGACTATCCACAGCCTGGTGTCAGGCTCCAGGCCGTGCTGAAGGAGGCGACACCGTTCTGTAACCAGCTCCTTGTTATATCAGATTTGACAGGACCATCCACAGCCTGGTGTCAGGCTCCAGGCCGTGCTGAAGGAGGTGACACCGTTCTCTAACCGGCTCCTTGTTATATCAGATTTGACAGGACCATCCACAGCCTGGTGTCAGGCTCCAGGCCGTGATGAAGGAGGCAACACCGTTCTGTAACCAGCACCATGTTATATCAGATTTGACAGGACCATCCACAGACTGGTGTCAGGCTCCAGGCCGTGCTGAAGGAGGCGTCACCGTTCTGTAACCAGCTCCTTGTTATATCAGATTTGACAGGATCATCCACAACCTGGTGTCAGGCTCCAGGCCGTGCTGAAGGAGGCGACACCGTTCTGTAACCAGCTCCTTGTTATATCAGATTTGACAGGACCATCCACAGACTGGTGTCAGGCTCCAGGCCGTGCTGAAGGAGGCGACACCGTTCTGTAACCAGCTCCTTGTTATATCAGATTTGACAGGACCATCCACAGACTGGTGTCAGGCTCCAGGCCGTGCTGAAGGAGGCGACACCGTTCTGTAACCAGCTCCTTGTTATATCAGATTTGACAGGACCATCCACAGCCTGGTGTCAGGCTCCAGGCCGTGCTGAAGGAGGTGACACCGTTCTGTAACCAGCACCTAGTTATATCAGATTTGACAGGACCATCCACTGCCTGGTGTCAGGCTCCAGGCCGTGCTGAAGGAGGCGACACCGTTCTGTAACCAGCACCTAGTTATATCAGATTTGACAGGACCATCCACTGCCTGGTGTCAGGCTCCAGGACGTGCTGAAGGAGGCGACACCGTTCTGTAACCAGCACCTAGTTATATCAGATTTGACAGGACCATCCACAGCCTGGTGTCAGGCTCCAGGCCGTGCTTAAGGAGGCGACACCGTTCTGGAACCTGCTCCTTGTTATATGAGATTTGACAGGTCCATCCACAGCCTGGTGTCAGGCTCCAGGCCCTGCTGAAGGAGGCGACACTGTTCTGTAACCAGCACCTTGTTGTATCAGATTTGACAGGACCTTCCACAGCCTGGTGTCAGGCTCCAGGCCGTGCTGAAGGAGGTGACACCGTTCTGTAACCAGCTCCTTGTTATATCAGATTTGACAGGACCATCCACAGCCTGGTGTCAGGCTCCAGGCCGTGCTGAAGGAGGCGAAACCGTTTTGTAACCAGCTCCTTGTTATATTAGATTTGACAGGACCATCCACAGCCTGGTGTCAGGCTCCAGGCCGTGCTGAAGGAGGCGACACCGTTCTGTAACCAGCTCCTTGTTATATCAGATTTGACAGGACAATCCACAGCCTGGTGTCAGGCTCCAGGCAGTGCTGAAGGAGGTGACACCGTTCTGTAACCAGCTCCTTGTTATATCAGATTTGACAGGACCATCCACAGCCTGGTGTCAGGCTCCAGGCCGTGCTGAAGGAGGCTACACCGTTCTGTAACCAGTTCCTTGTAGTATCAGAATTGACAGGACCATCCACAGCCTGGTGTCAGGCTCCAGGCCGGACTGAAGGAGGCGACACCGTTCTGTAACCAGCACTTTGTTGTATCAGATTTGACAGGACCATCCACAGCCTGGTGTCTGGCTCCAGGCCGTGCTGATGGAGGCGACAACGTTCTGTAACCAGCTCCTTGTGATATCAGATTTGACAGGACCATCCACAGCCTGGTGTCAGGCTCCAGGCCGTGCTGAAGTAGGCGACACCGTTCTGTAACCAGCTAATTGTTGTATCAGATTTGACAGGACCATCCACAGCCTGGTGTCAGGCTCCAGGCCGTGCTGAAGGAGGCGACACCGTTCTGTAACAAGCTCCTTGTTATATCAGATTTGACAGGACCATCCACAGCCTGGTGTCAGGCTCCAGGCCGTGCTGAAGGAGGCGACACCGTTCTGTAACCAGCACCTTGTTATATCAGATTTGACAGGACCATCCACAGCCTGGTGTCAGGCTCCAGCCCGTGCTGAAGAAGGCGACACCGTTCTGTAACCAGCTCCTTGTTGTATCAGATTTGACAGGACCACCCACAGCCTGGTGTCAGGCTCCAGGCCGTGCTGAAGGAGGTGTCACCGTTCTGCAACCAGCACCTTGTTATATCAGATTTGACAAGGCCATCCACAGCCTGGTGTCAGGTTCTAGGCCGTGCTGAAGGAGGCGACACCGTTCTGTCACCAGGTCCTTGTTGTATCAGATTTGACAGGACCATCCACAGCCTGGTGTCAGGCTCCAGGCCATGCTGAAGTAGGTGACACCGTTCTGTAACCAGCTCCTTGTTATATCAGACTTGACAGGACCATCCACAGCCTGGTGTCAGGCTCCAGGCAGTGCTGAAGGAGGCGTCACCGTTCTGTAACCAGCTCCTTGTTATATCAGATTTGACAGGACCATCCACAGCCTGGTGTCAGGCTCCAGGCCGTGCTGAAGGAGGCGACACCGTTCTGTAACCAGCTCCTATTTATATCAGTTTTGACAGGACCATCCACAGCCTGGTGTCAGGCTCCAGGCTGTGCTGAAGGAGGTGTCACCGTTCTGTAACCAGCTCCTTGTTATATCAGATTTGACTGGACCATCCACAGCCTGGTGTCAGGCTCCAGGCTGTGCTGAAGGAGGTGTCACCGTTCTGTAACCAGCTCCTTTTTATATGAGATTTGACAGGACCATCCACAGCCTGGTGTCAGGCTCCAGGCCGTGCTGAAGGAGGCGACACCGTTCTGTAACCAGCTCCTTGTTATATCAGATTTCACAGGACCATCCACAGCCTGCTGTCAGGATCCAGGCCGTGCTGAAGAGGCGACACCGTTCTGTAACGAGGCCTTGTTATATCAGATTTGACAGGACCATCCACAGCCTGGTGTCAGGCTCCAGGCCATGCTGTAGGAGGCGACACCGTTCTGTAACCAGCTCCTTGTTATATCAGATTTCACAGGACCATCCACAGCCTGCTGTCAGGATCCAGGCCGTGCTGAAGAGGCGACACCGTTCTGTAACGAGGCCTTGTTATATCAGATTTGACAGGACCATCCACAGCCTGGTTTCAGGCTCCAGGCCGTGCTGAAGGAGGCGACACCGTTCTGTAACCAGCACCTTGTTATATCAGATTTGACAGGAGCATCCACAGCCTGGCGTCAGGCTCCAGGCCGTGCTGAAGGAGGCGACACCGTTCTGTAACCAGCACCTTGTTATATCAGATTTCACAGGACCATCCACAGCCTGGTGTCAGGCTCCAGGCCGTGCTGAAGGAGGTGACACCGTTCTGTAACGAGCACCTTGTTATATCAGATTCGACAGGACCATCCACAGCCTGGTGTCAGGCTCCAGGCCGTGCTGAAAGAGGCGACACCGTTCTGTAACCAGCTCCTTGTAATATCAGATTTGACAGGACCATCCACAGCCTGGTGTCAGGCTCCAGGCCGTGCTGAAGGAGGCGACACCGTTCTGTAACCAACACCTTGTTATATCAGATTTGACAGGACCTTCCACAGCCTGGTGTCAGGCTACAGACCGTGCTGAAGGAGGCGACACCGTTCTGTAACCAGCACCTTGTTATATCAGATTTGACAGGACCATCCATAGCCTGGTGTCAGGCTCCAGGCCGTGCTGAAGGAGGTGTCACCGTTCTGTAATCAGCACCTTGTTATATCAGATTTGACAGGACCATCCACAGCCTGGTGTCAGGCTCCAGGCCGTGCTGAAGGAGGTGTCACCGTTCTGTAACCAGCTCCTTGTTATATCAGATTTGACAGGACCATCCACAGCCTGGTGTCAGGCACCAGGCCGTGCTGAAGGAGACGACACCTTTCTGTAACCAGCGCTTTGTTATATCAGATTTGACAGGACCATCCACAGCCTGGTGTCAGGCTCCAGGCCGTGCTTAAGGAGGCGACACCGTTCTGGAACCTGCTCCTTGTTATATGAGATTTGACAGGTCCATCCACAGCCTGGTGTCAGGCTCCAGGCCGTGCTGAAGGAGGCGACACCGTTCTGTAACCAGCAACTTGTTGTATCAGATTTGATAGGACAATCCACAGCCTGGTGTCAGGCTCCAGGCCGTGCTGAAGGAGGCGACACATTTCTGTAACCAGCTCCTTGTTATATCAGGTTTGACAGTACCATCAACAGCCTGGTGTCAGGCTCCAGGCCGTGTTGAAGGAGGTGACACCGTTCTGTAACCAGATCCTATTTATATCAGGTTTGACAGGACCATCCACAGCCTGGTGTCAGGCTCCAGGCCGTGCTGAAGGAGGCGACACCGTTCTGTAACCAGCTCCTTGTTATATCAGATTTGACAGGACCATCCACAGCCTGGTGTCAGGCTCCAGGCCGTGCTGAAGGAGGTGACACCGTTCTGAAACCAGCTCCTTGTTATATCAGATTTGACAGGACCATCCACAGCCTGGTGACAGGCTCCAGGCCGTGCTGAAGGAGGTGACACCGTTCTCTAACCGGCTCCTTGTTATATCAGATTTGACAGGACCATCCACAGCCTGGTGTCAGGCTCCAGGCCGTGATGAAGGAGGCAACACCGTTCTGTAACCAGCACCATGTTATATCAGATTTGACAGGACCATCCACAGACTGGTGTCAGGCTCCAGGCCGTGCTGAAGGAGGCGACACCGTTCTGTAACCAGCTCCTTGTTATATCAGATTTGACAGGACCATCCACAGCCTGGTGTCAGGCTCCAGGCCGTGCTGAAGGAGGTGACACCGTTCTGAAACCAGCTCCTTGTTATATCAGATTTGACAGGACCATCCACAGCCTGGTGACAGGCTCCAGGCCGTGCTGAAGGAGGTGACACCGTTCTCTAACCGGCTCCTTGTTATATCAGATTTGACAGGACCATCCACAGCCTGGTGTCAGGCTCCAGGCCGTGATGAAGGAGGCAACACCGTTCTGTAACCAGCACCATGTTATATCAGATTTGACAGGACCATCCACAGACTGGTGTCAGGCTCCAGGCCGTGCTGAAGGAGGCGACACCGTTCAGTAACCAGCACCTTGTTATATCAGATTCGAGAGGACCATCCACAGCCTGGTGTCAGGCTCCAGGCCGTGCTGAAGGAGGCGACACCGTTCTGTAACCAGCTCCTTGTTATATCAGATTTGACAGGACCATCCACAGCCTGGTGTCAGGCTCCAGGCCGTGCTGAAGGAGGTGACACCGTTCTCTAACCGGCTCCTTGTTATATCAGATTTGACAGGACCATCCACAGCCTGGTGTCAGGCTCCAGGCCGTGATGAAGGAGGCAACACCGTTCTGTAACCAGCACCATGTTATATCAGATTTGACAGGACCATCCACAGACTGGTGTCAGGCTCCAGGCCGTGCTGAAGGAGGCGTCACCGTTCTGTAATCAGCTCCTTGTTATATCAGATTTGACAGGATCATCCACAACCTGGTGTCAGGCTCCAGGCCGTGCTGAAGGAGGCGACACCGTTCTGTAACCAGCTCCTTGTTATATCAGATTTGACAGGACAATCCACAGACTGGTGTCAGGCTCCAGGCCGTGCTGAAGGAGGCGACACCGTTCTGTAACCAGCTCCTTGTTATATCAGATTTGACAGGACCATCCACAGCCTGGTGTCAGGCTCCAGGCCGTGCTGAAGGAGGTGACACCGTTCTGTAACCAGCACCTAGTTATATCAGATTTGACAGGACCGTCCACTGCCTGGTGTCAGGCTCCAGGCCGTGCTGAAGGAGGCGACACCGTTCTGTAACCAGCACCTAGTTATATCAGATTTGACAGGACCATCCACTGCCTGGTGTCAGGCTCCAGGACGTGCTGAAGGAGGCGACACCGTTCTGTAACCAGCACCTAGTTATATCAGATTTGACAGGACCATCCACTGCCTGGTGTCAGGCTCCAGGCCGTGCTGAAGGAGGCGACACCATTCTGTAACCAGCTCCTTGTTATATCAGATTTGACAGGACCATCCACAGCCTGGTGTCAGGCTCCAGGCCGTGCTGAAGGAGGCGACACCGTTCTGTAACCAGCTCCTTGTTATATCAGGTTTGACAGGACCACCCAGAGCCTGGTGTCAGGCTCCAGGCCGCGCTTAAGGAGGCGACACCGTTCTGGAACCAGCACCTTGTTATATTAGATTTGACAGGACCATCCACAGCCTGGTCTCAGGCTCCAGGCCGTGCTGAAGGAGGCGACACCGTTCTGTAACCAGCTCCTTGTTATATCAGATTTGACAGGACCATCCACAGCCTGGTGTCAGGCCCCAGGCCGTGCTGACGGAGGTGACTCCGTTCTGTAACCAGCACCTTGTTATATCAGATTTGACAGCACCATCCACAGCCTGGTGTCAGGCTCCAGGCCGTGCTGAAGGAGGTGACTCCGTTCTGTAACCAGCACCTTGTTATATCAGATTTGACAGGACCATCCACAGCCTGGTGTCAGGCTCCAGGCCGTGCTGAAGAAGGCGACACCGTTCTGTAACCAGCTCCTTGTTATATCAGATTTGACAGGACCATCCACAGCCTGGTGTCAGGCTCCAGGCCGAGCTGTAGGAGGTGACACTGTTCTGTAACCTGATCCTTGTTATATCACATTTGATAGGACCATCCACAGCCTGGTGTCAGGCTCCAGGCCGTGCTGAAGGAGGCGACACCGTTCTATAACCAGCACCTTGTTATATCAGATTTGACAGGACCATCCACAGCCTGGTGTCAGGCTCCAGGCCGTGCTGAAGGAGGCGACACCGTTCTGTAACCAGTTCCTTGTTGTATCAGGTTTGACAGGACCATCCACAGCCTGGTGTCAGGCTCCAGGCCGTGCTGAAGGAGGCGACACCGTTCTGTAACCAGTTCCTTGTTGTATCAGGTTTGACAGGACCATCCACAGCCTAGTGTCAGGCTCCAGGCCGTGCTGAAGGAGGTGACACCGTTCTGTAACCAGCTCCTTGTTATATCAGATTTGACAGGACCATCCACAGCCTGGTGTCAGGCTCCAGGCCGTGCTGAAGGAGGTGACACCGTTCTGTAACCAGCTCCTTGTTATATCAGATTTGACAGGACCATCCACAGTCTGGTGTCAGGCTCCAGGCCGTGCTGAAGGAGGTAACACCTTTCTGTAACCAGCTCCTTGTTATATCAGATTTGACAGGACCATCCACAGCCTGGTGTCAGGCTCCAGGCCGTGCTGAAGGAGGCGACACCGTTCTGTAACCAGTTCCTTGTTGTATCAGATTTGACAGGCCCATCCACAACCTGGTGTCAGGCTCCAGGCCGTGCTGAAGGAGGCGACACCGTTCTGTAACCAGAACCGCGTTATATCAAATTTGACAGGACCATCCACAGCCTTGTGTCAGGCTCCAGGCCGTGCTGAAGGAGGCGACACCGTTTTGTAACCAGCTCCTTGTTGTATCAGATTTGACAGGACCATCCACAGCCTGGAGTCAGGCTGCAGGCCGTGCTGAAGGAGGCGACACCGTTCTGTAACCAGCACCTTGTTATATCAGATTTGACAGGACCATCCACAGCCTGGTGTCAGGCTCCAGGCCGTGCTGAAGGAGGTGACACAGTTCTGTAACCAGCTCCTTGTTATATCAGATTTGACAGGACCATCCACAGCCTGGTGTCCTTCTCCAGGCCGTGCTGAAGGAGGCGACACCGTTCTGTAATCTGCTCCTTGTTATATCAGATTTGACAGGACAATCCACAGCCTGGTGTCAGGCTCCAGGCCGTGCTGAAGGAGGCGACACCGTTCTGTAACCTGCTCCTTGTTATATCAGATTTGACAGTACCATCCACAGCCTGGTGTCAGGCTCCACGCCGTACTGAAGGAGGCGACACCGTTCTGTAACCTGCTCCTTGTTATATCAGATTTGACAGGACCATCCACAGCCTGGTGTCAGGCTCCAGGCCGTGTTGAAGGAGGTGACACCGTTCTGTAACCAGCTCCTATTTATATCAGGTTTGACAGGACCATCCACAGCCTGGTGTCAGGCTCCAGGCCGTGCTGAAGGAGGCGACACCGTTCTGTAACCAGCTCCTTGTTATATCAGATTTGACAGGACCATCCACAGCCTGGTGACAGGCTCCAGGCCGTGCTGAAGGAGGTGACACCGTTCTCTAACTAGCTCCTTGTTATATCAGATTTGACAGGACCATCCACAGCCTGGTGTCAGGCTCCAGGCCGTGCTGAAGGAGGCGACACCGTTCTGTAACCAGCTCCTTGTTATATCAGATTTGACAGGACCATCCACAGCCTGGTGTCAGGCTCCAGGCCGTGCTGAAGGAGGCAACACCCGTTCTGTAACCAGTTCCTTGTTATGTCAGATTTGACAGGACCATCCACAGCCTGGTGTCAGGCTCCAGGCCGTGCTGAAGGAGGCGACACCGTTCTGTAACCAGCTCCTTGTTATATCAGATTTGACAGGACCATCCACAGCCTAGTGTCAGGATCAAGGCATTGCTGAAGGAGGCGACACCGTTCTGTAACCAGCACCTTGTTATATCAGATTTGAAAGGACCATCCACAGCCTACTGTCAGGCTCCAGGCCGTGCTGAAGGAGGCGAAACAATTCTGTAACCAGCACCGTGTTATATCAGATTTGACAGGACCATCCACTGCCTGGTGTCAGGCTCCAGACCGTGCTGAAGGAGGTGACACCGTTCTGTAACCAGCTCCTTGTTATATCAGATTTGATAGGACCATCCACAGCCTACTGTCAGGCTCCAGGCCGTGCTGAAGGAGGCGACACAATTCTGTAACCAGCACCGTGTTATATCAGATTTGACAGGACCATCCACTGCCTGGTGTCAGGCTCCAGGCCGTGCTGAAGGAGGTGACACCGTTCTGCAACCAGCACCTTGTTGTATCAGATTTGACAGGACCATCCACAGCCTGGTGTCATTCTCCAGGCCGTGCTGAAGGAGGCGACACCGTTCTGTAACCTGCTCCTTGTTATATCAGATTTGACAGGACCATCCACAGCCTGGTGTCAGGCTCCAGGCCGTGCTGAAGGAGGCGACACCGTTCTGTAACCAGTTCCTTGTTATGTCAGATTTGACAGGACCATCCACAGCCTGGTGTCAGGCTCCAGGCCGTGCTGAAGGAGGCGACACCGTTTTGTAACCAGCTCCTTGTTGTATCAGATTTGACAGGACCATCCACAGCCTGGTGTCAGGCTCCAGGCCGTGCTGAAGGAGGCGACACCGTTCTGTAACCAGCACCTTGTTATATCAGATTTGACAGGACCATCCACAGCCTGGTGTCAGGCTCCAGGCCGTGTTGAAGGAGGCGACACCGTTCTGTAACCAGCACCTTGTTATATCAGGTTTGACAGGACCATCCACAGCCTGGTGTCTGGCTCCAGGCCGTGCTGAAGGAGGCGACACCGTTCTGTAACCAGCTCCTTGTTATAACAGATTTGACAGGACCATCCACAGCCTGGTGTCAGGCTCCAGGCCGTGCTGAAGGAGGTGACACCGTTCTCTAACCAGCTCCTTGTTATATCAGATTTGACAGGACCATCCACAGCCTGGTGTCAGGCTGCAGGCCGTGCTGAAGGAGGCGACACCATTCTGTAACCAGCTCCTTGTTATATCAGATTTGACAGGACCATCCACAGCCTGGTGTCAGGCTCCAGGCCGTGCTGAAGGAGGCGACACCGTTCTGTACCCAGTTCCTTGTTATGTCAGATTTGACAGGACCATCCACAGCCTGGTGTCAGGCTCCAGGCCGTGCTGAAGGAGGCGACACTGTTCTGTAACCAGCTCCTTGTTATATCAGATTTGACAGGACCATCCACAGCATATTGTCAGGATCAAGGCATTGCTGAAGGAGGCGACACCGTTCTGTAACCAGCACCTTGTTATATCAGATTTGACAGGACCATCCACAGCCTAGTGTCAGGCTCTAGGCCGTGCTGAAGGAGGCGACACCATTCTGTAACCAGTACCGTGTTATATCAGATTTGACAGGACCATCCACTGCCTGGTGTCAGGCTCCAGAATGTGCTGAAGGAGGTGACACCGTTCTGTAACCAGCTCCGTGTTGTATCAGATTTGACAGGACCATCCACAGCCTGGTGTCATTCTCCAGGCCGTGCTGAAGGAGGCGACACCGTTCTGTAACCTGCTCCTTGTTATATCTGATTTGACAGGACCATCCACAGCCTGGTGTCAGGCTCCAGGCCGTGCTGAAGGAGGCGACACCGTTCTGTAACCAGCTCCTTGTTATGTCAGATTTGACAGGACCATCCACAGCCTGGTGTCAGGCTCCAGGCCGTGCTGAAGGAGGCGACACCGTTCTGTAACCAGCTCCTTGTTATATCAGATTTGACAGGACCATCCACAGCCTGGTGTCAGGCTCCAGGCCGTGCTGAAGGAGGTGTCACCGTTCTGTAATCAGCACCTTGTTATATCAGATGTCCCAGGACCATCCACAGCCTGGTGACAGGCTCCAGGCCGTGCTGAAGGAGGCGACACCGTTCTGTAACCAGCTCCTTGATATATCAGATTTGACAGGACCATCCACAGCCTGGTGTCAGGCTCCAGGCCGTGTTGAAGGAGGCGACACCGTTCTGTAACCAGCACCTTGTTATATCAGGTTTGACAGGACCATCCACAGCCTGGTGTCAGGCTCCAGGCCGTGCTGAAGGAGGCGACACCGTTCTGTAACCAGCACCTTGTTATATCAGATTTGACAGGACCATCCACAGCCTGGTGTCAGGCTCCAGGCCGTGCTGAAGGAGGTGACACCGTTCTGTAACCAGCACCTTGTTATATCAGATTTGACAGGACCATCCACAGCCTGGTGTCAGGCTCCAGGCCGAGCTGAAGGAGGTGACACCATTCTGTAACCAGCACCTTGTTATATCAGATTTGACAGGACCATCCACAGCCTGGTGTCAGGCTCCAGGCCGTGCTGAAGGAGGCGACACCGTTCTGTAACCAGCTCCTTGTTATATCAGATTTGACAGGACCATCCACAGCCTGGTGTCAGGCTCCAGGCCGTGCTGAAGGAGGCGACACCGTTCTGTAACCAGCTCCTTGTTATATCAGATTTGACAGGACCATCCACAGCCTGGTGTCAGGCTCCAGGCCGTGCTGAAGTAGGTGACACCGTTCTGTAACCAGCTCCTTGTTATATCAGATTTGACAGGACCATCCACAGCCTGGTGTCAGGCTCCAGGCCGAGCTGTAGGAGGTGACACCGTTCTGCAACCAGCTCCTAGTTATATCAGATTTGACAGGACCATCCACAGCCTGGTGTCAGGCTCCAGGCCGTGCTGAAGGAGGCGACACCGTTCTGTAACTAGCTCCTTGTTGTATCAGATTTGACAGGACCATCCACAGCCTGGTGTCAGGCTCCAGGCCGTGCTGAAGGAGGCGACACCGTTCTGTAACCAGCTCCGTGTTGTATCAGATTTGACAGGACCATCCACAGCCTGTTGTTAGGCTCCAGGCCGAGCTGAAGGAGGTGACACCATTCTTTAACCAGCACCTTGTTATATCAGATTTGACAGGACCATCCACAGCCTGGTGTCAGGCTCCAGGCCGCGCTTAAGGAGGCGACACCGTTCTGGAACCAGCTCCTTGTTATATCAGATTTGACAGGCCCATCCACAGCCTGGTGTCAGGCTCCAGGCCGTGCTGAAGGAGGCGACACCGTTCTGTAACCAGCACCTTGTTATATCAGATTTGACAGGACCATCCACAGCCTGGTGTCAGGCTCCAGGCCGTGCTGAAGGAGGCGACACCGTTCTGTACCCAGTTCCTTGTTATGTCAGATTTGACAGGACCATCCACAGCCTGGTGTCAGGCTCCAGGCCGTGCTGAAGGAGGCGACACTGTTCTGTAACCAGCTCCTTGTTATATCAGATTTGACAGGACCATCCACAGCATATTGTCAGGATCAAGGCATTGCTGAAGGAGGCGACACCGTTCTGTAACCAGCACCTTGTTATATCAGATTTGACAGGACCATCCACAGCCTAGTGTCAGGCTCTAGGCCGTGCTGAAGGAGGCGACACCATTCTGTAACCAGTACCGTGTTATATCAGATTTGACAGGACCATCCACTGCCTGGTGTCAGGCTCCAGAATGTGCTGAAGGAGGTGACACCGTTCTGTAACCAGCTCCGTGTTGTATCAGATTTGACAGGACCATCCACAGCCTGGTGTCATTCTCCAGGCCGTGCTGAAGGAGGCGACACCGTTCTGTAACCTGCTCCTTGTTATATCTGATTTGACAGGACCATCCACAGCCTGGTGTCAGGCTCCAGGCCGTGCTGAAGGAGGCGACACCGTTCTGTAACCAGCTCCTTGTTATGTCAGATTTGACAGGACCATCCACAGCCTGGTGTCAGGCTCCAGGCCGTGCTGAAGGAGGCGACACCGTTCTGTAACCAGCTCCTTGTTATATCAGATTTGACAGGACCATCCACAGCCTGGTGTCAGGCTCCAGGCCGTGCTGAAGGAGGTGTCACCGTTCTGTAATCAGCACCTTGTTATATCAGATGTCCCAGGACCATCCACAGCCTGGTGACAGGCTCCAGGCCGTGCTGAAGGAGGCGACACCGTTCTGTAACCAGCTCCTTGATATATCAGATTTGACAGGACCATCCACAGCCTGGTGTCAGGCTCCAGGCCGTGTTGAAGGAGGCGACACCGTTCTGTAACCAGCACCTTGTTATATCAGGTTTGACAGGACCATCCACAGCCTGGTGTCAGGCTCCAGGCCGTGCTGAAGGAGGCGACACCGTTCTGTAACCAGCACCTTGTTATATCAGATTTGACAGGACCATCCACAGCCTGGTGTCAGGCTCCAGGCCGAGCTGAAGGAGGTGACACCATTCTGTAACCAGCACCTTGTTATATCAGATTTGACAGGACCATCCACAGCCTGGTGTCAGGCTCCAGGCCGTGCTGAAGGAGGCGACACCGTTCTGTAACCAGCTCCTTGTTATATCAGATTTGACAGGACCATCCACAGCCTGGTGTCAGGCTCCAGGCCGTGCTGAAGGAGGCGACACCGTTCTGTAACCAGCTCCTTGTTATATCAGATTTGACAGGACCATCCACAGCCTGGTGTCAGGCTCCAGGCCGTGCTGAAGTAGGTGACACCGTTCTGTAACCAGCTCCTTGTTATATCAGATTTGACAGGACCATCCACAGCCTGTTGTCAGGCTCCAGGCCGAGCTGTAGGAGGTGACACCGTTCTGTAACCAGCTCCTAGTTATATCAGATTTGACAGGACCATCCACAGCCTGGTGTCAGGCTCCAGGCCGTGCTGAAGGAGGCGACACCGTTCTGTAACTAGCTCCTTGTTGTATCAGATTTGACAGGACCATCCACAGCCTGGTGTCAGGCTCCAGGCCGTGCTGAAGGAGGCGACACCGTTCTGTCACCAGCTCCGTGTTGTATCAGATTTGACAGGACCATCCACAGCCTGTTGTTAGGCTCAAGGCCGAGCTGAAGGAGGTGACACCATTCTTTAACCAGCACCTTGTTATATCAGATTTGACAGGACCATCCACAGCCTGGTGTCAGGCTCCAGGCCGCGCTTAAGGAGGCGACACCGTTCTGGAACCAGCTCCTTGTTATATCAGATTTGACAGGCCCATCCACAGCCTGGTGTCAGGCTCCAGGCCGTGCTGAAGGAGGCGACACCGTTCTGTAACCAGCACCTTGTTATGTCAGATTTGACAGGACCATCCACAGCCTGTTGTTAGGCTCCAGGCCGAGCTGAAGGAGGTGACACCATTCTGTAACCAGCTCCTTGTTATATCAGATTTGACAGGACCATCCACAGCCTGGTGTCAGGCTCCAGGCCGTGCTGAAGGAGGCGACACCGTTCTGTAACCAGCTCCTTGTTATATCAGATTTGACAGGACCATCCACAGCCTGGTGTCAGGCTCCAGGCCGTGCTGAAGTAGGTGACACCGTTCTGTAACCAGCTCCTTGTTATATCAGATTTGACAGGACCATCCACAGCCTGTTGTCAGGCTCCAGGCCGAGCTGTAGGAGGTGACACCGTTCTGTAACCAGCTCCTAGTTATATCAGATTTGACAGGACCATCCACAGCCTGGTGTCAGGCTCCAGGCCGTGCTGAAGGAGGCGACACCGTTCTGTAACTAGCTCCTTGTTGTATCAGATTTGACAGGACCATCCACAGCCTGGTGTCAGGCTCCAGGCCGTGCTGAAGGAGGCGACACCGTTCTGTCACCAGCTCCGTGTTGTATCAGATTTGACAGGACCATCCACAGCCTGTTGTTAGGCTCAAGGCCGAGCTGAAGGAGGTGACACCATTCTTTAACCAGCACCTTGTTATATCAGATTTGACAGGACCATCCACAGCCTGGTGTCAGGCTCCAGGCCGCGCTTAAGGAGGCGACACCGTTCTGGAACCAGCTCCTTGTTATATCAGATTTGACAGGCCCATCCACAGCCTGGTGTCAGGCTCCAGGCCGTGCTGAAGGAGGCGACACCGTTCTGTAACCAGCACCTTGTTATGTCAGATTTGACAGGACCATCCACAGCCTGTTGTTAGGCTCCAGGCCGAGCTGAAGGAGGTGACACCATTCTGTAACCAGCACCTTGTTATATCAGATTTGACAGGACCATCCACAGCCTGGTGTCAGGCTCCAGACCGTGCTGAAGGAGGTGACACCGTTCTGTAACCAGCTCCGTGTTGTATCAGATTTGACAGGACCATCCACAGCCTGGTGTCATTCTCCAGGCCGTGCTGAAGGAGGCGACACCGTTATGTAACCTGCTCCTTGTTAAATCAGATTTGACAGGACCATCCACAGCCTGGTGTCAGGCTCCAGGCCGTGCTGAAGGAGGCGACACCGTTCTGTAACCAGCTCCTTGTTAAATAAGATTTGACAGGACCATCCACAGCCTGGTGTCAGGCTCCAGGCCGTGCTGAAGGAGGCGACACCGTTCTGTAACTAGCTCCTTGTTGTATCAGATTTGACAGGACCATCCACAGCCTGGTGTCAGGCTCCAGGCCGTGCTGAAGGAGGCGACACCGTTCTGTAACCAGCACCTTGTTATATCAGATTTGACAGGACCATCCACAGCCTGGTGTCAGGCTCCAGACCGTGCTGAAGGAGGTGACACCGTTCTGTAACCAGCTCCGTGTTGTATCAGATTTGACAGGACCATCCACAGCCTGGTGTCATTCTCCAGGCCGTGCTGAAGGAGGCGACACCGTTATGTAACCTGCTCCTTGTTAAATTAGATTTGACAGGACCATCCACAGCCTGGTGTCAGGCTCCAGGCCGTGCTGAAGGAGGCGACACCGTTCTGTAACCAGCTCCTTGTTAAATCAGATTTGACAGGACCATCCACAGCCTGGTGTCAGGCTCCAGGCCGTGCTGAAGGGGTGTAGAAGCCAAGTATTTCAAATACAACTAGTATAGGTAAAAGATAGCTGTTTAAGCATAAATGTTGAGCCCCAGTTTTAAATACCCATTTATACAGCATAATTCACTTTTACTGAAGTCCGTTGTTCTGGCAAATGCATATTTTCAAGATAATGACACTGTCTTGTGCTAATTGTCAAGGTCAAGGGATTGAATACACAGCACCATTGTTCACAATGCAGATAACAGCTAGGTCAGAAAAGCTGATGTTGCACATTGAAGATGGACGGCTTGCCATCAAATCAAATGTGTTTGAGTCTAACCCAAACCAATTAGGATTATATTGGGGTGTAATTAGACGATTTAAGACAGATATGAAAGTGTATAACTAAAAAGTTTCTTGCGGCCATTTTGGGTTAGGTTAGGTTAGGTTAGGTTAGGTTGGGTTAGGTTAGGTTAGGTTGGGTTTTGTTGTCTTTGTGAGTATTGTCTTTGTAGCTTAAGTTTTGTCTTTCTGTTAGTTTAGTCAGTTTTTGCCTTTGATTCTAGTCTCCATTTTAGTTTATGTCTTTTGGGGGTTGTCAGTTTAACAGTCTGTGCCAGTGATGTTAGTCCACTTTTGACTTTGAGTTTGAGTTTAGCTGAAGATTAGCTTTCTCTCTCTCTTCATGTTTCATTGCCAGACTTTGACCTTTTAAAAGTTACTTTCGAGCTGTCTGCCTAAGCAAAGAAAGATAATGTCTGTAATTCTCTGAAAGCTTCGAATTGTCTACGAATTGCCTTTTAAATGACTTTCAAATTGTAATCAAGCGACTACAAATAAAACAATTCTTTTTGGCACCTGAGGAGTTTATACTGCAAATTTCTGCTGAGTTCCAGTATTCGCAAAGTGCTACTGATAACCGAATAGCAGAGATGATATAAATTCCTTCAACTATACACAGTCGAATAATACAAGGAATCGAACAACTTAACACAGTCCACAAATAGTAAAACTCTTCTAACTTGTCGTATTGCGCCAGGACTTGATTCATCAACTAAGCTTCCCCCAAACTTGGCGTGGTTCGACAGGTTAAGATCCCATAAATTAAAGTTTCTTTTAAGGGGGCGACACCGTTCTGTAACAAGCTCCTTGTTATATCAGATCTGACAGGACCATGCACAGCCTGGTGTCAGGCTCCAGGCCGTGCTGAAGGAGGCGACACCGTTCTGTAACCAGCTCCTCGTTGTATCAGATTTGACAGGACCATCCACAGCCTGGTGTCAGGCTCCAGGCCGTGCTTAAGGAGGTGACACCGTTCTGTAACCTGATACTTGTTATATCAGATTTGACAGGACCATCCACAGCCTGGTGTCAGGCTCCAGGCCGTGCTGAAGGAGGCGACACCGTTCTGTGACCAGCTCCTTGTTATATCAGATTTGACAGGACCATCTACAGCCTGGTGTCAGGCTCCAGGCCGCGCTTAAGGAGGCGACACCGTTCTGGAACCAGCACCTTGTTATATCAGATTTGACAGGCCCATCCACAGCCTGGTGTCAGGCTCCAGGCCGTGCTGAAGGAGGTGACACCGTTCTGTAACCACCTCCTTGTTATATCAGATTTGACAGGACCATCCACAGCCTGGTGTCAGGCTCCAGGCCGTGCTGAAGGAGGGGACACCGTTCTGTAACCAGCACCTTGTTATATCAGATTTGACAGGACCATCCACAGCCTGGACTCAGGCTCCAGGCCGTGCTGAAGGAGGCGACACCGTTCTGTAACCTGATCCTTGTTATATCAGATTTGACAGGACCATCCACAGCCTGGTGTCATTCTCCAGGCCGTGCTGAAGGAGGCGACACCGTTCTGTAACCAGAACCGTGTTATATCAAATTCGACAGGACCATCCACAGCCCGGTGTCAGTCTCCAGGCCGTGCTGAAGGAGGTGACACCGTTCTGTAACCAGCACCTTGTTATATCAGGTTTGACAGGACCATCCACAGCCTGGTGTCAGGGTCCAGGCCGTGCTGAAGGAGGCGACACCGTTCTGTAACCAGCTCCTTGTTGTATCCGATTTGACAGGACCATCCACAGCCTGGTGTCAGGCTCCAGGCCGTGCTGAAGGAGGCGACAACGTTCTGTAACCAGTTCCTTGATGTATCAGGTTTGACAGGACCATCCACAGCCTGTTGTCAGGCTCCAGACCGTGCTGAAGGAGGTGACACCGTTCTGTAACCAGCTCCTTGTTATATCAGATTTGACAGGACCATCCACAGTCTGGTGTCAGGCTCCAGGCCGTGCTGAAGGAGGCGACACCGTTCTGTAACCAGCTCCATGTTGTATCAGATTTGACAGGAACATCCACAGCCTGGTGTCAGGCTCCAGGCCATGCTGAAGGAGGTGACACCGTTCTGTACCCAGCTCCTTGTTATATCAAATTTCCCAGGACCATCCACAGCCTGGTGTCAGGCTCCAGGCTGTGCTGAAGGAGGCGACACCGTTCTGTAACCAGCTCCTTGTTGTATCAGATTTGACAGGACCATCCACAGCCTGGTGTCAGGCTCCAGGCCGTGCTGAAGGAGGCGACACCGTTCTGTAACTAGCTCCTTGTTGTATCAGATTTGACAGGACCATCCACAGCCTGGTGTCAGGCTCCAGGCCGTGCTGAAGGAGGCGACACCGTTCTGTAACCAGCACCTTGTTATATCAGATTTGACAGGACCATCCACAGCCTGGTGTCAGGCTCCAGACCGTGCTGAAGGAGGTGACACCGTTCTGTAACCAGCTCCGTGTTGTATCAGATTTGACAGGACCATCCACAGCCTGGTGTCATTCTCCAGGCCGTGCTGAAGGAGGCGACACCGTTATGTAACCTGCTCCTTGTTAAATTAGATTTGACAGGACCATCCACAGCCTGGTGTCAGGCTCCAGGCCGTGCTGAAGGAGGCGACACCGTTCTGTAACCAGCTCCTTGTTAAATCAGATTTGACAGGACCATCCACAGCCTGGTGTCAGGCTCCAGGCCGTGCTGAAGGGGTGTAGAAGCCAAGTATTTCAAATACAACTAGTATAGGTAAAAGATAGCTGTTTAAGCATAAATGTTGAGCCCCAGTTTTAAATACCCATTTATACAGCATAATTCACTTTTACTGAAGTCCGTTGTTCTGGCAAATGCATATTTTCAAGATAATGACACTGTCTTGTGCTAATTGTCAAGGTCAAGGGATTGAATACACAGCACCATTGTTCACAATGCAGATAACAGCTAGGTCAGAAAAGCTGATGTTGCACATTGAAGATGGACGGCTTGCCATCAAATCAAATGTGTTTGAGTCTAACCCAAACCAATTAGGATTATATTGGGGTGTAATTAGACGATTTAAGACAGATATGAAAGTGTATAACTAAAAAGTTTCTTGCGGCCATTTTGGGTTAGGTTAGGTTAGGTTAGGTTAGGTTGGGTTAGGTTAGGTTAGGTTGGGTTTTGTTGTCTTTGTGAGTATTGTCTTTGTAGCTTAAGTTTTGTCTTTCTGTTAGTTTAGTCAGTTTTTGCCTTTGATTCTAGTCTCCATTTTAGTTTATGTCTTTTGGGGGTTGTCAGTTTAACAGTCTGTGCCAGTGATGTTAGTCCACTTTTGACTTTGAGTTTGAGTTTAGCTGAAGATTAGCTTTCTCTCTCTCTTCATGTTTCATTGCCAGACTTTGACCTTTTAAAAGTTACTTTCGAGCTGTCTGCCTAAGCAAAGAAAGATAATGTCTGTAATTCTCTGAAAGCTTCGAATTGTCTACGAATTGCCTTTTTAATGACTTTCAAATTGTAATCAAGCGACTACAAATAAAACAATTCTTTTTGGCACCTGAGGAGTTTATACTGCAAATTTCTGCTGAGTTCCAGTATTCGCAAAGTGCTACTGATAACCGAATAGCAGAGATGATATAAATTCCTTCAACTATACACAGTCGAATAATACAAGGAATCGAACAACTTAACACAGTCCACAAATAGTAAAACTCTTCTAACTTGTCGTATTGCGCCAGGACTTGATTCATCAACTAAGCTTCCCCCAAACTTGGCGTGGTTCGACAGGTTAAGATCCCATAAATTAAAGTTTCTTTTAAGGGGGCGACACCGTTCTGTAACAAGCTCCTTGTTATATCAGATCTGACAGGACCATGCACAGCCTGGTGTCAGGCTCCAGGCCGTGCTGAAGGAGGCGACACCGTTCTGTAAACAGCTCCTCGTTGTATCAGATTTGACAGGACCATCCACAGCCTGGTGTCAGGCTCCAGGCCGTGCTTAAGGAGGTGACACCGTTCTGTAACCTGATACTTGTTATATCAGATTTGACAGGACCATCCACAGCCTGGTGTCAGGCTCCAGGCCGTGCTGAAGGAGGCGACACCGTTCTGTGACCAGCTCCTTGTTATATCAGATTTGACAGGACCATCTACAGCCTGGTGTCAGGCTCCAGGCCGCGCTTAAGGAGGCGACACCGTTCTGGAACCAGCACCTTGTTATATCAGATTTGACAGGCCCATCCACAGCCTGGTGTCAGGCTCCAGGCCGTGCTGAAGGAGGTGACACCGTTCTGTAACCACCTCCTTGTTATATCAGATTTGACAGGACCATCCACAGCCTGGTGTCAGGCTCCAGGCCGTGCTGAAGGAGGGGACACCGTTCTGTAACCAGCACCTTGTTATATCAGATTTGACAGGACCATCCACAGCCTGGACTCAGGCTCCAGGCCGTGCTGAAGGAGGCGACACCGTTCTGTAACCTGATCCTTGTTATATCAGATTTGACAGGACCATCCACAGCCTGGTGTCATTCTCCAGGCCGTGCTGAAGGAGGCGACACCGTTCTGTAACCAGAACCGTGTTATATCAAATTCGACAGGACCATCCACAGCCCGGTGTCAGTCTCCAGGCCGTGCTGAAGGAGGTGACACCGTTCTGTAACCAGCACCTTGTTATATCAGGTTTGACAGGACCATCCACAGCCTGGTGTCAGGGTCCAGGCCGTGCTGAAGGAGGCGACACCGTTCTGTAACCAGCTCCTTGTTGTATCCGATTTGACAGGACCATCCACAGCCTGGTGTCAGGCTCCAGGCCGTGCTGAAGGAGGCGACAACGTTCTGTAACCAGTTCCTTGATGTATCAGGTTTGACAGGACCATCCACAGCCTGTTGTCAGGCTCCAGACCGTGCTGAAGGAGGTGACACCGTTCTGTAACCAGCTCCTTGTTATATCAGATTTGACAGGACCATCCACAGTCTGGTGTCAGGCTCCAGGCCGTGCTGAAGGAGGCGACACCGTTCTGTAACCAGCTCCATGTTGTATCAGATTTGACAGGAACATCCACAGCCTGGTGTCAGGCTCCAGGCCATGCTGAAGGAGGTGACACCGTTCTGTACCCAGCTCCTTGTTATATCAAATTTCCCAGGACCATCCACAGCCTGGTGTCAGGCTCCAGGCTGTGCTGAAGGAGGCGACACCGTTCTGTAACCAGCTCCTTGTTGTATCAGATTTGACAGGACCATCCACAGCCTGGTGTCAGGCTCCAGTCCGTGCTGAAGGATGCAACCCCGTTCTGCAACGAGCACCGTGTTATATCAGATTTGACAGGACCATCCACAGCCTGGTGTCAGGCTCCAGGCCGTGCTGAAGGAGGCGACACCATTCTGTAACCAGCACCTTATTGTAGCAGATTTGACAGGACCATCCACAGCCTGGTGTCAGGCTCCAGGCCGTGCTGAAGGAGGCGACACCGTTCTGTAACCAGCTCTTGTTATATCAAATTTGACAGGACCATCCACAGCCTGGTGTCAAGCTCCAGGCCGTGCTGAAGGAGGTGACACCGTCCTGTAACTAGCTCGTTGTTATATCAGATTTGACAGGACCATCCACAGCCTGGTGTCAGGCTCCAGGCCGTGCTGAAGGAGGCGACACCGTTCTGTAACCAGCTCCTTGTTATATCAAATTTGACAGGACCATCCACAGCCTGGTGTCAGGCTCCAGTCCGTGCTGAAGGAGGCGACACCGTTCTGTAATCAGCTCCTTGTTGTATCAGATTTGACAGGACCATCCACAGCCTGGTGTCAGGCTCCAGGCCGTGCTGAAGGAGGCGACACCGTTCTGTAACCAGCGCCTTGTTGTATCAGATTTGACAGGACCATCCACAGCCTGGTGTCAGGCTCCAGGCCGTGCTGAAGGAGGCGACACTGTTCTGTAACCAGAACCTTGTTTTATCAGATTTGACAGGACAATCCACAGCCTGGTGTCAGGCTCCAGGCCGTGCTGAAGGAGGCGACACCGTTCTGTAACAGAGTTCCTTGTTGTATCAGATTTGACAGGACCATCCACAGCCTGGTGTCAGGCTCCAGGCCGTGCTGAAGGAGGTGACACTGTTCTGTAACCAGCTCCTTGTTATATCAGATTTGACAGGACCATCCACAGTCTGGTGTCAGGCTCCAGGCCGTGCTGAAGGAGGCGACACCGTTCTGTAACCAGCGCCTTGTTGTATCAGATTTGACAGGACCATCCACAGCCTGGTGTCAGGCTCCAGGCCGTGCTGAAGGAGGATACACCGTTCTGTAACCAGCTCCTTGTTATATCAGGTTTGACAGGTCCATCCACAGCCTGGTGTCAGGCTCCAGGCCGTGCTGAAGGAGGCGACACCGTTCTGTAACCAGCTCTTTGTTATATCAGATTTGACAGGAACATCCACAGCCTGGTGTCAGGCTCCAGGCCGTGCTGAAGGAGGCGACACCGTTCTGTAACCAGCTCCTTGTTATATCAGATTTGACAGGACCATCCACAGCCTGCTGTCAGGCTCCAGGCCGTGCTGAAGGAGGCGACACCGTTCTGTAACCAGCTCCTTGTTATATCAGATTTGACAGGACCATCCACAGCCTGGTGTCAGGCTCCAGGCCGTGCTGAAGGAGGTGTCACCGTTCTGTAATCAGCGCCTTGTTATATCAGATTTGACAGGACCATCCACAGCCTGGTGTCAGGCTCCAGGCCGTGCTGAAGGAGGCGACACCGTTCTGTAACCAGCTCCTTGTTATATCAGATTTGACAGGACGATCCACAGCCTGGTGTCAAGCTCCAGGCCATGCTGAAGGAGGTGACACCGTTCTCTAACCGGCTCCTTGTTATATCAGATTTGACAGGACCATCCACAGCCTGGTGTCAGGCTCCAGGCCGTGATGAAGGAGGCAACACCGTTCTGTAACCAGCACCATGTTATATCAGATTTGACAGGACCATCCACAGACTGGTGTCAGGCTCCAGGCCGTGCTGAAGGAGGCGACACCGTTCTGTAACCAGCTCCTTGTTATATCAGATTTGACAGGATCATCCAAACCTGGTGTCAGGCTCCAGGCCGTGCTGAAGGAGGCGACACCGTTCAGTAACCAGCACCTTGTTATATCAGATTCGACAGGACCATCCACAGCCTAGTGTCAGGCTCCAGGCCGTGCTGAAGGAGGCGACACTGTTCTGTAACCTGATCCTTGTTATATCAGATTTGACAGGACCATCCACAGCCTGGTGTCAGGCTCCAGGCCGTGCTGAAGGAGGCGACACCGTTCTGTAACCAGCACCTTGTTATGTCAGATTTGACAGGACCATCCACAGCCTGTTGTTAGGCTCCAGGCCGAGCTGAAGGAGGTGACACCATTCTGTAACCAGCACCTTGTTATATCAGATTTGACAGTACCATCCACAGCCTGGTGTCAGGCTCCAGACCGTGCTGAAGGAGGTGACACCGTTCTGTAACCAGCTCCGTGTTGTATCAGATTTGACAGGACCATCCACAGCCTGGTGTCATTCTCCAGGCCGTGCTGAAGGAGGCGACACCGTTATGTAACCTGCTCCTTGTTAAATCAGATTTGACAGGACCATCCACAGCCTGGTGTCAGGCTCCAGGCCGTGCTGAAGGAGGCGACACCGTTCTGTAACCAGCTCCTTGTTAAATAAGATTTGACAGGACCATCCACAGCCTGGTGTCAGGCTCCAGGCCGTGCTGAAGGAGGCGACACCGTTCTGTAACTAGCTCCTTGTTGTATCAGATTTGACAGGACCATCCACAGCCTGGTGTCAGGCTCCAGGCCGTGCTGAAGGAGGCGACACCGTTCTGTAACCAGCACCTTGTTATATCAGATTTGACAGGACCATCCACAGCCTGGTGTCAGGCTCCAGACCGTGCTGAAGGAGGTGACACCGTTCTGTAACCAGCTCCGTGTTGTATCAGATTTGACAGGACCATCCACAGCCTGGTGTCATTCTCCAGGCCGTGCTGAAGGAGGCGACACCGTTATGTAACCTGCTCCTTGTTAAATCAGATTTGACAGGACCATCCACAGCCTGGTGTCAGGCTCCAGGCCGTGCTGAAGGAGGCGACACCGTTCTGTAACCAGCTCCTTGTTAAATCAGATTTGACAGGACCATCCACAGCCTGGTGTCAGGCTCCAGGCCGTGCTGAAGGGGTGTAGAAGCCAAGTATTTCAAATACAACTAGTTTCGGTAAAAGATAGCTGTTTAAGCATAAATGTTGAGCCCCAGTTTTAAATACCCATTTATACAGCATAATTCACTTTTACTGAAGTCCGTTGTTCTGGCAAATGCATATTTTCAAGATAATGACACTGTCTTGTGCTAATTGTCAAGGTCAAGGGATTGAATACACAGCACCATTGTTCACAATGCAGATAACAGCTAGGTCAGAAAAGCTGATGTTGCACATTGAAGATGGACGGCTTGCCATCAAATCAAATGTGTTTGAGTCTAACCCAAACCAATTAGGATTATATTGGGGTGTAATTAGACGATTTAAGACAGATATGAAAGTGTATAACTAAAAAGTTTCTTGCGGCCATTTTGGGTTAGGTTAGGTTAGGTTAGGTTAGGTTGGGTTAGGTTAGGTTAGGTTGGGTTTTGTTGTCTTTGTGAGTATTGTCTTTGTAGCTTAAGTTTTGTCTTTCTGTTAGTTTAGTCAGTTTTTGCCTTTGATTCTAGTCTCCATTTTAGTTTATGTCTTTTGGGGGTTGTCAGTTTAACAGTCTGTGCCAGTGATGTTAGTCCACTTTTGACTTTGAGTTTGAGTTTAGCTGAAGATTAGCTTTCTCTCTCTCTTCATGTTTCATTGCCAGACTTTGACCTTTTAAAAGTTACTTTCGAGCTGTCTGCCTAAGCAAAGAAAGATAATGTCTGTAATTCTCTGAAAGCTTCGAATTGTCTACGAATTGCCTTTTAAATGACTTTCAAATTGTAATCAAGCGACTACAAATAAAACAATTCTTTTTGGCACCTGAGGAGTTTATACTGCAAATTTCTGCTGAGTTCCAGTATTCGCAAAGTGCTACTGATAACCGAATAGCAGAGATGATATAAATTCCTTCAACTATACACAGTCGAATAATACAAGGAATCGAACAACTTAACACAGTCCACAAATAGTAAAACTCTTCTAACTTGTCGTATTGCGCCAGGACTTGATTCATCAACTAAGCTTCCCCCAAACTTGGCGTGGTTCGACAGGTTAAGATCCCATAAATTAAAGTTTCTTTTAAGGGGGCGACACCGTTCTGTAACCAGCTCCTTGTTATATCAGATCTGACAGGACCATGCACAGCCTGGTGTCAGGCTCCAGGCCGTGCTGAAGGAGGCGACACCGTTCTGTAACCAGCTCCTCGTTGTATCAGATTTGACAGGACCATCCACAGCCTGGTGTCAGGCTCCAGGCCGTGCTTAAGGAGGTGACACCGTTCTGTAACCTGATACTTGTTATATCACATTTGACAGGACCATCCACAGCCTGGTGTCAGGCTCCAGGCCGTGCTGAAGGAGGCGACACCGTTCTGTGACCAGCTCCTTGTTATATCAGATTTGACAGGACCATCTACAGCCTGGTGTCAGGCTCCAGGCCGCGCTTAAGGAGGCGACACCGTTCTGGAACCAGCACCTTGTTATATCAGATTTGACAGGCCCATCCACAGCCTGGTGTCAGGCTCCAGGCCGTGCTGAAGGAGGTGACACCGTTCTGTAACCACCTCCTTGTTATATCAGATTTGACAGGACCATCCACAGCCTGGTGTCAGGCTCCAGGCCGTGCTGAAGGAGGGGACACCGTTCTGTAACCAGCACCTTGTTATATCAGATTTGACAGGACCATCCACAGCCTGGTCTCAGGCTCCAGGCCGTGCTGAAGGAGGCGACACCGTTCTGTAACCTGATCCTTGTTATATCAGATTTGACAGGACCATCCACAGCCTGGTGTCATTCTCCAGGCCGTGCTGAAGGAGGCGACACCGTTCTGTAACCAGAACCGTGTTATATCAAATTCGACAGGACCATCCACAGCCCGGTGTCAGTCTCCAGGCCGTGCTGAAGGAGGTGACACCGTTCTGTAACCAGCACCTTGTTATATCAGGTTTGACAGGACCATCCACAGCCTGGTGTCAGGGTCCAGGCCGTGCTGAAGGAGGCGACACCGTTCTGTAACCAGCTCCTTGTTGTATCCGATTTGACAGGACCATCCACAGCCTGGTGTCAGGCTCCAGGCCGTGCTGAAGGAGGCGACAACGTTCTGTAACCAGTTCCTTGATGTATCAGGTTTGACAGGACCATCCACAGCCTGTTGTCAGGCTCCAGGCCGTGCTGAAGGAGGTGACACCGTTCTGTAACCAGCTCCTTGTTATATCAGATTTGACAGGACCATCCACAGTCTGGTGTCAGGCTCCAGGCCGTGCTGAAGGAGGCGACACCGTTCTGTAACCAGCTCCTTGTTGTATCAGATTTGACAGGAACATCCACAGCCTGGTGTCAGGCTCCAGGCCATGCTGAAGGAGGTGACACCGTTCTGTACCCAGCTCCTTGTTATATCAAATTTCCCAGGACCATCCACAGCCTGGTGTCAGGCTCCAGGCTGTGCTGAAGGAGGCGACACCGTTCTGTAACCAGCTCCTTGTTGTATCAGATTTGACAGGACCATCCACAGCCTGGTGTCAGGCTCCAGTCCGTGCTGAAGGATGCAACCCCGTTCTGCAACGAGCACCGTGTTATATCAGATTTGACAGGACCATCCACAGCCTGGTGTCAGGCTCCAGGCCGTGCTGAAGGAGGCGACACCATTCTGTAACCAGCACCTTATTGTAGCAGATTTGACAGGACCATCCACAGCCTGGTGTCAGGCTCCAGGCCGTGCTGAAGGAGGCGACACCGTTCTGTAACCAGCTCTTGTTATATCAAATTTGACAGGACCCTCCACAGCCTGGTGTCAAGCTCCAGGCCGTGCTGAAGGAGGTGACACCGTCCTGTAACTAGCTCGTTGTTATATCAGATTTGACAGGACCATCCACAGCCTGGTGTCAGGCTCCAGGCCGTGCTGAAGGAGGCGACACCGTTCTGTAACCAGCTCCTTGTTATATCAAATTTGACAGGACCATCCACAGCCTGGTGTCAGGCTCCAGTCCGTGCTGAAGGAGGCGACACCGTTCTGTAATCAGCTCCTTGTTGTATCAGATTTGACAGGACCATCCACAGCCTGGTGTCAGGCTCCAGGCCGTGCTGAAGGAGGCGACACCGTTCTGTAACCAGCGCCTTGTTGTATCAGATTTGACAGGACCATCCACAGCCTGGTGTCAGGCTCCAGGCCGTGCTGAAGGAGGCGACACTGTTCTGTAACCAGAACCTTGTTTTATCAGATTTGACAGGACAATCCACAGCCTGGTGTCAGGCTCCAGGCCGTGCTGAAGGAGGCGACACCGTTCTGTAACAGAGTTCCTTGTTGTATCAGATTTGACAGGACCATCCACAGCCTGGTGTCAGGCTCCAGGCCGTGCTGAAGGAGGTGACACTGTTCTGTAACCAGCTCCTTGTTATATCAGATTTGACAGGACCATCCACAGTCTGGTGTCAGGCTCCAGGCCGTGCTGAAGGAGGCGACACCGTTCTGTAACCAGCGCCTTGTTGTATCAGATTTGACAGGACCATCCACAGCCTGGTGTCAGGCTCCAGGCCGTGCTGAAGGAGGATACACCGTTCTGTAACCAGCTCCTTGTTATATCAGGTTTGACAGGTCCATCCACAGCCTGGTGTCAGGCTCCAGGCCGTGCTGAAGGAGGCGACACCGTTCTGTAACCAGCTCTTTGTTATATCAGATTTGACAGGAACATCCACAGCCTGGTGTCAGGCTCCAGGCCGTGCTGAAGGAGGCGACACCGTTCTGTAACCAGCTCCTTGTTATATCAGATTTGACAGGACCATCCACAGCCTGCTGTCAGGCTCCAGGCCGTGCTGAAGGAGGCGACACCGTTCTGTAACCAGCTCCTTGTTATATCAGATTTGACAGGACCATCCACAGCCTGGTGTCAGGCTCCAGGCCGTGCTGAAGGAGGTGTCACCGTTCTGTAATCAGCGCCTTGTTATATCAGATTTGACAGGACCATCCACAGCCTGGTGTCAGGCTCCAGGCCGTGCTGAAGGAGGCGACACCGTTCTGTAACCAGCTCCTTGTTATATCAGATTTGACAGGACGATCCACAGCCTGGTGTCAAGCTCCAGGCCATGCTGAAGGAGATGACACCGTTCTCTAACCGGCTCCTTGTTATATCAGATTTGACAGGACCATCGACAGCCTGGTGTCAGGCTCCAGGCCGTGATGAAGGAGGCAACACCGTTCTGTAACCAGCACCATGTTATATCAGATTTGACAGGACCATCCACAGACTGGTGTCAGGCTCCAGGCCGTGCTGAAGGAGGCGACACCGTTCTGTAACCAGCTCCTTGTTATATCAGATTTGACAGGATCATCCAAACCTGGTGTCAGGCTCCAGGCCGTGCTGAAGGAGGCGACACCGTTCAGTAACCAGCACCTTGTTATATCAGATTCGACAGGACCATCCACAGCCTAGTGTCAGGCTCCAGGCCGTGCTGAAGGAGGCGACACTGTTCTGTAACCTGATCCTTGTTATATCAGATTTGACAGGACCATCCACAGCCTGGTGTCAGGCTCCAGGCCGAGCTGAAGGAGGCGACACCGTTCTGTAACCTGATCCTTGTTATATCAGATTTGACAGGACCATCCACAGCCTGGTGACAGGCTCCAGGCCGTGCTGAAGGAGGCGACACTGTTCTGTAACCTGATCCTTGTTATATCAGATTTGACAGGACCATCCAGAGCCTGGTGTCAGGCTCCAGGCCGAGCTGAAGGATGTGACACCATTCTGTAACCAGCACCTTGTTATATTAGATTTGACAGGACCATCCACAGCCTGGTGTCAGGCTCCAGGCCGTGCTGAAGGAGGCGACACCGTTCTGTAACCTGATCCTTGTTATATCAGATTTGACAAGACCATCCACAGCCTGGTGTCAGGCTCCAGGCCGAGCTGAAGGAGGCGACACCGTTCTGTAACCTGATCCTTGTTATATCAGATTTGACAGGACCATCCACAGCCTGGTGTCAGGCTCCAGGCCTTGCTGAAGGAGGCGACACCGTTCTGTAACCAGCTCCTAGTTATATCAGATTTGACAGGACCATCCACAGCCTGGTGTCAGGCTCCAGGCCGTGCTGAAGGAGGTGACACCGTTCTGTAACCAGCTCCTTGTTGTATCAGATTTGACAGGACCATCCACAGCCTGGTGTCAGGCTCCAGGCCGTGCTGAAGGAGGCGACACCGTTCTGTAACCAGCTCCTTGGTGTATCAGATTTGACAGGACCATCCACAGCCTGTTGTCAGGCTCCAGGCCGTGCTGAAGGAGGCGACACCGTTCTGTAACCAGTTCGTTGTTGTATCAGGTTTGACAGGACCATCCACAGCCTGGTGTCAGGCTCCAGGCCGTGCTGAAGGAGGTGACACCGTTCTGTAACCAGCTCCTTGTTATATCAGATTTGACAGGACCATCCACAGTCTGGTGTCAGGCTCCAGGCCGTGCTGAAGGAGGTGACACCGTTCTGTAACCAGCTCCTTGTTATATCAGATTTGACAGGACCATCCACAGCCTGGTGTCAGGCTCCAGGCCGTGCTGAAGGAGGTGACACCGTTCTGTAACCAGCTCCTTGTTATATCAGATTTGACAGGACCATCCACAGCCTGGTGCCAGGCTCCAGGCCGTGCTGAAGGAGGCGACACTGTTCTGTAACCAGCACCTTGTTATATCAGATTTGACAGGACCATCCACAGCCTGGTGTCAGGCTCCAGGCCGTGCTGAAGGAGGCGACACCGTTCTGTCACCAGTTCCTTGTTGTATCAGATTTGACAGGACCATCCACAGCCTGGTGTCAGGCTCCAGGCCGTGCTGAAGGAGGCGACACCGTTCTGTAACCAGAACCGTGTTATATCAAATTTGACAGGACAATCCACAGCCTGGTGTCAGGCTCCAGGCCGTGCTGAAGGAGGCGACACCGTTCTGTAACCAGAACCGTGTTATATCAAATTTGACAGGACCATCCACAGCCTGGTGTCAGGCTCCAGGCCGTGCTGAAGGAGGCGACACCGTTCTGTAACCAGCTCCTTGTTATATCAGATTTGACAGGCCCATCCACAGCCTGGTGTCAGGCTCCAGGCCGTGCTGAAGGAGGTGACACCTTTCTGTAACCAGCTCCTTGTTATATCAGATTTGACAGGACCATCCACAGCGTGGTGTCAGGCTCCAGGCCGTGCTGAAGGAGGCGACACCTTTCTGTAACCAGCTCCTTGTTATATCAGATTTGACAGGTCCATCCACAGCGTGGTGTCAGGCTCCAGGCCGTGCTGAAGGAGGCGACACCGTTCTGTAACCAACTCCTTGTTATATCAGATTTGACAGGACCATCCACAGCGTGGTGTCAGGCTCCAGGCCGTGCTGAAGGAGGCGACACCGTTCTGTAACCAGCTCCTTGTTATATCAAATTTGACAGGACCATCCACAACCTGGTGTCAGGCTCCAGGCCGTGCTGAAGGAGGCGACACCGTTTTGTAACCAGCTCCTTGTTGTATCAGATTTGACAGGACCATCCACAGCCTGGAGTCAGGCTCCAGGCCGTGCTGAAGGAGGCGACACCGTTCTGTAACCAGCACCTTGTTATATCAGATTTGACAGGACCATCCACAGCCTGGTGTCAGGCTCCAGGCCGTGCTGAAGGAGGCGACACCGTTCTGTAACCAGCACCTTGTTATATCAGGTTTGACAGGACCATCCACAGCCTGGTGTCAGGCTCCAGGCCGTGCTGAAGGAGGTGACACAGTTCTGTAACCAGCTCCTTGTTATATCAGATTTGACAGGACCATCCACAGCCTAGTGTCAGGATCAAGGCATTGCTGAAGGAGGCGACACCGTTCTGTAACCAGCACCTTGTTATATCAGATTTGAAAGGACCATCCACAGCCTACTGTCAGGCTCCAGGCCGTGCTGAAGGAGGCGACACCATTCTGTAACCAGCACCGTGTTATATCAGATTTGACAGGACCATCCACTGCCTGGTGTCAGGCTCCAGACCGTGCTGAAGGAGGTGACACCGTTCTGTAACCAGCTCCGTGTTGTATCAGATTTGACAGGACCATCCACAGCCTGGTGTCATTCTCCAGGCCGTGCTGAAGGAGGCGACACCGTTCTGTAACCTGCTCCTTGTTATATCAGATTTGACAGGACCATCCACTGCCTGGTGTCAGGCTCCAGACCGTGCTGAAGGAGGTGACACCGTTCTGTAACCAGTTCCGTGTTGTATCAGATTTGACAGGACCATCCACAGCCTGGTGTCAGGCTCCAGGCCGTGCTGAAGGAGGCGACACCGTTCTGTAACCAGCTCCTTGTTATGTCAGATTTGACAGGACCATCCACAGCCTGGTGTCAGGCTCCAGGCCGTGCTGAAGGAGGCGACACCGTTCTGTAACCAGCTCCTTGTTATATCAGATTTGACAGGACCATCCACAGCCTGGTGTCAGGCTCCAGGCCGTGCTGAAGGAGGTGTCACCGTTCTGTAATCAGCACCTTGTTATATCAGATGTCCCAGGACCATCCACAGCCTGGTGACAGGCTCCAGGCCGTGCTGAAGGAGGCGACACCGTTCTGTAACCAGCTCCTTGATATATCAGATTTGACAGGACCATCCACAGCCTGGTGTCAGGCTCCAGGCCGTGTTGAAGGAGGCGACACCGTTCTGTAACCAGCACCTTGTTATATCAGGTTTGACAGGACCATCCACAGCCTGGTGTCAGGCTCCAGGCCGTGCTGAAGGAGGCGACACCGTTCTGTAACCAGCACCTTGTTATATCAGATTTGACAGGACCATCCACAGCCTGGTGTCAGGCTCCAGGCCGAGCTGAAGGAGGTGACACCATTCTGTAACCAGCACCTTGTTATATCAGATTTGACAGGACCATCCACAGCCTGCTGTCAGGCTCCAGGCCGTGCTGAAGGAGGCGACACCGTTCTGTAACCAGCTCCTTGTTATATCAGATTTGACAGGCCCATCCACAGCCTGGTGTCAGGCTCCAGGCCGTGCTGAAGGAGGTGACACCTTTCTGTAACCAGCTCCTTGTTATATCAGATTTGACAGGACCATCCACAGCGTGGTGTCAGGCTCCAGGCCGTGCTGAAGGAGGCGACACCTTTCTGTAACCAGCTCCTTGTTATATCAGATTTGACAGGACCATCCACAGCGTGGTGTCAGGCTCCAGGCCGTGCTGAAGGAGGCGACACCGTTCTGTAACCAGCTCCTTGTTATATCAGATTTGACAGGACCATCCACAGCGTGGTGTCAGGCTCCAGGCCGTGCTGAAGGAGGCGACACCGTTCTGTAACCAGCTCCTTGTTATATCAAATTTGACAGGACCATCCACAACCTGGTGTCAGGCTCCAGGCCGTGCTGAAGGAGGCGACACCGTTTTGTAACCAGCTCCTTGTTGTATCAGATTTGACAGGACCATCCACAGCCTGGAGTCAGGCTCCAGGCCGTGCTGAAGGAGGCGACACCGTTCTGTAACCAGCACCTTGTTATATCAGATTTGACAGGACCATCCACAGCCTGGTGTCAGGCTCCAGGCCGTGCTGAAGGAGGCGACACCGTTCTGTAACCAGCACCTTGTTATATCAGGTTTGACAGGACCATCCACAGCCTGGTGTCAGGCTCCAGGCCGTGCTGAAGGAGGTGACACAGTTCTGTAACCAGCTCCTTGTTATATCAGATTTGACAGGACCATCCACAGCCTAGTGTCAGGATCAAGGCATTGCTGAAGGAGGCGACACCGTTCTGTAACCAGCACCTTGTTATATCAGATTTGAAAGGACCATCCACAGCCTACTGTCAGGCTCCAGGCCGTGCTGAAGGAGGCGACACCATTCTGTAACCAGCACCGTGTTATATCAGATTTGACAGGACCATCCACTGCCTGGTGTCAGGCTCCAGACCTTGCTGAAGGAGGTGACACCGTTCTGTAACCAGCTCCGTGTTGTATCAGATTTGACAGGACCATCCACAGCCTGGTGTCATTCTCCAGGCCGTGCTGAAGGAGGCGACACCGTTCTGTAACCTGCTCCTTGTTATATCAGATTTGACAGGACCATCCACTGCCTGGTGTCAGGCTCCAGACCGTGCTGAAGGAGGTGACACCGTTCTGTAACCAGTTCCGTGTTGTATCAGATTTGACAGGACCATCCACAGCCTGGTGTCAGGCTCCAGGCCGTGCTGAAGTAGGCGACACCGTTCTGTAACCAGCTCCTTGTTATGTCAGATTTGACAGGACCATCCACAGCCTGGTGTCAGGCTCCAGGCCGTGCTGAAGGAGGCGACACCGTTCTGTAACCAGCTCCTTGTTATATCAGATTTGACAGGACCATCCACAGCCTGGTGTCAGGCTCCAGGCCGTGCTGAAGGAGGTGTCACCGTTCTGTAATCAGCACCTTGTTATATCAGATGTCCCAGGACCATCCACAGCCTGGTGACAGGCTCCAGGCCGTGCTGAAGGAGGCGACACCGTTCTGTAACCAGCTCCTTGATATATCAGATTTGACAGGACCATCCACAGCCTGGTGTCAGGCTCCAGGCCGTGTTGAAGGAGGCGACACCGTTCTGTAACCAGCACCTTGTTATATCAGGTTTGACAGGACCATCCACAGCCTGGTGTCAGGCTCCAGGCCGTGCTGAAGGAGGCGACACCGTTCTGTAACCAGCACCTTGTTATATCAGATTTGACAGGACCATCCACAGCCTGGTGTCAGGCTCCAGGCCGAGCTGAAGGAGGTGACACCATTCTGTAACCAGCACCTTGTTATATCAGATTTGACAGGACCATCCACAGCCTGCTGTCAGGCTCCAGGCCGTGCTGAAGGAGGCGACACCGTTCTGTAACCAGCTCCTTGTTATATCAGATTTGACAGGACCATCCACAGCCTGGTGTCAGGCTCCAGGCCGTGCTGAAGGAGGTGTCACCATTCTGTAACCAGCTCCTTGTTATATCAGATTTGACAGGACCATGCACAGCCTGCTGTCAGTCTCCAGGCCGTGCTGAAGGAGGCGACACCGTTCTGTAACCAGCTCCGTGTTGTATCAGATTTGACAGGACCATCCACAGCCTGGTGTCAGGCTCCAGGCCGTGCTGAAGGAGGCGACACCGTTCTGTAACAATCTCCTTGTTATATCAGATTTGACAGGACCATCCACAGCCTGGTGTCAGGCTCCAGGCCGCGCTTAAGGAGGCGACACCGTTCTGTAACCAGCTCCTTGTTATATCAGATTTGACAGGCCCATCCACAGCCTGGTGTCAGGCTCCAGGCCGTGCTGAAGGAGGCGAAACCGTTCTGTAACCAGCTCCTTGTTGTATCAGATTTGACAGGACCATCCACAGCCTGGTGTCAGGCTCCAGGCCGTGCTGAAGGATGTGACACCGTTCTGTAACCAGCACCTTGTTATATCAGATTTGACAGGACCATCCACAGCCTGGTGTAAGGCTCCAGGCCGTGCTGAAGGAGGCGACACCGTTCTGTGACCAGCTCCTTGTTATATCAGGTTTGACAGGACCATCCACAGCCTGGTGTCTGGCTCCAGGCCGCGCTTAAGGAGGCGACACCGTTCTGGAACCAGCACCTTGTTATATCAGATTTGACAGGCCCATCCACAGCCTGGTGTCAGGCTCCAGGCCGTGCTGAAGGAGGTGACACCGTTCTGTAACCAGCTCCTTGTTATATCAGATTTGACAGGACCATCCACAGTCTGGTGTCAGGCTCCAGGCCGTGCTGAAGGAGGTGACACCGTTCTGTAACCAGCACCTTGTTATATCAAATTTGACAGGACCATCCACAGTCTGGTGTCAGGCTCCAGGCCGTGCTGAAGGAGGCGACACCGTTCTGTAACCAGCTCCTTGTTATATCAGATTTGACAGGACCATCCACAGCCTGGTCTCAGGCACCAGGCCGTGCTGAAGGAGGCGACACCGTTCTGTAACCTGATCCTTGTTATATCAGATTTGACAGGACCATCAACAGCCTGGTGTCAGGCTCCAGGCCGTGCTGAAGGAGGCGACACCGTTCTGTAACCAGAACCGTGTTATATCAAATTTGACAGGACCATCCACAGCCTGGTGTCAGGCCCCAGGCCGTGCTGAAGGAGGCGACACCGTTTTGTAACCAGCTCCTTGTAGTATCAGATTTGACAGGACCATTCACAGCTTGGTGTCAGGCTCCAGGCCGTGCTGAAGGAGGCGACACCGTTCTGTAACCAGCTCCTTGTTATATCAGGTTTGACAGGACCATCCACAGCCTGGTGTCAGGCTCCAGGCCGTGCTGAAGGAGGTGACACCGTTCTGTAACCAGCTCCATGTTGTATCAGATTTGACAGAACCATCCACAGCCTGGTGTCAGGCTCCAGGCCGTGCTGAAGGAGGCGACACTGTTCTGTAACCAGCTCCTTGTTATATCAGATTTGACAGGGCCATCCACAGCCTGGTGTCAGGCTCCAGGCCGTGCTGAAGGAGGCGACACTGATCTGTAACCAGAACCTTGTTTTATCAGATTTGACAGGACAATCCACAGCCTGGTGTCAGGCTCCAGGCCGTGCTGAAGGAGGCGTCACCGTTCTGTAACCAGTTCCTTGTTGTATCAGGTTTGACAGGACCATCCACAGCCTGTTGTCAGGCTCCAGGCCGTGCTGAAGGAGGTGACACCGTTCTGTAACCAGCATCTTGTTATATCAGATTTGACAGGACAATCTACAGCCTGGTGTCAGGCTCCAGGCCGTGCTGAAGGAGGCGACACCGTTCTGTAACCAGCATCTTGTTATATCAGATTTGATAGGACCATCCACAGCCTGTTGTCAGGCTCCAGGCCGTGCTGAAGGAGGTGACACCGTTCTGTAACCAGCACCTTGTTGTATCAGGTTTGACAGAACCATTAACAGTCTGGTCTCAGGCTCCAGGCCGTGTTGATGGAGGTGACACCGTTCTGTAACCAGCTCCTTGTTATATCAGATTTGACAGGACCATCCACAGCCTGGTGTCAGGCTCCAGGCCGTGCTGAAGGAGGCGACACCGTTCTGTAACCAGCACCTTATTGTAGCAGATTTGACAGGACCATCCACAGCCTGGTGTCAGGCTCCAGGCCGTGCTGAAGGAGGCGACACCGTTCTGTAACCAGCTCTTGTTATATCAAATTTGACAGAACCATCCACAGCCTGGTGTCAGGCTCCAGGCCGTGCTGAAGGAGGCGACACCGTTCTGTAACCAGCTCCTTGTTATATCAGATTTGACAGGACCATCCACAGCCTGGTGTCAGGCTCCAGGCCGAGCTGAAGGAGGCGACACCGTTCTGTAACCAGCTCCTTGTTATATCAGATTTGACAGGATCATCCACAGCCTGGTGTCAGGCTCCAGGCCGAGCTGAAGGAGGTGACACCATTCTGTAACCAGCACCTTGTTATATCAGATTTGACAGGACCATCCACAGCCTGGTGTCAGGCTCCAGGCCGTGCTGAAGGAGGCGACACCGTTCTGTAACCTGATCCTTGTTATATCAGATTTGACAGGACCATCCACAGCCTGGTGTCATTCTCCAGGCCGTGCTGAAGGAGGCGACACCGTTCTGTAACCAGCTCCTAGTTATATCAGATTTGACAGGACCATCCACAGCCTGGTGTCAGGCTCCAGGCCGTGCTGAAGGAGGCGACACCGTTCTGTAACCAGCTCCTTGTTATATCAGATTTGACAGAACCATCCACAGCCTGGTGTCAGGCTCCAGGCTGTGCTGAAGGAGGTGTCACCGTTCTGTAATCAGCACCTTGTTATATCAGATTTGACAGGACCATCCACAGCCTGGTGTCAGGCTCCAGGCCGTGCTGAAGGAGTCGACACCGTTCTGTAACCTGATCCTTGTTATATCAGATTTGACAGGACCATCCACAGCCTGGTGTCAGGCTCCAGGCCGCGCTTAAGGAGGCGACACCGTTCTGGAACCAGCTCCTTGTTATATCAGATTTGACAGGCCCATCCACAGCCTGGTGTCAGGCTCCAGGCCGTGCTGAAGGAGGCGACACCGTTCTGTAACCAGCACCTTGTTATATCAGATTTGACAGGACCATCCACAGCCTCGTGTTAGGCTCCAGGCCGAGCTGAAGGAGGTGACACAATTCTGTAACCAGCATCTTGTTATATCAGATTTGACAGGACCATCCACAGCCTGTTCTCAGGCTCCAGGCCGTGCTGAAGGAGGCGACACCGTTCTGTAACCAGCTCCTTGTTATATCAGATTTGACAGGACCATCCACAGTCTGGTGTCAGGCTCCAGACCGTGCTGAAGGAGGTGACACCGTTCTGTAACCAGCTCCGTGTTGTATCAGATTTGACAGAACCATCCTCAGCCTGGTGTCAGGCTCCAGGCCGTGCTGAAGTATGTGTCACCGTTCTGTAATCAGCACCTTGTTATATCAGATTTGACAGGACCATCCACAGCCTGGTGTCAGGCTCCAGGCCGTGCTGAAGGAGGCGACACCGTTCTGTAACCAGCTCCTTGTTATATCAGATTTGACAGGACCATCCACAGCCTGGTGTCAGGCTCCAGGCCGTGCTGAAGGAGGTGTCACCGTTCTGTAATCAGCACCTTGTTATATCAGATTTGACAGGACCATCCACAGCCTCGTGTTAGGCTCCAGGCCGAGCTGAAGGAGGTGACACAATTCTGTAACCAGCACCTTGTTATATCAGATTTGGCAGGACCATCCACAGCCTGGTCTCAGGCTCCAGGCCGTGCTGAAGGAGGCGACACCGTTCTGTAACCAGCTCCGTGTTGTATCAGATTTGACAGGACCATCCACAGCCTGGTGTCATTCTCCAGGCCGTGCAGAAGGAGGCGACACCGTTCTGTAACCAGCTCCTTGTTATATCAGATTTGACAGGACCATCCACAGCCTGGTGTCAGGCTCCAGGCCGTGCTGAAGGAGGCGACACCGTTCTGTAACCAGCTCCTTGTTATATCAGATTTGACAGGACCATCCACAGCCTGGTGTCAGGCTCCAGGCCGTGCTGAAGGAGGTGTCACCGTTCTGTAATCAGCACCTTGTTATATCAGATTTGACAGGACCATCCACAGCCTCGTGTTAGGCTCCAGGCCGAGCTGAAGGAGGTGACACAATTCTGTAACCAGCACCTTGTTATATCAGATTTGACAGGACCATCCACAGCCTCGTGTTGAAGGAGGCGACACCGTTCTGTAACCAGCACCGTGTTATATCAGATTTGACAGGACCATCCACAGCCTGGTGTCAGGCTCCAGGCCGTGCTGAAGGAGGCGACACCGTTCTGTAACCAGTTCCTTGCTGTATCAGATTTGACAGGACCATCCACAGCCTGGTGTCAGGCTCCAGGCCGTGCTGAAGGAGGCGACACCGTTCTGTAACCAGCTCCTTGTTATATCAAATTTGACAGGACAATCCACAGCCTGGTGTCAGGCTCCAGGCCGTGCTGAAGGAGGCGACACTGTTCTGTAACCAGCTCCTTGTTATATCAGATTTGACAGGACCATCCACAGCCTGGTGTCAGGTTCCAGGCCGTGCTGAAGGAGGTGACACCGTTCTGTAACCAGCTCCTTGTTATATCAGATTTGACTACCCCATCCACAGCCTGGTGTCAGGCTCCAGGCCGTGCTGAAGGAGGCGACAACGCTCTGTAACCAGCTCCTTGTTATATCAGATTTGACAGGACCATCCATAGCCTGGTGTCAGGCTCCAGGCCGTGCTGAAGGAGGCGACACCGTTCTGTAACCAGCTCCTTGTTATATCAGATTTGACAGGACCATCCACAGCCAGGTGTCAGGCTCCAGGCCGTGCTGAAGGAGGCGGCACCGTTCTGTAACCAGTTCCTTGCTGTATCAGATTTGACAGGACCATCCACATCCTGGTGTCAGGCTTCAGGCCGTGCTGAAGGAGGCGACACCGTTCTGTAACCAGCTCTTGTTATATCAAATTTGACAGGACAATCCAGAGCCTGGTGTCAGGATCCAGGCCGTGGTGAAGGAGGCGACACCGTTCTGTAACCAGCACCTTGTTATATCAGATTTGACAGGCCCATCCACAGCCTGGTGTCAGGCTCCAGGCCGTGCTGAAGGAGGCGACACCGTTCTGTAACCAGCTCCTTGTTATATCAGGTTTGACAGGACCATCCACAGCCTGGTGTCAGGCTCCAGGCCGTGCTGAAGGAGGTGATACCGTTCTGTAAAAAGAACCGTCTTATATCAAATTTGACAGGACCATCCACAGCCTGGTGTCAGGCTCCAGGCCGTGCTGAAGGAGGCGACACCGTTCTGTAACCAGCTCCTTGTTGTATCAGATTTGACAGGACCATCTACAGCCTGGTGTCATGCTCCAGGCCGTGCTGAAGGAGGTGACACCGTTCTGTAACCAGCACCTTGTTATATCAGGTTTGACAGGACCATCCACAGCCTGGTGTCAGGCTCCAGGCCGTGCTGAAGGAGGCGACACCGTTCTGTAACCAGCTCCTTGTTGTATCAGGTTTGACAGGACCATCCACAGCCTGGTGTCATTCTCCAGGCCGTGCTGAAGGAGGCGACACCGTTCTGTAACCAGCTCCTAGTTATATCAGATTTGACAGGACCATCCACAGCCTGGTGTCAGGCTCCAGGCCGCGCTGAAGGAGGCGACACCGTTCTGTAACCAGCTCCTTGTTATATCAGATTTGACAGAACCATCCACAGCCTGGTGTCAGGCTCCAGGCTGTGCTGAAGGAGGTGTCACCGTTCTGTAATCAGCACCTTGTTATATCAGATTTGACAGGACCATCCACAGCCTGGTGTCAGGCTCCAGGCCGTGCTGAAGGAGTCGACACCGTTCTATAACCTGATCCTTGTTATATCAGATTTGACAGGACCATCCACAGCCTGGTGTCAGGCTCCAGGCCGCGCTTAAGGAGGCGACACCGTTCTGGAACCAGCTCCTTGTTATATCAGATTTGACAGGCCCATCCACAGCCTGGTGTCAGGCTCCAGGCCGTGCTGAAGGAGGCGACACCGTTCTGTAACCAGCACCTTGTTATATCAGATTTGACAGGACCATCCACAGCCTCGTGTTAGGCTCCAGGCCGAGCTGAAGGAGGTGACACAATTCTGTAACCAGCATCTTGTTATATCAGATTTGACAGGACCATCCACAGCCTGGTCTCAGGCTCCAGGCCGTGCTGAAGGAGGCGACACCGTTCTGTAACCAGCTCCTTGTTATATCAGATTTGACAGGACCATCCACAGTCTGGTGTCAGGCTCCAGACCGTGCTGAAGGAGGTGACACCGTTCTGTAACCAGCTCCGTGTTGTATCAGATTTGACAGAACCATCCTCAGCCTGGTGTCATTCTCCAGGCCGTGCTGAAGGAGGCGACACCGTTATGTAACCTGCTCCTTGTTATATCAGATTTGACAGGACCATCCACAGCCTGGTGTCAGGCTCCAGGCCCAGCTGAAGGAGGCGACACCGTTCTGTAACCAGCTCCTTGTTATATCAGATTTGACAGGACCATCCACAGCCTGGTGTCAGGCTCCAGGCCGTGCTGAAGTAGGTGTCACCGTTCTGTAATCAGCACCTTGTTATATTAGATTTGACAGGACCATCCACAGCCTGGTGTCAGGCTCCAGGCCGTGCTGAAGGAGGAGACACCGTTCTGTAACCAGCTCCTTGTTATATCAGATTTGACAGGACCATCCACAGCCTGGTGTCAGGCTCCAGGCCGTGCTGAAGGAGGTGTCACCGTTCTGTAATCAGCACCTTGTTATATCAGATTTGACAGGACCATCCACAGCCTCGTGTTAGGCTCCAGGCCGAGCTGAAGGACGTGACACAATTCTGTAACCAGCACCTTGTTATATCAGATTTGGCAGGACCATCCACAGCCTGGTCTCAGGCTCCAGGCCGTGCTGAAGGAGGCGACACCGTTCTGTAACCAGCTCCGTGTTGTATCAGATTTGACAGGACCATCCACAGCCTGGTGTCATTCTCCAGGCCGTGCTGAAGGAGGCGACACCGTTCTGTAACCAGCTCCTTGTTATATCAGATTTGACAGGACCATCCACAGCCTGGTGTCAGGCTCCAGGCCGTGCTGAAGGAGGCGACACCGTTCTGTAACCAGCTCCTTGTTATATCAGATTTGACAGGACCATCCACAGCCTGGTGTCAGTCTCCAGGCCGTGCTGAAGGAGGTGTCACCGTTCTGTAATCAGCACCTTGTTATATCAGATTTGACAGGACCATCCACAGCCTCGTGTTAGGCTCCAGGCCGAGCTGAAGGAGGTGACACAATTCTGTAACCAACACCTTGTTATATCAGATTTGGCAGGACCATCCACAGCCTGGTCTCAGGCTCCAGGCCGTGCTGAAGGAGGCAACACCGTTCTGTAACCAGCTCCTTGTTATATCAGATTTGACAGGACCATCCACAGCCTGGTGTCAGGCTCCAGGCCGTGCTGAAGGAGGCGACACCGTTCTGTAACATGCACCTTGTTATATTAGATTTGACAGGACCATCCACAGCCTGGTGTCAGGCTCCAGGCCGTGCTGAAGGAGGCGACACCGTTCTGTAACCAGCTCCTTGTTATATCAGATTTGACAGGACCATCCACAGCCTGGTGTCAGGCTCCAGGCCGTGCTGAAGGAGGTGACACCGTTCTGTAACCAGCTCCTTGTTATATCAGATTTGACAGGACCATCCACAGCCTGGTGTCATGCTCCAGGCCGTGCTGAAGGAGGCGACACCGTTCTGTGACCAGCTCCTTGTTATATCAGATTTGACAGGACCATCTACAGCCTGGTGTCAGGCTCCAGGCCGCGCTTAAGGAGGCGACACCGTTCTGGAACCAGCACCTTGTTATATCAGATTTGACAGGCCCATCCACAGCCTGGTGTCAGGCTCCAAGCCGTGCTGAAGGTGGTGACACCGTTCTGTAACCAGCTCCTTGTTATATCAGATTTGACAGGACCATCCACAGTCTGGTGTCAGGCTCCAGGCCGAGCTGAAGGAGGTGACACCATTCTGTAACCAGAACCTTGTTATATCAGATTTGACAGGACCATCCACAGCCTGGTCTCAGGCTCCAGGCCGTGCTGAAGGAGGCGACACCGTTCTGTAACCTGATCATTGTTATATCAGATTTGACAGACCATCCACAGCCTGGTGTCATTCTCCAGGCCGTGCTGAAGGAGGCGACACCGTTCTGTAACCAGCACCTTGTTATATCAGATGTGACAGGACCATCCACAGCCTGGTGTCAGGCACCAGGTCGTGCTGAAGGAGGCGACACCGTTTTGTAACCAGCTCCTTGTTGTATCAGATTTGACAGGACCATCCACAGCTTGGTGTCAGGCTCCAGGCCGTGCTGAAGGAGGTGACACCGTTCTGTAACCAGCACCTTGTTATATTAGGTTTGACAGGACCATCCACAGCCTGGTGTCAGGCTCCAGGCCGTGCTGAAGGAGGCGACACCGTTCTGTAACCAGCTCCTTGTTATATCAGATTTGACAGGACCATCCACAGTCTGGTATCAGGCTCCAGGCCGTGCTGAATGAGGCGACACCGTTCTGTAACCAGCTCCTTGTTATATCAGATTTGACAGGACCATACACAGCCTGGTGTCAGGCTCCAGGCCGTGCTGAAGGAGGCGACACCGTTCTGTAACCAGCTCCTTGTTATATCAGCTTTGACAGGACCATCCACAGCCTGGTGTCAGGCTCCAGGCCGTGCTGAAGGAGGTGACACCGTTCTGTAACCAGCTCCTTGTTATATCAGATTTGACAGGACCATCCACAGCCTGGTGTCAGGCTCCAGGCCGTGCTGAAGGAGGTGACACCGTTCTGTAACCAGCTCCTTGTTATATCAGATTTGACAGGACCATCCACAGCCTGGTGTCATGCTCCAGGCCGTGCTGAAGGAGGCGACACTGTTCTGTAACCAGCTCTTGTTATATCAAATTTGACAGGACAATCCACAGCCTGGTATCAGGCTCCAGGCCGTGGTGAAGGAGGTGACACCGTTCTGTAACCAGCTCCTTGTTATATCAGATTTGAGAGGACCATCCACAGCCTGGTGTCAGGCTCCAGGCCGTGCTGAAGGAGGCGACATCGTTCTGTAACCAGTTCCTTGTTGTATCAGATTTGACAGGACCATCCACAGCCTGGTGTCAGGCTCCAGGCCGTGCTGAAGGAGGTGACACCGTTCTGTAACCAGCTCCTTGTTATATCAGATTTGACAGGACCATCCACAGTCTGGTGTCAGGCTCCAGGCCGTGCTGAAGGAGGCGACACCGTTCTGTAACCAGCTCCTTGTTATATCAGGTTTGACAGGACCATCCACAGCCTGGTGTCAGGCTCCAGGCCGTGCTGAAGGAGGCGACACCGTTCTGTAACCAGCTCCTTGTTATATCAGATTTGACAGGACCATCCGCAGCCTGGTGTTAGGCTCCAGGCCGTGCTGAAGGAGGCGACACCGTTCTGTAACCAGCTCCTTGTTATATCAGATTTGACAGGACCATCCGCAGCCTGGTGTCAGGCTCCAGGCCGTGCTGAAGGAGGCGACACCGTTTTGTAACCAGCCCCTTGTTGTATCAGATTTGACAGGACCATCCACAGCCTGGTGTCAGGCTCCAGGCCGTGCTGAAGGAGGCGACACCGTTCTGTAACCAGCTCCTTGTTATATCAGATTTGACAGGACCATCCACAGCCTGGTGTCAGTCTCCAGGCCGTGCTGAAGGAGACGACACCGTTCTGTAACCAGCTCCTTGTTATATCAGATTTGACAGGACCATCCACAGTCTGGTGTCAGGCTCCAGGCCGTGCTGAAGGAGGCGACACCGTTCTGTAACCAGCTCCTTGTTGTATCAGATTTGACAGGACCATCTACAGCCTGGTGTCATGCTCCAGGCCGTGCTGAAGGAGGTGACACCGTTCTGTAACCAGCACCTTGTTATATCAGGTTTGACAGGACCATCCACAGCCTGGTGTCAGGCTCCAGGCCGTGCTGAAGGAGGCGACACCGTTCTGTAACCAGCTCCTTGTTGTATCAGATTTGACAGGACCATCCACAGCCTGGTGTCAGGCTCCAGGCCGTGCTGAAGGAGGTGACCCCGTTCTGTAACCAGCTCCTTGTTGTATCAGGTTTGACAGGACCATCCACAGCCTGGTGTCAGGCTCCAGGCCGTGCTGAAGGAGGTGACACCGTTGTGTAACCAGCTCCTTGTTATATCAGATTTGACAGGACCATCCACAGTCTGGTGTCAGGCTCCAGGCCGTGCTGAAGGAGGCGACACAGTTCTGTAACCAGCTCCTTGTTATATCAGATTTGACAGGACCATACACAGCCTGGTGTCAGGCTCCAGGCCGTGCTGAAGGAGGCGACACCGTTCTGTAACCAGCTCTTGTTATATCAAATTTGACAGGACCATCCATAGCCTGATGTAAGGCTCCAGGCCGTGCTGAAGGAGGCGACACCGTTCTGTAACCAGTTCCTTGTTGTATCAGATTTGACAGGACCATCCACAGCCTGGTGTCAGTCTCCAGGCCGTGCTGAAGGAGGCGACACCGTTCTGTAACCAGTTCCTTGTTGTATCAGATTTGACAGGACCATCCACAGCCTGGTGTCAGTCTCCAGGCCGTGCTGAAGGAGGCGACACCGTTCTGTAACCAGTTCCTTGTTGTATCAGATTTGACAGGACCATCCACAGCCTGGTGTCAGGCTCCAGGCCGTGCTGAAGGAGGCGACACCGTTCTGTAACCAGTTCCTTGTTGTATCAGATTTGACAGGACCATCCACAGCCTGGTGTCAGGCTCCAGGCCGTGCTGAAGGAGGTGACACCGTTCTGTAACCAGCTCCTTGTTGTATCAGATTTGACAGGACCATCCACAGCCTGGTGTCAGTCTCCAGGCCGTGCTGAAGGAGGTGACACCGTTCTGTAACCAGCACCTTGTTATATCAGATTTGACAGGAGCATCCACAGTCTGGTGTCAGGCTCCAGGCCGTGCTGAAGGAGGCGACACCGTTCTGTAACCAGCTCCTTGTTATATCAGATTTGACAGGACCATCCACAGCATGGTGTCAGGCTTCAGGCCGTGCTGAAGGAGGCGACACCGTTCTGTAACAATCTCCTTGTTATATCAGATTTGTCAGGACCATCCACAGCCTGGTGTCAGGCTCCAGGCCGTGCTGAAGGAGGCGACACCGTTCTGTAACCAGCTCCTTGTTGTATCAGATTTGACAGGACCATCTACAGCCTGGTGTCAGGCTCCAGGCCGTGCTGAAGGAGGCGACACCGTTATGTAACCTGCTCCTTGTTATGTCAGATTTGACAGGACCATCCACAGCCTGGTGTCAGGCTCCAGGCCGTGCTGAAGGAGGTGACACCGTTCTGTAACCAGCACCTTGTTATATCAGATTTCCCAGGACCATCCACAGCCTGGTGTCAGGCTCCAGGCCGTGCTGAAGGAGGCGACACCGTTCTGTAACCAGCTCCTTGTTATATCAGATTTGACAGTACCATCCACAGCCTGGTGTCAGGCTCCAGGCCGTGCTGAAGGAGGCGACACCGTTCTGAAACCAGCTCCTTATTGTATCAGATTTGACAGGACCATCCACAGCCTGGTGTCAGGATCCAGGCCGTGCTGAAGGAGGTGACACCGTTCTGAAACCAGCTCCTTGTTGTATCAGATTTGACAGGACCATCCACAGCCTGGTGTCAGGCTCCAGGCCGTGCTGAAGGAGGCGACACCGTTCTGTGACTAGCTCCTTGTTATATCAGATTTGACAGGACCATCTACAGCCTGGTGTCAGGCTCCAGGCCGCGCTTAAGGAGGCGACACCGTTCTGGAACTTGCACCTTGTTATATCTGATTTGATTGGCCCATCCACAGCCTGGTGTCATGCTCCAGGCCGTGCTGAAGGAGGTGACACCGTTCGGTAACCAGCTCCTTGGTATATAAGATTTGACAGGACCATCCACAGTCTGGTGTCAGGCTCCAGGCCGTGCTGAAGGAGGTGACACCATTCTGTAACCAGCACCTTGTTATATCAGATTTGACAGGACCATCCACAGCCTGGTCTCAGGCTCCAGGCCGTGCTGAAGGAGGCGACACCGTTCTGTAACCAGCTCCTTGTTATATCAGATTTGACAGGACCATCCACAGCCTGGTGTCATTCTCCAGGCCGGGCTGAAGGAGGCGACACCGTTCATTAACCAGAACCGTGTTATATCAAATTTGACAGGACCATCCACAGCCTGGTGTCAGGCACCAGGCCGTGCTGAAGGAGGCGACACCGTTTTGTAACCAGCTCCTTGTTGTATCAGATTTGACAGGACCATCCACAGCTTGGTGTCAGGCTCCAGGCCGTGCTGAAGGAGGTGACACCGTTCTGTAACCAGCTCCTTGTTATATCAGATTTGACAGGACCATCCACAGCCTGGAGTCAGGCTCCAGGCCGTGCTGAAGGAGGCGACACCGTTCTGTAACCAGCTACTTGTTATATCAGATTTGACAGGACCATCCACAGCCTGGTGTCAGGCTCCAGGCCGTGCTGAAGGAGGCGACACCGTTCTGTAACCAGCTCCTTGTTATATCAGATTTGACAGGACCATCCAGAGCCTGGTGTCAGGCTCCAGGCCGTGCTGAAGGAGGCGACACCGTTCTGTAACCAGAACCGTGTTATATCAGATTTGACAGGACCATCCACAGCCTGGTGTCAGGCTCCAGGCCGTGCTGAAGGAGGCGACACCGTTCTGTAACCAGCTCCTTGTTGTATCAGATTTGACAGGACCATCCACAGCCTGGTGTCAGGCTCCAGGCCGTGCTGAAGGAGGCGACACCGTTCTTTAACAATCTCCTTGTTATATCAGATTTGACAGGACCATCCACAGCCTGGTGTCAGGCTCCAGGCCGTGCTGAAGGAGGCGACACCGTTCTGTAACCAGCTCCTTGTTGTATCAGATTTGACAGCACCATCCACAGCCTGGTGTCGGGCTCCAGGCCGTGCTGAAGGAGGCGACACCGTTCTGTAACCAGCTCCTTGTTATATCAAATTTGACAGGACCATCCACAGCCTGGTGTCAGGCTCCAGGCCGTGCTGAAGGAGGCGACACCGTTCTGTAACCAGCTCCTTGTTATATCAGATTTGACAGGACCATCCACATTCTGGTGTCAGGCTCCAGGCCGTGCTGAAGGAGGCGACACCGTTCTGTAACCAGCTCCTTGTTATATCAGGTTTGACAGGACCATCCACAGCCTGGTGTCAGGCTCCAGGCCGTGCTGAAGGAGGCGACACCGTTCTGTAACCAGCTCCTTGTTATATCAGGTTTGACAGGACCATCCACAGCCTGGTGTCAGGCTCCAGGCCGTGCTGAAGGAGGCGACACCGTTCTGTAACCAGCTCCTTGGTATAAAAGATTTGACAGGACCATCCACAGTCTGGTGTCAGGCTCCAGGCCGTGCTGAAGGAGGTGACACCATTCTGTAACCAGCACCTTGTTATATCAGATTTGACAGGACCATCCACAGCCTGGTCTCAGGCTCCAGGCCGTGCTGAAGGAGGCGACACCGTTCTGTAACCAGCTCCTTGTTATATCAGATTTGACAGGACCATCCACAGCCTGGTGTCATTCTCCAGGCCGTGCTGAAGGAGGCGACACCGTTCTTTAACCAGAACCGTGTTATATCAAATTTGACAGGACCATCCACAGCCTGGTGTCAGGCACCAGGCCGTGCTGAAGGAGGCGACACCGTTTTGTAACCAGCTCCTTGTTGTATCAGATTTGACAGGACCATCCACAGCTTGGTGTCAGTCTCCAGGCCGTGCTGAAGGAGGTGACACCGTTCTGTAACCAGCTCCTTGTTATATCAGATTTGACAGGACCATCCACAGCCTGGAGTCAGGCTCCAGGCCGTGCTGAAGGAGGCGACACCGTTCTGTAACCAGCTACTTGTTATATCAGATTTGACAGGACCATCCACAGCCTGGTGTCAGGCTCCAGGCCGTGCTGAAGGAGGCGACACCGTTCTGTAACCAGCTCCTTGTTATATCAGATTTGACAGGACCATCCACAGCCTGGTGTCAGGCTCCAGGCCGTGCTGAAGGAGGCGACACCGTTCTGTAACCAGAACCGTGTTATATCAGATTTGACAGGACCATCCACAGCCTGGTGTCAGGCTCCAGGCCGTGCTGAAGGAGGCGACACCGTTCTGTAACCAGCTCCTTGTTATATCAGATTTGACAGGACCATCCACATTCTGGTGTCAGGCTCCAGGCCGTGCTGAAGGAGGCGACACCGTTCTGTAACCAGCTCCTTGTTATATCAGGTTTGACATTACCATCCACAGCCTGGTGTCAGGCTCCAGGCCGTGCTGAAGGAGGCGACACCGTTCTGTAACCAGCTCCTTGTTATATCAGATTTGACAGGACCATCCACAGTCTGGTGTCAGGCTCCAGGCCGTGCTGAAGGAGGCGACACCATTCTGTAACAATCTCCTTGTTATATCAGATTTGTCAGGACCATCCACAGCCTGGTGTCAGGCTCCAGGTCGTGCTGAAGGAGGCGACACCGTTCTGTAACCAGCTCCTTATTGTATCAGATTTTACAGGACCACCCACAGCCTGGTGTCAGGCTCCAGGCCGTGCTGAAGGAGGCGACACCGTTCTGTAACAATCTCCTTGTTATATCAGATTTGACAGGACCATCCACAGTCTGGTGTCAGGCTCCAGGCCGTGCTGAAGGAGGCGACACCGTTCTGTAACAATCTCCTTGTTATATCAGATTTGACAGGACCATCCACAGCCTGGTGTCAGGCTCCAGGCCGTGCTAAAGGAGGCGACACCGTTCTGTGACCAGCTCCTTGTTATATCAGATTTGACAGGACCATCCACAGCCTGGTGTCAGGCTCCAGGCCGTACTGAAGGAGGCGACACCGTTCTGTAACCAGCTCCTTGTTGTATCAGATTTGACAGCACCACCCACAGCCTGGTGTCGGGCTCCAGGCCGTGCTGAAGGAGGCGACACGGTTCTGTAACCAGCTCCTTGTTATATCAGATTTGACAGGAGCATCCACAGCCTGCTGTCAGGCTCCAGGCCGTGCTGAAGGAGGCGACACCGTTCTGTAACCAGCTCTTGTTAAATCAAATTTGACAGGAACATCCACAGCCTGGTGTCAAGCTCCAGGCCGTGCTGAAGGAGGTGACACCGTTCTGTAACTAGCTCCTTGTTATATCAGATTTGACAGGACCATCCACAGCCTGGTGTCAGGCTCCAGGCCGTGCTGAAGGAGGCGACACCGTTCTGTAACCAGCTCCTTGTTATATCAAATTTGACAGGACAATCCACAGCCTGGTGTCAGGCTCCAGGCCGTGCTGAAGGAGGTGACACCGTTCTGTAACCAGCTCCTTGTTATATCAGATTTGACAGGACCATCCACAGCCTGGTGTCAGGCTCCAGGCAGTGCTGAAGGAGGCGACACCGTTCGGTAACCAGTTCCTTGTTGTATCAGATTTGACAGGACCATCCACAGCCTGGTGTCAGGCTCCAGGCCGTGCTGAAGGAGGTGACACCGTTCTGTAACCAGCTCCTTGTTATATCAGATTTGACAGGACCATCCACAGTCTGGTGTCAGGCTCCAGGCCGTGCTGAAGGAGGCGACACCGTTCTGTAACCAGCTCCTTGTTATATCAGGTTTGACAGGACCATCCACAGCCTGGTGTCAGGCTCCAGGCCGTGCTGAAGGAGGTGACACCGTTCTTTAACCAGAACCGTGTTATATCAAATTTGACAGGACCATCCGCAGCCTGGTGTCAGGCTCCAAGACGCGCTGAAGGAGGGGACACCGTTTTGTAACCAGCTCCTTGTTGTATCAGATTTGACAGGACCATCCACAGCCTGGTGTCAGGCTCCAGGCCGTGCTGAAGGAGGCGACACCGTTCTGTAACCAGCTCCTTGTTATATCAGATTTGACAGGACCATCCACAGCCTGGTGTCAGTCTCCAGGCCGTGCTGAAGGAGGTGACACCGTTCTGTAACCAGCTCCTTGTTATATCAGATTTGACAGGACCATCCACAGCCTGGTGTCAGGCTCCAGGCCGTGCTGAAGGAGGCGACACCGTTCTGTAACAATCTCCTTGTTATATCAGATTTGTCAGGACCATCTACAGCCTGGTGTCAGTCTCCAGGCCGTGCTGAAGGAGGCGACACCTTTCTGTAACCAGCTCCTTGTTGTTTCAGATTTGACAGGACCATCCACAGCCTGGTGTCAGGCTCCAGGCCGTGCTGAAGGAGGCGACACCGTTATGTAACCTGCTCCTTGTTATATCAGATTTGACAGGACCATCCACAGCCTGGTGTCAGGCTCCAGGCCGTGCTGAAGGAGGCGACACCGTTCTGTAACCAGCTCCTTGTTATATCAGATTTGACAGGACCATCCACAGCCTGGTGTCAGGCTCCAGGCCGTGCTGAAGGAGGTGTCACCGTTCTGTAATCAGCACCTTGTTATATCAGATTTCCCAGGACCATCCACAGCCTGGTGTCAGGCTCCAGGCCGTGCTGAAGGAGGCGACATCGTTCTGTGACCAGCTCCTTGTTATATCAGATTTGACAGGACCATCTACAGCCTGGTCTCAGGCTCCAGGCCGTGCTTAAGGAGGCGACACCGTTCTGGAACCAGCTCCTTGTTATATCAGATTTGACAGGACCATCCACAGACTGGTGTCAGGCTCCAGGCCGAGCTGAAGGAGGTGACACCATTCTGTAACCAGCACCTTGTTATATCAGATTTGACAGGACCATCCATAGCCTGGTCTCAGGCTCCAGGCCGTGCTGAAGGAGGCGACACCGTTCTGTAACCTGATCCTTGTTATATCAGATTTGACAGGACCATCCACAGCCTGGTGTAATTCTCCAGGCCGTGCTGAAGGAGGCGACACCGTTCTGTAACCAGCTCCTTGTTGTATCAGATTTGACAGGAACATCCACAGCTTGGTGTCAGGCACCAGGCCGTGCTGAAGGAGGCGACACCGTTTTGTAACCAGCTCCTTGTTGTATCAGATTTGACAGGAACATCCACAGCTTGGTGTCAGGCTCCAGGCCGTGCTGAAGGAGGTGACACCGTTCTGTAACCAGCACCTTGTTATATCAGGTTTGACAGGACCATCCACAGCCTGGTGTCAGGCTCCAGGCCGTGCTGAAGGAGGCGACACCGTTCTGTAACCAGCTCCTTGTTGTATCAGATTTGACAGGCCCATCCACAGCCTGGTGTCAGGCTCCAGGCCGTGCTGAAGGAGGCAACACCGTTCTGTAACCAGTTCCTTGTTATATCAGATTTGACAGGACCATCCACAGCCTGGTGTCAAGCTCCAGGCCGTGCTGAAGGAGGTGACACCGTTCTGTAACTAGCTCCTTGTTATATCAGATTTGACAGGACCATCCACAGCCTGGTGTCAGGCTCCAGGCCGTGCTGAAGGAGGCAACACCGTTCTGTAACCAGCTCCTTGTTATATCAAATTTGACAGGACAATCCACAGCCTGGTGTCAGGCTCCAGGCCGTGCTGAAGGAGGTTACTCCGTTCTGTAACCAGCTCCTTGTTATATCAGATTTGACAGGACCATCCACAGCCTGGTGTCAGGCTCCAGGCCGTGCTGAAGGAGGCGACACCGTTCTGTAACCAGTTCCTTGTTGTATCAGATTTGACAGGACCATTCACAGCCTGGTGTCAGGCTCCAGGCCGTGCTGAAGGATGTGACACCGTTCTGTAACCAGCTCCTTGTTTTATCAGATTTGACAGGACCATCCACAGTCTGGTGTCAGGCTCCAGGCCGTGCAGAAGGAGGCGACACCGTTCTGTAACCAGCTCCTTGTTATATCAGGTTTGACAGGACCATCCGCAGCCTGGTGTCAGGCTCCAGGACGCGCTGAAGGAGGGGACACCGTTTTGTAACCAGAACCGTGTTATATCAAATTTGACAGGTCCATCCGCAGCCTGGTGTCAGGCTCCAGGACGCGCTGAAGGAGGGGACACCGTTTTGTAACCAGCTCCTTGTTGTATCAGATTTGACAGGACCATCCACAGCCTGGTGTCAGTCTCCAGGCCGTGCTGAAGGAGGCGACACCGTTCTGTAACCAGCTCCTTGTTGTATCAGATTTGTCAGGACCATCCACAGCCTGGTGTCAGGCTCCAGGCCGTGCTGAAGCAGGCGACACCGTTCTGTAACCAGCTCCTTGTTGTATCAGATTTTACAGGACCATCCACAGCCTGGTGTCAGGCTCCAGGCCGTGCTGAAGGAGGCGACACCGTTCTCTAACAATCTCCTTGTTATATCAGATTTGACAGGACCATCCACAGCCTGGTGTCAGGCTCCAGGCCGTGCTAAAGGAGGCGACACCGTTCTGTAACCAGCTCCTTGTTGTATCAGATTTGACAGGACCATCCACAGCCTGGTGTCAGGCTCCAGGCCGTGCTAAAGGAGGCGACACCGTTCTGTAACCAGCTCCTTGTTGTATCAGATTTTACAGGACCATCCACAGCCTGGTGTCAGGCTCCAGGCCGTGCTGAAGGAGGTGACACCGTTCTGTAACCAGCTCCTTGTTATATCAGATTTGACAGGACCATCCACAGCCTGGTGTCAGGCTCCAGGCCGTGCTGAAGGAGGCGACAACGTTCTGTAACCAGCTCTTGTTATATCAAATTTGACAGGACCATCCACAGCCTGGTGTCAGGCTCCAGGACGTGCTGAAGGAGGCGACACCGTTCTGTAACCAGCTCTTGTTATATCAAATTTGACAGGACCTTCCACAGCCTGGTGTCAAGCTCCAGGCCGTGCTGAAGGAGGTGACACCGTTCTGTAACTAGCTCCTTGTTATATCAGATTTGACAGGACCATCCACAGCCTGGTGTCAGGCTCCAGGCCGTGCTGAAGGAGGCGACACCGTTCTGTAACCAGCTCCTTGTTATATCAAATTTGACAGGACAATCCACAGCCTGGTGTCAGGCTCCAGGCCGTGCTGAAGGAGGTGACACCGTTCTGTAACCAGCTCCTTGTTATATCAGATTTTACAGGACCATCCACAGCCTGGTGTCAGGCTCCAGGCCGCGCTGAAGGAGGGGACACCGTTTTGTAACCAGCTCCTTGTTGTATCAGATTTGACAGGACCATCCACAGCCTGGTGTCAGGCTCCAGGCCGTGCTGAAGGAGGCGACACCGTTCTGTAACTAGCTCCTTGTTATATCAGATTTGACAGGACCATCCACAGCCTGGTGTCAGGCTCCAGGCCGTGCTGAAGGAGGCGACACCGTTCTGTAACCAGTTCCTTGTTGTATCAGATTTGACAGGACCATCCACAGCCTGGTGTCAGGCTCCAGGCCGTGCTGAAGGAGGCGACACCGTTCTGTAACCAGTTCCTTGTTGTATCAGATTTGACAGGACCATCCACAGCCGGGTGTCAGGCTCCAGGCCGTGCTGAAGGAGGCGACACCGTTCTGTAACAATCTCCTTGTTATATCAGATTTGACAGGACCATCCACAGCCTGGTGTCAGGCTCCAGGCCGTGCTGAAGGAGGCGACACCGTTCTGTAACCAGCTCCTTGTTATATCAAATTTGACAGGACAATCCACAGCCTGGTGTCAGGCTCCAGGCCGTGCTGAAGGAGGTGACACCGTTCTGTAACCAGCTCCTTGTTATATCAGATTTGACAGGACCATCCACAGCCTGGTGTCAGGCTCCAGGCCGTGCTGAAGGAGGCGACACCGTTCTGTAACCAGTTCCTTGTTGTATCAGATTTGACAGGACCACCCACAGCCTGGTGTCAGGCTCCAGGCCGTGCTGAAGGAGGCGACACCGTTCTGTAACCAGTTCCTTGTTGTATCAGATTTGACAGGACCATCCACAGCCTGGTGTCAGGCTCCAGGCCGTGCTGAAGGAGGTGACACCGTTCTGTAACCAGCTCCTTGTTATATCAGATTTGACAGGACCATCCACAGTCTGGTGTCAGGCTCCAGGCCGTGCTGAAGGAGGCGACACCGTTCTGTAACCAGCTCCTTGTTATATCAGGTTTGACAGGACCATCCACAGCCTGTTGTCAGGCTCCAGGCCGTGCTGAAGGAGGCGACACCGTTCTGTAACCAGCTCCTTGTTATATCAAATTTGACAGGACCATCCGCAGCCTGGTGTCAGGCTCCAGGACGCGCTGAAGGAGGGGACACCGTTTTGTAACCAGCTCCTTGTTGTATCAGATTTGACAGGACCATCCACAGCCTGGTGTCAGGCTCCAGGCCGTGCTGAAGGAGGCGACACCGTTCTGTAACCAGCTCCTTGTTATATCAGATTTGACAGGACCATCCACAGCCTGGTGTCAGGCTCCAGGCCGTGCTGAAGGAGGCGACACCATTCTGTAACAAGCTCCTTGTTATATCAAATTTGACAGGACAATCCACAGCCTGGTGTCAGGCTCCAGGCCGTGCTGAAGGAGGCGACACCGTTCTGTAACCAGTTCCTTGTTGTATCAGATTTGACAGGACCATCCACAGCCTGGTGTCAGGCTCTTGGCCGTGCTGAAGGAGGCGACACCGTTCTGTAACCAGTTCCTTGTTGTATCAGATGTGACAGGACCATCCACAGCCTGGTGTCAGGCTCCAGGCCGTGCTGAAGGAGGCGACACCATTCTGTAACCAGCTCCTTGTTATATCAGATTTGACAGGACCATCCACAGCCTGGTGTCAGTCTCCAGGCCGTGCTGAAGGAGGCGACACCGTTCTGTAACCAGCTCCTTGTTATATCAGATTTGACAGGACCATCCACAGCCTGGTGTCAGGCTCCAGGCCGTGCTGAAGGAGGCGACACCGTTCTGTAACAATCTCCTTGTTATATCAGATTTGACAGGACCATCCACAGCCTGGTGTCAGGCTCCAGGCCGTGCTGAAGGAGGCGACACCGTTCTGTAACCAGCACCTTGTTATATCAAATTTGACAGGACAATCCACAGCCTGGTGTCAGGCTCCAGGCCGTGCTGAAGGAGGTGACACCGTTCTGTAACCAGCTCCTTGTTATATCAGATTTGACAGGACCATCCACAGCCTGGTGTCAGGCTCCAGGCCGCGCTGAAGGAGGCGACACCGTTCTGTAACCAGCTCCTTGTTATATCAGATTTGACAGGACCATCCACAGCCTGGTGTCAGGCTCCAGGCCGTGCTGAAGGAGGCGACACCGTTCTGTAACCAGTTCCTTGTTGTATCAGATTTGACAGGACCATCCACAGCCTGGTGTCAGGCTCCAGGCCGTGCTGAAGGAGGCGACACCGTTCTGTAACCAGTTCCTTGTTGTATCAGATTTGTCAGGACCATCCACAGCCTGGTGTCAGGCTCCAGGCCGTGCTGAAGCAGGCGACACCGTTCTGTAACCAGCTCCTTGTTGTATCAGATTTTACAGGACCATCCACAGCCTGGTGTCAGGCTCCAGGCCGTGCTGAAGGAGGCGACACCGTTCTCTAACAATCTCCTTGTTATATCAGGTTTGACAGGACCATCCACAGCCTGGTGTCAGGCTCCAGGCCGTGCTAAAGGAGGCGACACCGTTCTGTAACCAGCTCCTTGTTGTATCAGATTTGACAGGACCATCCACAGCCTGGTGTCAGGCTCCAGGCCGTGCTAAAGGAGGCGACACCGTTCTGTAACCAGCTCCTTGTTGTATCAGATTTTACAGGACCATCCACAGCCTGGTGTCAGGCTCCAGGCCGTGCTGAAGGAGGTGACACCGTTCTGTAACCAGCTCCTTGTTATATCAGATTTGACAGGACCATCCACAGCCTGGTGTCAGGCTCCAGGCCGTGCTGAAGGAGGCGACAACGTTCTGTAACCAGCTCCTTGTTATATAAGATTTGACAGGACCATCCACAGCCTGGTGTCAAGCTCCAGGCCGTGCTGAAGGAGGTGACACCGTTCTGTAACTAGCTCCTTGTTATATCAGATTTGACAGGACCATCCACAGCCTGGTGTCAGGCTCCAGGCCGTGCTGAAGGAGGCAACACCGTTCTGTAACCAGCTCCTTGTTATATCAAATTTGACAGGACAATCCACAGCCTGGTGTCAGGCTCCAGGCCGTGCTGAAGGAGGTTACTCCGTTCTGTAACCAGCTCCTTGTTATATCAGATTTGACAGGACCATCCACAGCCTGGTGTCAGGCTCCAGGCCGTGCTGAAGGAGGCGACACCGTTCTGTAACCAGTTCCTTGTTGTATCAGATTTGACAGGACCATTCACAGCCTGGTGTCAGGCTCCAGGCCGTGCTGAAGGAGGTGACACCGTTCTGTAACCAGCTCCTTGTTTTATCAGATTTGACAGGACCATCCACAGTCTGGTGTCAGGCTCCAGGCCGTGCAGAAGGAGGCGACACCGTTCTGTAACCAGCTCCTTGTTATATCAGGTTTGACAGGACCATCCGCAGCCTGGTGTCAGGCTCCAGGACGCGCTGAAGGAGGGGACACCGTTTTGTAACCAGAACCGTGTTATATCAAATTTGACAGGTCCATCCGCAGCCTGGTGTCAGGCTCCAGGACGCGCTGAAGGAGGCGACACCGTTCTCTAACAATCTCCTTGTTATATCAGATTTGACAGGACTATCCACAGCCTGGTGTCAGGCTCCAGGCCGTGCTAAAGGAGGCGACACCGTTCTGTAACCAGCTCCTTGTTGTATCAGATTTGACAGGACCATCCACAGCCTGGTGTCAGGCTCCAGGCCGTGCTAAAGGAGGCGACACCGTTCTGTAACCAGCTCCTTGTTATATCAAATTTGACAGGACAATCCACAGCCTGGTGTCAGGCTCCAGGCCGTGCTGAAGGAGGTGACACCGTTCTGTAACCAGCTCCTTGTTATATCAGATTTTACAGGACCATCCACAGCCTGGTGTCAGGCTCCAGGCCGCGCTGAAGGAGGGGACACCGTTTTGTAACCAGCTCCTTGTTGTATCAGATTTGACAGGACCATCCACAGCCTGGTGTCAGGCTCCAGGCCGTGCTGAAGGAGGCGACACCGTTCTGTAACCAGCTCCTTGTTATATCAGATTTGACAGGACCATCCACAGCCTGGTGTCAGGCTCCAGGCCGTGCTGAAGGAGGCGACACCGTTCTGTAACCAGTTCCTTGTTGTATCAGATTTGACAGGACCATCCACAGCCTGGTGTCAGGCTCCAGGCCGTGCTGAAGGAGGCGACACCGTTCTGTAACCAGTTCCTTGTTGTATCAGATTTGACAGGACCATCCACAGCCGGGTGTCAGGCTCCAGGCCGTGCTGAAGGAGGCGACACCGTTCTGTAACAATCTCCTTGTTATATCAGATTTGACAGGACCATCCACAGCCTGGTGTCAGGCTCCAGGCCGTGCTGAAGGAGGCGACACCGTTCTGTAACCAGCTCCTTGTTATATCAAATTTGACAGGACAATCCACAGCCTGGTGTCAGGCTCCAGGCCGTGCTGAAGGAGGTGACACCGTTCTGTAACCAGCTCCTTGTTATATCAGATTTGACAGGACCATCCACAGCCTGGTGTCAGGCTCCAGGCCGTGCTGAAGGAGGCGACACCGTTCTGTAACCAGTTCCTTGTTGTATCAGATTTGACAGGACCACCCACAGCCTGGTGTCAGGCTCCAGGCCGTGCTGAAGGAGGCGACACCGTTCTGTAACCAGTTCCTTGTTGTATCAGATTTGACAGGACCATCCACAGCCTGGTGTCAGGCTCCAGGCCGTGCTGAAGGAGGTGACACCGTTCTGTAACCAGCTCCTTGTTATATCAGATTTGACAGGACCATCCACAGTCTGGTGTCAGGCTCCAGGCCGTGCTGAAGGAGGCGACACCGTTCTGTAACCAGCTCCTTGTTATATCAGGTTTGACAGGACCATCCACAGCCTGTTGTCAGGCTCCAGGCCGTGCTGAAGGAGGCGACACCGTTCTGTAACCAGCTCCTTGTTATATCAAATTTGACAGGACCATCCGCAGCCTGGTGTCAGGCTCCAGGACGCGCTGAAGGAGGGGACACCGTTTTGTAACCAGCTCCTTGTTGTATCAGATTTGACAGGACCATCCACAGCCTGGTGTCAGGCTCCAGGCCGTGCTGAAGGAGGCGACACCGTTCTGTAACCAGCTCCTTGTTATATCAGATTTGACAGGACCATCCACAGCCTGGTGTCAGGCTCCAGGCCGTGCTGAAGGAGGCGACACCATTCTGTAACCAGCTCCTTGTTATATCAAATTTGACAGGACAATCCACAGCCTGGTGTCAGGCTCCAGGCCGTGCTGAAGGAGGCGACACCGTTCTGTAACCAGTTCCTTGTTGTATCAGATTTGACAGGACCATCCACAGCCTGGTGTCAGGCTCTTGGCCGTGCTGAAGGAGGCGACACCGTACTGTAACCAGTTCCTTGTTGTATCAGATGTGACAGGACCATCCACAGCCTGGTGTCAGGCTCCAGGCCGTGCTGAAGGAGGCGACACCATTCTGTAACCAGCTCCTTGTTATATCAGATTTGACAGGACCATCCACAGCCTGGTGTCAGTCTCCAGGCCGTGCTGAAGGAGGCGACACCGTTCTGTAACCAGCTCCTTGTTATATCAGATTTGACAGGACCATCCACAGCCTGGTGTCAGGCTCCAGGCCGTGCTGAAGGAGGCGACACCGTTCTGTAACAATCTCCTTGTTATATCAGATTTGACAGGACCATCCACAGCCTGGTGTCAGGCTCCAGGCCGTGCTGAAGGAGGCGACACCGTTCTGTAACCAGCACCTTGTTATATCAAATTTGACAGGACAATCCACAGCCTGGTGTCAGGCTCCAGGCCGTGCTGAAGGAGGTGACACCGTTCTGTAACCAGCTCCTTGTTATATCAGATTTGACAGGACCATCCACAGCCTGGTGTCAGGCTCCAGGCCGCGCTGAAGGAGGCGACACCGTTCTGTAACCAGCTCCTTGTTATATCAGATTTGACAGGACCATCCACAGCCTGGTGTCAGGCTCCAGGCCGTGCTGAAGGAGGCGACACCGTTCTGTAACCAGTTCCTTGTTGTATCAGATTTGACAGGACCATCCACAGCCTGGTGTCAGGCTCCAGGCCGTGCTGAAGGAGGCGACACCGTTCTGTAACCAGTTCCTTGTTGTATCAGATTTGTCAGGACCATCCACAGCCTGGTGTCAGGCTCCAGGCCGTGCTGAAGCAGGCGACACCGTTCTGTAACCAGCTCCTTGTTGTATCAGATTTTACAGGACCATCCACAGCCTGGTGTCAGGCTCCAGGCCGTGCTGAAGGAGGCGACACCGTTCTCTAACAATCTCCTTGTTATATCAGATTTGACAGGACCATCCACAGCCTGGTGTCAGGCTCCAGGCCGTGCTAAAGGAGGCGACACCGTTCTGTAACCAGCTCCTTGTTGTATCAGATTTGACAGGACCATCCACAGCCTGGTGTCAGGCTCCAGGCCGTGCTAAAGGAGGCGACACCGTTCTGTAACCAGCTCCTTGTTGTATCAGATTTTACAGGACCATCCACAGCCTGGTGTCAGGCTCCAGGCCGTGCTGAAGGAGGTGACACCGTTCTGTAACCAGCTCCTTGTTATATCAGATTTGACAGGACCATCCACAGCCTGGTGTCAGGCTCCAGGCCGTGCTGAAGGAGGCGACAACGTTCTGTAACCAGCTCCTTGTTATATCAGATTTGACAGGACCATCCACAGCCTGGTGTCAGGCTCCAGGCCGTGCTGAAGGAGGTGACACCGTTCTGTAACCAGCTCCTTGTTATATCAGATTTGACAGGACCATCCACAGCCTGGTGTCAGGCTCCAGGCCGTGCTGAAGGAGGCGACACCGTTCTGTAACCAGCTCTTGTTATATCAAATTTGACAGGACCATCCACAGCCTGGTGTCAGGCTCCAGGACGTGCTGAAGGAGGCGACACCGTTCTGTAACCAGCTCTTGTTATATCAAATTTGACAGGACCATCCACAGCCTGGTGTCAAGCTCCAGGCCGTGCTGAAGGAGGTGACACCGTTCTGTAACTAGCTCCTTGTTATATCAGATTTGACAGGACCATCCACAGCCTGGTGTCAGGCTCCAGGCCGTGCTGAAGGAGGCGACACCGTTCTGTAACCAGCTCCTTGTTATATCAAATTTGACAGGACAATCCACAGCCTGGTGTCAGGCTCCAGGCCGTGCTGAAGGAGGTGACACCGTTCTGTAACCAGCTCCTTGTTATATCAGATTTTACAGGACCATCCACAGCCTGGTGTCAGGCTCCAGGCCGCGCTGAAGGAGGGGACACCGTTTTGTAACCAGCTCCTTGTTGTATCAGATTTGACAGGACCATCCACAGCCTGGTGTCAGGCTCCAGGCCGTGCTGAAGGAGGCGACACCGTTCTGTAACCAGCTCCTTGTTATATCAGATTTGACAGGACCATCCACAGCCTGGTGTCAGGCTCCAGGCCGTGCTGAAGGAGGCGACACCGTTCTGTAACCAGTTCCTTGTTGTATCAGATTTGACAGGACCATCCACAGCCTGGTGTCAGGCTCCAGGCCGTGCTGAAGGAGGCGACACCGTTCTGTAACCAGTTCCTTGTTGTATCAGATTTGACAGGACCATCCACAGTCTGGTGTCAGGCTCCAGGCCGTGCTGAAGGAGGCGACACCGTTCTGTAACCAGCTCCTTGTTATATCAGGTTTGACAGGACCATCCACAGCCTGTTGTCAGGCTCCAGGCCGTGCTGAAGGAGGCGACACCGTTCTGTAACCAGCTCCTTGTTATATCAAATTTGACAGGACCATCCGCAGCCTGGTGTCAGGCTCCAGGACGCGCTGAAGGAGGGGACACCGTTTTGTAACCAGCTCCTTGTTGTATCAGATTTGACAGGACCATCCACAGCCTGGTGTCAGGCTCCAGGCCGTGCTGAAGGAGGCGACACCGTTCTGTAACCAGCTCCTTGTTATATCAGATTTGACAGGACCATCCACAGCCTGGTGTCAGGCTCCAGGCCGTGCTGAAGGAGGCGACACCATTCTGTAACCAGCTCCTTGTTATATCAAATTTGACAGGACAATCCACAGCCTGGTGTCAGGCTCCAGGCCGTGCTGAAGGAGGCGACACCGTTCTGTAACCAGTTCCTTGTTGTATCAGATTTGACAGGACCATCCACAGCCTGGTGTCAGGCTCTCGGCCGTGCTGAAGGAGGCGACACCGTTCTGTAACCAGTTCCTTGTTGTATCAGATGTGACAGGACCATCCACAGCCTGGTGTCAGGCTCCAGGCCGTGCTGAAGGAGGCGACACCATTCTGTAACCAGCTCCTTGTTATATCAGATTTGACAGGACCATCCACAGCCTGGTGTCAGTCTCCAGGCCGTGCTGAAGGAGGCGACACCGTTCTGTAACCAGCTCCTTGTTATATCAGATTTGACAGGACCATCCACAGCCTGGTGTCAGGCTCCAGGCCGTGCTGAAGGAGGCGACACCGTTCTGTAACAATCTCCTTGTTATATCAGATTTGACAGGACCATCCACAGCCTGGTGTCAGGCTCCAGGCCGTGCTGAAGGAGGCGACACCGTTCTGTAACCAGCACCTTGTTATATCAAATTTGACAGGACAATCCACAGCCTGGTGTCAGGCTCCAGGCCGTGCTGAAGGAGGTGACACCGTTCTGTAACCAGCTCCTTGTTATATCAGATTTGACAGGACCATCCACAGCCTGGTGTCAGGCTCCAGGCCGCGCTGAAGGAGGCGACACCGTTCTGTAACCAGCTCCTTGTTATATCAGATTTGACAGGACCATCCACAGCCTGGTGTCAGGCTCCAGGCCGTGCTGAAGGAGGCGACACCGTTCTGTAACCAGTTCCTTGTTGTATCAGATTTGACAGGACCTTCCACAGCCTGGTGTCAGGCTCCAGGCCGTGCTGAAGGAGGCGACACCGTTCTGTAACCAGTTCCTTGTTGTATCAGATTTGACAGGACCATCCACAGCCTGGTGTCAGGCTCCAGGCCGTGCTGAAGGAGGCGACACCGTTCTGTAACAATCTCCTTGTTATATCAGATTTGACAGGACCATCCACAGCCTGGTGTCAGGCTCCAGGCCGTGCTGAAGGAGGCGACACCGTTCTGTAACCAGCTCCTTGTTATATCAAATTTGACAGGACAATCCACAGCCTGGTGTCAGGCTCCAGGCCGTGCTGAAGGAGGTGACACCGTTCTGTAACCAGCTCCTTGTTATATCAGATTTGACAGGACCATCCACAGCCTGGTGTCAGGCTCCAGGCCGTGCTGAAGGAGGCGACACCGTTCTGTAACCAGTTCCTTGTTGTATCAGATTTGACAGGACCATCCACAGCCTGGTGTCAGGCTCCAGGCCGCGCTGAAGGAGGCGACACGGTTTTGTAACCAGCTCCTTGTTGTATCAGATTTGACAGGACCATCCACAGCCTGGTGTCAGGCTCCAGGCCGTGCTGAAGGAGGCGACACCGTTCTGTAACCAGCTCCTTGTTATATCAGATTTGACAGGACCATCCACAGCCTGGTGTCGGGCTCCAGGCCGTGCTGAAGGAGGCGACACCGTTCTGTAACCAGAACCGTGTTATATCAAATTTGACAGGACCATCCACAGCCAGGTGTCAGGCTCCAGGACGCGCTGAAGGAGGGGACACGGTTTTGTAACCAGCTCCTTGTTGTATCAGATTTGACAGGACCATCCACAGCCTGGTGTCAGGCTCCAGGCCGTGCTGAAGGAGGCGACACCGTTCTGTAACTAGCTCCTTGTTATATCAGATTTGACAGGACCATCCACAGCCTGGTGTCGGGCTCCAGGCCGTGCTGAAGGAGGGGACACGGTTTTGTAACCAGCTCCTTGTTGTATCAGATTTGACAGGACCATCCACAGCCTGGTGTCAGGCTCCAGGCCGTGCTGAAGGAGGCGACACCGTTCTGTAACCAGCTCCTTGTTATATCAGATTGGACAGGCCCATCCACAGCCTGGTGTCAGGCTCCAGGCCGTGCTGAAGGAGGCGACACCGTTCTGTAACCAGCTCCTTGTTATATCAGATTTGACAGGACCATCCACAGCCTGGTGTCAGGTTCCAGGCCGTGCTGAAGGAGGCGACACTGTTCTGTAACCAGAACCTTGTTATATCAGATTTGACAGGACCATCCACAGCCTGGTGTCAGGCTCCAGGCCGTGCTGAAGGAGGCGAAACAGTTCTGTAACCAGCTCCTTGTTATATCATATTTCACAGGACCATCCACAGCCTGGTGTCAGGCTCCAGGCCGTGCTAAAGGAGGCGACACCGTTCTGTAACCAGCTCCTTGTTGTATCAGATTTGACAGCATCATCCACAGCCTGGTGTCGGGCTCCAGGCCGTGCTGAAGGAGGCGACACCGTTCTGTAACCAGTTCCTTGTTGTATCAGATTTTACAGGACCATCCACAGCCTGGTGTCAGGCTCCAGGCCGTGCTGAAGGAGGCGACACCGTTCTGTAACCAGCACCTTATTGTAGCAGATTTGACAGGACCATCCACAGCCTGCTGTCAGGCTCCAGGCCGTGCTGAAGGATGCGACACCGTTCTGCAACCAGCTCTTGTTATATCAAATTGGACAGGACCATCCACAGCCTGGTGTCAAGCTCCAGGCCGTGCTGAAGGAGGTGACACCGTTCTGTAACTAGCTCCTTGTTATATCAGATTTGACAGGACCATCCACAGCCTGGTGTCAGGCTCCAGGCCGTGCTGAAGGAGGCAACACCGTTCTGTAACCAGCTCCTTGTTGTATCAGATTTGACAGGACCATCCACAGCCTGGTGTCAGGCTCCAGGCCGTGCTGAAGGAGGCGACACCGTTCTGTAACCAGCACCTTGTTATATCAGATTTGACAGGACCATCCACAGCCTGGTGTCAGGCTCCAGGCCGTGCTGAAGGAGGCGACACCGTTCTGTAACCAGCTCCTTGTTATATCAGATTTGACAGGACCATCCACAGCCTGGTGTCAGGCTCCAGGCCGTGCTGAAGGAGGCAACACCGTTCTGTAACAATCTCCTTGTTATATCAGATTTGTCAGGACCATCCACAGCCTGGTGTCAGGCTCCAGGCCGTGCTGGAGGAGGCGACACCATTCTGTAACCAGCTCCTTGTTGTATCAGATTTGACAGCACCATCCACAGCCTGGTGTCGGGCTCCAGGCCGTGCTGAAGGAGGCGACACCATTCTGTAACCAGCACCTTATTGTAGCAGATTTGACAGGACCATCCACAGCCTGCTGTCAGGCTCCAGGCCGTGCTGAAGGAGGCGACATCGTTCTGTAACCAGCTCTTGTTATATCAAATTTGACAGGACCATCCACAGCCTGGTGTCAGGCTCCAGGCCGTGCTGAAGGAGGCGACACCGTTCTGTAACTTGCTCCTTGTTATATCAGATTTGACAGGACCATCCACAGCCTGGTGTTAGGCTCCAGATCGTGCTGAAGGAGGCGACACCGTTCTGCAACCAGCTCCTTGTTGTATCAGATTTGACAGGACAATCCACAGCCTGGTGTAAGTCTCCAGGCCGTGCTGAAGGAGGCGACACCGTTCTGTAACCAGCTCCTTGTTATATCAGATTTGACAGGACCATCCACAGCCTGGTGTCAGGCTCCAGGCCGTACTGAAGGAGGTGACACCGTTCTGTAACCAGCTCCTTGTTATATCAGATTTTACAGGACCATCCACAGCCTGGTGTCAGGCTCCAGGCCGTGCTGAAGGAGGCGACACCTTTCTGTAACCAGCTCCTTGTTATATCAGATTTGACAGGACCATCCACAGTCTGGTGTCAGGCTCCAGGCCGTGCTGAAGGAGGCGACACCGTTCTGTAACCAGCTCCTTGTTATATCTGGTTTGACAGGACCATCCACAGCCTGGTGTCAGGCTCCAGGCCGTGCTGAAGGAGGTGACACCGTTCTGTAACCAGAACCGTGTTATATCAAATTTGACAGGACCATCCGCAGCCTGGTGTCAGGCTCCAGGCCGCGCTGAAGGAGGCGACACCGTTCTGTAACCAGTTCCTTGTTGTATCAGATTTGACAGGACCATCCACAGCCTGGTGTCAGGCTCCAGGCCGTGCTGAAGGAGGCGACACCGTTCTGTAACAATCTCCTTGTTATATCAGATTTGACTGGACCATCCACAGCCTGGTGTCAGGCTCCAGGCCGTGCTGAAGGAGGCGACACCGTTCTGTAACCAGCTCCTTGTTGTATCAGATTTGACAGGACCATCCACAGCCTGGTGTCAGGCTCCAGGCCGTGCTGAAGGAGGCGACACCGTTCTGTAACCAGCTCCTTGTTATATCAAATTTGACAGGACAATCCACAGCCTGGTGTCAGGCTCCAGGCCGTGCTGAAGGAGGTGACACCGTTCTGTAACCAGCTCCTTGTTATATCAGATTTGACAGGACCATCCACAGCCTGGTGTCAGGCTCCAGGCCGTGCTGGAGGAGGCGACACCGTTCTGTAACCAGTTCCTTGTTGTATCAGATTTGACAGGACCATCCACAGCCTGGTGTCAGACTCCAGGCCGTGCTGAAGGAGGTGACACCGTTCTGTAACCAGCTCCTTGTTATATCAGATTTGACAGGACCATCCACAGTCTGGTGTCAGGCTCCAGGCCGTGCTGAAGGAGGCGACACCGTTCTGTAACCAGCTCCTTGTTATATCAGGTTTGACAGGACCATCCACAGCCTGTTGTCAGGCTCCAGGCCGTGCTGAAGGAGGTGACACCGTTCTGTAACCAGAACCGTGTTATATCAGATTTGACAGGACCATCCACAGCCTGGTGTCAGGCTCCAGGACGCGCTGAAGGAGGGGACACCGTTTTGTAACCAGCTCCTTGTTGTATCAGATTTGACAGGACCATCCACAGCCTGGTGTCAGGCTCCAGGCCGTGCTGAAGGAGGCGACACCGTTCTGTAACCAGCTCCTTGTTATATCAGATTTGACAGGACCATCCACAGCCTGGTGTCAGGCTCCAGGCCGTGCTGAAGGAGGCGACACCGTTCTGTAACCTGATCCTTGTTCTATCAGATTTGACAGGCCCATCCACAGCCTGGTGTCAGGCTCCAGGCCGTGCTGAAGGAGGCGACACCGTTCTGTAACCAGCTCCTTGTTATATCAGATTTGACAGGACCATCCACAGCCTGATGTCAGGCTCCAGGCCGTGCTGAAGGAGGCGACACCGTTCTGTAACAATCTCCTTGTTATATCAGATGTGTCAGGACCATCCACAGCCTGGTGACAGGCTCCAGGCCGTGCTGAAGGAGGCGACACCGTTCTGTAACCAGCTCCTTGTTGTATCAGATTTGACAGGACCATCCACAGCCTGGTGTCAGGCTCCAGGCCGTGCTGAAGGAGGCGACACCGTTATGTAACCTGCTCCTTGTTATATCAGATTTGACAGGACCATCCACAGCCTGGTGTCAGGCTCCAGGCCGTGCTGAAGGAGGCGACACCGTTCTGTAACCAGCTCCTTGTTATATCAGATTTGACAGGACCATCCACAGCCTGGTGTCAGGCTCCAGGACGCGCTGAAGGAGGGGACACCGTTTTGTAACCAGCTCCTTGTTGTATCAGATTTGACAGGACCATCCACAGCCTGGTGTCAGGCTCCAGGTCGTGCTGAAGGAGGCGACACCGTTCTGTAACCAGCTCCTTGTTGTATCAGATTTGACAGGACCATCCACAGCCTGGTGTCAGGCTCCAGGCCGTGCTGAAGGAGGCGACACCGTACTGTAACCTGATCCTTGTTCTATCAGATTTGACAGGCCCATCCACAGCCTGGTGTCAGGCTCCAGGCCGTGCTGAAGGAGGCGACACCGTTCTGTAACCAGCTCCTTGTTATATCAGATTTGACAGGACCATCCACAGCCTGATGTCAGGCTCCAGGCCGTGCTGAAGGAGGCGACACCGTTCTGTAACAATCTCCTTGTTATATCAGATTTGTCAGGACCATCCACAGCCTGGTGTCAGGCTCCAGGCCGTGCTGAAGGAGGCGACACCGTTCTGTAACCAGCTCCTTGTTGTATCAGATTTGACAGGACCATCCACAGCCTGGTGTCAGGCTCCAGGCCGTGATGAAGGAGGCGACACCGTTATGTAACCTGCTCCTTGTTATATCAGATTTGACAGGACCATCCACAGCCTGGTGTCAGGCTCCAGGCCGTGCTGAAGGAGGCGACACCGTTCTGTAACCAGCTCCTTGTTATATCAGATTTGACAGGACCATCCACAGCCTGGTGTCAGGCTCCAGGCCGTGCTGAAGGAGGCGACACCGTTCTATAACCAGCTCCTTGTTATATCAGATTTGACAGGACCATCCACAGCCTGGTGTCAGGCTCCAGGCCGTGCTGAAGGAGGTGACACCGTTCTGTAACCAGCTCCTTGTTATATCAGATTTGACAGGACCATCCACAGTCTGGTGTCAGGCTCCAGGCCGAGCTGAAGGAGGTGACACCATTCTGTAACCAGCACCTTGTTATATCAGATTTGACAGGACCATCCACAGCCTGGTGTCATTCTCCAGGCCGTGCTGAAGGAGGCGACACCGTTCTGTAACCAGAACCGTGTTATATCAAATTTGACAGGACCATCCACAGCCTGGTGTCAGGCACCAGGCCGTGCTGAAGGAGGCGACACCGTTTTGTAACCAGCTCTTTGTTGTATCAGATTTGACAGGACCATCCACAGCCTGGTGTCAGGTTCCAGGCCGTGCTGAAGGAGGCGACACCGTTTTGTAACCAGCTCTTTGTTGTATCAGATTTGACAGGAACATCCACAGCCTGGTGTCAGGCTCCAGGCCGTGCTGAAGGAGGCGACACCGTTCTGTAACCAGCACCTTATTGTAGCAGATTTGACAGGACCATCCACAGCCTGCTGTCAGGCTCCAGGCCGTGCTGAAGGAGGCGACACCGTTCTGTAACCAGCTCTTGTTATATCAAATTGGACAGGACCATCCACAGCCTAGTGTCAAGCTCCAGGCCGTGCTGAAGGAGGTGACACCGTTCTGTAACTAGCTCCTTGTTATATCAGATTTGACAGGACCATCCACAGCCTGGTGTCAGGCTCCAGGCCGTGCTGAAGGAGGTTACACCGTTCTGTAACCAGCTCCTTGTTATATCAGATTTGTCAGGACCATCCACAGCCTGGTGTCAGGCTCCAGGCCGTGCTGAAGGAGGCGACACCGTTCTGTAACCAGCTCCTTGTTATATCAGATTTGACAGGACCATCCACAGCATCGTGTCAGGCTCCAGGCCGTGCTGAAGGAGGCGACACCGTTCTGTAACCAGTTCCTTGTTGTATCAGATTTGACAGGACCATCCACAGCCTGGTGTCAGGCTCCAGGCCGTGCTGAAGGAGGTGACACCGTTCTGTAACCAGCTCCTTGTTTTATCAGATTTGACAGGACCATCCACAGCCTGGTGTCAGGCTCCAGGCCGTGCTGAAGAAGGTGACACCGTTCTGTAACCAGAACAGTGTTATATCAAATTTGACAGGACCATCCACAGCCTGGTGTCAGGCACCAGGCCGTGCTGAAGGAGGCGACACCGTTTTGTAACCAGCTCTTTGTTGTATCAGATTTGACAGGACCATCCACAGCCTGGTGTCAGGTTCCAGGCCGTGCTGAAGGAGGCGACACCGTTTTGTAACCAGATCTTTGTTGTATCAGATTTGACAGGACCATCCACAGCCTGGTGTCAGGCTCCAGGCCGTGCTGAAGGAGGCGACACCGTTCTGTAACCAGCACCTTATTGTAGCAGATTTGACAGGACCATCCACAGCCTGCTGTCAGGCTCCAGGCCTTGCTGAAGGAGGCGACACCGTTCTGTAACCAGCTCTTGTTATATCAAATTGGACAGGACCATCCACAGCCTGGTGTCAAGCTCCAGGCCGTGCTGAAGGAGGTGACACCGTTCTGTAACTAGCTCCTTGTTATATCAGATTTGACAGGACCATCCACAGCCTGGTGTCAGGCTCCAGGCCGTGCTGAAGGAGGTTACACCGTTCTGTAACCAGCTCCTTGTTATATCAGATTTGACAGGACCATCCACAGCCTGGTGTCAGGCTCCAGGCCGTGCTGAAGGAGGCGACACCGTTCTGTAACCAGCTCCTTGTTATATCAGATTTGACAGGACCATCCACAGCATGGTGTCAGGCTCCAGGCCGTGCTGAAGGAGGCGACACCGTTCTGTAACCAGTTCCTTGTTGTATCAGATTTGACAGGACCATCCACAGCCTGGTGTCAGACTCCAGGCCGTGCTGAAGGAGGTGACACCGTTCTGTAACCAGCTCCTTGTTTTATCAGATTTGACAGGACCATCCACAGCCTGGTGTCAGGCTCCAGGCCGTGCTGAAGAAGGTGACACCGTTCTGTAACCAGAACCGTGTTATATCAAATTTGACAGGACCATCCGCAGCCTGGTGTCAGGCTCCAGGACGCGCTGAAGGAGGCGACACCGTTTTGTAACCAGCTCCTTGTTGTATCAGATTTGACAGTACCATCCACAGCCTGGTGTCAGGCTCCAGGCCGTGCTGAAGGAGGCGACACCGTTCTGTAACCAGCACCTTGTTATATCAGATTTGACAGGACCATCCACAGCCTGGTGTCAGGCTCCAGGCCGTGCTGAAGGAGGCGACACCGTTCTGTAACCAGCTCCTTGTTATATCAGATTTGACAGGACCATCCACAGCCTGGTGTCAGGCTCCAGGCCGTGCTGAAGGAGGCAACACCGTTCTGTAACCAGCTCCTTGTTGTATCAGATTTGACAGGACCATCCACAGCCTGGTGTCAGGCTCCAGGCCGTGCTGAAGGAGGCGACACCGTTCTGTAACCAGCACCTTGTTATATCAGATTTGACAGGACCATCCACAGCCTGGTGTCAGGCTCCAGGCCGTGCTGAAGGAGGCGACACCGTTCTGTAACCAGCTCCTTGTTATATCAGATTTGACAGGACCATCCACAGCCTGGTGTCAGGCTCCAGGCCGTGCTGAAGGAGGCAACACCGTTCAGTAACCAGCTCCTTGTTATATCAGATTTGACAGGACCATCCACAGCATGGTGTCAGGCTCCAGGCCGTGCTGAAGGAGGCGACACCGTTCAGTAACAATCTCCTTGTTATATCAGATTTGACAGGACCATCCACAGCCTGGTGTCAGGCTCCAGGCCGTGCTGAAGGAGGTGACACCGTTCTGTAACCAGCTCCTTGTTATATCAAATTTGACAGGACAATCCACAGCCTGGTGTCAGGCTCCAGGCCGTGCTGAAGGAGGTGACACCGTTCTGTAACCAGCTCCTTGTTATATCAGATTTGACAGGACCATCCACAGCCTGGTGTCAGGCTCCAGGCCGTGCTGGAGGAGGCGACACCGTTCTGTAACCAGCTCCTTGTTATATCAGATTTGACAGGACCATCCACAGCCTGGTGTCAGGCTCCAGGCCGTGCTGAAGGAGGCAACACCGTTCAGTAACCAGCTCCTTGTTATATCAGATTTGACAGGACCATCCACAGCCTGGTGTCAGGCTCCAGGCCGTGCTGAAGGAGGCGACACCGTTCTGTAACCAGCTCCTTGTTATATCAGATTTGACAGGACCATCCACAGCCTGGTGTCAGGCTCCAGGCCGTGCTGAAGGAGGCAACACCGTTCAGTAACCAGCTCCTTGTTATATCAGATTTGACAGGACCATCCACAGCATGGTGTCAGGCTCCAGGCCGTGCTGAAGGAGGCGACACCGTTCTGTAACCAGCTCCTTGTTATATCAAATTTGACAGGACAATCCACAGCCTGGTGTCAGGCTCCAGGCCGTGCTGAAGGAGGTGACACCGTTCTGTAACCAGCTCCTTGTTATATCAGATTTGACAGGACCATCCACAGCCTGGTGTCAGGCTCCAGGCCGTGCTGGAGGAGGCGACACCGTTCTGTAACCAGTTCCTTGTTGTATCAGATTTGACAGGACCATCCACAGCCTGGTGTCAGGCTCCAGGCCGTGCTGAAGGAGGCGACACCGTTCTGTAACCAGCTCCTTGTTATATCAGATTTGACAGGACCATCCACAGCCTGGTGTCAGGCTCCAGGCCGTGCTGAAGGAGGCGACACCGTTCTGTAACCTGATCCTTGTTCTATCAGATTTGACAGGCCCATCCACAGCCTGGTGTCAGGCTCCAGGCCGTGCTGAAGGAGGCGACACCGTTCTGTAACCAGCTCCTTGTTATATCAGATTTGACAGGACCATCCACAGCCTGATGTCAGGCTCCAGGCCGTGCTGAAGGAGGCGACACCGTTCTGTAACAATCTCCTTGTTATATCAGATTTGTCAGGACCATCCACAGCCTGGTGTCAGGCTCCAGGCCGTGCTGAAGGAGGCGACACCGTTCTGTAACCAGCTCCTTGTTGTATCAGATTTGACAGGACCATCCACAGCCTGGTGTCAGGCTCCAGGCCGTGCTGAAGGAGGCGACACCGTTATGTAACCTGCTCCTTGTTATATCAGATTTGACAGGACCATCCACAGCCTGGTGTCAGGCTCCAGGCCGTGCTGAAGGAGGCGACACCGTTCTGTAACCAGCTCCTTGTTATATCAGATTTGACAGGACCATCCACAGCCTGGTGTCAGGCTCCAGGCCGTGCTGAAGGAGGCGACACCGTTCTGTAACCAGCTCCTTGTTATATCAGATTTGACAGGACGATCCACAGTCTGGTGTCAGGCTCCAGGCCGAGCTGAAGGAGGTGACACCATTCTGTAACCAGCACCTTGTTATATCAGATTTGACAGGACCATCCACAGCCTGGTCTCAGGCTCCAGGCCGTGCTGAAGGAGGCGACACCATTCTGTAACCTGATCCTTGTTATATCAGATTTGACAGGACCATCCACAGCCTGGTGTCATTCTCCAGGCCGTGCTGAAGGAGGCGACACCGTTTTGTAACCAGCTCTTTGTTGTATCAGATTTGACAGGACCATCCACAGCCTGGTGTCAGGTTCCAGGCCGTGCTGAAGGAGGCGACACTGTTCTGTAACCAGAACCTTGTTATATCAGATTTGACAGCACCATCCACAGCCTGGTGTCGGGCTCCAGGCCGTGCTGAAGGAGGCGACACCGTTCTGTAACCAGCTCCTTGTTGTATCAGATTTTACAGGACCATCCACAGCCTGGTGTCAGGCTCCAGGCCGTGCTGAAGGAGGCGACACCGTTCTGTAACCAGCACCTTATTTTAGCAGATTTGACAGGACCATCCACAGCCTGCTGTCAGGCTCCAGGCCGTGCTGAAGGAGGCGACACCGTTCTGTAACCAGCTCTTGTTATATCAAATTGGACAGGACCATCCACAGCCTGGTGTCAAGCTCCAGGCCGTGCTGAAGGAGGTGACACCGTTCTGTAACTAGCTCCTTGTTATATCAGATTTGACAGGACCATCCACAGCCTGGTGTCAGGCTCCAGGCCGTGCTGAAGGAGGTTACACCGTTCTGTAACCAGCTCCTTGTTATATCAGATTTGACAGGACCATCCACAGCCTGGTGTCAGGCTCCAGGCCGTGCTGAAGGAGGCGACACCGTTCTGTAACCAGTTCCTTGTTGTATCAGATTTGACAGGACCATCCACAGCCTGGTGTCAGGCTCCAGGCCGTGCTGAAGGAGGCGACACTGTTCTGTAACCAGCTCCTTGTTATATCAGGTTTGACAGGACCATCCACAGCCTGGTGTCAGGCTCCAGGCCGTGCTGAAGGAGGCGACACCGTTCTGTAACCAGCTCCTTGTTATATCAGATTTGACAGGACCATCCACAGCCTGGTGTCAGGCTCCAGGCCGTGCTGAAGGAGGCAACACCGTTCTGTAACCAGCTCCTTGTTGTATCAGATTTGACAGGACCATCCACAGCCTGGTGTCAGGCTCCAGGCCGTGCTGAAGGAGGCGACACCGTTCTGTAACCAGCACCTTGTTATATCAGATTTGACAGGACCATCCACAGCCTGGTGTCAGGCTCCAGGCCGTGCTGAAGGAGGCGACACCGTTCTGTAACCAGCTCCTTGTTATATCAGATTTGACAGGACCATCCACAGCCTGGTGTCAGGCTCCAGGCCGTGCTGAAGGAGGCGACACCGTTCTGTAACCAGCTCCTTGTTATATCAGATTTGACAGGACCATCCACAGCATGGTGTCAGGCTCCAGGCCGTGCTGAAGGAGGAGACACCGTTCTGTAACCAGCTCCTTGTTATATCAGATTTGACAGGACCATCCACAGCCTGGTGTCAGACTCCAGGCCGTGCTGAAGGAGGCAACACCGTTCTGTAACAATCTCCTTGTTATATCAGATTTGTCAGGACCATCCACAGCCTGGTGTCAGGCTCCAGGCCGTGCTGAAGGAGGTGACACCGTTCTGTAACCAGCTCCTTGTTGTATCAGATTTGACAGCACCATCCACAGCCTGGTGTCGGGCTCCAGGCCGTGCTGAAGGAGGCGACACCATTCTGAAACCAGCACCTTATTGTAGCAGATTTGACAGGACCATCCACAGCCTGCTGTCAGGCTCCAGGCCGTGCTGAAGGAGGCGACATCGTTCTGTAACCAGCTCTTGTTATATCAAATTTGACAGGACCATCCACAGCCTGGTGTCAGGCTCCAGGCCGTACTGAAGGAGGCGACACCGTTCTGTAACCTGATCCTTGTTCTATCAGATTTGACAGGCCCATCCACAGCCTGGTGTCAGGCTCCAGGCCGTGCTGAAGGAGGCGACACCGTTCTGTAAACAGCTCCTTGTTATATCAGATTTGACAGGACCATCCACAGCCTGATGTCAGGCTCCAGGCCGTGCTGAAGGAGGCGACACCGTTCTGTAACAATCTCCTTGTTATATCAGATTTGTCAGGACCATCCACAGCCTGGTGTCAGGCTCCAGGCCGTGCTGAAGGAGGCGACACCGTTCTGTAACCAGCTCCTTGTTGTATCAGATTTGACAGGACCATCCACAGCCTGGTGTCAGGCTCCAGGCCGTGCTGAAGGAGGCGACACCGTTATGTAACCTGCTCCTTGTTATATCAGATTTGACAGGACCATCCACAGCCTGGTGTCAGGCTCCAGGCCGTGCTGAAGGAGGCGACACCGTTCTGTAACCAGCTCCTGGTTATATCAGATTTGACAGGACCATCCACAGCCTGGTGTCAGGCTCCAGGCCGTGCTGAAGGAGGCGACACTGTTCTGTAAGCAGCTCCTTGTTATATCAGGTTTGACAGGACCATCCACAGCCTGGTGTCAGGCTCCAGGCCGTGCTGAAGGAGGCGACACCGTTCTGTAACCAGCTCCTTGTTATATCAGATTTGACAGGACCATCCACAGCATGGTGTCAGGCTCCAGGCCGTGCTGAAGGAGGAGACACCGTTCTGTAACCAGCTCCTTGTTATATCAGATTTGACAGGACCATCCACAGCCTGGTGTCAGACTCCAGGCCGTGCTGAAGGAGGCAACACCGTTCTGTAACAATCTCCTTGTTATATCAGATTTGTCAGGACCATCCACAGCCTGGTGTCAGGCTCCAGGCCGTGCTGAAGGAGGTGACACCGTTCTGTAACCAGCTCCTTGTTGTATCAGATTTGACAGCACCATCCACAGCCTGGTGTCGGGCTCCAGGCCGTGCTGAACGAGGCGACACCATTCTGAAACCAGCACCTTATTGTAGCAGATTTGACAGGACCATCCACAGCCTGCTGTCAGGCTCCAGGCCGTGCTGAAGGAGGCGACATCGTTCTGTAACCAGCTCTTGTTATATCAAATTTGACGGGACCATCCACAGCCTGGTGTCAGGCTCCAGGCCGTACTGAAGGAGGCGACACCGTTCTGTACCCTGATCCTTGTTCTATCAGATTTGACAGGCCCATCCACAGCCTGGTGTCAGGCTCCAGGCCGTGCTGAAGGAGGCGACACCGTTCTGTAACCAGCTCCTTGTTATATCAGAATTGACAGGACCATCCACAGCCTGATGTCAGGCTCCAGGCCGTGCTGAAGGAGGCGACACCGTTCTGTAACAATCTCCTTGTTATATCAGATTTGTCAGGACCATCCTCAGCCTGGTGTCAGGCTCCAGGCCGTGCTGAAGGAGGCGACACCGTTCTGTAACCAGCTCCTTGTTGTATCAGATTTGACAGGACCATCCACAGCCTGGTGTCAGGCTCCAGGCCGTGCTGAAGGAGGCGACACCGTTATGTAACCTGCTCCTTGTTATATCAGATTTGACAGGACCATCCACAGCCTGGTGTCAGGCTCCAGGCCGTGCTGAAGGAGGCGACACCGTTCTGTAACCAGCTCCTGGTTATATCAGATTTGACAGGACCATCCACAGCCTGGTGTCAGGCTCCAGGCCGTGCTGAAGGAGGCGACACCGTTCTGTAACCAGCTCCTTGTTATATCAGATTTGACAGGACCATCCACAGTCTGGTGTCAGGCTCCAGGCCGAGCTGAAGGAGGTGACACCATTCTGTAACCAGCACCTTGTTATATCAGATTTGACAGGACCATCCACAGCCTGGTCTCAGGCTCCAGGCCGTGCTGAAGGAGGCGACACCATTCTGTAACCTGATCCTTGTTATATCAGATTTGACAGGACCATCCACAGCCTGGTGTCATTCTCCAGGCCGTGCTGAAGGAGGCGACACCGTTTTGTAACCAGCTCTTTGTTGTATCAGATTTGACAGGACCATCCACAGCCTGGTGTCAGGTTCCAGGCCGTGCTGTAGGAGGCGACACTGTTCTGTAACCAGAACCTTGTTATATCAGATTTGACAGCACCATCCACAGCCTGGTGTCGGGCTCCAGGCCGTGCTGAAGGAGGCGACACCGTTCTGTAACCAGCTCCTTGTTGTATCAGATTTTACAGGACCATCCACAGCCTGGTGTCAGGCTCCAGGCCGTGCTGAAGGAGGCGACACCGTTCTGTAACCAGCACCTTATTGTAGCAGATTTGACAGGACCATCCACAGCCTGCTGTCAGGCTCCAGGCCGTGCTGAAGGAGGCGACACCGTTCTGTAACCAGCTCTTGTTATATCAAATTGGACAGGACCATCCACAGCCTGGTGTCAAGCTCCAGGCCGTGCTGAAGGAGGTGACACCGTTCTGTAACTAGCTCCTTGTTATATCAGATTTGACAGGACCATCCACAGCCTGGTGTCAGGCTCCAGGCCGTGCTGAAGGAGGTTACACCGTTCTGTAACCAGCTCCTTGTTATATCAGATTTGACAGGACCATCCACAGCCTGGTGTCAGGCTCCAGGCCGTGCTGAAGGAGGCGACACCGTTCTGTAACCAGTTCCTTGTTGTATCAGATTTGACAGGACCATCCACAGCCTGGTGTCAGGCTCCAGGCCGTGCTGAAGGAGGCGACACTGTTCTGTAACCAGCTCCTTGTTATATCAGGTTTGACAGGACCATCCACAGCCTGCTGTCAGGCTCCAGGCCGTGCTGAAGGAGGCGACACCGTTCTGTAACCAGCTCCTTGTTATATCAGATTTGACAGGACCATCCACAGCCTGGTGTCAGGCTCCAGGCCGTGCTGAAGGAGGTGACACCGTTCTATAACCAGAACCGTGTTATATCAAATTTGACAGGACCATCCGCAGCCTGGTGTCAGGCTCCAGGACGCGCTGAAGGAGGGGACACCGTTTTGTAACCAGCTCCTTGTTGTATCAGATTTGACAGTACCATCCACAGCCTGGTGTCAGGCTCCAGGCCGTGCTGAAGGAGGCGACACCGTTCTGTAACCAGCACCTTGTTATATCAGATTTGACAGGACCATCCACAGCCTGGTGTCAGGCTCCAGGCCGTGCTGAAGGAGGCGACACCGTTCTGTAACCAGCTCCTTGTTATATCAGATTTGACAGGACCATCCACAGCCTGGTGTCAGGCTCCAGGCCGTGCTGAAGGAGGCAACACCGTTCTGTAACCAGCTCCTTGTTGTATCAGATTTGACAGGACCATCCACAGCCTGGTGTCAGGCTCCAGGCCGTGCTGAAGGAGGCGACACCGTTCTGTAACCAGCACCTTGTTATATCAGATTTGACAGGACCATCCACAGCCTGGTGTCAGGCTCCAGGCCGTGCTGAAGGAGGCGACACCGTTCTGTAACCAGCTCCTTGTTATATCAGATTTGACAGGACCATCCACAGCCTGGTGTCAGGCTCCAGGCCGTGCTGAAGGAGGCTACACCGTTCTGTAACCAGCTCCTTGTTATATCAGATTTGACAGGACCATCCACAGCATGGTGTCAGGCTCCAGGCCGTGCTGAAGGAGGAGACACCGTTCTGTAACCAGCTCCTTGTTATATCAGATTTGACAGGACCATCCACAGCCTGGTGTCAGACTCCAGGCCGTGCTGAAGGAGGCAACACCGTTCTGTAACAATCTCCTTGTTATATCAGATTTGTCAGGACCATCCACAGCCTGGTGTCAGGCTCCAGGCCGTGCTGAAGGAGGTGACACCGTTCTGTAACCAGCTCCTTGTTGTATCAGATTTGACAGCACCATCCACAGCCTGGTGTCGGGCTCCAGGCCGTGCTGAAGGAGGCGACACCATTCTGTAACCAGCACCTTATTGTAGCAGATTTCACAGGACCATCCACAGCCTGCTGTCAGGCTCCAGGCCGTGCTGAAGGAGGCGACATCGTTCTGTAACCAGCTCTTGTTATATCAAATTTGACAGGACCATCCACAGCCTGGTGTCAGGCTCCAGGCCGTGCTGAAGGAGGCGACACCGTTCTGTAACTTGCTCCTTGTTATATCAGATTTGACAGGACCATCCAAAGCCTGGTGTCAGGCTCCAGGCCGTGCTGAAGGAGGCGACACCGTTCTGCAACCAGCTCCTTGTTGTATCAGATTTGACAGGACCATCCACAGCCTGGTGTAAGTCTCCAGTCCGTGCTGAAGGAGGCGACACCGTTCTGTAACCAGCTCCTTGTTATATCAGATTTGACAGGACCATCCACAGCCTGGTGTCAGGCTCCAGGCCGTACTGAAGGAGGTGACACCGTTCTGTAACCAGCTCCTTGTTATATCAGATTTTACAGGACCATCCACAGCCGGGTGTCAGGCTCCAGGCCGTGCTGAAGGAGGCGACACCTTTCTGTAACCAGCTCCTTGTTATATCAGATTTGACAGGACCATCCACAGTCTGGTGTCAGGCTCCAGGCCGTGCTGAAGGAGGCGACACCGTTCTGTAACCAGCTCCTTGTTATATCTGGTTTGACAGGACCATCCACAGCCTGGTGTCAGTCTCCAGGCCGTGCTGAAGGAGGCGACACCGTTCTGTAACCAGCTCCTTGTTATATCAGATTTGACAGGACCATCCACAGCCTGGTGTCAGTCTCCAGGCCGTGCTGAAGGAGGCGACACCGTTCTGTAACCAGCTCCTTGTTATATCAGATTTGACAGGACCATCCACAGCCTGGTGTCAGGCTCCAGGCCGTGCTGAAGGAGGCGACACCGTTCTGTAACCAGCTCCTTGTTGTATCAGATTTTACAGGACCATCCACAGCCTGGTGTCAGGCTCCAGGCCGTGCTGAAGGAGGCGACACCGTTCTGTAACCAGCTCCTTGTTGTATCAGATTTGACAGGACCATCCACAGTCTGGTGTCAGGCTCCAGGCCGTGCTGAAGGAGGCGACACTGTTCTGTAACCAGCTCCTTGTTATATCAGGTTTGACAGGACCATCCACAGCCTGGTGTCAGGCTCCAGGGCGTGCTGAAGGAGGCGACACCGTTCTGTAACCAGCTCCTTGTTATATCAGGTTTGACAGGACCATCCACAGCCTGGTGTCAGGCTCCAGGCCGTGCTGAAGGAGGCGACACCGTTCTGTAACCAGCTCCTTGTTATATCAGATTTGACAGGACCATCCACAGCCTGGTGTCAGGCTCCAGGCCGTGCTGAAGGAGGCTACACCGTTCTGTAACCAGCTCCTTGTTGTATCAGATTTGACAGGACCATCCACAGCATGGTGTCAGGCTCCAGGCCGTGCTGAAGGAGGAGACACCGTTCAGTAACCAGCTCCTTGTTATATCAGATTTGACAGGACCATCCACAGCCTGGTGTCAGACTCCAGGCCGTGCTGAAGGAGGCGACATCGTTCTGTAACCAGCTCTTGTTATATCAAATTCGACAGGACCATCCACAGCCTGGTGTCAGGCTCCAGGCCGTGCTGAAGGAGGCGACACCGTTCTGTAACTTGCTCCTTGTTATATCAGATTTGACAGGACCATCCAAAGCCTGGTGTCAGGCTCCAGGCCGTGCTGAAGGAGGCGACACCGTTCTGCAACCAGCTCCTTGTTGTATCAGATTTGACAGCACCATCCACAGCCTGGTGTCGGGCTCCAGGCCGTGCTGAAGGAGGCGACACCATTCTGTAACCAGCACCTTATTGTAGCAGATTTCACAGGACCATCCACAGCCTGCTGTCAGGCTCCAGGCCGTGCTGAAGGAGGCGACATCGTTCTGTAACCAGCTCTTGTTATATCAAATTTGACAGGACCATCCACAGCCTGGTGTCAGGCTCCAGGCCGTGCTGAAGGAGGCGACACCGTTCTGTAACTTGCTCCTTGTTATATCAGATTTGACAGGACCATCCAAAGCCTGGTGTCAGGCTCCAGGCCGTGCTGAAGGAGGCGACACCGTTCTGCAACCAGCTCCTTGTTGTATCAGATTTGACAGGACCATCCACAGCCTGGTGTAAGTCTCCAGTCCGTGCTGAAGGAGGCGACACCGTTCTGTAACCAGCTCCTTGTTATATCAGATTTGACAGGACCATCCACAGCCTGGTGTCAGGCTCCAGGCCGTACTGAAGGAGGTGACACCGTTCTGTAACCAGCTCCTTGTTATATCAGATTTTACAGGACCATCCACAGCCGGGTGTCAGGCTCCAGGCCGTGCTGAAGGAGGCGACACCTTTCTGTAACCAGCTCCTTGTTATATCAGATTTGACAGGACCATCCACAGTCTGGTGTCAGGCTCCAGGCCGTGCTGAAGGAGGCGACACCGTTCTGTAACCAGCTCCTTGTTATATCTGGTTTGACAGGACCATCCACAGCCTGGTGTCAGTCTCCAGGCCGTGCTGAAGGAGGCGACACCGTTCTGTAACCAGCTCCTTGTTATATCAGATTTGACAGGACCATCCACAGCCTGGTGTCAGTCTCCAGGCCGTGCTGAAGGAGGCGACACCGTTCTGTAACCAGCTCCTTGTTATATCAGATTTGACAGGACCATCCACAGCCTGGTGTCAGGCTCCAGGCCGTGCTGAAGGAGGCGACACCGTTCTGTAACCAGCTCCTTGTTGTATCAGATTTTACAGGACCATCCACAGCCTGGTGTCAGGCTCCAGGCCGTGCTGAAGGAGGCGACACCGTTCTGTAACCAGCTCCTTGTTGTATCAGATTTGACAGGACCATCCACAGTCTGGTGTCAGGCTCCAGGCCGTGCTGAAGGAGGCGACACTGTTCTGTAACCAGCTCCTTGTTATATCAGGTTTGACAGGACCATCCACAGCCTGGTGTCAGGCTCCAGGGCGTGCTGAAGGAGGCGACACCGTTCTGTAACCAGCTCCTTGTTATATCAGGTTTGACAGGACCATCCACAGCCTGGTGTCAGGCTCCAGGCCGTGCTGAAGGAGGCGACACCGTTCTGTAACCAGCTCCTTGTTATATAAGATTTGACAGGACCATCCACAGCCTGGTGTCAGGCTCCAGGCCGTGCTGAAGGAGGCTACACCGTTCTGTAACCAGCTCCTTGTTGTATCAGATTTGACAGGACCATCCACAGCATGGTGTCAGGCTCCAGGCCGTGCTGAAGGAGGAGACACCGTTCAGTAACCAGCTCCTTGTTATATCAGATTTGACAGGACCATCCACAGCCTGGTGTCAGACTCCAGGCCGTGCTGAAGGAGGCGACATCGTTCTGTAACCAGCTCTTGTTATATCAAATTCGACAGGACCATCCACAGCCTGGTGTCAGGCTCCAGGCCGTGCTGAAGGAGGCGACACCGTTCTGTAACTTGCTCCTTGTTATATCAGATTTGACAGGACCATCCAAAGCCTGGTGTCAGGCTCCAGGCCGTGCTGAAGGAGGCGACACCGTTCTGCAACCAGCTCCTTGTTGTATCAGATTTGACAGGACCATCCACAGCCTGGTGTAAGTCTCCAGGCCGTGCTGAAGGAGGCGACACCGTTCTGTAACCAGCTCCTTGTTATATCAGATTTGACAGGACCATCCACAGCCTGGTGTCAGGCTCCAGGCCGTACTGAAGGAGGTGACACCGTTCTGTAACCAGCTCCTTGTTATATCAGATTTTACAGGACCATCCACAGCCGGGTGTCAGGCTCCAGGCCGTGCTGAAGGAGGCGATACCTTTCTGTAACCAGCTCTTTGTTGTATCAGATTTGACAGGACCATCCACAGCCTGGTGTCAGGTTCCAGGCCGTGCTGAAGGAGGCGACACTGTTCTGTAACCAGAACCTTGTTATATCAGATTTGACAGCACCATCCACAGCCTGGTGTCGGGCTCCAGGCCGTGCTGAAGGAGGCGACACCGTTCTGTAACCAGCTCCTTGTTGTATCAGATTTTACAGGACCATCCACAGCCTGGTGTCAGGCTCCAGGCCGTGCTGAAGGAGGCGACACCGTTCTGTAACCAGCACCTTATTGTAGCAGATTTGACAGGACCATCCACAGCCTGCTGTCAGGCTCCAGGCCGTGCTGAAGGAGGCGACACCGTTCTGTAACCAGCTCTTGTTATATCAAATTGGACAGGACCATCCACAGCCTGGTGTCAAGCTCCAGGCCGGGCTGAAGGAGGTGACACCGTTCTGTAACTAGCTCCTTGTTATATCAGATTTGACAGGACCATCCACAGCCTGGTGTCAGGCTCCAGGCCGTGCTGAAGGAGGTTACACCGTTCTGTAACCAGCTCCTTGTTATATCAGATTTGACAGGACCATCCACAGCCTGGTGTCAGGCTCCAGGCCGTGCTGAAGGAGGCGACACCGTTCTGTAACCAGTTCCTTGTTGTATCAGATTTGACAGGACCATCCACAGCCTGGTGTCAGGCTCCAGGCCGTGCTGAAGGAGGCGACACTGTTCTGTAACCAGCTCCTTGTTATATCAGGTTTGACAGGACCATCCACAGCCTGGTGTCAGGCTCCAGGCCGTGCTGAAGGAGGCGACACCGTTCTGTAACCAGCTCCTTGTTATATCAGATTTGACAGGACCATCCACAGCCTGGTGTCAGGCTCCAGGCCGTGCTGAAGGAGGCAACACCGTTCTGTAACCAGCTCCTTGTTGTATCAGATTTGACAGGACCATCCACAGCCTGGTGTCAGGCTCCAGGCCGTGCTGAAGGAGGCGACACCGTTCTGTAACCAGCACCTTGTTATATCAGATTTGACAGGACCATCCACAGCCTGGTGTCAGGCTCCAGGCCGTGCTGAAGGAGGCGACACCGTTCTGTAACCAGCTCCTTGTTATATCAGATTTGACAGGACCATCCACAGCCTGGTGTCAGGCTCCAGGCCGTGCTGAAGGAGGCGACACCGTTCTGTAACCAGCTCCTTGTTATATCAGATTTGACAGGACCATCCACAGCATGGTGTCAGGCTCCAGGCCGTGCTGAAGGAGGAGACACCGTTCTGTAACCAGCTCCTTGTTATTTCAGATTTGACAGGACCATCCACAGCCTGGTGTCAGACTCCAGGCCGTGCTGAAGGAGGCAACACCGTTCTGTAACAGTTTCCTTGTTATATCAGATTTGTCAGGACCATCCACAGCCTGGTATCAGGCTCCAGGCCCTGCTGAAGGAGGTGACACCGTTCTGTAACCAGCTCCTTGTTGTATCAGATTTGACAGCACCATCCACAGCCTGGTGTCGGGCTCCAGGCCGTGCTGAAGGAGGCGACACCATTCTGTAACCAGCACCTTATTGTAGCAGATTTGACAGGACCATCCACAGCCTGCTGTCAGGCTCCAGGCCGTGCTGAAGGAGGCGACATCGTTCTGTAACCAGCTCTTGTTATATCAAATTTGACAGGACCATCCACAGCCTGGTGTCAGGCTCCAGGCCGTGCTGAAGGAGGCGACACCGTTCTGTATCCTGATCCTTGTTCTATCAGATTTGACAGGCCCATCCACAGCCTGGTGTCAGGCTCCAGGCCGTGCTGAAGGAGGCGATACCGTTCTGTAACCAGCTCCTTGTTATATCAGATTTGACAGGACCATCCACAGCCTGATGTCAGGCTCCAGGCCGTGCTGAAGGAGGCGACACCGTTCTGTAACAATCTCCTTGTTATATCAGATTTGTCAGGACCATCCACAGCCTGGTGTCAGGCTCCAGGCCGTGCTGAAGGAGGCGACACCGTTCTGTAACCAGCTCCTTGTTGTATCAGATTTGACAGGACCATCCACAGCCTGGTGTCAGGCTCCAGGCCGTGCTGAAGGAGGCGACACCGTTATGTAACCTGCTCCTTGTTATATCAGATTTGACAGGACCATCCACAGCCTGGTGTCAGGCTCCAGGCCGTGCTGAAGGAGGCGACACCGTTCTGTAACCAGCTCCTGGTTATATCAGATTTGACAGGACCATCCACAGCCTGGTGTCAGGCTCCAGGCCGTGCTGAAGGAGGCGACACCGTTCTGTAACCAGCTCCTTGTTATATCAGATTTGACAGGACCATCCACAGTCTGGTGTCAGGCTCCAGGCCGAGCTGAAGGAGGTGACACCATTCTGTAACCAGCACCTTGTTATATCAGATTTGACAGGACCATCCACAGCCTGGTCTCAGGCTCCAGGCCGTGCTGAAGGAGGCGACACCATTCTGTAACCTGATCCTTGTTATATCAGATTTGACAGGACCATCCACAGCCTGGTGTCATTCTCCAGGCCGTGCTGAAGGAGGCGACACCGTTTTGTAACCAGCTCTTTGTTGTATCAGATTTGACAGGACCATCCACAGCCTGGTGTCAGGTTACAGGCCGTGCTGTAGGAGGCGACACTGTTCTGTAACCAGAACCTTGTTATATCAGATTTGACAGCACCATCCACAGCCTGGTGTCGGGCTCCAGGCCGTGCTGAAGGAGGCGACACCGTTCTGTAACCAGCTCCTTGTTGTATCAGATTTTACAGGACCATCCACAGCCTGGTGTCAGGCTCCAGGCCGTGCTGAAGGAGGCGACACCGTTCTGTAACCAGCACCTTATTGTAGCAGATTTGACAGGACCATCCACAGCCTGCTGTCAGGCTCCAGGCCGTGCTGAAGGAGGCGACACCGTTCTGTAACCAGCTCTTGTTATATCAAATTGGACAGGACCATCCACAGCCTGGTGTCAAGCTCCAGGCCGTGCTGAAGGAGGTGACACCGTTCTGTAACTAGCTCCTTGTTATATCAGATTTGACAGGACCATCCACAGCCTGGTGTCAGGCTCCAGGCCGTGCTGAAGGAGGTTGCACCGTTCTGTAACCAGCTCCTTGTTATATCAGATTTGACAGGACCATCCACAGCCTGGTGTCAGGCTCCAGGCCGTGCTGAAGGAGGTGACACCGTTCTGTAACCAGTTCCTTGTTGTATCAGATTTGACAGGACCATCCACAGCCTGGTGTCAGGCTCCAGGCCGTGCTGAAGGAGGCGACACTGTTCTGTAACCAGCTCCTTGTTATATCAGGTTTGACAGGACCATCCACAGCCTGGTGTCAGGCTCCAGGCCGTGCTGAAGGAGGCGACACCGTTCTGTAACCAGCTCCTTGTTATATCAGATTTGACAGGACCATCCACAGCCTGGTGTCAGGCTCCAGGCCGTGCTGAAGGAGGTGACACCGTTCTGTAACCAGAACCGTGTTATATCAAATTTGACAGGACCATCCGCAGCCTGGTGTCAGGCTCCAGGACGCGCTGAAGGAGGGGACACCGTTTTGTAACCAGCTCCTTGTTGTATCAGATTTGACAGTACCATCCACAGCCTGGTGTCAGGCTCCAGGCCGTGCTGAAGGAGGCGACACCGTTCTGTAACCAGCACCTTGTTATATCAGATTTGACAGGACCATCCACAGCCTGGTGTCAGGCTCCAGGCCGTGCTGAAGGAGGCGACACCGTTCTGTAACCAGCTCCTTGTTATATCAGATTTGACAGGACCATCCACAGCCTGGTGTCAGGCTCCAGGCCGTGCTGAAGGAGGCAACACCGTTCTGTAACCAGCTCCTTGTTGTATCAGATTTGACAGGACCATCCACAGCCTGGTGTCAGGCTCCAGGCCGTGCTGAAGGAGGCGACACCGTTCTGTAACCAGCACCTTGTTATATCAGATTTGACAGGACCATCCACAGCCTGGTGTCAGGCTCCAGGCCGTGCTGAAGGAGGCGACACCGTTCTGTAACCAGCTCCTTGTTATATCAGATTTGACAGGACCATCCACAGCCTGGTGTCAGGCTCCAGGCCGTGCTGAAGGAGGCTACACCGTTCTGTAACCAGCTCCTTGTTATATCAGATTTGACAGGACCATCCACAGCATGGTGTCAGGCTCCAGGCCGTGCTGAAGGAGGAGACACCGTTCTGTAACCAGCTCCTTGTTATATCAGATTTGACAGGACCATCCACAGCCTGGTGTCAGACTCCAGGCCGTGCTGAAGGAGGCAACACCGTTCTGTAACAATCTCCTTGTTATATCAGATTTGTCAGGACCATCCACAGCCTGGTGTCAGGCTCCAGGCCGTGCTGAAGGAGGTGACACCGTTCTGTAACCAGCTCCTTGTTGTATCAGATTTGACAGCACCATCCACAGCCTGGTGTCGGGCTCCAGGCCGTGCTGAAGGAGGCGACACCATTCTGTAACCAGCACCTTATTGTAGCAGATTTGACAGGACCATCCACAGCCTGCTGTCAGGCTCCAGGCCGTGCTGAAGGAGGCGACATCGTTCTGTAACCAGCTCTTGTTATATCAAATTTGACAGGACCATCCACAGCCTGGTGTCAGGCTCCAGGCCGTGCTGAAGGAGGCGACACCGTTCTGTAACTTGCTCCTTGTTATATCAGATTTGACAGGACCATCCAAAGCCTGGTGTCAGGCTCCAGGCCGTGCTGAAGGAGGCGACACCGTTCTGCAACCAGCTCCTTGTTGTATCAGATTTGACAGGACCATCCACAGCCTGGTGTAAGTCTCCAGGCCGTGCTGAAGGAGGCGACACCGTTCTGTAACCAGCTCCTTGTTATATCAGATTTGACAGGACCATCCACAGCCTGGTGTCAGGCTCCAGGCCGTACTGAAGGAGGTGACACCGTTCTGTAACCAGCTCCTTGTTATATCAGATTTTACAGGACCATCCACAGCCGGGTGTCAGGCTCCAGGCCGTGCTGAAGGAGGCGACACCTTTCTGTAACCAGCTCCTTGTTATATCAGATTTGACAGGACCATCCACAGTCTGGTGTCAGGCTCCAGGCCGTGCTGAAGGAGGCGACACCGTTCTGTAACCAGCTCCTTGTTTTATCTGGTTTGACAGGACCATCCACAGCCTGGTGTCAGTCTCCAGGCCGTGCTGAAGGAGGCGACACCGTTCTGTAACCAGCTCCTTGTTATATCAGATTTGACAGGACCATCCACAGCCTGGTGTCAGTCTCCAGGCCGTGCTGAAGGAGGCGACACCGTTCTGTAACCAGCTCCTTGTTATATCAGATTTGACAGGACCATCCACAGCCTGGTGTCAGGCTCCAGGCCGTGCTGAAGGAGGCGACACCGTTCTGTAACCAGCTCCTTGTTGTATCAGATTTTACAGGACCATCCACAGCCTGGTGTCAGGCTCCAGGCCGTGCTGAAGGAGGCGACACCGTTCTGTAACCAGCTCCTTGTTGTATCAGATTTGACAGGACCATCCACAGTCTGGTGTCAGGCTCCAGGCCGTGCTGAAGGAGGCGACACTGTTCTGTAACCAGCTCCTTGTTATATCAGGTTTGACAGGACCATCCACAGCCTGGTGTCAGGCTCCAGGGCGTGCTGAAGGAGGCGACACCGTTCTGTAACCAGCTCCTTGTTATATCAGGTTTGACAGGACCATCCACAGCCTGGTGTCAGGCTCCAGGCCATGCTGAAGGAGGCGACACCGTTCTGTAACCAGCTCCTTGTTATATCAGATTTGACAGGACCATCCACAGCCTGGTGTCAGGCTCCAGGCCGTGCTGAAGGAGGCTACACCGTTCTGTAACCAGCTCCTTGTTGTATCAGATTTGACAGCACCATCCACAGCCTGGTGTCGGGCTCCAGGCCGTGCTGAAGGAGGCGACACCATTCTGTAACCAGCACCTTATTGTAGCAGATTTGACAGGACCATCCACAGCCTGCTGTCAGGCTCCAGGCCGTGCTGAAGGAGGCGACATCGTTCTGTAACCAGCTCTTGTTATATCAAATTTGACAGGACCATCCACAGCCTGGTGTCAGGCTCCAGGCCGTGCTGAAGGAGGCGACACCGTTCTGTAACTTGCTCCTTGTTATATCAGATTTGACAGGACCATCCAAAGCCTGGTGTCAGGCTCCAGGCCGTGCTGAAGGAGGCGACACCGTTCTGCAACCAGCTCCTGGTTGTATCAGATTTGACAGGACCATCCACAGCCTGGTGTAAGTCTCCATGCCGTGCTGAAGGAGGCGACACCGTTCTGTAACCAGCTCCTTGTTATATCAGATTTGACAGGACCATCCACAGCCTGGTGTCAGGCTCCAGGCCGTACTGAAGGAGGTGACACCGTTCTGTAACCAGCTCCTTGTTATATCAGATTTTACAGGACCATCCACAGCCGGGTGTCAGGCTCCAGGCCGTGCTGAAGGAGGCGACACCTTTCTGTAACCAGCTCCTTGTTATATCAGATTTGACAGGACCATCCACAGTCTGGTGTCAGGCTCCAGGCCGTGCTGAAGGAGGCGACACCGTTCTGTAACCAGCTCCTTGTTATATCTGGTTTGACAGGACCATCCACAGCCTGGTGTCAGTCTCCAGGCCGTGCTGAAGGAGGCGACACCGTTCTGTAACCAGCTCCTTGTTATATCAGATTTGACAGGACCATCCACAGCCTGGTGTCAGTCTCCAGGCCGTGCTGAAGGAGGCGACACCGTTCTGTAACCAGCTCCTTGTTATATCAGATTTGACAGGACCATCCACAGCCTGGTGTCAGGCTCCAGGCCGTGCTGAAGGAGGCGACACCGTTCTGTAACCAGCTCCTTGTTGTATCAGATTTTACAGGACCATCCACAGCCTGGTGTCAGGCTCCAGGCCGTGCTGAAGGAGGCGACACCGTTCTGTAACCAGCTCCTTGTTGTATCAGATTTGACAGGACCATCCACAGTCTGGTGTCAGGCTCCAGGCCGTGCTGAAGGAGGCGACACTGTTCTGTAACCAGCTCCTTGTTATATCAGGTTTGACAGGACCATCCACAGCCTGGTGTCAGGCTCCAGGGCGTGCTGAAGGAGGCGACACCGTTCTGTAACCAGCTCCTTGTTATATCAGGTTTGACAGGACCATCCACAGCCTGGTGTCAGGCTCCAGGCCGTGCTGAAGGAGGCGACACCGTTCTGTAACCAGCTCCTTGTTATATCAGATTTGACAGGACCATCCACAGCCTGGTGTCAGGCTCCAGGCCGTGCTGAAGGAGGCGACACCGTTCTGTAACCAGCTCCTTGTTATATCAGATTTGACAGGACCATCCACAGCCTGGTATCAGGCTCCAGGCCGTGCTGAAGGAGGCGACACCGTTCTGTAACCAGCTCCTTGTTATATCAGATTTGACAGGACCATCCACAGCTGGTGTCAGGCTCCAGGCCGTGCTGAAGGAGGCGACACCGTTCTGTAACAATCTCCTTGTTATATCAGATTTGACAGGACCATCCACAGCCTGGTGTCAGGCTCCAGGCCGTGCTGAAGGAGGCGACACCGTTCTGTAACCAGCTCCTTGTTGTATCAGATTTTACAGGACCATCCACAGCCTGGTGTCAGGCTCCAGGCCGTGCTGAAGGAGGCGATACCGTTCTGTAACCAGCTCCTTGTTGTATCAGATTTGACAGGACCATCCACAGCCTGGTGTCAGGCTCCAGGCCGTGCTGAAGGCGGTGACACCGTTCTGTAACCAGCTCCTTGTTATATCAGATTTTACAGGACCATCCACAGCCTGGTGTCAGGCTCCTGTCCGTGCTTAAGGAGGTGACACCGTTCTGTAACCAGCACCTTGTTATATCAGATTTGACAGGACCATCCACAGCCTGGTGTAAGGCTCCAGGTCGTGCTGAAGGAGGAGACACCGCTCTGTAAACAGCTCCTTGTTATATCAGATTTGACAGGACCACCCACAGCCTGGTGTCAGGCTCCAGGCCGTGCTGAAGGAGGCGACACCGTTCTGTAACCAGCTCCTTGTTGTATCAGATTTGACAGGACCATCCACAGCCTGGTGTCAGGCTCCAGGCCGTGCTGAAGGAGGCAACCCCGTTCTGCAACGAGCACCGTGTTATATCATATTTGACAGGACCATCCACAGCCTGGTGTCAGGCTCCAGGCCGTGCTGAAGGAGGCGACACCGTTCTGTAACCAGCACCTTGTTGTAGCAGATTTGACAGGACCATCCACAGCCTGGTGTCAAGCTCCAGGCCGTGCTGAAGGAGGCGACACCGTTCTGTAACCAGCTCCTTGTTATATCAAATTTGACAGGACCATCCACAGCCTGGTGTCAGGCTCCAGGCCGTGCTGAAGGAGGCGACACCGTTCTGTAACCAGCTCCGTGTTATTTCAGATTTGACAGGACCATCCACAGACTGGTGTCAGGCTCCAGGCCCTGCTGAAGGAGGCGACACCATTCTGTAACCAGCTCCTTGTTATATCAGATTTGACAGGACCATCCACAGCCTGGGATCAGGATCCAGGCCGTGCTGAAGGAGGCGACACCGTTCTGTAACTATCACCTTGTTATATCAGATTTGACAGGACAATCCACAGCCTGGTGTCAGGCTCCAGGCCGTGCTGAAGGAGGCGAAACCGTTCTGTAACCAGCTCCCTGTTATATCAGATTTGACAGGACCATCCACAGCCTGGTGTCAGGCTCCAGGCCGTGCTGAAGGAGGCGACACCGTTCTGTAACCAGCTCCTTGTTGTATCAGATTTGACAGCACCATCCACAGCCTGGTGTCAGGCTCCAGGCCGTGCTGAAGGAGGCGACACCGTTCTGTAACCAGCTCATTGTTGTATCAGATTTGACAGGACCGTCCACAGCCTGGTGTCAGGCTCCAGGCCGTGCTGAAGGAGGCAACCCCGTTCTGCAACGAGCACCGTGCTATATCAGATTTGACAGGACCATCCACAGCCTGGTGTCAGGCTCCAGGCCGTGCTGAAGGAGGCGACACCGTTCTGTAACCAGCACCTTGTTGTAGCAGATTTGACAGGACCATCCACAGCCTGGTGTCAGGCTCCAGGCCGTGCTGAAGGAGGCGACACCGTTCTGTAACCAGCTCCTTGTTATATCAAATTTGACAGGACCATCCACAGCCTGGTGTCAGGCTCCAGGCCGTGCTGAAGGAGGCGACACCGTTCTGTAACAAGCTCCGTGTTATTTCAGATTTGACAGGACCATCCACAGACTGGTGTCAGGTTCCAGGCCCTGCTGAAGGAGGCGACACCGTTCTGTAACCTGCTCCTTGTTATATCAGATATGACAGGACCATCCACAGCCTGGTGTCAGGCTCCAGGCCGTGATGAAGGAGGCGACACCATTCTGTAACCTGCTCCTTGTTATATCAGATTTGACAGGACCACCCACAGCCTCGTGTCAGGCTCCAGGCCGTGCTGAAGGAGGCGACACCGTTCTGTAACCAGCTCCTTGTTATATCAGATTTGACTGGCCCATCCACAGCCTGGTGTCAGGCTCCAGGCCGTGCTGAAGGAGGCGACACCGTTCTGTAACCAGCACCTTGTTATATCAGATTTGACAGGACCATCCACAGCCTGGTGTCAGGCTCCAGGCTGTGCTGAAGGAGGCGACACCGTTCTGTAACCAGTGCCTTGTTGTATCAGATTTGACAGGGCCATCCACAGCCTGGTGTCAGGCTCCAGGCCGTGCTGAAGGAGGCGACACCGTTCTGTAACCAGCTCCTTGTTATATCAGATTTGACAGGACCATCCACAGCATGGTGTCAGGCTCCAGGCCGTGCTGAAGGAGGCGACACCTTTCTGTAACCAGCTCCTTGTTATATCAGATTTGACACGCCCATCCACAGCCTGGTGTCAGGCTCCAGGCCGTGCCGAAGGAGGTGACACCGTTCTGTAACCATCTCCATGTTGTATCAGATTTGACAGGAACCACAGCCTGGTGTCAGGCTCCAGGCCGTGCTGAAGGAGGCGACACCGTTCTGTAACCAGCACCTTGTTATATCAGATTTGACAGGACCATCCACAGCCTGGTGTCAGGCTCCAGGCCATGGTGAAGGAGGTGACACCGTTCTGTAACCAGCTCCTTGATATATCAGATTTGACAGGACCATCCACAGCCTGGTGTCAGGCTCCAGGCCGTGTTGAAGGAGGCGACACCGTTCTGTAACCAGCTCCTTGTTATATCAGATTTGACAGGACCATCCACAGCCTGGTGTCAGGCTCCAGGCCTTGCTGAAGGAGGCGACACCGTTCTGTAATCAGCTCCTTGTTATATCAGATTTGACAGGACCTTCCACAGCCTGGTGTCAGGCTCCAGGCCGTGCTGAAGGAGGCGACACCGTTCTGTAATCAGCTCCTTGTTGTATCAGATTTGACAGCACCATCCACAGCCTGGTGTCAGGCTCCAGGCCTTGCTGAAGGAGGCGACACCGTTCTGTAACCAGCTCCTTGTTGTATCAAATTAGACAGTACCATCCACAGCCTGGTGTCAGGCTCCAGGCCGTGCTGAAGGAGGCGACACAGTTCTGTAACCAGCTCCTTGTTGTATCAGATTTGACAGGACCATCCACAGCCTGGTGTCAGGCTCCAGGCCGTGCTGAAGGAGGCGACACCGTTCTGTAACCAGCTCCTTGTTGTATCAGATTTGACAGGACCATCCACAGCCTGGTGTCAGGCTCCAGGCTGTGCTGAAGGAGGTGACACCGTTCTGTAACCAGCTCCTTGTTATACCAGATTTGACATGACCATCCACAGCCTGGTGTCAGGCTCCAGGCCGTGCTGAAGGAGGTGACACCGTTCTGTAACCAGCACCTTGTTATATCAGATTTGACAGGACCATCCACAGCCTAGTGTCAGGCTCCAGTCCGTGCTGAAGGAGGCGACACCGTTCTGTATCCAGCTCCTTGTTTTATCAGATTTGACAGGACCATCCACAGCCTGGTGTCAGGCTCCAGGCCGTGCTGAAGGAGGCGACACCGTTCTGCAACCAGCTCCTTGTTGTATCAGATTTGACAGGACCATCCACAGCCTGGTGTCAGGCTCCAGGCCGTGCTGAAGGAGGCAACCCCGTTCTGCAACGAGCACCGTGTTATATCAGATTTGACAGGACCATGCACAGCCTGGTGTCAGGCTCCAGGCCCTGCTGAAGGAGGCGACACCGTTCTGTAACCAGCTCCTTGTTATATCAGATTTGACAGGACCTTCCACAGCCTGGTGTCAGGCTCCAGGCCGTGCTGAAGGAGGCGACACCGTTCTGTAATCAGCTCCTTGTTGTATCAGATTTGACAGGACCATCCACAGCCTGGTGTCAGGCTTCAGGCCGTGCTGAAGGAGACGACACCGTTCTGTAACCAGCTCCTTGTTATATCTGGTTTGACAGGACCATCCACAGCCTGGTGTCAGTCTCCAGGCCGTGCTGAAGGAGGCGACACCGTTCTGTAACCAGCTCCTTGTTATATCAGATTTGACAGGACCATCCACAGCCTGGTGTCAGTCTCCAGGCCGTGCTGAAGGAGGCGACACCGTTCTGTAACCAGCTCCTTGTTATATCAGATTTGACAGGACCATCCACAGCCTGGTGTCAGGCTCCAGGCCGTGCTGAAGGAGGCGACACCGTTCTGTAACCAGCTCCTTGTTGTATCAGATTTTACAGGACCATCCACAGCCTGGTGTCAGGCTCCAGGCCGTGCTGAAGGAGGCGACACCGTTCTGTAACCAGCTCCTTGTTGTATCAGATTTGACAGGACCATCCACAGTCTGGTGTCAGGCTCCAGGCCGTGCTGAAGGAGGCGACACTGTTCTGTAACCAGCTCCTTGTTATATCAGGTTTGACAGGACCATCCACAGCCTGGTGTCAGGCTCCAGGGCGTGCTGAAGGAGGCGACACCGTTCTGTAACCAGCTCCTTGTTATATCAGGTTTGACAGGACCATCCACAGCCTGGTGTCAGGCTCCAGGCCGTGCTGAAGGAGGCGACACCGTTCTGTAACCAGCTCCTTGTTATATCAGATTTGACAGGACCATCCACAGCCTGGTGTCAGGCTCCAGGCTGTGCTGAAGGAGGCGACACCGTTCTGTAACCAGCTCCTTGTTATATCAGATTTGACAGGACCATCCACAGCCTGGTGTCAGGCTCCAGGCCGTGCTGAAGGAGGCGACACCGTTCTGTAACCAGCTCCTTGTTATATCAGATTTGACAGGACCATCCACAGCCTGGTGTCAGGCTCCAGGCCGTGCTGAAGGAGGCGACACCGTTCTGTAACAATCTCCTTGTTATATCAGATTTGACAGGACCATCCACAGCCTGGTGTCAGGCTCCAGGCCGTGCTGAAGGAGGCGACACCGTTCTGTAACCAGCTCCTTGTTGTATCAGATTTTACAGGACCATCCACAGCCTGGTGTCAGGCTCCAGGCCGTGCTGAAGGAGGCGACACCGTTCTGTAACCAGCTCCTTGTTGTATCAGATTTGACAGGACCATCCACAGCCTGGTGTCAGGCTCCAGGCCGTGCTGAAGGCGGTGACACCGTTCTGTAACCAGCTCCTTGTTATATCAGATTTTACAGGACCATCCACAGCCTGGTGTCAGGCTCCTGTCCGTGCTTAAGGAGGTGACACCGTTCTGTAACCAGCACCTTGTTATATCAGATTTGACAGGACCATCCACAGCCTGGTGTCAGGCTCCAGGTCGTGCTGAAGGAGGCGACACCGCTCTGTAAACAGCTCCTTGTTATATCAGATTTGACAGGACCACCCACAGCCTGGTGTCAGGCTCCAGGCCGTGCTGAAGGAGGCGACACCGTTCTGTAACCAGCTCCTTGTTGTATCAGATTTGACAGGACCATCCACAGCCTGGTGTCAGGCTCCAGGCGGTGCTGAAGGAGGCAACCCCGTTCTGCAACGAGCACCGTGTTATATCATATTTGACAGGACCATCCACAGCCTGGTGTCAGGCTCCAGGCCGTGCTGAAGGAGGCGACACCGTTCTGTAACCAGCACCTTGTTGTAGCAGATTTGACAGGACCATCCACAGCCTGGTGTCAAGCTCCAGGCCGTGCTGAAGGAGGCGACACCGTTCTGTAACCAGCTCCTTGTTATATCAAATTTGACAGGACCATCCACAGCCTGGTGTCAGGCTCCAGGCCGTGCTGAAGGAGGCGACACCGTTCTGTAACCAGCTCCGTGTTATTTCAGATTTGACAGGACCATCCACAGACTGGTGTCAGGCTCCAGGCCCTGCTGAAGGAGGCGACACCATTCTGTAACCAGCTCCTTGTTATATCAGATTTGACAGGACCATCCACAGCCTGGGATCAGGATCCAGGCCGTGCTGAAGGAGGCGACACCGTTCTGTAACTATCACCTTGTTATATCAGATTTGACAGGACAATCCACAGCCTGGTGTCAGGCTCCAGGCCGTGCTGAAGGAGGCGAAACCGTTCTGTAACCAGCTCCCTGTTATATCAGATTTGACAGGACCATCCACAGCCTGGTGTCAGGCTCCAGGCCGTGCTGAAGGAGGCGACACCGTTCTGTAACCAGCTCCTTGTTGTATCAGATTTGACAGCACCATCCACAGCCTGGTGTCAGGCTCCAGGCCGTGCTGAAGGAGGCGACACCGTTCTGTAACCAGCTCATTGTTGTATCAGATTTGACAGGACCGTCCACAGCCTGGTGTCAGGCTCCAGGCCGTGCTGAAGGAGGCAACCCCGTTCTGCAACGAGCACCGTGCTATATCAGATTTGACAGGACCATCCACAGCCTGGTGTCAGGCTCCAGGCCGTGCTGAAGGAGGCGACACCGTTCTGTAACCAGCACCTTGTTGTAGCAGATTTGACAGGACCATCCACAGCCTGGTGTCAGGCTCCAGGCCGTGCTGAAGGAGGCGACACCGTTCTGTAACCAGCTCCTTGTTATATCAAATTTGACAGGACCATCCACAGCCTGGTGTCAGGCTCCAGGCCGTGCTGAAGGAGGCGACACCGTTCTGTAACAAGCTCCGTGTTATTTCAGATTTGACAGGACCATCCACAGACTGGTGTCAGGTTCCAGGCCCTGCTGAAGGAGGCGACACCGTTCTGTAACCTGCTCCTTGTTATATCAGATATGACAGGACCATCCACAGCCTGGTGTCAGGCTCCAGGCCGTGATGAAGGAGGCGACACCATTCTGTAACCTGCTCCTTGTTATATCAGATTTGACAGGACCACCCACAGCCTCGTGTCAGGCTCCAGGCCGTGCTGAAGGAGGCGACACCGTTCTGTAACCAGCTCCTTGTTATATCAGATTTGACTGGCCCATCCACAGCCTGGTGTCAGGCTCCAGGCCGTGCTGAAGGAGGCGACACCGTTCTGTAACCAGCACCTTGTTATATCAGATTTGACAGGACCATCCACAGCCTGGTGTCAGGCTCCAGGCTGTGCTGAAGGAGGCGACACCGTTCTGTAACCAGTGCCTTGTTGTATCAGATTTGACAGGGCCATCCACAGCCTGGTGTCAGGCTCCAGGCCGTGCTGAAGGAGGCGACACCTTTCTGTAACCAGCTCCTTGTTATATCAGATTTGACCCGCCCATCCACAGCCTGGTGTCAGGCTCCAGGCCGTGCCGAAGGAGGTGACACCGTTCTGTAACCATCTCCATGTTGTATCAGATTTGACAGGAACCACAGCCTGGTGTCAGGCTCCAGGCCGTGCTGAAGGAGGCGACACCGTTCTGTAACCAGCACCTTGTTATATCAGATTTGACAGGACCATCCACAGCCTGGTGTCAGGCTCCAGGCCATGGTGAAGGAGGTGACACCGTTCTGTAACCAGCTCCTTGATATATCAGATTTGACAGGACCATCCACAGCCTGGTGTCAGGCTCCAGGCCGTGTTGAAGGAGGCGACACCGTTCTGTAACCAGCTCCTTGTTATATCAGATTTGACAGGACCATCCACAGCCTGGTGTCAGGCTCCAGGCCTTGCTGAAGGAGGCGACACCGTTCTGTAACCAGCTCCTTGTTATATCAGATTTGACAGGACCTTCCACAGCCTGGTGTCAGGCTCCAGGCCGTGCTGAAGGAGGCGACACCGTTCTGTAATCAGCTCCTTGTTGTATCAGATTTGACAGCACCATCCACAGCCTGGTGTCAGGCTCCAGGCCTTGCTGAAGGAGGCGACACCGTTCTGTAACCAGCTCCTTGTTGTATCAAATTAGACAGTACCATCCACAGCCTGGTGTCAGGCTCCAGGCCGTGCTGAAGGAGGCGACACAGTTCTGTAACCAGCTCCTTGTTGTATCAGATTTGACAGGACCATCCACAGCCTGGTGTCAGGCTCCAGGCCGTGCTGAAGGAGGCGACACCGTTCTGTAACCAGCTCCTTGTTGTATCAGATTTGACAGGACCATCCACAGCCTGGTGTCAGGCTCCAGGCTGTGCTGAAGGAGGTGACACCGTTCTGTAACCAGCTCCTTGTTATACCAGATTTGACATGACCATCCACAGCCTGGTGTCAGGCTCCAGGCCGTGCTGAAGGAGGTGACACCGTTCTGTAACCAGCACCTTGTTATATCAGATTTGACAGGACCATCCACAGCCTAGTGTCAGGCTCCAGTCCGTGCTGAAGGAGGCGACACCGTTCTGTATCCAGCTCCTTGTTATATCAGATTTGACAGGACCATCCACAGCCTGGTGTCAGGCTCCAGGCCGTGCTGAAGGAGGCGACACCGTTCTGCAACCAGCTCCTTGTTGTATCAGATTTGACAGGACCATCCACAGCCTGGTGTCAGGCTCCAGGCCGTGCTGAAGGAGGCAACCCCGTTCTGCAACGTGCACCGTGTTATATCAGATTTGACAGGACCATGCACAGCCTGGTGTCAGGCTCCAGGCCCTGCTGAAGGAGGCGACACCGTTCTGTAACCAGCTCCTTGTTATATCAGATTTGACAGGACCATCCACAGCCTGGTGTCAGGCTCCAGGCCGTGCTGAAGGAGGCAACACCGTTCTGTAACCAGCTCCTTGTTGTATCAGATTTGACAGGACCATCCACAGCCTGGTGTCAGGCTCCAGGCCGTGCTGAAGGAGGCGACACCGTTCTGTAACCAGCACCTTGTTATATCAGATTTGACAGGACCATCCACAGCCTGGTGTCAGGCTCCAGGCCGTGCTGAAGGAGGCGACACCGTTCTGTAACCAGCTCCTTGTTATATCAGATTTGACAGGACCATCCACAGCCTGGTGTCAGGCTCCAGGCCGTGCTGAAGGAGGCGACACCGTTCTGTAACCAGCTCCTTGTTATATCAGATTTGACAGGACCATCCACAGCATGGTGTCAGGCTCCAGGCCGTGCTGAAGGAGGAGACACCGTTCTGTAACCAGCTCCTTGTTATTTCAGATTTGACAGGACCATCCACAGCCTGGTGTCAGACTCCAGGCCGTGCTGAAGGAGGCAACACCGTTCTGTAACAGTCTCCTTGTTATATCAGATTTGTCAGGACCATCCACAGCCTGGTATCAGGCTCCAGGCCCTGCTGAAGGAGGTGACACCGTTCTGTAACCAGCTCCTTGTTGTATCAGATTTGACAGCACCATCCACAGCCTGGTGTCGGGCTCCAGGCCGTGCTGAAGGAGGCGACACCATTCTGTAACCAGCACCTTATTGTAGCAGATTTGACAGGACCATCCACAGCCTGCTGTCAGGCTCCAGGCCGTGCTGAAGGAGGCGACATCGTTCTGTAACCAGCTCTTGTTATATCAAATTTGACAGGACCATCCACAGCCTGGTGTCAGGCTCCAGGCCGTGCTGAAGGAGGCGACACCGTTCTGTATCCTGATCCTTGTTCTATCAGATTTGACAGGCCCATCCACAGCCTGGTGTCAGGCTCCAGGCCGTGCTGAAGGAGGCGATACCGTTCTGTAACCAGCTCCTTGTTATATCAGATTTGACAGGACCATCCACAGCCTGATGTCAGGCTCCAGGCCGTGCTGAAGGAGGCGACACCGTTCTGTAACAATCTCCTTGTTATATCAGATTTGTCAGGACCATCCACAGCCTGGTGTCAGGCTCCAGGCCGTGCTGAAGGAGGCGACACCGTTCTGTAACCAGCTCCTTGTTGTATCAGATTTGACAGGACCATCCACAGCCTGGTGTCAGGCTCCAGGCCGTGCTGAAGGAGGCGACACCGTTATGTAACCTGCTCCTTGTTATATCAGATTTGACAGGACCATCCACAGCCTGGTGTCAGGCTCCAGGCCGTGCTGAAGGAGGCGACACCGTTCTGTAACCAGCTCCTGGTTATATCAGATTTGACAGGACCATCCACAGCCTGGTGTCAGGCTCCAGGCCGTGCTGAAAGAGGCGACACCGTTCTGTAACCAGCTCCTTGTTATATCAGATTTGACAGGACCATCCACAGTCTGGTGTCAGGCTCCAGGCCGAGCTGAAGGAGGTGACACCATTCTGTAACCAGCACCTTGTTATATCAGATTTGACAGGACCATCCACAGCCTGGTCTCAGGCTCCAGGCCGTGCTGAAGGAGGCGACACCATTCTGTAACCTGATCCTTGTTATATCAGATTTGACAGGACCATCCACAGCCTGGTGTCATTCTCCAGGCCGTGCTGAAGGAGGCGACACCGTTTTGTAACCAGCTCTTTGTTGTATCAGATTTGACAGGACCATCCACAGCCTGGTGTCAGGTTACAGGCCGTGCTGTAGGAGGCGACACTGTTCTGTAACCAGAACCTTGTTATATCAGATTTGACAGCACCATCCACAGCCTGGTGTCGGGCTCCAGGCCGTGCTGAAGGAGGCGACACCGTTCTGTAACCAGCTCCTTGTTGTATCAGATTTTACAGGACCATCCACAGCCTGGTGTCAGGCTCCAGGCCGTGCTGAAGGAGGCGACACCGTTCTGTAACCAGCACCTTATTGTAGCAGATTTGACAGGACCATCCACAGCCTGCTGTCAGGCTCCAGGCCGTGCTGAAGGAGGCGACACCGTTCTGTAACCAGCTCTTGTTATATCAAATTGGACAGGACCATCCACAGCCTGGTGTCAAGCTCCAGGCCGTGCTGAAGGAGGTGACACCGTTCTGTAACTAGCTCCTTGTTATATCAGATTTGACAGGACCATCCACAGCCTGGTGTCAGGCTCCAGGCCGTGCTGAAGGAGGTTACACCGTTCTGTAACCAGCTCCTTGTTATATCAGATTTGACAGGACCATCCACAGCCTGGTGTCAGGCTCCAGGCCGTGCTGAAGGAGGTGACACCGTTCTGTAACCAGCACCTTGTTGTAGCAGATTTGACAGGACCATCCACAGCCTGGTGTCAAGCTCCAGGCCGTGCTGAAGGAGGCGACACCGTTCTGTAACCAGCTCCTTGTTATATCAAATTTGACAGGACCATCCACAGCCTGGTGTCAGGCTCCAGGCCGTGCTGAAGGAGGCGACACCGTTCTGTAACCAGCTCCGTGTTATTTCAGATTTGACAGGACCATCCACAGACTGGTGTCAGGCTCCAGGCCCTGCTGAAGGAGGCGACACCATTCTGTAACCAGCTCCTTGTTATATCAGATTTGACAGGACCATCCACAGCCTGGGATCAGGATCCAGGCCGTGCTGAAGGAGGCGACACCGTTCTGTAACTATCACCTTGTTATATCAGATTTGACAGGACAATCCACAGCCTGGTGTCAGGCTCCAGGCCGTGCTGAAGGAGGCGAAACCGTTCTGTAACCAGCTCCCTGTTATATCAGATTTGACAGGACCATCCACAGCCTGGTGTCAGGCTCCAGGCCGTGCTGAAGGAGGCGACACCGTTCTGTAACCAGCTCCTTGTTGTATCAGATTTGACAGCACCATCCACAGCCTGGTGTCAGGCTCCAGGCCGTGCTGAAGGAGGCGACACCGTTCTGTAACCAGCTCATTGTTGTATCAGATTTGACAGGACCGTCCACAGCCTGGTGTCAGGCTCCAGGCCGTGCTGAAGGAGGCAACCCCGTTCTGCAACGAGCACCGTGCTATATCAGATTTGACAGGACCATCCACAGCCTGGTGTCAGGCTCCAGGCCGTGCTGAAGGAGGCGACACCGTTCTGTAACCAGCACCTTGTTGTAGCAGATTTGACAGGACCATCCACAGCCTGGTGTCAGGCTCCAGGCCGTGCTGAAGGAGGCGACACCGTTCTGTAACCAGCTCCTTGTTATATCAAATTTGACAGGACCATCCACAGCCTGGTGTCAGGCTCCAGGCCGTGCTGAAGGAGGCGACACCGTTCTGTAACAAGCTCCGTGTTATTTCAGATTTGACAGGACCATCCACAGACTGGTGTCAGGTTCCAGGCCCTGCTGAAGGAGGCGACACCGTTCTGTAACCTGCTCCTTGTTATATCAGATATGACAGGACCATCCACAGCCTGGTGTCAGGCTCCAGGCCGTGATGAAGGAGGCGACACCATTCTGTAACCTGCTCCTTGTTATATCAGATTTGACAGGACCACCCACAGCCTCGTGTCAGGCTCCAGGCCGTGCTGAAGGAGGCGACACCGTTCTGTAACCAGCTCCTTGTTATATCAGATTTGACTGGCCCATCCACAGCCTGGTGTCAGGCTCCAGGCCGTGCTGAAGGAGGCGACACCGTTCTGTAACCAGCACCTTGTTATATCAGATTTGACAGGACCATCCACAGCCTGGTGTCAGGCTCCAGGCTGTGCTGAAGGAGGCGACACCGTTCTGTAACCAGTGCCTTGTTGTATCAGATTTGACAGGGCCATCCACAGCCTGGTGTCAGGCTCCAGGCCGTGCTGAAGGAGGCGACACCTTTCTGTAACCAGCTCCTTGTTATATCAGATTTGACCCGCCCATCCACAGCCTGGTGTCAGGCTCCAGGCCGTGCCGAAGGAGGTGACACCGTTCTGTAACCATCTCCATGTTGTATCAGATTTGACAGGAACCACAGCCTGGTGTCAGGCTCCAGGCCGTGCTGAAGGAGGCGACACCGTTCTGTAACCAGCACCTTGTTATATCAGATTTGACAGGACCATCCACAGCCTGGTGTCAGGCTCCAGGCCATGGTGAAGGAGGTGACACCGTTCTGTAACCAGCTCCTTGATATATCAGATTTGACAGGACCATCCACAGCCTGGTGTCAGGCTCCAGGCCGTGTTGAAGGAGGCGACACCGTTCTGTAACCAGCTCCTTGTTATATCAGATTTGACAGGACCATCCACAGCCTGGTGTCAGGCTCCAGGCCTTGCTGAAGGAGGCGACACCGTTCTGTAACCAGCTCCTTGTTATATCAGATTTGACAGGACCTTCCACAGCCTGGTGTCAGGCTCCAGGCCGTGCTGAAGGAGGCGACACCGTTCTGTAATCAGCTCCTTGTTGTATCAGATTTGACAGCACCATCCACAGCCTGGTGTCAGGCTCCAGGCCTTGCTGAAGGAGGCGACACCGTTCTGTAACCAGCTCCTTGTTGTATCAAATTAGACAGTACCATCCACAGCCTGGTGTCAGGCTCCAGGCCGTGCTGAAGGAGGCGACACAGTTCTGTAACCAGCTCCTTGTTGTATCAGATTTGACAGGACCATCCACAGCCTGGTGTCAGGCTCCAGGCCGTGCTGAAGGAGGCGACACCGTTCTGTAACCAGCTCCTTGTTGTATCAGATTTGACAGGACCATCCACAGCCTGGTGTCAGGCTCCAGGCTGTGCTGAAGGAGGTGACACCGTTCTGTAACCAGCTCCTTGTTATACCAGATTTGACATGACCATCCACAGCCTGGTGTCAGGCTCCAGGCCGTGCTGAAGGAGGTGACACCGTTCTGTAACCAGCACCTTGTTATATCAGATTTGACAGGACCATCCACAGCCTAGTGTCAGGCTCCAGTCCGTGCTGAAGGAGGCGACACCGTTCTGTATCCAGCTCCTTGTTATATCAGATTTGACAGGACCATCCACAGCCTGGTGTCAGGCTCCAGGCCGTGCTGAAGGAGGCGACACCGTTCTGCAACCAGCTCCTTGTTGTATCAGATTTGACAGGACCATCCACAGCCTGGTGTCAGGCTCCAGGCCGTGCTGAAGGAGGCAACCCCGTTCTGCAACGTGCACCGTGTTATATCAGATTTGACAGGACCATGCACAGCCTGGTGTCAGGCTCCAGGCCCTGCTGAAGGAGGCGACACCGTTCTGTAACCAGCTCCTTGTTATATCAGATTTGACAGGACCATCCACAGCCTGGTGTCAGGCTCCAGGCCGTGCTGAAGGAGGCAACACCGTTCTGTAACCAGCTCCTTGTTGTATCAGATTTGACAGGACCATCCACAGCCTGGTGTCAGGCTCCAGGCCGTGCTGAAGGAGGCGACACCGTTCTGTAACCAGCACCTTGTTATATCAGATTTGACAGGACCATCCACAGCCTGGTGTCAGGCTCCAGGCCGTGCTGAAGGAGGCGACACCGTTCTGTAACCAGCTCCTTGTTATATCAGATTTGACAGGACCATCCACAGCCTGGTGTCAGGCTCCAGGCCGTGCTGAAGGAGGCGACACCGTTCTGTAACCAGCTCCTTGTTATATCAGATTTGACAGGACCATCCACAGCATGGTGTCAGGCTCCAGGCCGTGCTGAAGGAGGAGACACCGTTCTGTAACCAGCTCCTTGTTATTTCAGATTTGACAGGACCATCCACAGCCTGGTGTCAGACTCCAGGCCGTGCTGAAGGAGGCAACACCGTTCTGTAACAGTCTCCTTGTTATATCAGATTTGTCAGGACCATCCACAGCCTGGTATCAGGCTCCAGGCCCTGCTGAAGGAGGTGACACCGTTCTGTAACCAGCTCCTTGTTGTATCAGATTTGACAGCACCATCCACAGCCTGGTGTCGGGCTCCAGGCCGTGCTGAAGGAGGCGACACCATTCTGTAACCAGCACCTTATTGTAGCAGATTTGACAGGACCATCCACAGCCTGCTGTCAGGCTCCAGGCCGTGCTGAAGGAGGCGACATCGTTCTGTAACCAGCTCTTGTTATATCAAATTTGACAGGACCATCCACAGCCTGGTGTCAGGCTCCAGGCCGTGCTGAAGGAGGCGACACCGTTCTGTATCCTGATCCTTGTTCTATCAGATTTGACAGGCCCATCCACAGCCTGGTGTCAGGCTCCAGGCCGTGCTGAAGGAGGCGATACCGTTCTGTAACCAGCTCCTTGTTATATCAGATTTGACAGGACCATCCACAGCCTGATGTCAGGCTCCAGGCCGTGCTGAAGGAGGCGACACCGTTCTGTAACAATCTCCTTGTTATATCAGATTTGTCAGGACCATCCACAGCCTGGTGTCAGGCTCCAGGCCGTGCTGAAGGAGGCGACACCGTTCTGTAACCAGCTCCTTGTTGTATCAGATTTGACAGGACCATCCACAGCCTGGTGTCAGGCTCCAGGCCGTGCTGAAGGAGGCGACACCGTTATGTAACCTGCTCCTTGTTATATCAGATTTGACAGGACCATCCACAGCCTGGTGTCAGACTCCAGGCCGTGCTGAAGGAGGCAACACCGTTCTGTAACAGTCTCCTTGTTATATCAGATTTGTCAGGACCATCCACAGCCTGGTATCAGGCTCCAGGCCCTGCTGAAGGAGGTGACACCGTTCTGTAACCAGCTCCTTGTTGTATCAGATTTGACAGCACCATCCACAGCCTGGTGTCGGGCTCCAGGCCGTGCTGAAGGAGGCGACACCATTCTGTAACCAGCACCTTATTGTAGCAGATTTGACAGGACCATCCACAGCCTGCTGTCAGGCTCCAGGCCGTGCTGAAGGAGGCGACATCGTTCTGTAACCAGCTCTTGTTATATCAAATTTGACAGGACCATCCACAGCCTGGTGTCAGGCTCCAGGCCGTGCTGAAGGAGGCGACACCGTTCTGTATCCTGATCCTTGTTCTATCAGATTTGACAGGCCCATCCACAGCCTGGTGTCAGGCTCCAGGCCGTGCTGAAGGAGGCGATACCGTTCTGTAACCAGCTCCTTGTTATATCAGATTTGACAGGACCATCCACAGCCTGATGTCAGGCTCCAGGCCGTGCTGAAGGAGGCGACACCGTTCTGTAACAATCTCCTTGTTATATCAGATTTGTCAGGACCATCCACAGCCTGGTGTCAGGCTCCAGGCCGTGCTGAAGGAGGCGACACCGTTCTGTAACCAGCTCCTTGTTGTATCAGATTTGACAGGACCATCCACAGCCTGGTGTCAGGCTCCAGGCCGTGCTGAAGGAGGCGACACCGTTATGTAACCTGCTCCTTGTTATATCAGATTTGACAGGACCATCCACAGCCTGGTGTCAGACTCCAGGCCGTGCTGAAGGAGGCAACACCGTTCTGTAACAGTCTCCTTGTTATATCAGATTTGTCAGGACCATCCACAGCCTGGTATCAGGCTCCAGGCCCTGCTGAAGGAGGTGACACCGTTCTGTAACCAGCTCCTTGTTGTATCAGATTTGACAGCACCATCCACAGCCTGGTGTCGGGCTCCAGGCCGTGCTGAAGGAGGCGACACCATTCTGTAACCAGCACCTTATTGTAGCAGATTTGACAGGACCATCCACAGCCTGCTGTCAGGCTCCAGGCCGTGCTGAAGGAGGCGACATCGTTCTGTAACCAGCTCTTGTTATATCAAATTTGACAGGACCATCCACAGCCTGGTGTCAGGCTCCAGGCCGTGCTGAAGGAGGCGACACCGTTCTGTATCCTGATCCTTGTTCTATCAGATTTGACAGGCCCATCCACAGCCTGGTGTCAGGCTCCAGGCCGTGCTGAAGGAGGCGATACCGTTCTGTAACCAGCTCCTTGTTATATCAGATTTGACAGGACCATCCACAGCCTGATGTCAGGCTCCAGGCCGTGCTGAAGGAGGCGACACCGTTCTGTAACAATCTCCTTGTTATATCAGATTTGTCAGGACCATCCACAGCCTGGTGTCAGGCTCCAGGCCGTGCTGAAGGAGGCGACACCGTTCTGTAACCAGCTCCTTGTTGTATCAGATTTGACAGGACCATCCACAGCCTGGTGTCAGGCTCCAGGCCGTGCTGAAGGAGGCGACACCGTTATGTAACCTGCTCCTTGTTATATCAGATTTGACAGGACCATCCACAGCCTGGTGTCAGGCTCCAGGCCGTGCTGAAGGAGGCGACACCGATCTGTAACCAGCTCCTGGTTATATCAGATTTGACAGGACCATCCACAGCCTGGTGTCAGGCTCCAGGCCGTGCTGAAGGAGGCGACACCGTTCTGTAACCAGCTCCTTGTTATATCAGATTTGACAGGACCATCCACAGTCTGGTGTCAGGCTCCAGGCCGAGCTGAAGGAGGTGACACCATTCTGTAACCAGCACCTTGTTATATCAGATTTGACAGGACCATCCACAGCCTGGTCTCAGGCTCCAGGCCGTGCTGAAGGAGGCGACACCATTCTGTAACCTGATCCTTGTTATATCAGATTTGACAGGACCATCCACAGCCTGGTGTCATTCTCCAGGCCGTGCTGAAGGAGGCGACACCGTTTTGTAACCAGCTCTTTGTTGTATCAGATTTGACAGGACCATCCACAGCCTGGTGTCAGGTTACAGGCCGTGCTGTAGGAGGCGACACTGTTCTGTAACCAGAACCTTGTTATATCAGATTTGACAGCACCATCCACAGCCTGGTGTCGGGCTCCAGGCCGTGCTGAAGGAGGCGACACCGTTCTGTAACCAGCTCCTTGTTGTATCAGATTTTACAGGACCATCCACAGCCTGGTGTCAGGCTCCAGGCCGTGCTGAAGGAGGCGACACCGTTCTGTAACCAGCACCTTATTGTAGCAGATTTGACAGGACCATCCACAGCCTGCTGTCAGGCTCCAGGCCGTGCTGAAGGAGGCGACACCGTTCTGTAACCAGCTCTTGTTATATCAAATTGGACAGGACCATCCACAGCCTGGTGTCAAGCTCCAGGCCGTGCTGAAGGAGGTGACACCGTTCTGTAACTAGCTCCTTGTTATATCAGATTTGACAGGACCATCCACAGCCTGGTGTCAGGCTCCAGGCCGTGCTGAAGGAGGTTACACCGTTCTGTAACCAGCTCCTTGTTATATCAGATTTGACAGGACCATCCACAGCCTGGTGTCAGGCTCCAGGCCGTGCTGAAGGAGGTGACACCGTTCTGTAACCAGTTCCTTGTTGTATCAGATTTGACAGGACCATCCACAGCCTGGTGTCAGGCTCCAGGCCGTGCTGAAGGAGGCGACACTGTTCTGTAACCAGCTCCTTGTTATATCAGGTTTGACAGGACCATCCACAGCCTGGTGTCAGGCTCCAGGCCGTGCTGAAGGAGGCGACACCGTTCTGTAACCAGCTCCTTGTTATATCAGATTTGACAGGACCATCCACAGCCTGGTGTCAGGCTCCAGGCCGTGCTGAAGGAGGTGACACCGTTCTGTAACCAGAACCGTGTTATATCAAATTTGACAGGACCATCCGCAGCCTGGTGTCAGGCTCCAGGACGCGCTGAAGGAGGGGACACCGTTTTGTAACCAGCTCCTTGTTGTATCAGATTTGACAGTACCATCCACAGCCTGGTGTCAGGCTCCAGGCCGTGCTGAAGGAGGCGACACCGTTCTGTAACCAGCACCTTGTTATATCAGATTTGACAGGACCATCCACAGCCTGGTGTCAGGCTCCAGGCCGTGCTGAAGGAGGCGACACCGTTCTGTAACCAGCTCCTTGTTATATCAGATTTGACAGGACCATCCACAGCCTGGTGTCAGGCTCCAGGCCGTGCTGAAGGAGGCAACACCGTTCTGTAACCAGCTCCTTGTTGTATCAGATTTGACAGGACCATCCACAGCCTGGTGTCAGGCTCCAGGCCGTGCTGAAGGAGGCGACACCGTTCTGTAACCAGCACCTTGTTATATCAGATTTGACAGGACCATCCACAGCCTGGTGTCAGGCTCCAGGCCGTGCTGAAGGAGGCGACACCGTTCTGTAACCAGCTCCTTGTTATATCAGATTTGACAGGACCATCCACAGCCTGGTGTCAGGCTCCAGGCCGTGCTGAAGGAGGCTACACCGTTCTGTAACCAGCTCCTTGTTATATCAGATTTGACAGGACCATCCACAGCATGGTGTCAGGCTCCAGGCCGTGCTGAAGGAGGAGACACCGTTCTGTAACCAGCTCCTTGTTATATCAGATTTGACAGGACCATCCACAGCCTGGTGTCAGACTCCAGGCCGTGCTGAAGGAGGCAACACCGTTCTGTAACAATCTCCTTGTTATATCAGATTTGTCAGGACCATCCACAGCCTGGTGTCAGGCTCCAGGCCGTGCTGAAGGAGGTGACACCGTTCTGTAACCAGCTCCTTGTTGTATCAGATTTGACAGCACCATCCACAGCCTGGTGTCGGGCTCCAGGCCGTGCTGAAGGAGGCGACACCATTCTGTAACCAGCACCTTATTGTAGCAGATTTGACAGGACCATCCACAGCCTGCTGTCAGGCTCCAGGCCGTGCTGAAGGAGGCGACATCGTTCTGTAACCAGCTCTTGTTATATCAAATTTGACAGGACCATCCACAGCCTGGTGTCAGGCTCCAGGCCGTGCTGAAGGAGGCGACACCGTTCTGTAACTTGCTCCTTGTTATATCAGATTTGACAGGACCATCCAAAGCCTGGTGTCAGGCTCCAGGCCGTGCTGAAGGAGGCGACACCGTTCTGCAACCAGCTCCTTGTTGTATCAGATTTGACAGGACCATCCACAGCCTGGTGTAAGTCTCCAGGCCGTGCTGAAGGAGGCGACACCGTTCTGTAACCAGCTCCTTGTTATATCAGATTTGACAGGACCATCCACAGCCTGGTGTCAGGCTCCAGGCCGTACTGAAGGAGGTGACACCGTTCTGTAACCAGCTCCTTGTTATATCAGATTTTACAGGACCATCCACAGCCGGGTGTCAGGCTCCAGGCCGTGCTGAAGGAGGCGACACCTTTCTGTAACCAGCTCCTTGTTATATCAGATTTGACAGGACCATCCACAGTCTGGTGTCAGGCTCCAGGCCGTGCTGAAGGAGGCGACACCGTTCTGTAACCAGCTCCTTGTTTTATCTGGTTTGACAGGACCATCCACAGCCTGGTGTCAGTCTCCAGGCCGTGCTGAAGGAGGCGACACCGTTCTGTAACCAGCTCCTTGTTATATCAGATTTGACAGGACCATCCACAGCCTGGTGTCAGTCTCCAGGCCGTGCTGAAGGAGGCGACACCGTTCTGTAACCAGCTCCTTGTTATATCAGATTTGACAGGACCATCCACAGCCTGGTGTCAGGCTCCAGGCCGTGCTGAAGGAGGCGACACCGTTCTGTAACCAGCTCCTTGTTGTATCAGATTTTACAGGACCATCCACAGCCTGGTGTCAGGCTCCAGGCCGTGCTGAAGGAGGCGACACCGTTCTGTAACCAGCTCCTTGTTGTATCAGATTTGACAGGACCATCCACAGTCTGGTGTCAGGCTCCAGGCCGTGCTGAAGGAGGCGACACTGTTCTGTAACCAGCTCCTTGTTATATCAGGTTTGACAGGACCATCCACAGCCTGGTGTCAGGCTCCAGGGCGTGCTGAAGGAGGCGACACCGTTCTGTAACCAGCTCCTTGTTATATCAGGTTTGACAGGACCATCCACAGCCTGGTGTCAGGCTCCAGGCCATGCTGAAGGAGGCGACACCGTTCTGTAACCAGCTCCTTGTTATATCAGATTTGACAGGACCATCCACAGCCTGGTGTCAGGCTCCAGGCCGTGCTGAAGGAGGCTACACCGTTCTGTAACCAGCTCCTTGTTGTATCAGATTTGACAGCACCATCCACAGCCTGGTGTCGGGCTCCAGGCCGTGCTGAAGGAGGCGACACCATTCTGTAACCAGCACCTTATTGTAGCAGATTTGACAGGACCATCCACAGCCTGCTGTCAGGCTCCAGGCCGTGCTGAAGGAGGCGACATCGTTCTGTAACCAGCTCTTGTTATATCAAATTTGACAGGACCATCCACAGCCTGGTGTCAGGCTCCAGGCCGTGCTGAAGGAGGCGACACCGTTCTGTAACTTGCTCCTTGTTATATCAGATTTGACAGGACCATCCAAAGCCTGGTGTCAGGCTCCAGGCCGTGCTGAAGGAGGCGACACCGTTCTGCAACCAGCTCCTGGTTGTATCAGATTTGACAGGACCATCCACAGCCTGGTGTAAGTCTCCAGGCCGTGCTGAAGGAGGCGACACCGTTCTGTAACCAGCTCCTTGTTATATCAGATTTGACAGGACCATCCACAGCCTGGTGTCAGGCTCCAGGCCGTACTGAAGGAGGTGACACCGTTCTGTAACCAGCTCCTTGTTATATCAGATTTTACAGGACCATCCACAGCCGGGTGTCAGGCTCCAGGCCGTGCTGAAGGAGGCGACACCTTTCTGTAACCAGCTCCTTGTTATATCAGATTTGACAGGACCATCCACAGTCTGGTGTCAGGCTCCAGGCCGTGCTGAAGGAGGCGACACCGTTCTGTAACCAGCTCCTTGTTATATCTGGTTTGACAGGACCATCCACAGCCTGGTGTCAGTCTCCAGGCCGTGCTGAAGGAGGCGACACCGTTCTGTAACCAGCTCCTTGTTATATCAGATTTGACAGGACCATCCACAGCCTGGTGTCAGTCTCCAGGCCGTGCTGAAGGAGGCGACACCGTTCTGTAACCAGCTCCTTGTTATATCAGATTTGACAGGACCATCCACAGCCTGGTGTCAGGCTCCAGGCCGTGCTGAAGGAGGCGACACCGTTCTGTAACCAGCTCCTTGTTGTATCAGATTTTACAGGACCATCCACAGCCTGGTGTCAGGCTCCAGGCCGTGCTGAAGGAGGCGACACCGTTCTGTAACCAGCTCCTTGTTGTATCAGATTTGACAGGACCATCCACAGTCTGGTGTCAGGCTCCAGGCCGTGCTGAAGGAGGCGACACTGTTCTGTAACCAGCTCCTTGTTATATCAGGTTTGACAGGACCATCCACAGCCTGGTGTCAGGCTCCAGGGCGTGCTGAAGGAGGCGACACCGTTCTGTAACCAGCTCCTTGTTATATCAGGTTTGACAGGACCATCCACAGCCTGGTGTCAGGCTCCAGGCCGTGCTGAAGGAGGCGACACCGTTCTGTAACCAGCTCCTTGTTATATCAGATTTGACAGGACCATCCACAGCCTGGTGTCAGGCTCCAGGCCGTGCTGAAGGAGGCGACACCGTTCTGTAACCAGCTCCTTGTTATATCAGATTTGACAGGACCATCCACAGCCTGGTATCAGGCTCCAGGCCGTGCTGAAGGAGGCGACACCGTTCTGTAACCAGCTCCTTGTTATATCAGATTTGACAGGACCATCCACAGCTGGTGTCAGGCTCCAGGCCGTGCTGAAGGAGGCGACACCGTTCTGTAACAATCTCCTTGTTATATCAGATTTGACAGGACCATCCACAGCCTGGTGTCAGGCTCCAGGCCGTGCTGAAGGAGGCGACACCGTTCTGTAACCAGCTCCTTGTTGTATCAGATTTTACAGGACCATCCACAGCCTGGTGTCAGGCTCCAGGCCGTGCTGAAGGAGGCGATACCGTTCTGTAACCAGCTCCTTGTTGTATCAGATTTGACAGGACCATCCACAGCCTGGTGTCAGGCTCCAGGCCGTGCTGAAGGCGGTGACACCGTTCTGTAACCAGCTCCTTGTTATATCAGATTTTACAGGACCATCCACAGCCTGGTGTCAGGCTCCTGTCCGTGCTTAAGGAGGTGACACCGTTCTGTAACCAGCACCTTGTTATATCAGATTTGACAGGACCATCCACAGCCTGGTGTCAGGCTCCAGGTCGTGCTGAAGGAGGCGACACCGCTCTGTAAACAGCTCCTTGTTATATCAGATTTGACAGGACCACCCACAGCCTGGTGTCAGGCTCCAGGCCGTGCTGAAGGAGGCGACACCGTTCTGTAACCAGCTCCTTGTTGTATCAGATTTGACAGGATCATCCACAGCCTGGTGTCAGGCTCCAGGCCGTGCTGAAGGAGGCAACCCCGTTCTGCAACGAGCACCGTGTTATATCATATTTGACAGGACCATCCACAGCCTGGTGTCAGGCTCCAGGCCGTGCTGAAGGAGGCGACACCGTTCTGTAACCAGCACCTTGTTGTAGCAGATTTGACAGGACCATCCACAGCCTGGTGTCAAGCTCCAGGCCGTGCTGAAGGAGGCGACACCGTTCTGTAACCAGCTCCTTGTTATATCAAATTTGACAGGACCATCCACAGCCTGGTGTCAGGCTCCAGGCCGTGCTGAAGGAGGCGACACCGTTCTGTAACCAGCTCCGTGTTATTTCAGATTTGACAGGACCATCCACAGACTGGTGTCAGGCTCCAGGCCCTGCTGAAGGAGGCGACACCATTCTGTAACCAGCTCCTTGTTATATCAGATTTGACAGGACCATCCACAGCCTGGGATCAGGATCCAGGCCGTGCTGAAGGAGGCGACACCGTTCTGTAACTATCACCTTGTTATATCAGATTTGACAGGACAATCCACAGCCTGGTGTCAGGCTCCAGGCCGTGCTGAAGGAGGCGAAACCGTTCTGTAACCAGCTCCCTGTTATATCAGATTTGACAGGACCATCCACAGCCTGGTGTCAGGCTCCAGGCCGTGCTGAAGGAGGCGACACCGTTCTGTAACCAGCTCCTTGTTGTATCAGATTTGACAGCACCATCCACAGCCTGGTGTCAGGCTCCAGGCCGTGCTGAAGGAGGCGACACCGTTCTGTAACCAGCTCATTGTTGTATCAGATTTGACAGGACCGTCCACAGCCTGGTGTCAGGCTCCAGGCCGTGCTGAAGGAGGCAACCCCGTTCTGCAACGAGCACCGTGCTATATCAGATTTGACAGGACCATCCACAGCCTGGTGTCAGGCTCCAGGCCGTGCTGAAGGAGGCGACACCGTTCTGTAACCAGCACCTTGTTGTAGCAGATTTGACAGGACCATCCACAGCCTGGTGTCAGGCTCCAGGCCGTGCTGAAGGAGGCGACACCGTTCTGTAACCAGCTCCTTGTTATATCAAATTTGACAGGACCATCCACAGCCTGGTGTCAGGCTCCAGGCCGTGCTGAAGGAGGCGACACCGTTCTGTAACAAGCTCCGTGTTATTTCAGATTTGACAGGACCATCCACAGACTGGTGTCAGGTTCCAGGCCCTGCTGAAGGAGGCGACACCGTTCTGTAACCTGCTCCTTGTTATATCAGATATGACAGGACCATCCACAGCCTGGTGTCAGGCTCCAGGCCGTGATGAAGGAGGCGACACCATTCTGTAACCTGCTCCTTGTTATATCAGATTTGACAGGACCACCCACAGCCTCGTGTCAGGCTCCAGGCCGTGCTGAAGGAGGCGACACCGTTCTGTAACCAGCTCCTTGTTATATCAGATTTGACTGGCCCATCCACAGCCTGGTGTCAGGCTCCAGGCCGTGCTGAAGGAGGCGACACCGTTCTGTAACCAGCACCTTGTTATATCAGATTTGACAGGACCATCCACAGCCTGGTGTCAGGCTCCAGGCTGTGCTGAAGGAGGCGACACCGTTCTGTAACCAGTGCCTTGTTGTATCAGATTTGACAGGGCCATCCACAGCCTGGTGTCAGGCTCCAGGCCGTGCTGAAGGAGGCGACACCGTTCTGTAACCAGCTCCTTGTTATATCAGATTTGACAGGACCATCCACAGCATGGTGTCAGGCTCCAGGCCGTGCTGAAGGAGGCGACACCTTTCTGTAACCAGCTCCTTGTTATATCAGATTTGACCCGCCCATCCACAGCCTGGTGTCAGGCTCCAGGCCGTGCCGAAGGAGGTGACACCGTTCTGTAACCATCTCCATGTTGTATCAGATTTGACAGGAACCACAGCCTGGTGTCAGGCTCCAGGCCGTGCTGAAGGAGGCGACACCGTTCTGTAACCAGCACCTTGTTATATCAGATTTGACAGGACCATCCACAGCCTGGTGTCAGGCTCCAGGCCATGGTGAAGGAGGTGACACCGTTCTGTAACCAGCTCCTTGATATATCAGATTTGACAGGACCATCCACAGCCTGGTGTCAGGCTCCAGGCCGTGTTGAAGGAGGCGACACCGTTCTGTAACCAGCTCCTTGTTATATCAGATTTGACAGGACCATCCACAGCCTGGTGTCAGGCTCCAGGCCTTGCTGAAGGAGGCGACACCGTTCTGTAATCAGCTCCTTGTTATATCAGATTTGACAGGACCTTCCACAGCCTGGTGTCAGGCTCCAGGCCGTGCTGAAGGAGGCGACACCGTTCTGTAATCAGCTCCTTGTTGTATCAGATTTGACAGCACCATCCACAGCCTGGTGTCAGGCTCCAGGCCTTGCTGAAGGAGGCGACACCGTTCTGTAACCAGCTCCTTGTTGTATCAAATTAGACAGTACCATCCACAGCCTGGTGTCAGGCTCCAGGCCGTGCTGAAGGAGGCGACACAGTTCTGTAACCAGCTCCTTGTTGTATCAGATTTGACAGGACCATCCACAGCCTGGTGTCAGGCTCCAGGCCGTGCTGAAGGAGGCGACACCGTTCTGTAACCAGCTCCTTGTTGTATCAGATTTGACAGGACCATCCACAGCCTGGTGTCAGGCTCCAGGCTGTGCTGAAGGAGGTGACACCGTTCTGTAACCAGCTCCTTGTTATACCAGATTTGACATGACCATCCACAGCCTGGTGTCAGGCTCCAGGCCGTGCTGAAGGAGGTGACACCGTTCTGTAACCAGCACCTTGTTATATCAGATTTGACAGGACCATCCACAGCCTAGTGTCAGGCTCCAGTCCGTGCTGAAGGAGGCGACACCGTTCTGTATCCAGCTCCTTGTTATTTCAGATTTGACAGGACCATCCACAGCCTGGTGTCAGGCTCCAGGCCGTGCTGAAGGAGGCGACACCGTTCTGCAACCAGCTCCTTGTTGTATCAGATTTGACAGGACCATCCACAGCCTGGTGTCAGGCTCCAGGCCGTGCTGAAGGAGGCAACCCCGTTCTGCAACGAGCACCGTGTTATATCAGATTTGACAGGACCATGCACAGCCTGGTGTCAGGCTCCAGGCCCTGCTGAAGGAGGCGACACCGTTCTGTAACCAGCTCCTTGTTATATCAGATTTGACAGGACCTTCCACAGCCTGGTGTCAGGCTCCAGGCCGTGCTGAAGGAGGCGACACCGTTCTGTAATCAGCTCCTTGTTGTATCAGATTTGACAGGACCATCCACAGCCTGGTGTCAGGCTTCAGGCCGTGCTGAAGGAGACGACACCGTTCTGTAACCAGCTCCTTGTTATATCTGGTTTGACAGGACCATCCACAGCCTGGTGTCAGTCTCCAGGCCGTGCTGAAGGAGGCGACACCGTTCTGTAACCAGCTCCTTGTTATATCAGATTTGACAGGACCATCCACAGCCTGGTGTCAGTCTCCAGGCCGTGTTGAAGGAGGCGACACCGTTCTGTAACCAGCTCCTTGTTATATCAGATTTGACAGGACCATCCACAGCCTGGTGTCAGGCTCCAGGCCGTGCTGAAGGAGGCGACACCGTTCTGTAACCAGCTCCTTGTTGTATCAGATTTTACAGGACCATCCACAGCCTGGTGTCAGGCTCCAGGCCGTGCTGAAGGAGGCGACACCGTTCTGTAACCAGCTCCTTGTTGTATCAGATTTGACAGGACCATCCACAGTCTGGTGTCAGGCTCCAGGCCGTGCTGAAGGAGGCGACACTGTTCTGTAACCAGCTCCTTGTTATATCAGGTTTGACAGGACCATCCACAGCCTGGTGTCAGGCTCCAGGGCGTGCTGAAGGAGGCGACACCGTTCTGTAACCAGCTCCTTGTTATATCAGGTTTGACAGGACCATCCACAGCCTGGTGTCAGGCTCCAGGCCGTGCTGAAGGAGGCGACACCGTTCTGTAACCAGCTCCTTGTTATATCAGATTTGACAGGACCATCCACAGCCTGGTGTCAGGCTCCAGGCTGTGCTGAAGGAGGCGACACCGTTCTGTAACCAGCTCCTTGTTATATCAGATTTGACAGGACCATCCACAGCCTGGTGTCAGGCTCCAGGCCGTGCTGAAGGAGGCGACACCGTTCTGTAACCAGCTCCTTGTTATATCAGATTTGACAGGACCATCCACAGCCTGGTGTCAGGCTCCAGGCCGTGCTGAAGGAGGCGACACCGTTCTGTAACAATCTCCTTGTTATATCAGATTTGACAGGACCATCCACAGCCTGGTGTCAGGCTCCAGGCCGTGCTGAAGGAGGCGACACCGTTCTGTAACCAGCTCCTTGTTGTATCAGATTTTACAGGACCATCCACAGCCTGGTGTCAGGCTCCAGGCCGTGCTGAAGGAGGCGACACCGTTCTGTAACCAGCTCCTTGTTGTATCAGATTTGACAGGACCATCCACAGCCTGGTGTCAGGCTCCAGGCCGTGCTGAAGGCGGTGACACCGTTCTGTAACCAGCTCCTTGTTATATCAGATTTTACAGGACCATCCACAGCCTGGTGTCAGGCTCCTGTCCGTGCTTAAGGAGGTGACACCGTTCTGTAACCAGCACCTTGTTATATCAGATTTGACAGGACCATCCACAGCCTGGTGTCAGGCTCCAGGTCGTGCTGAAGGAGGCGACACCGCTCTGTAAACAGCTCCTTGTTATATCAGATTTGACAGGACCACCCACAGCCTGGTGTCAGGCTCCAGGCCGTGCTGAAGGAGGCGACACCGTTCTGTAACCAGCTCCTTGTTGTATCAGATTTGACAGGACCATCCACAGCCTGGTGTCAGGCTCCAGGCGGTGCTGAAGGAGGCAACCCCGTTCTGCAACGAGCACCGTGTTATATCATATTTGACAGGACCATCCACAGCCTGGTGTCAGGCTCCAGGCCGTGCTGAAGGAGGCGACACCGTTCTGTAACCAGCACCTTGTTGTAGCAGATTTGACAGGACCATCCACAGCCTGGTGTCAAGCTCCAGGCCGTGCTGAAGGAGGCGACACCGTTCTGTAACCAGCTCCTTGTTATATCAAATTTGACAGGACCATCCACAGCCTGGTGTCAGGCTCCAGGCCGTGCTGAAGGAGGCGACACCGTTCTGTAACCAGCTCCGTGTTATTTCAGATTTGACAGGACCATCCACAGACTGGTGTCAGGCTCCAGGCCCTGCTGAAGGAGGCGACACCATTCTGTAACCAGCTCCTTGTTATATCAGATTTGACAGGACCATCCACAGCCTGGGATCAGGATCCAGGCCGTGCTGAAGGAGGCGACACCGTTCTGTAACTATCACCTTGTTATATCAGATTTGACAGGACAATCCACAGCCTGGTGTCAGGCTCCAGGCCGTGCTGAAGGAGGCGAAACCGTTCTGTAACCAGCTCCCTGTTATATCAGATTTGACAGGACCATCCACAGCCTGGTGTCAGGCTCCAGGCCGTGCTGAAGGAGGCGACACCGTTCTGTAACCAGCTCCTTGTTGTATCAGATTTGACAGCACCATCCACAGCCTGGTGTCAGGCTCCAGGCCGTGCTGAAGGAGGCGACACCGTTCTGTAACCAGCTCATTGTTGTATCAGATTTGACAGGACCGTCCACAGCCTGGTGTCAGGCTCCAGGCCGTGCTGAAGGAGGCAACCCCGTTCTGCAACGAGCACCGTGCTATATCAGATTTGACAGGACCATCCACAGCCTGGTGTCAGGCTCCAGGCCGTGCTGAAGGAGGCGACACCGTTCTGTAACCAGCACCTTGTTGTAGCAGATTTGACAGGACCATCCACAGCCTGGTGTCAGGCTCCAGGCCGTGCTGAAGGAGGCGACACCGTTCTGTAACCAGCTCCTTGTTATATCAAATTTGACAGGACCATCCACAGCCTGGTGTCAGGCTCCAGGCCGTGCTGAAGGAGGCGACACCGTTCTGTAACAAGCTCCGTGTTATTTCAGATTTGACAGGACCATCCACAGACTGGTGTCAGGTTCAAGGCCCTGCTGAAGGAGGCGACACCGTTCTGTAACCTGCTCCTTGTTATATCAGATATGACAGGACCATCCACAGCCTGGTGTCAGGCTCCAGGCCGTGATGAAGGAGGCGACACCATTCTGTAACCTGCTCCTTGTTATATCAGATTTGACAGGACCACCCACAGCCTCGTGTCAGGCTCCAGGCCGTGCTGAAGGAGGCGACACCGTTCTGTAACCAGCTCCTTGTTATATCAGATTTGACTGGCCCATCCACAGCCTGGTGTCAGGCTCCAGGCCGTGCTGAAGGAGGCGACACCGTTCTGTAACCAGCACCTTGTTATATCAGATTTGACAGGACCATCCACAGCCTGGTGTCAGGCTCCAGGCTGTGCTGAAGGAGGCGACACCGTTCTGTAACCAGTGCCTTGTTGTATCAGATTTGACAGGGCCATCCACAGCCTGGTGTCAGGCTCCAGGCCGTGCTGAAGGAGGCGACACCTTTCTGTAACCAGCTCCTTGTTATATCAGATTTGACCCGCCCATCCACAGCCTGGTGTCAGGCTCCAGGCCGTGCCGAAGGAGGTGACACCGTTCTGTAACCATCTCCATGTTGTATCAGATTTGACAGGAACCACAGCCTGGTGTCAGGCTCCAGGCCGTGCTGAAGGAGGCGACACCGTTCTGTAACCAGCACCTTGTTATATCAGATTTGACAGGACCATCCACAGCCTGGTGTCAGGCTCCAGGCCATGGTGAAGGAGGTGACACCGTTCTGTAACCAGCTCCTTGATATATCAGATTTGACAGGACCATCCACAGCCTGGTGTCAGGCTCCAGGCCGTGTTGAAGGAGGCGACACCGTTCTGTAACCAGCTCCTTGTTATATCAGATTTGACAGGACCATCCACAGCCTGGTGTCAGGCTCCAGGCCTTGCTGAAGGAGGCGACACCGTTCTGTAACCAGCTCCTTGTTATATCAGATTTGACAGGACCTTCCACAGCCTGGTGTCAGGCTCCAGGCCGTGCTGAAGGAGGCGACACCGTTCTGTAATCAGCTCCTTGTTGTATCAGATTTGACAGCACCATCCACAGCCTGGTGTCAGGCTCCAGGCCTTGCTGAAGGAGGCGACACCGTTCTGTAACCAGCTCCTTGTTGTATCAAATTAGACAGTACCATCCACAGCCTGGTGTCAGGCTCCAGGCCGTGCTGAAGGAGGCGACACAGTTCTGTAACCAGCTCCTTGTTGTATCAGATTTGACAGGACCATCCACAGCCTGGTGTCAGGCTCCAGGCCGTGCTGAAGGAGGCGACACCGTTCTGTAACCAGCTCCTTGTTGTATCAGATTTGACAGGACCATCCACAGCCTGGTGTCAGGCTCCAGGCTGTGCTGAAGGAGGTGACACCGTTCTGTAACCAGCTCCTTGTTATACCAGATTTGACATGACCATCCACAGCCTGGTGTCAGGCTCCAGGCCGTGCTGAAGGAGGTGACACCGTTCTGTAACCAGCACCTTGTTATATCAGATTTGACAGGACCATCCACAGCCTAGTGTCAGGCTCCAGTCCGTGCTGAAGGAGGCGACACCGTTCTGTATCCAGCTCCTTGTTATATCAGATTTGACAGGACCATCCACAGCCTGGTGTCAGGCTCCAGGCCGTGCTGAAGGAGGCGACACCGTTCTGCAACCAGCTCCTTGTTGTATCAGATTTGACAGGACCATCCACAGCCTGGTGTCAGGCTCCAGGCCGTGCTGAAGGAGGCAACCCCGTTCTGCAACGTGCACCGTGTTATATCAGATTTGACAGGACCATGCACAGCCTGGTGTCAGGCTCCAGGCCCTGCTGAAGGAGGCGACACCGTTCTGTAACCAGCTCCTTGTTATATCAGATTTGACAGGACCTTCCACAGCCTGGTGTCAGGCTCCAGGCCGTGCTGAAGGAGGCGACACCGTTCTGTAATCAGCTCCTTGTTGTATCAGATTTGACAGGACCATCCACAGCCTGGTGTCAGGCTTCAGGCCGTGCTGAAGGAGACGACACCGTTCTGTAACCAGCTCCTTGTTGTATCAGATTTGACAGGACCATCCACAGCCTGGTGACAGGCTCCAGGCCGTGCTGAAGGAGGCTACACCGTTCTGTAACCAGCTCCTTGTTATATCAGATTTGACAGGACCATCCACAGCCTGGTGTCAGGCACCAGGCCATGCTGAAGGAGGTGACACCGTTCTGTAACCAGCTCCTTGTTATGTCAGATTTGACATGACCATCCACAGCCTGGTGTCAGGCTCCAGGCCGTGCTGAAGGAGGTGACACCGTTCTGTAACCAGCACCTTGTTATATCAGATTTGACAGGACCATCCACAGCCTGGTGTCAGGCTCCAGGCCGTGCTGAAGGAGGCGACACCGTTCTGCAACCAGCTCCTTGTTGTATCAGATTTGACAGGACCATCCACAGCCTGGTGTCAGGCTCCAGGCCGTGCTGAAGGAGGTGACACCATTCTGTAACCAGCTCCTTGTTATATCAGATTGGACAGGACCATCCACAGCCTGGTGTCAGGCTCCAGGCCGTGCTGAAGGAGGTGACACCGTTCTGTAACCAGCTCCTTGTTATACCAGATTTGACATGGCCATCCACAGCCTGGTGTCAGGCTCCAGGCCGTGCTGAAGGAGGTGACACCGTTCTGTAACCAGCACATTGTTATATCAGATTTGACAGGACCATCCACAGCCTGGTGTCAGGCTCCAGGCCGTGCTGAAGGAGGCGACACCGTTCTGTATCCAGCTCCTTGTTATATCAGATTTGACAGGACCATCCACAGCCTGGTGTCAGGCTCCAGGCCGTGCTGAAGGAGGCGACACCGTTCTGCAACCAGCTCCTTGTTGTATCAGATTTGACAGGACCATCCACAGCCTGGTGTCAGGCTCCAGGCCGTGCTGAAGGAGGCAACCCCGTTCTGCAACGAGCACCGTGTTATATCAGATTTGACAGGACCATCCACAGCCTGGTGTCAGGCTCCAGGCCCTGCTGAAGGAGGCGACACCGTTCTGTAACCAGCTCCTTGTTATATCAGATTTGACAGGACCTTCCACAGCCTGGTGTCAGGCTCCAGGCCGTGCTGAAGGAGGCGACACCGTTCTGTAATCAGCTCCTTGTTGTATCAGATTTGACAGCACCATCCACAGCCTGGTGTCAGGCTTCAGGCCGTGCTGAAGGAGGCGACACCGTTCTGTAACCAGCTCCTTGTTGTATCAGATTTGACAGGACCATCCACAGCCTGGTGTCAGGCTCCAGGCCGTGCTGAAGGAGGCTACACCGTTCTGTAACCAGCTCCTTGTTGTATCAGATTTGACAGGACCATCCACAGCCTGGTGTCAGGCTCCAGGCCATGCTGAAGGAGGTGACACCGTTCTGTAACCAGCTCCTTGTTATATCAGATTTGACATGACCATCCACAGCCTGGTGTCAGGCTCCAGGCCGTGCTGAAGGAGGTGACACCGTTCTGTAACTAGCACCTTGTTATATCAGATTTGACAGGACCATCCACAGCCTGGTGTCAGGCTCCAGGCCATGCTGAAGGAGGTGACACCGTTCTGTAACCAGCTCCTTGTTATATCAGATTTGACATGACCATCCACAGCCTGGTGTCAGGCTCCAGGCCGTGCTGAAGGAGGTGACACCGTTCTGTAACCAGCACCTTGTTATATCAGATTTGACAGGACCATCCACAGCCTGGTGTCAGGCTCCAGGCCGTGGTGAAGGAGGCGACACCGTTCTGTAACTAGCTCCTTGTTATATCAGGTTTGACAGGACCATCCACAGCCTGGTGTCAGGCTCCAGGCCGTGCTGAAGGAGGCGACACCGTTCTGTAACCAGCTCCTTGTTATATCAGGTTTGACAGGACCATCCACAGCCTGGTGTCAGGCTCCAGGCCGTGCTGAAGGAGGCGACACCGTTCTGCAACCAGCTCCTTGTTGTATCAGATTTGACAGGACCATCCACAGCCTGGTGTCAGGCTCCAGGCCGTGCTGAAGGAGGCAACCCCGTTCTGCAACGAGCACCATGTTATATCAGATTTGACAGGACCATCCACAGCCTGGTGTCAGGCTCCAGGCCGTGCTGAAGGAGGCAAACCCGTTCTGCAACGAGCACCATGTTATATCAGATTTGACAGGACCATCCACAGCCTGGTGTCAGGCTCCAGGTCGTGCTGAAGGAGGTGACACCGTTCTGTAACCAGCTCCTTGTTATACCAGATTTGACATGACCATCCACAGCCTGGTGTCAGGCTCCAGGCCGTGCTGAAGGAGGTGACACCGTTCTGTAACCAGCACCTTGTTATATCAGATTTGACAGGACCATCCACAGCCTGGTGTCAGGCTCCAGGCCGTGCTGAAGGAGGCGACACCGTTCTGTATCCAGCTCCTGGTTATATCAGATTTGACAGGACCATCCACAGCCTGGTGTCAGGCTCCAGGCCGTGCTGAAGGAGGCGACACCGTTCTGCAACCAGCTCCTTGTTGTATCAGATTTGACAGGACCATCCACAGCCTGGTGTCAGGCTCCAGGCCGTGCTGAAGGAGGCAACCCCGTTCTGCAACGAGCACCGTGTTATATCAGATTTGACAGGACCAGCCACAGCCTGGTGTCAGGCTCCAGGCCCTGCTGAAGGAGGCGACACCGTTCTGTAACCAGCTCCTTGTTATATCAGATTTGACAGGACCTTCCACAGCCTGGTGTCAGGCTCCAGGCCGTGCTGAAGGAGGCGACACCGTTCTGTAATCAGCTCCTTGTTGTATCAGATTTGACAGCACCATCCACAGCCTGGTGTCAGGCTTCAGGCCGTGCTGAAGGAGGCGACACCGTTCTGTAACCAGCTCCTTGTTGTATCAGATTTGACAGGACCATCCACAGCCTGGTGTCAGGCTCCAGGCCGTGCTGAAGGAGGCTACACCGTTCTGCAACCAGCTCCTTGTTGTATCAGATTTGACAGGACCATCCACAGCCTGGTGTCAGGCTCCAGGCCATGCTGAAGGAGGTGACACCGTTCTGTAACCAGCTCCTTGTTATATCAGATTTGACATGACCATCCACAGCCTGGTGTCAGGCTCCAGGCCGTGCTGAAGGAGGTGACACCGTTCTGTAACTAGCACCTTGTTATATCAGATTTGACAGGACCATCCACAGCCTGGTGTCAGGCTCCAGGCCATGCTGAAGGAGGTGACACCGTTCTGTAACCAGCTCCTTGTTATATCAGATTTGACATGACCATCCACAGCCTGGTGTCAGGCTCCAGGCCGTGCTGAAGGAGGTGACACCGTTCTGTAACCAGCACCTTGTTATATCAGATTTGACAGGACCGTCCACAGCCTGGTGTCAGGCTCCAGGCCGTGCTGAAGGAGGCGACACCGTTCTGTAACCAGCTCCTTGTTATATCAGGTTTGACAGGACCATCCACAGCCTGGTGTCAGGCTCCAGGCCGTGCTGAAGGAAGCGACACCGCACTGTAAACAGCTCCTTGTTATATCAGATTTGACAGGACCATCCACAGCCTGGTGTCAGGCTCCAGGCCGTGCTGAAGGAGGCGACACCGTTCTGCAACCAGCTCCTTGTTGTATCAGATTTGACAGGACCATCCACAGCCTGGTGTCAGGCTCCAGGCCGTGCTGAAGGAGGCAACCCCGTTCTGCAACGAGCACCATGTTATATCAGATTTGACAGGACCATCCACAGCCTGGTGTCAGGCTCCAGGCCGTGCTGAAGGAGGCAAACCCGTTCTGCAACGAGCACCATGTTATATCAGATTTGACAGGACCATCCACAGCCTGGTGTCAGGCTCCAGGCCGTGCTGAAGGAGGTGACACCGTTCTGTAACCAGCTCCTTGTTATACCAGATTTGACATGACCATCCACAGCCTGGTGTCAGGCTCCAGGCCGTGCTGAAGGAGGTGACACCGTTCTGTAACCAGCACCTTGTTATATCAGATTTGACAGGACCATCCACAGCCTGGTGTCAGGCTCCAGGCCGTGCTGAAGGAGGCGACACCGTTCTGTATCCAGCTCCTGGTTATATCAGATTTGACAGGACCATCCACAGCCTGGTGTCAGGCTCCAGGCCGTGCTGAAGGAGGCGACACCGTTCTGCAACCAGCTCCTTGTTGTATCAGATTTGACAGGACCATCCACAGCCTGGTGTCAGGCTCCAGGCCGTGCTGAAGGAGGCAACCCCGTTCTGCAACGAGCACCGTGTTATATAAGATTTGACAGGACCATCCACAGCCTGGTGTCAGGCTCCAGGCCCTGCTGAAGGAGGCGACACCGTTCTGTAACCAGCTCCTTGTTATATCAGATTTGACAGGACCTTCCACAGCCTGGTGTCAGGCTCCAGGCCGTGCTGAAGGAGGCGACACCATTTTGTAATCAGCTCCTTGTTGTATCAGATTTGACAGCACCATCCACAGCCTGGTGTCAGGCTTCAGGCCGTGCTGAAGGAGGCGTCACCGTTCTGTAACCAGCTCCTTGTTGTATCAGAATTGACAGGACCATCCACAGCCTGGTGTCAGGCTCCAGGCCGTGCTGAAGGAGGCTACACCGTTCTGTAACCAGCTCCTTGTTGTATCAGATTTGACAGGACCATCCACAGCCTGGTGTCAGGCTCCAGGCCATGCTGAAGGAGGTGACACCGTTCTGTAACCAGCTCCTTGTTATATCAGATTTGACATGACCATCCACAGCCTGGTGTCAGGCTTCAGGCCGTGCTGAAGGAGGTGACACCGTTCTGTAACCAGCTCCTTGTTATATCAGATTTGACAGGACCATCCACAGCCTGGTGTCAGGCTCCAGGCCGTGCTGAAGGAGGCGACACCGTTCTGTAACCAGCTCCTTGTTATATCAGATTTCACAGGACCATCCACAGCCTGGTGTCAGGCTCCAGGCCGTGCTGAAGGAGGCGACACCGTTCTGTAACCAGCGCCTTGTTATATCAGGTTTGACAGGACCATCCACAGCCTGGTGTCAGGCTCCAGGCCGTGCTGGAGGAGGCGACACCGCACTGTAAACAGCTCCTTGTTATATCAGGTTTGACAGGACCATCCACAGCCTGGTGTCAGGCTCCAGGCCGTGCTGAAGGAGGCGACACCGTTCTGCAACCAGCTCCTTGTTGTATCAGATTTGACAGGACCATCCACAGCCTGGTGTCAGGCTCCAGGCCGTGCTGAAGGAGGCGACACCGTTCTGCAACCAGCTCCTTGTTGTATCAGATTTGACAGGACCATCCACAGCCTGGTGTCAGGCTCCAGGCCGTGCTGTAGGAGGCGACACCGTTCTGCAACGAGCACCATGTTATATCAGATTTGACAGGACCATCCACAGCCTGGTGTCAGGCTCCAGGCCGTGCTGAAGGAGGCAACCCCGTTCTGCAACGAGCACCTTGTTATATCAGATTTGACAGGACCATCCACAGCCTGGTGTCAGCCTCCAGGCCGTGCTGAAGGAGGCGACACCGTTCTGTAACCAGCTCTTGTTATATCAAATTTGACAGGACCATCCACAGCCTGGTGTCAGGCTCCAGGCCGTGCTGAAGGAGGCGACACCGTTCTGTAACTAGCTCCTTGTTATATCAGATTTGACCGGACCATCCACAGCCTGGTGTCAGGCTCCAGGCCGTGCTGAAGGAGGCGACACCGTTCTGTAACCAGCTCCTTGTTATATCAAATTTGACAGGACCATCCACAGCCTGGTGTCAGGCTCCAGGCCGTGCTGAAGGAGGCGACACCGTTCTGTAATCAGCTCCGTGTTATTTCAGATTTGACAGGACCATCCACAGCCTGGTGTCAGGCTCCAGGCCGTGCTGAAGGAGGCGACACCGTTCTGTAATCAGCTCCTTGTTGTATCAGATTTGACAGCACCATCCACAGCCTGGTGTCAGGCTTCAGGCCGTGCTGAAGGAGGCGACACCGTTCTGTAACCAGCTCCTTGTTGTATCAGATTTGACAGGACCATCCACAGCCTGGTGTCAGGCTCCAGGCCGTGCTGATGGAGGCTACACCGTTCTGTAATCAGCTCCTTGTTGTATCAGATTTGACAGGACCATCCACAGCCTGGTGTCAGGCTCCAGGCCGTGCTGAAGGAGGTGACACCATTCTGTAACCAGCTCCTTGTTATATCAGATTGGACAGGACCATCCACAGCCTGGTGTCAGGCTCCAGGCCGTGCTGAAGGAGGTGACACCGTTCTGTAACCAGCTCCTTGTTATACCAGATTTGACATGGCCATCCACAGCCTGGTGTCAGGCTCCAGGCCGTGCTGAAGGAGGTGACACCGTTCTGTAACCAGCACCTTGTTATATCAGATTTGACAGGACCATCCACAGCCTGGTGTCAGGCTCCAGGACGTGCTGAAGGAGGCGACACCGTTCTGTATCCAGCTCCTTGTTATATCAGATTTGACAGGACCATCCACAGCCTGGTGTCAGGCTCCAGGCCGTGCTGAAGGAGGCGACACCGTTCTGCAACCAGCTCCTTGTTGTATCAGATTTGACAGGACCATCCACAGCCTGGTGTCAGGCTCCAGGCCGTGCTGAAGGAGGCAACCCCGTTCTGCAACGAGCACCGTGTTATATCAGATTTGACAGGACCATCCACAGCCTGGTGTCAGGCTCCAGGCCCTGCTGAAGGAGGCGACACCGTTCTGTAACCAGCTCCTTGTTATATCAGATTTGACAGGACCTTCCACAGCCTGGTGTCAGGCTCCAGGCCGTGCTGAAGGAGGCGACACCGTTCTGTAATCAGCTCCTTGTTGTATCAGATTTGACAGCACCATCCACAGCCTGGTGTCAGGCTTCAGGCCGTGCTGAAGGAGGCGACACCGTTCTGTAACCAGCTCCTTGTTGTATCAGATTTGACAGGACCATCCACAGCCTGGTGTCAGGCTCCAGGCCGTGCTGAAGGAGGTGACACCGTTCTGTAACCAGCTCCTTGTTATATCAGATTTGACATGACCATCCACAGCCTGGTGTCAGGCTCCAGGCCGTGCTGAAGGTGGTGACACCGTTCTGTAACTAGCACCTTGTTATATCAGATTTGACAGGACCATCCACAGCCTGGTGTCAGGCTCCAGGCCATGCTGAAGGAGGTGACACCGTTCTGTAACCAGCTCCTTGTTATATCAGATTTGACATGACCATCCACAGCCTGGTGTCAGGCTCCAGGCCGTGCTGAAGGAGGTGACACCGTTCTGTAACCAGCACCTTGTTATATCAGATTTGACAGGACCATCCACAGCCTGGTGTCAGGCTCCAGGCCGTGCTGAAGGAGGCGACACCGTTCTGTAACCAGCTCCTTGTTATATCAGGTTTGACAGGACCATCCACAGCCTGGTGTCAGGCTCCAGGCCGTGCTGAAGGAGGCGACACCGCACTGTAAACAGCTCCTTGTTATATCAGATTTGACAGGACCATCCACAGCCTGGTGTCAGGCTCCAGGCCGTGCTGAAGGAGGCGACACCGTTCTGCAACCAGCTCCTTGTTGTATCAGATTTGACAGGACCATCCACAGCCTGGTGTCAGGCTCCAGGCCGTGCTGAAGGAGGCAACCCCGTTCTGCAACGAGCACCATGTTATATCAGATTTGACAGGACCATCCACAGCCTGGTGTCAGGCTCCAGGCCGTGCTGAAGGAGGCAAACCCGTTCTGCAACGAGCACCATGTTATATCAGATTTGACAGGACCATCCACAGCCTGGTGTCAGGCTCCAGGTCGTGCTGAAGGAGGTGACACCGTTCTGTAACCAGCTCCTTGTTATACCAGATTTGACATGACCATCCACAGCCTGGTGTCAGGCTCCAGGCCGTGCTGAAGGAGGTGACACCGTTCTGTAACCAGCACCTTGTTATATCAGATTTGACAGGACCATCCACAGCCTGGTGTCAGGCTCCAGGCCGTGCTGAAGGAGGCGACACCGTTCTGTATCCAGCTCCTGGTTATATCAGATTTGACAGGACCATCCACAGCCTGGTGTCAGGCTCCAGGCCGTGCTGAAGGAGGCGACACCGTTCTGCAACCAGCTCCTTGTTGTATCAGATTTGACAGGACCATCCACAGCCTGGTGTCAGGCTCCAGGCCGTGCTGAAGGAGGCAACCCCGTTCTGCAACGAGCACCGTGTTATATCAGCTTTGACAGGACCATCCACAGCCTGGTGTCAGGCTCCAGGCCCTGCTGAAGGAGGCGACACCGTTCTGTAACCAGCTCCTTGTTATATCAGATTTGACAGGACCTTCCACAGCCTGGTGTCAGGCTCCAGGCCGTGCTGAAGGAGGCGACACCGTTCTGTAATCAGCTCCTTGTTGTATCAGATTTGACAGCACCATCCACAGCCTGGTGTCAGGCTTCAGGCCGTGCTGAAGGAGGCGACACCGTTCTGTAACCAGCTCCTTGTTGTATCAGATTTGACAGGACCATCCACAGCCTGGTGTCAGGCTCCAGGCCGTGCTGAAGGAGGCTACACCGTTCTGTAACCAGCTCCTTGTTGTATCAGATTTGACAGGACCATCCACAGCCTGGTGTCAGGCTCCAGGCCATGCTGAAGGAGGTGACACCGTTCTGTAACCAGCTCCTTGTTATATCAGATTTGACATGACCATCCACAGCCTGGTGTCAGGCTCCAGGCCGTGCTGAAGGAGGTGACACCGTTCTGTAACTAGCACCTTGTTATATCAGATTTGACAGGACCATCCACAGCCTGGTGTCAGGCTCCAGGCCATGCTGAAGGAGGTGACACCGTTCTGTAACCAGCTCCTTGTTATATCAGATTTGACATGACCATCCACAGCCTGGTGTCAGGCTCCAGGCCGTGCTGAAGGAGGTGACACCGTTCTGTAACCAGCACCTTGTTATATCAGATTTGACAGGACCATCCACAGCCTGGTGTCAGGCTCCAGGCCGTGCTGAAGGAGGCGACACCGTTCTGTAACTAGCTCCTTGTTATATCAGGTTTGACAGGACCATCCACAGCCTGGTGTCAGGCTCCAGGCCGTGCTGAAGGAGGCGACACCGTTCTGTAACCAGCTCCTTGTTATATCAGGTTTGACAGGACCATCCACAGCCTGGTGTCAGGCTCCAGGCCGTGCTGAAGGAGGCGACACCGTTCTGCAAACAGCTCCTTGTTGTATCAGATTTGACAGGACCATCCACAGCCTGGTGTCAGGCTCCAGGCCGTGCTGAAGGAGGCAACCCCGTTCTGCAACGAGCACCATGTTATATCAGATTTGACAGGACCATCCACAGCCTGGTGTCAGGCTCCAGGCCGTGCTGAAGGAGGCAAACCCGTTCTGCAACAAGCACCATGTTATATCAGATTTGACAGGACCATCCACAGCCTGGTGTCAGGCTCCAGGTCTTGCTGAAGGAGGTGACACCGTTCTGTAACCAGCTCCTTGTTATACCAGATTTGACATGACCATCCACAGCCTGGTGTCAGGCTCCAGGCCGTGCTGAAGGAGGTGACACCGTTCTGTAACCAGCACCTTGTTATATCAGATTTGACAGGACCATCCACAGCCTGGTGTCAGGCTCCAGGCCGTGCTGAAGGAGGCGACACCGTTCTGTATCCAGCTCCTGGTTATATCAGATTTGACAGGACCATCCACAGCCTGGTGTCAGGCTCCAGGCCGTGCTGAAGGAGGCGACACCGTTCTGCAACCAGCTCCTTGTTGTATCAGATTTGACAGGACCATCCACAGCCTGGTGTCAGGCTCCAGGCCGTGCTGAAGGAGGCAACCCCGTTCTGCAACGAGCACCGTGTTATATCAGATTTGACAGGACCAGCCACAGCCTGGTGTCAGGCTCCAGGCCCTGCTGAAGGAGGCGACACCGTTCTGTAACCAGCTCCTTGTTATATCAGATTTGACAGGACCTTCCACAGCCTGGTGTCAGGCTCCAGGCCGTGCTGAAGGAGGCGACACCGTTCTGTAATCAGCTCCTTGTTGTATCAGATTTGACAGCACCATCCACAGCCTGGTGTCAGGCTTCAGGCCGTGCTGAAGGAGGCGACACCGTTCTGTAACCAGCTCCTTGTTGTATCAGATTTGACAGGACCATCCACAGCCTGGTGTCAGGCTCCAGGCCGTGCTGAAGGAGGCTACACCGTTCTGCAACCAGCTCCTTGTTGTATCAGATTTGACAGGACCATCCACAGCCTGGTGTCAGGCTCCAGGCCATGCTGAAGGAGGTGACACCGTTCTGTAACCAGCTCCTTGTTATATCAGATTTGACATGACCATCCACAGCCTGGTGTCAGGCTCCAGGCCGTGCTGAAGGAGGTGACACCGTTCTGTAACTAGCACCTTGTTATATCAGATTTGACAGGACCATCCACAGCCTGGTGTCAGGCTCCAGGCCATGCTGAAGGAGGTGACACCGTTCTGTAACCAGCTCCTTGTTATATCAGATTTGACATGACCATCCACAGCCTGGTGTCAGGCTCCAGGCCGTGCTGAAGGAGGTGACACCGTTCTGTAACCAGCACCTTGTTATATCAGATTTGACAGGACCATCCACAGCCTGGTGTCAGGCTCCAGGCCGTGCTGAAGGAGGCGACACCGTTCTGTAACCAGCTCCTTGTTATATCAGGTTTGACAGGACCATCCACAGCCTGGTGTCAGGCTCCAGGCCGTGCTGAAGGAGGCGACACCGCACTGTAAACAGCTCCTTGTTATATCAGATTTGACAGGACCATCCACAGCCTGGTGTCAGGCTCCAGGCCGTGCTGAAGGAGGCGACACCGTTCTGCAACCAGCTCCTTGTTGTATCAGATTTGACAGGACCATCCACAGCCTGGTGTCAGGCTCCAGGCCGTGCTGAAGGAGGCAACCCCGTTCTGCAACGAGCACCGTGTTATATAAGATTTGACAGGACCATCCACAGCCTGGTGTCAGGCTCCAGGCCCTGCTGAAGGAGGCGACACCGTTCTGTAACCAGCTCCTTGTTATATCAGATTTGACAGGACCTTCCACAGCCTGGTGTCAGGCTCCAGGCCGTGCTGAAGGAGGCGACACCATTTTGTAATCAGCTCCTTGTTGTATCAGATTTGACAGCACCATCCACAGCCTGGTGTCAGGCTTCAGGCCGTGCTGAAGGAGGCGTCACCGTTCTGTAACCAGCTCCTTGTTGTATCAGAATTGACAGGACCATCCACAGCCTGGTGTCAGGCTCCAGGCCGTGCTGAAGGAGGCTACACCGTTCTGTACCCAGCTCCTTGTTATATCAGATTTGACAGGACCATCCACAGCCTGGTGTCAGGCTCCAGGCCGTGCTGAAGGAGGCGACACCGTTCTGTAACCAGCTCCTTGTTATATCAGATTTGACAGGACCATCCACATCCTGGTGTCAGGCTCCAGGCCGTGCTGAAGGAGGCGACACCGTTCTGTAACCAGCGCCTTGTTATATCAGGTTTGACAGGACCATCCACAGCCTGGTGTCAGGCTCCAGGCCGTGCTGGAGGAGGCGACACCGCACTGTAAACAGCTCCTTGTTATATCAGGTTTGACAGGACCATCCACAGCCTGGTGTCAGGCTCCAGGCCGTGCTGAAGGAGGCGACACCGTTCTGCAACCAGCTCCTTGTTGTATCAGATTTGACAGGACCATCCACAGCCTGGTGTCAGGCTCCAGGCCGTGCTGAAGGAGGCGACACCGTTCTGCAACCAGCTCCTTGTTGTATCAGATTTGACAGGACCATCCACAGCCTGGTGTCAGGCTCCAGGCCGTGCTGTAGGAGGCGACACCGTTCTGCAACGAGCACCATGTTATATCAGATTTGACAGGACCATCCACAGCCTGGTGTCAGGCTCCAGGCCGTGCTGAAGGAGGCAACCCCGTTCTGCAACGAGCACCTTGTTATATCAGATTTGACAGGACCATCCACAGCCTGGTGTCAGCCTCCAGGCCGTGCTGAAGGAGGCGACACCGTTCTGTAACCAGCTCTTGTTATATCAAATTTGACAGGACCATCCACAGCCTGGTGTCAGGCTCCAGGCCGTGCTGAAGGAGGCGACACCGTTCTGTAACTAGCTCCTTGTTATATCAGATTTGACCGGACCATCCACAGCCTGGTGTCAGGCTCCAGGCCGTGCTGAAGGAGGCGACACCGTTCTGTAACCAGCTCCTTGTTATATCAAATTTGACAGGACCATCCACAGCCTGGTGTCAGGCTCCAGGCCGTGCTGAAGGAGGCGACACCGTTCTGTAATCAGCTCCGTGTTATTTCAGATTTGACAGGACCATCCACAGCCTGGTGTCAGGCTCCAGGCCGTGCTGAAGGAGGCGACACCGTTCTGTAATCAGCTCCTTGTTGTATCAGATTTGACAGCACCATCCACAGCCTGGTGTCAGGCTTCAGGCCGTGCTGAAGGAGGCGACACCGTTCTGTAACCAGCTCCTTGTTGTATCAGATTTGACAGGACCATCCACAGCCTGGTGTCAGGCTCCAGGCCGTGCTGATGGAGGCTACACCGTTCTGTAATCAGCTCCTTGTTGTATCAGATTTGACAGGACCATCCACAGCCTGGTGTCAGGCTCCAGGCCGTGCTGAAGGAGGTGACACCATTCTGTAACCAGCTCCTTGTTATATCAGATTGGACAGGACCATCCACAGCCTGGTGTCAGGCTCCAGGCCGTGCTGAAGGAGGTGACACCGTTCTGTAACCAGCTCCTTGTTATACCAGATTTGACATGGCCATCCACAGCCTGGTGTCAGGCTCCAGGCCGTGCTGAAGGAGGTGACACCGTTCTGTAACCAGCACCTTGTTATATCAGATTTGACAGGACCATCCACAGCCTGGTGTCAGGCTCCAGGACGTGCTGAAGGAGGCGACACCGTTCTGTATCCAGCTCCTTGTTATATCAGATTTGACAGGACCATCCACAGCCTGGTGTCAGGCTCCAGGCCGTGCTGAAGGAGGCGACACCGTTCTGCAACCAGCTCCTTGTTGTATCAGATTTGACAGGACCATCCACAGCCTGGTGTCAGGCTCCAGGCCGTGCTGAAGGAGGCAACCCCGTTCTGCAACGAGCACCGTGTTATATCAGATTTGACAGGACCATCCACAGCCTGGTGTCAGGCTCCAGGCCCTGCTGAAGGAGGCGACACCGTTCTGTAACCAGCTCCTTGTTATATCAGATTTGACAGGACCTTCCACAGCCTGGTGTCAGGCTCCAGGCCGTGCTGAAGGAGGCGACACCGTTCTGTAATCAGCTCCTTGTTGTATCAGATTTGACAGCACCATCCACAGCCTGGTGTCAGGCTTCAGGCCGTGCTGAAGGAGGCGACACCGTTCTGTAACCAGCTCCTTGTTGTATCAGATTTGACAGGACCATCCACAGCCTGGTGTCAGGCTCCAGGCCGTGCTGAAGGAGGTGACACCGTTCTGTAACCAGCTCCTTGTTATATCAGATTTGACATGACCATCCACAGCCTGGTGTCAGGCTCCAGGCCGTGCTGAAGGTGGTGACACCGTTCTGTAACTAGCACCTTGTTATATCATATTTGACAGGACCATCCACAGCCTGGTGTCAGGCTCCAGGCCATGCTGAAGGAGGTGACACCGTTCTGTAACCAGCTCCTTGTTATATCAGATTTGACATGACCATCCACAGCCTGGTGTCAGCTCCAGGCCGTGCTGAAGGAGGTGACACCGTTCTGTAACCAGCACCTTGTTATATCAGATTTGACAGGACCATCCACAGCCTGGTGTCAGGCTCCAGGCCGTGCTGAAGGAGGCGACACCGTTCTGTAACCAGCTCCTTGTTATATCAGGTTTGACAGGACCATCCACAGCCTGGTGTCAGGCTCCAGGCCGTGCTGAAGGAGGCGACACCGCACTGTAAACAGCTCCTTGTTATATCAGATTTGACAGGACCATCCACAGCCTGGTGTCAGGCTCCAGGCCGTGCTGAAGGAGGCGACACCGTTCTGCAACCAGCTCCTTGTTGTATCAGATTTGACAGGACCATCCACAGCCTGGTGTCAGGCTCCAGGCCGTGCTGAAGGAGGCAACCCCGTTCTGCAACGAGCACCATGTTATATCAGATTTGACAGGACCATCCACAGCCTGGTGTCAGGCTCCAGGCCGTGCTGAAGGAGGCAAACCCGTTCTGCAACGAGCACCATGTTATATCAGATTTGACAGGACCATCCACAGCCTGGTGTCAGGCTCCAGGTCGTGCTGAAGGAGGTGACACCGTTCTGTAACCAGCTCCTTGTTATACCAGATTTGACATGACCATCCACAGCCTGGTGTCAGGCTCCAGGCCGTGCTGAAGGAGGTGACACCGTTCTGTAACCAGCACCTTGTTATATCAGATTTGACAGGACCATCCACAGCCTGGTGTCAGGCTCCAGGCCGTGCTGAAGGAGGCGACACCGTTCTGTATCCAGCTCCTGGTTATATCAGATTTGACAGGACCATCCACAGCCTGGTGTCAGGCTCCAGGCCGTGCTGAAGGAGGCGACACCGTTCTGCAACCAGCTCCTTGTTGTATCAGATTTGACAGGACCATCCACAGCCTGGTGTCAGGCTCCAGGCCGTGCTGAAGGAGGCAACCCCGTTCTGCAACGAGCACCGTGTTATATCAGATTTGACAGGACCATCCACAGCCTGGTGTCAGGCTCCAGGCCCTGCTGAAGGAGGCGACACCGTTCTGTAACCAGCTCCTTGTTATATCAGATTTGACAGGACCTTCCACAGCCTGGTGTCAGGCTCCAGGCCGTGCTGAAGGAGGCGACACCGTTCTGTAATCAGCTCCTTGTTGTATCAGATTTGACAGCACCATCCACAGCCTGGTGTCAGGCTTCAGGCCGTGCTGAAGGAGGCGACACCGTTCTGTAACCAGCTCCTTGTTGTATCAGATTTGACAGGACCATCCACAGCCTGGTGTCAGGCTCCAGGCCGTGCTGAAGGAGGCTACACCGTTCTGCAACCAGCTCCTTGTTGTATCAGATTTGACAGGACCATCCACAGCCTGGTGTCAGGCTCCAGGCCATGCTGAAGGAGGTGACACCGTTCTGTAACCAGCTCCTTGTTATATCAGATTTGACATGACCATCCACAGCCTGGTGTCAGGCTCCAGGCCGTGCTGAAGGAGGTGACACCGTTCTGTAACTAGCACCTTGTTATATCAGATTTGACAGGACCATCCACAGCCTGGTGTCAGGCTCCAGGCCATGCTGAAGGAGGTGACTCCGTTCTGTAACCAGCTCCTTGTTATATCAGATTTGACATGACCATCCACAGCCTGGTGTCAGGCTCCAGGCCGTGCTGAAGGAGGTGACACCGTTCTGTAACCAGCACCTTGTTATATCAGATTTGACAGGACCATCCACAGCCTGGTGTCAGGCTCCAGGCCGTGCTGAAGGAGGCGACACCGTTCTGTAACCAGCTCCTTGTTATATCAGGTTTGACAGGACCATCCACAGCCTGGTGTCAGGCTCCAGGCCGTGCTGAAGGAGGCGACACCGCACTGTAAACAGCTCCTTGTTATATCAGATATGACAGGACCATCCACAGCCTGGTGTCAGGCTCCAGGCCGTGCTGAAGGAGGCGACACCGTTCTGCAACCAGCTCCTTGTTGTATCAGATTTGACAGGACCATCCACAGCCTGGTGTCAGGCTCCAGGCCGTGCTGAAGGAGGCAACCCCGTTCTGCAACGAGCACCATGTTATATCAGATTTGACATGACCATCCACAGCCTGGTGTCAGGCTCCAGGCCGTGCTGAAGGAGGCAAACCCGTTCTGCAACGAGCACCATGTTATATCAGATTTGACAGGACCATCCACAGCCTGGTGTCAGGCTCCAGGCCGTGCTGAAGGAGGTGACACCGTTCTGTAATCAGCTCCTTGTTATACCAGATTTGACATGACCATCCACAGCCTGGTGTCAGGCTCCAGGCCGTGCTGAAGGAGGTGACACCGTTCTGTAACCAGCACCTTGTTATATCAGATTTGACAGGACCATCCACAGCCTGGTGTCAGGCTCCTGGCCGTGCTGAAGGAGGCGACACCGTTCTGTATCCAGCTCCTGGTTATATCAGATTTGACAGGACCATCCACAGCCTGGTGTCAGGCTCCAGGCCGTGCTGAAGGAGGCGACACCGTTCTGCAACCAGCTCCTTGTTGTATCAGATTTGACAGGACCATCCACAGCCTGGTGTCAGGCTCCAGGCCGTGCTGAAGGAGGTGACACCGTTCTGTAACCAGCACCTTGTTATATCAGATTTGACAGGACCATCCACAGCCTGGTGTCAGGCTCCAGGCCGTGCTGAAGGAGGCGACACCGTTCTGTATCCAGCTCCTGGTTATATCAGATTTGAGAGGACCATCCACAGCCTGGTGTCAGGCTCCAGGCCGTGCTGAAGGAGGCGACACCGTTCTGCAACCAGCTCCTTGTTGTATCAGATTTGGCAGGACCATCCACAGCCTGGTGTCAGGCTCCAGGCCGTGCTGAAGGAGGCAACCCCGTTCTGCAACGAGCACCGTGTTATATCAGATTTGACAGGACCATCCACAGCCTGGTGTCAGGCTCCAGGCCCTGCTGAAGGAGGCGACACCGTTCTGTAACCAGCTCCTTGTTATATCAGATTTGACAGGACCTTCCACAGCCTGGTGTCAGGCTCCAGGCCGTGCTGAAGGAGGCGACACCGTTCTGTAATCAGCTCCTTGTTGTATCAGATTTGACAGCACCATCCACAGCCTGGTGTCAGGCTTCAGGCCGTGCTGAAGGAGGCGACACCGTTCTGTAACCAGCTCCTTGTTGTATCAGATTTGACAGGACCATCCACAGCCTGGTGTCAGGCTCCAGGCCGTGCTGAAGGAGGCTACACCGTTCTGCAACCAGCTCCTTGTTGTATCAGATTTGACAGGACCATCCACAGCCTGGTGTCAGGCTCCAGGCCATGCTGAAGGAGGTGACACCGTTCTGTAACCAGCTCCTTGTTATATCAGATTTGACATGACCATCCACAGCCTGGTGTCAGGCTCCAGGCCGTGCTGAAGGAGGTGACACCGTTCTGTAACTAGCACCTTGTTATATCAGATTTGACAGGACCATCCACAGCCTGGTGTCAGGCTCCAGGCCATGCTGAAGGAGGTGACACCGTTCTGTAACCAGCTCCTTGTTATATCAGATTTGACATGACCATCCACAGCCTGGTGTCAGGCTCCAGGCCGTGCTGAAGGAGGTGACACCGTTCTGTAACCAGCACCTTGTTATATCAGATTTGACAGGACCATCCACAGCCTGGTGTCAGGCTCCAGGCCGTGCTGAAGGAGGCGACACCGTTCTGTAACCAGCTCCTTGTTATATCAGGTTTGACAGGACCATCCACAGCCTGGTGTCAGGCTCCAGGCCGTGCTGAAGGAGGCGACACCGCACTGTAAACAGCTCCTTGTTATATCAGATATGACAGGACCATCCACAGCCTGGTGTCAGGCTCCAGGCCGTGCTGAAGGAGGCGACACCGTTCTGCAACCAGCTCCTTGTTGTATCAGATTTGACAGGACCATCCACAGCCTGGTGTCAGGCTCCAGGCCGTGCTGAAGGAGGCAACCCCGTTCTGCAACGAGCACCATGTTATATCAGATTTGACAGGACCATCCACAGCCTGGTGTCAGGCTCCAGGCCGTGCTGAAGGAGGCAAACCCGTTCTGCAACGAGCACCATGTTATATCAGATTTGACAGGACCATCCACAGCCTGGTGTCAGGCTCCAGGCCGTGCTGAAGGAGGTGACACCGTTCTGTAACCAGCTCCTTGTTATACCAGATTTGACATGACCATCCACAGCCTGGTGTCAGGCTCCAGGCCGTGCTGAAGGAGGTGACACCGTTCTGTAACCAGCACCTTGTTATATCAGATTTGACAGGACCATCCACAGCCTGGTGTCAGGCTCCAGGCCGTGCTGAAGGAGGCGACACCGTTCTGTATCCAGCTCCTGGTTATATCAGATTTGACAGGACCATCCACAGCCTGGTGTCAGGCTCCAGGCCGTGCTGAAGGAGGCGACACCGTTCTGCAACCAGCTCCTTGTTGTATCAGATTTGACAGGACCATCCACAGCCTGGTGTCAGGCTCCAGGCCGTGCTGAAGGAGGCAACCCCGTTCTGCAACGAGCACCGTGTTATATCAGATTTGACAGGACCATCCACAGCCTGGTGTCAGGCTCCAGGCCCTGCTGAAGGAGGCGACACCGTTCTGTAACCAGCTCCTTGTTATATCAGATTTGACAGGACCTTCCACAGCCTGGTGTCAGGCTCCAGGCCGTGCTGAAGGAGGCGACACCGTTCTGTAATCAGCTCCTTGTTGTATCAGATTTGACAGCACCATCCACAGCCTGGTGTCAGGCTTCATGCCGTGCTGAAGGAGGCGACACCGTTCTGTAACCAGCTCCTTGTTGTATCAGATTTGACAGGACCATCCACAGCCTGGTGTCAGGCTCCAGGCCGTGCTGAAGGAGGCTACACCGTTCTGCAACCAGCTCCTTGTTGTATCAGATTTGACAGGACCATCCACAGCCTGGTGTCAGGCTCCAGGCCATGCTGAAGGAGGTGACACCGTTCTGTAACCAGCTCCTTGTTATATCAGATTTGACATGACCATCCACAGCCTGGTGTCAGGCTCCAGGCCGTGCTGAAGGAGGTGACACCGTTCTGTAACAAGCACCTTGTTATATCAGATTTGACAGGACCATCCACAGCCTGGTGTCAGGCTCCAGGCCATGCTGAAGGAGGTGACACCGTTCTGTAACCAGCTCCTTGTTATATCAGATTTGACATGACCATCCACAGCCTGGTGTCAGGCTCCAGGCCGTGCTGAAGGAGGTGACACCGTTCTGTAACCAGCACCTTGTTATATCAGATTTGACAGGACCATCCACAGCCTGGTGTCAGGCTCCAGGCCGTGCTGAAGGAGGCGACACCGTTCTGTAACCAGCTCCTTGTTATATCAGGTTTGACAGGACCATCCACAGCCTGGTGTCAGGCTCCAGGCCGTGCTGAAGGAGGCGACACCGCACTGTAAACAGCTCCTTGTTATATCAGATTTGACAGGACCATCCACAGCCTGGTGTCAGGCTCCAGGCCGTGCTGAAGGAGGCGACACCGTTCTGCAACCAGCTCCTTGTTGTATCAGATTTGACAGGACCATCCACAGCCTGGTGTCAGGCTCCAGGCCGTGCTGAAGGAGGCAACCCCGTTCTGCAACGAGCACCATGTTATATCAGATTTGACAGGACCATCCACAGCCTGGTGTCAGGCTCCAGGCCGTGCTGAAGGAGGCAAACCCGTTCTGCAACGAGCACCATGTTATATCAGATTTGACAGGACCATCCACAGCCTGGTGTCAGGCTCCAGGCCGTGCTGAAGGAGGTGACACCGTTCTGTAACCAGCTCCTTGTTATACCAGATTTGACATGACCATCCACAGCCTGGTGTCAGGCTCCAGGCCGTGCTGAAGGAGGTGACACCGTTCTGTAACCAGCACCTTGTTATATCAGATTTGACAGGACCATCCACAGCCTGGTGTCAGGCTCCAGGCCGTGCTGAAGGAGGCGACACCGTTCTGTATCCACTCCTGGTTATATCAGATTTGACAGGACCATCCACAGCCTGGTGTCAGGCTCCTGGCCGTGCTGAAGGAGGCGACACCGTTCTGCAACCAGCTCCTTGTTGTATCAGATTTGACAGGACCATCCACAGCCTGGTGTCAGGCTCCAGGCCATGCTGAAGGAGGTGACACCGTTCTGTAACCAGCTCCTTGTTATATCAGATTTGACATGACCATCCACAGCCTGGTGTCAGGCTCCAGGCCGTGCTGAAGGAGGTGACACCGTTCTGTAACTAGCACCTTGTTATATCAGATTTGACAGGACCATCCACAGCCTGGTGTCAGGCTCCAGGCCATGCTGAAGGAGGTGACACCGTTCTGTAACCAGCTCCTTGTTATATCAGATTTGACATGACCATCCACAGCCTGGTGTCAGGCTCCAGGCCGTGCTGAAGGAGGTGACACCGTTCTGTAACCAGCACCTTGTTATATCAGATTTGACAGGACCATCCACAGCCTGGTGTCAGGCTCCAGGCCGTGCTGAAGGAGGCGACACCGTTCTGTAACCAGCTCCTTGTTATATCAGGTTTGACAGGACCATCCACAGCCTGGTGTCAGGCTCCAGGCCGTGCTGAAGGAGGCGACACCGCACTGTAAACAGCTCCTTGTTATATCAGATATGACAGGACCATCCACAGCCTGGTGTCAGGCTCCAGGCCGTGCTGAAGGAGGCGACACCGTTCTGCAACCAGCTCCTTGTTGTATCAGATTTGACAGGACCATCCACAGCCTGGTGTCAGGCTCCAGGCCGTGCTGAAGGAGGCAACCCCGTTCTGCAACGAGCACCATGTTATATCAGATTTGACAGGACCATCCACAGCCTGGTGTCAGGCTCCAGGCCGTGCTGAAGGAGGCAAACCCGTTCTGCAACGAGCACCATGTTATATCAGATTTGACAGGACCATCCACAGCCTGGTGTCAGGCTCCAGGCCGTGCTGAAGGAGGTGACACCGTTCTGTAACCAGCTCCTTGTTATACCAGATTTGACATGACCATCCACAGCCTGGTGTCAGGCTCCAGGCCGTGCTGAAGGAGGTGACACCGTTCTGTAACCAGCACCTTGTTATATCAGATTTGACAGGACCATCCACAGCCTGGTGTCAGGCTCCAGGCCGTGCTGAAGGAGGCGACACCGTTCTGTATCCAGCTCCTGGTTATATCAGATTTGACAGGACCATCCACAGCCTGGTGTCAGGCTCCAGGCCGTGCTGAAGGAGGCGACACCGTTCTGCAACCAGCTCCTTGTTGTATCAGATTTGACAGGACCATCCACAGCCTGGTGTCAGGCTCCAGGCCGTGCTGAAGGAGGCAACCCCGTTCTGCAACGAGCACCGTGTTATATCAGATTTGACAGGACCATCCACAGCCTGGTGTCAGGCTCCAGGCCCTGCTGAAGGAGGCGACACCGTTCTGTAACCAGCTCCTTGTTATATCAGATTTGACAGGACCTTCCACAGCCTGGTGTCAGGCTCCAGGCCGTGCTGAAGGAGGCGACACCGTTCTGTAATCAGCTCCTTGTTGTATCAGATTTGACAGCACCATCCACAGCCTGGTGTCAGGCTTCATGCCGTGCTGAAGGAGGCGACACCGTTCTGTAACCAGCTCCTTGTTGTATCAGATTTGACAGGACCATCCACAGCCTGGTGTCAGGCTCCAGGCCGTGCTGAAGGAGGCGACACCGTTCTGCAACCAGCTCCTTGTTGTATCAGATTTGACAGGACCATCCACAGCCTGGTGTCAGGCTCCAGGCCGTGCTGAAGGAGGCAACCCCGTTCTGCAACGAGCACCGTGTTATATCAGATTTGACAGGACCATCCACAGCCTGGTGTCAGGCTCCAGGCCCTGCTGAAGGAGGCGACACCGTTCTGTAACCAGCTCCTTGTTATATCAGATTTGACAGGACCTTCCACAGCCTGGTGTCAGGCTCCAGGCCGTGCTGAAGGAGGCGACACCGTTCTGTAATCAGCTCCTTGTTGTATCAGATTTGACAGCACCATCCACAGCCTGGTGTCAGGCTTCATGCCGTGCTGAAGGAGGCGACACCGTTCTGTAACCAGCTCCTTGTTGTATCAGATTTGACAGGACCATCCACAGCCTGGTGTCAGGCTCCAGGCCGTGCTGAAGGAGGCTACACCGTTCTGCAACCAGCTCCTTGTTGTATCAGATTTGACAGGACCATCCACAGCCTGGTGTCAGGCTCCAGGCCATGCTGAAGGAGGTGACACCGTTCTGTAACCAGCTCCTTGTTATATCAGATTTGACATGACCATCCACAGCCTGGTGTCAGGCTCCAGGCCGTGCTGAAGGAGGTGACACCGTTCTGTAACTAGCACCTTGTTATATCAGATTTGACAGGACCATCCACAGCCTGGTGTCAGGCTCCAGGCCATGCTGAAGGAGGTGACACCGTTCTGTAACCAGCTCCTTGTTATATCAGATTTGACATGACCATCCACAGCCTGGTGTCAGGCTCCAGGCCGTGCTGAAGGAGGTGACACCGTTCTGTAACCAGCACCTTGTTATATCAGATTTGACAGGACCATCCACAGCCTGGTGTCAGGCTCCAGGCCGTGCTGAAGGAGGCGACACCGTTCTGTAACCAGCTCCTTGTTATATCAGGTTTGACAGGACCATCCACAGCCTGGTGTCAGGCTCCAGGCCGTGCTGAAGGAGGCGACACCGCACTGTAAACAGCTCCTTGTTATATCAGATTTGACAGGACCATCCACAGCCTGGTGTCAGGCTCCAGGCCGTGCTGAAGGAGGCGACACCGTTCTGCAACCAGCTCCTTGTTGTATCAGATTTGACAGGACCATCCACAGCCTGGTGTCAGGCTCCAGGCCGTGCTGAAGGAGGCAACCCCGTTCTGCAACGAGCACCATGTTATATCAGATTTGACAGGACCATCCACAGCCTGGTGTCAGGCTCCAGGCCGTGCTGAAGGAGGCAAACCCGTTCTGCAACGAGCACCATGTTATATCAGATTTGACAGGACCATCCACAGCCTGGTGTCAGGCTCCAGGCCGTGCTGAAGGAGGTGACACCGTTCTGTAACCAGCTCCTTGTTATACCAGATTTGACATGACCATCCACAGCCTGGTGTCAGGCTCCAGGCCGTGCTGAAGGAGGTGACACCGTTCTGTAACCAGCACCTTGTTATATCAGATTTGACAGGACCATCCACAGCCTGGTGTCAGGCTCCAGGCCGTGCTGAAGGAGGCGACACCGTTCTGTATCCACTCCTGGTTATATCAGATTTGACAGGACCATCCACAGCCTGGTGTCAGGCTCCTGGCCGTGCTGAAGGAGGCGACACCGTTCTGCAACCAGCTCCTTGTTGTATCAGATTTGACAGGACCATCCACAGCCTGGTGTCAGGCTCCAGGCCATGCTGAAGGAGGTGACACCGTTCTGTAACCAGCTCCTTGTTATATCAGATTTGACATGACCATCCACAGCCTGGTGTCAGGCTCCAGGCCGTGCTGAAGGAGGTGACACCGTTCTGTAACTAGCACCTTGTTATATCAGATTTGACAGGACCATCCACAGCCTGGTGTCAGGCTCCAGGCCATGCTGAAGGAGGTGACACCGTTCTGTAACCAGCTCCTTGTTATATCAGATTTGACATGACCATCCACAGCCTGGTGTCAGGCTCCAGGCCGTGCTGAAGGAGGTGACACCGTTCTGTAACCAGCACCTTGTTATATCAGATTTGACAGGACCATCCACAGCCTGGTGTCAGGCTCCAGGCCGTGCTGAAGGAGGCGACACCGTTCTGTAACCAGCTCCTTGTTATATCAGGTTTGACAGGACCATCCACAGCCTGGTGTCAGGCTCCAGGCCGTGCTGAAGGAGGCGACACCGCACTGTAAACAGCTCCTTGTTATATCAGATATGACAGGACCATCCACAGCCTGGTGTCAGGCTCCAGGCCGTGCTGAAGGAGGCGACACCGTTCTGCAACCAGCTCCTTGTTGTATCAGATTTGACAGGACCATCCACAGCCTGGTGTCAGGCTCCAGGCCGTGCTGAAGGAGGCAACCCCGTTCTGCAACGAGCACCATGTTATATCAGATTTGACAGGACCATCCACAGCCTGGTGTCAGGCTCCAGGCCGTGCTGAAGGAGGCAAACCCGTTCTGCAACGAGCACCATGTTATATCAGATTTGACAGGACCATCCACAGCCTGGTGTCAGGCTCCAGGCCGTGCTGAAGGAGGTGACACCGTTCTGTAACCAGCTCCTTGTTATACCAGATTTGACATGACCATCCACAGCCTGGTGTCAGGCTCCAGGCCGTGCTGAAGGAGGTGACACCGTTCTGTAACCAGCACCTTGTTATATCAGATTTGACAGGACCATCCACAGCCTGGTGTCAGGCTCCAGGCCGTGCTGAAGGAGGCGACACCGTTCTGTATCCAGCTCCTGGTTATATCAGATTTGACAGGACCATCCACAGCCTGGTGTCAGGCTCCAGGCCGTGCTGAAGGAGGCGACACCGTTCTGCAACCAGCTCCTTGTTGTATCAGATTTGACAGGACCATCCACAGCCTGGTGTCAGGCTCCAGGCCGTGCTGAAGGAGGCAACCCCGTTCTGCAACGAGCACCGTGTTATATCAGATTTGACAGGACCATCCACAGCCTGGTGTCAGGCTCCAGGCCCTGCTGAAGGAGGCGACACCGTTCTGTAACCAGCTCCTTGTTATATCAGATTTGACAGGACCTTCCACAGCCTGGTGTCAGGCTCCAGGCCGTGCTGAAGGAGGCGACACCGTTCTGTAATCAGCTCCTTGTTGTATCAGATTTGACAGCACCATCCACAGCCTGGTGTCAGGCTTCATGCCGTGCTGAAGGAGGCGACACCGTTCTGTAACCAGCTCCTTGTTGTATCAGATTTGACAGGACCATCCACAGCCTGGTGTCAGGCTCCAGGCCGTGCTGAAGGAGGCTACACCGTTCTGCAACCAGCTCCTTGTTGTATCAGATTTGACAGGACCATCCACAGCCTGGTGTCAGGCTCCAGGCCATGCTGAAGGAGGTGACACCGTTCTGTAACCAGCTCCTTGTTATATCAGATTTGACATGACCATCCACAGCCTGGTGTCAGGCTCCAGGCCGTGCTGAAGGAGGTGACACCGTTCTGTAACTAGCACCTTGTTATATCAGATTTGACAGGACCATCCACAGCCTGGTGTCAGGCTCCAGGCCATGCTGAAGGAGGTGACACCGTTCTGTAACCAGCTCCTTGTTATATCAGATTTGACATGACCATCCACAGCCTGGTGTCAGGCTCCAGGCCGTGCTGAAGGAGGTGACACCGTTCTGTAACCAGCACCTTGTTATATCAGATTTGACAGGACCATCCACAGCCTGGTGTCAGGCTCCAGGCCGTGCTGAAGGAGGCGACACCGTTCTGTAACCAGCTCCTTGTTATATCAGGTTTGACAGGACCATCCACAGCCTGGTGTCAGGCTCCAGGCCGTGCTGAAGGAGGCGACACCGCACTGTAAACAGCTCCTTGTTATATCAGATTTGACAGGACCATCCACAGCCTGGTGTCAGGCTCCAGGCCGTGCTGAAGGAGGCGACACCGTTCTGCAACCAGCTCCTTGTTGTATCAGATTTGACAGGACCATCCACAGCCTGGTGTCAGGCTCCAGGCCGTGCTGAAGGAGGCAACCCCGTTCTGCAACGAGCACCATGTTATATCAGATTTGACAGGACCATCCACAGCCTGGTGTCAGGCTCCAGGCCGTGCTGAAGGAGGCAAACCCGTTCTGCAACGAGCACCATGTTATATCAGATTTGACAGGACCATCCACAGCCTGGTGTCAGGCTCCAGGCCGTGCTGAAGGAGGTGACACCGTTCTGTAACCAGCTCCTTGTTATACCAGATTTGACATGACCATCCACAGCCTGGTGTCAGGCTCCAGGCCGTGCTGAAGGAGGTGACACCGTTCTGTAACCAGCACCTTGTTATATCAGATTTGACAGGACCATCCACAGCCTGGTGTCAGGCTCCAGGCCGTGCTGAAGGAGGCGACACCGTTCTGTATCCACTCCTGGTTATATCAGATTTGACAGGACCATCCACAGCCTGGTGTCAGGCTCCTGGCCGTGCTGAAGGAGGCGACACCGTTCTGCAACCAGCTCCTTGTTGTATCAGATTTGACAGGACCATCCACAGCCTGGTGTCAGGCTCCAGGCCGTGCTGAAGGAGGCAACCCCGTTCTGCAACGAGCACCGTGTTATATAAGATTTGACAGGACCATCCACAGCCTGGTGTCAGGCTCCAGGCCCTGCTGAAGGAGGCGACACCGTTCTGTAACCAGCTCCTTGTTATATCAGATTTGACAGGACCTTCCACAGCCTGGTGTCAGGCTCCAGGCCGTGCTGAAGGAGGCGACACCATTTTGTAATCAGCTCCTTGTTGTATCAGATTTGACAGCACCATCCACAGCCTGGTGTCAGGCTTCAGGCCGTGCTGAAGGAGGCGTCACCGTTCTGTAACCAGCTCCTTGTTGTATCAGAATTGACAGGACCATCCACAGCCTGGTGTCAGGCTCCAGGCCGTGCTGAAGGAGGCTACACCGTTCTGTAACCAGCTCCTTGTTGTATCAGATTTGACAGGACCATCCACAGCCTGGTGTCAGTCTCCAGGCCATGCTGAAGGAGGTGACACCGTTCTGTAAACAGCTCCTTGTTATATCAGATTTGACATGACCATCCACAGCCTGGTGTCAGGCTTCAGGCCGTGCTGAAGGAGGTGACACCGTTCTGTAACCAGCTCCTTGTTATATCAGATTTGACAGGACCATCCACAGCCTGGTGTCAGGCTCCAGGCCGTGCTGAAGGAGGCGACACCGTTCTGTAACCAGCTCCTTGTTATATCAGATTTGACAGGACCATCCACAGCCTGGTGTCAGGCTCCAGGCCGTGCTGAAGGAGGCGACACCGTTCTGTAACCAGCTCCTTGTTATATCAGGTTTGACAGGACCATCCACAGCCTGGTGTCATGCTCCAGGCCGTGCTGAAGGAGGCGACACCGTTCTGTAACCAGCTCCATGTTGTATCAGATTTGACAGGAACCACAGCCTGGTGTTAGGCTCCAGGCCGTGTTAAAGGAGGCGACATCGTTCTGTAACCAGCTCCTTGTTATCCCAGATTTGACAGGACCATCCACAGCCTGGTGTCAGGATCCAGGCCGTGCTGAAGGAGGCGAGACCGTTCTGTAACCAGCACCTTGTTATATCAGATTTGACTGGACCATCCACAGCCTGGTGTCAGGCTCCAGGCCGTGCTGAAGGAGGCGACACCGTTCTGTAACCAGCTCCTTGTTATATCAGATTTGACAGGACCATCCACAGACTGGTGTCAGGCTCCAGGCCCTGCTGAAGGAGGCGACACCGTTCTGTAATCAGCTCCGTGTTATTTCAGATTTGACAGGACCATCCACAGCCTGGTGTCAGGCTCCAGGCCGTGCTGAAGGAGGCGACTCCGTTCTGTAACCAGCTCCTTGCTGTATCAGATTTGACAGGAACCACAGCCTGGTGTCAGGCTCCAGGCCGTGCTGAAGGAGGCGACACCGTTCTGTAACCAGCTCCTTGTTCTATCAGATTTGACAGGACCATCCACAGCCTGGTGTCAGGCTCCAGGCCGTGTTGAAGGAGGCGACATCGTTCTGTAACCAGCTCCTTGTTATACCAGATTTGACAGGACCATCCAAAGCCTGGTGTCAGGCTCCAGGCCGTGTTGATGGAGGTGACACCGTTCTGTAACCAGCTCCTTGTTATATCAGATTTGACAGGACCATCCACAGCCTGGTGTCAGGATCCAGGCCGTGCTGAAGGAGGCGACACCGTTCTGTAACCAGCACCTTGTTATATCAGATTTGACTGGACCATCCACAGCCTGGTGTCAGGCTCCAGGCCGTGCTGAAGGAGGCGACACCGTTCTGTAACCAGCACCTTGTTATATCAGATTTGACAGGACCATCCACAGCCTGGTGTCAGGCTCCAGGCGGTGCTGAAGGAGGCGACACCATTCTGTAACCAGCTCCTTGTTGTATCAGATTTGACTGGACCATCCACAGCCCGGTGTCAGGCTCCAGGCCGTGCTGAAGGAGGCGACACCGTTCTGTAACCAGCTCCTTGTTATATCAGATTTGACAGGACCATCCACAGCCTGGTGTCAGGCTCCAGGCAGTGGTGAAGGAGGTGAAACCGTTTTGTAACCAGCTCCTTGTTATGTCAGATTTGACAGGACCATCCACAGCCTGGTGTCAGGCTCCAGGCAGTGGTGAAGGAGGCGTCACCGTTCTGTAACCAGCTCCTTGTTGTATCAGATTTGACAGGACCATCCACAGCCTGGTGTCAGACTCCAGGCCGTGCTGAAGGAAGTGACACCGTTCTGTAACCAGCTCCTTGTTATATCAGATTTGACATGACCATCCACAGCCTGGTGTCAGGCTCCAGGCCGTGCTGAAGGAGGTGACACCGTTCTGTAACCAGCACCTTGTTATATCAGATTTGACAGGACCATCCACAGCCTGGTGTCAGGCTCCAGGCCGTGCTGAAGGAGGCGACACCGTTCTGTAACCAGCTCCTTGTTATATCAGGTTTGACAGGACCATCCACAGCCTGGTGTCAGGCTCCAGGCCGTGCTGAAGGAGGCGACACCGCACTGTAAACAGCTCCTTGTTATATCAGATTTGACAGGACCATGCACAGCCTGGTGTCAGGCTCCAGGCCGTGCTGAAGGAGGCGACACCGTTCTGCAACCAGCTCCTTGTTGTATCAGATTTGACAGGACCATCCACAGCCTGGTGTCAGGCTCCCGGCCGTGCTGAAGGAGGCGACACCGTTCTGTAACCAGCTCCTTGTTATATCAGATTTGACAGGACCATCCACAGCCTGGTGTCATGCTCCAGGCCGTGCTGAAGGAGGCGACACCGCTCTGTAACCAGCTCCTTGTTGTATCAGATTTGACAGGAACCACAGCCTGGTATCAGGCTCCAGGCCGTGCTGAAGGAGGTGACACCGTTCTGTAACCAGCTCCATGTTATATCAGATTTGACAGGACCATCCACAGCCTGGTGTCAGGCTCCAGGCCGTGTTAAAGGAGGCGACATCGTTCTGTAACCAGCTCCTTGTTATCCCAGATTTGACAGGACCATCCACAGCCTGATGTCAGGATCCAGGCCGTGCTGAAGGAGGCGAGACCGTTCTGTAACCAGCAACTTGTTATATCAGATTTGACTGGACCATCCACAGCCTGGTGTCAGGCTCCAGGCCGTGCTGAAGGAGGCGACACCGTTCTGTAACCAGCACCTTGTTATATCAGATTTGACAGGACCATCCACAGACTGGTGTCAGGCTCCAGGCCGTGCTGAAGGAGGTGACACCGTTCTGTAACCAGCTCCTTGTTATATCAGATTTGACAGGACCATCCACAGCCTGGTGTCAGGCTCCAGGCCGTGCTGAAGGAGGCGACACCGTTCTGTAACCAGCTCCTTGTTATATCAGATTTGACAGGACCATCCACAGCCTGGTGTCATGCTCCAGGCCGTGCTGAAGGAGGCGACACCGTTCTGTAACCAGCTCCATGTTGTATCAGATTTGACAGGAACCATAGCCTGGTGTTAGGCTCCAGGCCGTGTTAAAGGAGGCGACATCGTTCTGTAACCAGCTCCTTGTTATCCCAGATTTGACAGGACCATCCACAGCCTGGTGTCAGGATCCAGGCCGTGCTGAAGGAGGCGAGACCGTTCTGTAACCAGCACCTTGTTATATCAGATTTGACTGGACCATCCACAGCCTGGTGTCAGGCTCCAGGCCGTGCTGAAGGAGGCGACACCGTTCTGTAACCAGCTCCTTGTTATATCAGATTTGACAGGACCATCCACAGACTGGTGTCAGGCTCCAGGCCCTGCTGAAGGAGGCGACACCGTTCTGTAATCAGCTCCGTGTTATTTCAGATTTGACAGGACCATCCACAGCCTGGTGTCAGGCTCCAGGCCGTGCTGAAGGAGGCGACTCCGTTCTGTAACCAGCTCCTTGTTGTATCAGATTTGACAGGAACCACAGCCTGGTGTCAGGCTCCAGGCCGTGCTGAAGGAGGCGACACCGTTCTGTAACCAGCTCCTTGTTCTATCAGATTTGACAGGACCATCCACAGCCTGGTGTCAGGCTCCAGGCCGTGTTGAAGGAGGCGACATCGTTCTGTAACCAGCTCCTTGTTATACCAGATTTGACAGGACCATCCAAAGCCTGGTGTCAGGCTCCAGGCCGTGTTGATGGAGGTGACACCGTTCTGTAACCAGCTCCTTGTTATATCAGATTTGACAGGACCATCCACAGCCTGGTGTCAGGATCCAGGCCGTGCTGAAGGAGGCGACACCGTTCTGTAACCAGCACCTTGTTATATCAGATTTGACTGGACCATCCACAGCCTGGTGTCAGGCTCCAGGCCGTGCTGAAGGAGGCGACACCGTTCTGTAACCAGCACCTTGTTATATCAGATTTGACTGGACCATCCACAGCCTGGTGTCAGGCTCCAGGCCGTGCTGAAGGAGGCGACACCGTTCTGTAACCAGCACCTTGTTATATCAGATTTGACAGGACCATCCACAGCCTGGTGTCAGGCTCCAGGCGGTGCTGAAGGAGGCGACACCATTCTGTAACCAGCTCCTTGTTGTATCAGATTTGACTGGACCATCCACAGCCCGGTGTCAGGCTCCAGGCCGTGCTGAAGGAGGCGACACCGTTCTGTAACCAGCTCCTTGTTATATCAGATTTCACAGGACCATCCACAGCCTGGTGTCAGGCTCCAGGCAGTGGTGAAGGAGGTGAAACCGTTCTGTAACCAGCTCCTTGTTATGTCAGATTTGACAGGACCATCCACAGCCTGGTGTCAGGCTCCAGGCAGTGGTGAAGGAGGCGTCACCGTTCTGTAACCAGCTCCTTGTTGTATCAGATTTGACAGGACCATCCACAGCCTGGTGTCAGACTCCAGGCCGTGCTGAAGGAAGTGACACCGTTCTGTAACCAGCTCCTTGTTATATCAGATTTGACATGACCATCCACAGCCTGGTGTCAGGCTCCAGGCCGTGCTGAAGGAGGTGACACCGTTCTGTAACCAGCACCTTGTTATATCAGATTTGACAGGACCATCCACAGCCTGGTGTCAGGCTCCAGGCCGTGCTGAAGGAGGCGACACCGTTCTGTAACCAGCTCCTTGTTATATCAGGTTTGACAGGACCATCCACAGCCTGGTGTCAGGCTCCAGGCCGTGCTGAAGGAGGCGACACCGCACTGTAAACAGCTCCTTGTTATATCAGATTTGACAGGACCATCCACAGCCTGGTGTCAGGCTCCAGGCCGTGCTGAAGGAGGCAACCCCGTTCTGCAACGAGCACCGTGTTATATCAGATTTGACAGGACCATCCACAGCCTGGTGTCAGGCTCCAGGCCGTGCTGAAGGAGGTGACACCGTTCTGTAACCAGCTCCTTGTTCTATCAGATTTGACAGGACCATCCACAGCCTGGTGTCAGGCTCCAGGCCGTGCTGAAGTTGGTGACACCGTTCTGTAACCAGCTCCTTGTTATATCAGATTTGACAGGAACCACAGCCCGCTGTCAGGCTCCAGGCCGTGCTGAAGGAGGCGACACCGTTCTGTAACCAGCTCCTTGTTATATCAGATTTGACAGGACCATCCACAGCCTGGTGTCAGGCTCCAGGCCGTGCTGAAGGAGGCGACACCGTTCTGTAACCAGCTCCTTGTTATATCAGATTTGACAGGACCATCCACAGCCTGGTGTCATGCTCCAGGCCGTGCTGAAGGAGGCGACACCGCTCTGTAACCAGCTCCTTGTTGTATCAGATTTGACAGGAACCACAGCCTGGTGTCAGGCTCCAGGCCGTGCTGAAGGAGGTGACACCGTTCTGTAACCAGCTCCATGTTATATCAGATTTGACAGGACCATCCACAGCCTGGTGTCAGGCTCCAGGCCGTGTTAAAGGAGGCGACATCGTTCTGTAACCAGCTCCTTGTTATCCCAGATTTGACAGGACCATCCACAGCCTGATGTCAGGATCCAGGCCGTGCTGAAGGAGGCGAGACCGTTCTGTAAGCAGCAACTTGTTATATCAGATTTGACTGGACCATCCACAGCCTGGTGTCAGGCTCCAGGCCGTGCTGAAGGAGGCGACACCGTTCTGTAACCAGCACCTTGTTATATCAGATTTGACAGGACCATCCACAGACTGGTGTCAGGCTCCAGGCCGTGCTGAAGGAGGTGACACCGTTCTGTAACCAGCTCCTTGTTATATCAGATTTGACAGGAACCACAGCCTGGTGTCAGTCTCCAGGCCGTGCTGAAGGAGGCGACACCGCTCTGTAACCAGCTCCTTGTTATATCAGATTTGACAGGACCATCCACAGCCTGGTGTCAGGCTCCAGGCCGTGCTGAAGGAGGTGACACCGTTCTGTAACCAGCGTCTTGTTATATCCGATTTGACAGGACCATCCACAGCCTGGTGTCAGGCTCCAGGCCGTGCTGAAGGAGGCGACACCGTTATGTAACCAGCATCTTGTCGTATCAGATTTGACAGGACCATCCACAGACTGGTGTCAAGCTCCAGGCCGTGCTGAAGGAGGTGACACCGTTCTGTAACCAGCACCTTGTTATATCAGATTTGACAGGACCATCCACAGCCGGGTCTCAGGCCCCAGGCCTCGCTGAAGGAGGCGACACCGTTCTGTAACCAGCACCTTATTATATCAGATTTGACAGGACCATCCACAGCCTGGTGTCAGGCTCCAGGCCGTGCTGAAGGAGGTGACACCGTTCTGTAACCAGCTCCTTGTTATATCAGATTTGACAGGACCATCCACAGCCTGGTGTCAGGATCCAGGCCGTGCTGAAGGAGGCGAGACCGTTCTGTAACCAGCAACTTGTTATATCAGATTTGACTGGACCATCCACAGCCTGGTGTCAGGCTCCAGGCCGTGCTGAAGGAGGCGACACCGTTCTGTAACCAGCACCTTGTTATATCAGATTTGACAGGACCATCCACAGACTGGTGTCAGGCTCCAGGCCGTGCTGAAGGAGGTGACACCGTTCTGTAACCAGCTCCTTGTTATATCAGATTTGACAGGAACCACAGCCTGGTGTCAGTCTCCAGGCCGTGCTGAAGGAGGCGACACCGCTCTGTAACCAGCTCCTTGTTATATCAGATTTGACAGGACCATCCACAGCCTGGTGTCAGGCTCCAGGCCGTGCTGAAGGAGGTGACACCGTTCTGTAACCAGCGTCTTGTTGTATCCGATTTGACAGGACCATCCACAGCCTGGTGTCAGGCTCCAGGCCGTGCTGAAGGAGGCGACACCGTTATGTAACCAGCATCTTGTCGTATCAGATTTGACAGGACCATCCACAGACTGGTGTCAAGCTCCAGGCCGTGCTGATGGAGGTGACACCGTTCTGTAACCAGCACCTTGTTATATCAGATTTGACAGGACCATCCACAGCCGGGTCTCAGGCCCCAGGCCTCGCTGAAGGAGGCGACACCGTTCTGTAACCAGCACCTTGTTATATCAGATTTGACAGGACCATCCACAGAGTGGTGTCAGGCTCCAGGCCGTGCTGAAGGAGGTGACACCGTTCTGTAACCAGCTCCTTGTTATATCAGATTTGACAGGACCATCCACAGCCTGGTGTCAGGCTCCTGCCGTGCTGAAGGAGGTGACACCGTTCTGTAACCAGCTCCTTGCTGTATCAGATTTGACAGGACCATCCACAGCCTGGTGTCAGGCTCCAGGCCGTGCTGAAGGAGGCGACACCGTTCTGTAACCAGCTCCTTGTTATATCAGATTTGACAGGACCATCCACAGCCTGGTGTCAGGCTCCAGGCCGTGCTGAAGGAGGCGACACCGTTCAGTAACCTGCTCCTTGTTATATCAGATTTGACAGGACCATCCACAGCCTGGTGTCAGGCTCCAGGCCGTGCTGAAGGAGGCAACACCGTTCAGTTACCTGCTCCTTGTTATATCAGATTTGACAGAACCAGCCAAAGCCTGGTGTCAGGCTCCAGGCCGTGCTGAAGGAGGCGACACCGTTCTGTAACCAGCTCCTTGTTATATCAGATTTGACAGGTCCATTCACAGCCTGGTGTCATGCTCCAGGCCGTGCTGAAGGAGGCGACACAGTTCTGTAACGTGCTCCTTGTTATATCAGATTTGACAGGACCATCCACAGCCTGGTGTCAGGCTCCAGGCCGTGCTGAAGGAGGCGACACCGTTCTGTAACCAGCTCCTTGTTATATCAGATTTGACAGGACCATCCACAGCCTGGTGTCAGGCTCCAGACCGTGCTGAAGGAGGCGACACCGTTCTGTTACCAGCTCCTTGTTATATCAGATTTGACAGGACCATCCACAGCCTCGTGTCAGGCTCCAGGCCGTGCTGAAGGAGATGACACCATTCTGTAACCAGCTCCTTGTTATATCAGATTTGACAGGACCATCCACAGCCTGGTGTCAGGCTCCAGGCCGTGCTGAAGGAGATGACACCGTTCTGTAACCAGCTCCTTGTTATATCAGATTTGACAGGACCATCCACAGCCTTGTGTCAGGTTCCAGGCCGTGCTGAAGGAGGCAACACCGTTCTGTAACCAGCTCCTTGTTGTATCAGGTTTGACAGGACCATCCACAGCCTGGTGTCAGGCTCCAGGCCGTGCTGAAGGAGGCGACACCATTCTGTAACCAGCTCCTTGTTATATCAGATTTGACAGGACCATCCACAGCCTGGTGTCAGGCTCCAGGCCGTGCTGAAGGAGGTGACACCGTTCTGTAACCAACTCCTTGTTATATCAGATTTGACAGGACCATCCACAGCCTGGTGTCAGGCTCCAGGCCGTGCTGAAGGAGGCGACACCGTTCTGTAACCAGCTCCTTGTTGTATCAGATTTGACAGGACCATCCACAGCCTGGTGTCAGGCTCCAGGCCGTGCTGAAGGAGGCGACACCATTCTGTAACCAGCTCCTTGTTATATCAGATTTGACAGGACCATCCACAGCCTGGGATCAGGATCCAGGCCGTGCTGAAGGAGGCGACACCGTTCTGTAACTATCACCTTGTTATATCAGATTTGACAGGACCATCCACAGCCTGGTGTCAGGCTCCAGGCCGTGCTGAAGGAGGCGAAACCGTTCTGTAACCAGCTCCCTGTTATATCAGATTTGACAGGACCATCCACAGCCTGGTGTCAGGCTCCAGGCCGTGCTGAAGGAGGCGACACCGTTCTGTTACCAGCTCCTTGTTATATCAGATTTGACAGGACCATCCACAGCCTCGTGTCAGGCTCCAGGCCGTGCTGAAGGAGATGACACCGTTCTGTAACCAGCTCCTTGTTATATCAGATTTGACAGGACCATCCACAGCCTTGTGTCAGGTTCCAGGCCGTGCTGAAGGAGGCAACACCGTTCTGTAACCAGCTCCTTGTTGTATCAGATTTGACAGGACCATCCACAGCCTGGTGTCAGGCTCCAGGCCGTGCTGAAGGAGGTGACACCGTTCTGTAACCAACTCCTTGTTATATCAGATTTGACAGGACCATCCACGGCCTGGAGCCTGACACCAGGCTGTGGATGGTCCTGTCAAATCTGATATAACAAGGAGTTGGTTACAGAACGGTGTCACCTCCTTCAGCACGGCCTGGAGCCTGACACCAGGCTGTGGATGGTCCTGTCAAATCTGATACAACAAGGAGCTGGTTACAGAACGGTGTTGCCTCCTTCAGTGTAGAAGATTGTAGTTTAGTCGGGCAGTATGGTCGGCACGGGCTTGGAGGGCCGAAGGGCCTGTTCCTGTGCTGTACATTTCTTTGTTCTTTGTTCTTTGTTTGTATCAGGTTTGACAGGACCATCCACAGCCTGGTGTCAGGCTCCAGGCCGTGCTGAAGGAGGCGACACCATTCTGTAACCAGCTCCTTGTTATATCAGATTTGACAGGACCATCCACAGCCTGGTGTCAGGCTCCAGGCCGTGCTGAAGGAGGTGACACCGTTCTGTAACCAACTCCTTGTTATATCAGATTTGACAGGACCATCCACAGCCTGGTGTCAGGCTCCAGGCCGTGCTGAAGGAGGCGACACCGTTCTGTAACCAGCTCCGTGTTATTTCAGATTTGACAAGGACCATCCACAGACTGGTGTCAGGTTCCAGGCCCTGCTGAAGGAGGCGACACCATTGTGTAACCAGCTCCTTGTTATATCAGATTTGACAGGACCATCCACAGCCTTGTGTCAGGTTCCAGGCCGTGCTGAAGGAGGCAACACCGTTCTGTAACCAGCTCCTTGTTGTATCAGGTTTGACAGGACCATCCACAGCCTGGTGTCAGGCTCCAGGCCGTGCTGAAGGAGGCGAAACCGTTCTGTAACCAGCTCCCTGTTATATCAGATTTGACAGGACCATCCACAGCCTGGTGTCAGGCTCCAGGCCGTGCTGAAGGAGGCGACACCGTTCTGTTACCAGCTCCTTGTTATATCAGATTTGACAGGACCATCCACAGCCTGGTGTCAGGCTCCAGGCCGTGCTGAAGGAGATGACACCGTTCTGTAACCAGCTCCTTGTTATATCAGATTTGACAGGACCATCCACAGCCTTGTGTCAGGTTCCAGGCCGTGCTGAAGGAGGCAACACCGTTCTGTAACCAGCTCCTTGTTGTATCAGGTTTGACAGGACCATCCACAGCCTGGTGTCAGGCTCCAGGCCGTGCTGAAGGAGGCGACACCATTCTGTAACCAGCTCCTTGTTATATCAGATTTGACAGGACCATCCACAGCCTGGTGTCAGGCTCCAGGCCGTGCTGAAGGAGGTGACACCGTTCTGTAACCAACTCCTTGTTATATCAGATTTGACAGGACCATCCACAGCCTGGTGTCAGGCTCCAGGCCGTGCTGAAGGAGGCGACACCGTTCTGTAACCAGCTCCGTGTTATTTCAGATTTGACAAGGACCATCCACAGACTGGTGTCAGGTTCCAGGCCCTGCTGAAGGAGGCGACACCATTGTGTAACCAGCTCCTTGTTATATCAGATTTGACAGGACCATCCACAGCCTTGTGTCAGGTTCCAGGCCGTGCTGAAGGAGGCAACACCGTTCTGTAACCAGCTCCTTGTTGTATCAGGTTTGACAGGACCATCCACAGCCTGGTGTCAGGCTCCAGGTCGTGCTGAAGGAGGCGACACCATTCTGTAACCAGCTCCTTGTTATATCAGATTTGACAGGACCATCCACAGCCTGGTGTCAGGCTCCAGGCCGTGCTGAAGGAGGTGACACCGTTCTGTAACCAACTCCTTGTTATATCAGATTTGACAGGACCATCCACAGCCTGGTGTCAGGCTCCAGGCCGTGCTGAAGGAGGCGACACCGTTCTGTAACCAGCTCCGTGTTATTTCAGATTTGACAAGGACCATCCACAGACTGGTGTCAGGTTCCAGGCCCTGCTGAAGGAGGCGACACCATTCTGTAACCAGCTCCTTGTTATATCAGATTTGACAGGACCATCCACAGCCTGGGATCAGGATCCAGGCCGTGCTGAAGGAGGCGACACCGTTCTGTAACTATCACCTTGTTATATCAGATTTGACAGGACCATCCACAGCCTGGTGTCAGGCTCCAGGCCGTGCTGAAGGAGGCGAAACCGTTCTGTAACCAGCTCCCTGTTATATCAGATTTGACAGGACCATCCACAGCCTGGTGTCAGGCTCCAGGCCGTGCTGAAGGAGGCGACACCGTTCTGTAACCAGCTCCTTGTTGTATCAGATTTGACAGCACCATCCACAGCCTGGTGTCAGGCTCCAGGCCGTGCTGAAGGAGGCGACACCGTTCTCTAACCAGCTCTTTGTTGTATCAGATTTGACAGCACCATCCACAGCCTGGTGTCTGGCCCCAGGCCATGCTGAAGGAGGCAACGCCGTTCTGTTAGCTGCTCCTTTTTGTATCAGATTTGACAGGACCATCCACAGCCTGGTGTCAGGCTCCAGGCCGTGCTGAAGGAGGTGACACCGTTCTGTAACCAGCACCTTGTTATATCAGATTTGACAGGACCATCCACAGCCTGGTGTCAGGCTCCAGGCCGTGCTGAAGGTGGTGACACCGTTCTGTAACCAGCTCCTCGTTATATCAGGTTTGACAGGACCATGCAGCCTGGTGTCAGGCTCCAGGCCGTGCTGAAGGAGGCGACACCGCTCTGTAACCAGCTCCTTGTTATATCAGATTTGACAGGACCATCCACAGCCTGGTGTCAGGCTCCAGGCCGTGCTGAAGGAGGCGACACCGTTCTGTAACCAGCTCATTGTTGTATCAGATTTGACAGGACCGTCCACAGCCTGGTGTCAGGCTTCAGGCCGTGCTGAAGGAGGCGACACCGTTCTGTAACCAGCTCATTGTTGTATCAGATTTGACAGGACCGTCCACAGCCTGGTGTCAGGCTCCAGGCCGTGCTGAAGGAGGCAACCCCGTTCTGCAACGAGCACCGTGCTATATCAGATTTGACAGGACCATCCACAGCCTGGTGTCAGGCTCCAGGCCGTGCTGAAGGAGGCGACACCGTTCTGTAACCAGCACCTTGTTGTAGCAGATTTGACAGGACCATCCACAGCCTGGTGTTAGGCTCCAGGCAGTGCTGAAGGAGGCGACTCCGTTCTGTAACCAGCTCCTTGTTATATCAAATTTGACAGGACCATCCACAGCCTGGTGTCAGGCTCCTGGCCGTGCTGAAGGAGGCGACACCGTTCTGTAACAAGCTCCGTGTTATTTCAGATTTGACAGGACCATCCACAGACTGGTGTCAGGTTCCAGGCCCTGCTGAAGGAGGCGACACCATTCTGTAACCAGCTCCTTGTTATATCAGATTTGACAGGACCATCCACAGCCTGGGTTCAGGATCCAGGCCATGCTGAAGGAGGCGACACCGTTCTGTAACCAGCACCTTGTCATATCAGATTTGACAGGACCATCCACAGCCTGGTGTCAGACTCCAGGCCGTGCTGAAGGAGGCGACACCGTTCTGTAACCTGCTCCTTGTTATATCAGATATGACAGGACCATCCACAGCCTGGTGTCAGGCTCCAGGCCGTGCTGAAGGAGGCGACACCGTTCTGTAACCTGCTCCTTGTTATATCAGATTTGACAGGACCATCCACAGCCTGGTGTCAGGCTCCAGGCCGTGCTGAAGGAGGCGACACCGTTCTGTAACCAGCTCCTTGTTGTATCAAATTTGACAGGACCATCCACAGCCTGGTGTCAGGCTCCAGGCCGTGCTGAAGGAGGCGACACCGTTCTGTAACCAGCTCCTTGTTGTATCAGATTTGACAGGACCATCCACAGCCTGGTGTCAGGCTCCAGGCCGTGCTGAAGGAGGCGACACCGTTCTGTAACCAGCTCCTTGTTATACCAGATTTGACATGACCATCCACAGCCTGGTGTCAGGCTCCAGGCCGTGCTGAAGGAGGCGACACCGTTCTGTAACCAGCACCTTGTTATATCAGATTTGACAGGACCATCCACAGCCTGGTGTCAGGCTCCAGGCCGTGCTGAAGGAGGCGACACCGTTCTGTAACCAGCTCCTTGTCGTATCAGATTTGACAGGAACATCCACAGCCTGGTGTCAGGCTCCAGGCCGTGGTGAAGGATGCGACACCGTTCTGTAACCAGCTCCTTGTTATATCAAATTTGACAGGACCATCCACAGCCTGGGTTCAGGATCCAGGCCATGCTGAAGGAGGCGACACCGTTCTGTAACCAGCACCTTGTCATATCAGATTTGACAGGACCATCCACAGCCTGGTGTCAGGCTCCAGGCCGTGCTGAAGGTGGCGACACCGTTCTGTAACCTGCTCCATGTTATATCAGATATGACAGGACCATCCACAGCCTGGTGTCAGGCTCCAGGCCGTGCTGAAGGAGGCGACACCGTTCTGTAACCTGCTCCTTGTTATATCAGATTTGACAGGACCATCCACAGCCTGGTGTCAGGCTCCAGGCCGTGCTGAAGGAGGCGACACCGTTCTGTAACCAGCTCCTTGTTATATCAGATTTGACAGGCCCATCCACAGCCTGGTGTCAGGCTCCAGGCCGTGCTGAAGGAGGCGACACCGTTCTGTAACCAGCACCTTGTTATATCAGATTTGACAGGACCATCCACAGCCTGGTGTCAGGCTCCAGGCTGTGCTGAAGGAGGCGACACCGTTCTGTAACCAGCTCCTTGTTGTATCAGATTTGACAGGGCCATCCACAGCCTGGTGTCAGGCTCCAGGCCGTGCTGAAGGAGGCGACACCTTTCTGTAACCAGCTCCTTGTTGTATCAGATTTGACAGGAACCACAGCCTGGTGTCAGGCTCCAGGCCGTGCTGAAGGAGGTGACACCGTTCTGTAACCAGCTCCTTGGTATATCAGATTTGACAGGACCATCCACAGCCTGGTGTCAGGCTCCAGGCCGTGTTGAAGGAGGCGACACCGTTCTGTAACCAGCTCCTTGTTATATCAGATTTGACAGGACCATCCACAGCCTGCTGTCAGGCACCAAGCCGTGTTGATGGAGGTGACACCGTTCTGTAACCAGCTCCTTGTTATATCAGATTTGACAGGACCATCCACAGCCTGGTGTCAGGCTCCAGGCCTTGCTGAAGGAGGCGACACCGTTCTGTAACCAGCTCCTTGTTATATCAGATTTGACAGGACCTTCCACAGCCTGGTGTCAGGCTCCAGGCCGTGCTGAAGGAGGCGACACCGTTCTGTAATCAGCTCCTTGTTATATCAGATTTGACAGCACCATCCACAGCCTGGTGTCAGGCTCCAGGCCGTGCTGAAGGAGGCGACACCGTTCTGTAACCAGTTCCTTGTTGTATCAAATTTGACAGGACCATCCACAGCCTGGTGTCAGGCTCCAGGCCGTGCTGAAGGAGGCGACACCGTTCTGTAACCAGCTCCTTGTTGTATCAGATTTGACAGGACCATCCACAGCCTGGTGTCAGGCTCCAGGCCGTGCTGAAGGAGGTGACACCGTTCTGTAACCAGCTCCTTGTTATACCAGATTTGACATGACCATCCACAGCCTGGTGTCAGGCTCCAGGCCGTGCTGAAGGAGGCGACACCGTTCTGCAACCAGTTCCTTGTTGTATCAGATTTGACAGGACCATCCACAGCCTGGTGTCAGGCTCCAGGCCGTGCTGAAGGAGGCAACACCGTTCTGCAACGAGCACCGTGTTATATCAGATTTGACAGGACCATCCACAGCCTGCTGTCAGGCTCCAGGCCCTGCTGAAGGAGGCGACACCGTTCTGTAACCAGCACCTTGTTGTGGCAGATTTGACAGGACCATCCACAGCCTGGTGTCAGGCTCCAGGCCTTGCTGAAGGAGGCGACACCGTTCTGTAACCAGCTCCTTGTTATATCAGATTTGACAGGACGTTCCACAGCCTGGTGTCAGGCTCCAGGCCGTGCTGAAGGAGGCGACACCGTTCTGTAACCAGCTCCTTGTTGTATCAGATTTGACAGGACCATCCACAGCCTGCTGTCAGGCTCCAGGCCGTGCTGAAGGAGGCTACACCGTTCTGTAACCAGCTCCTTGTTGTATCAGTTTTGACAGGACCATCCACAGCCTGGTGTCAGGCTCCAGGCCATGCTGAAGGAGGTGACACCGTTCTGTAACCAGCTCCTTGTTATATCAGATTTGACATGACCATCCACAGCCTGGTGTCAGGCTCCAGGCCGTGCTCAAGGAGGTGACACCGTTCTGTAACCAGCACCTTTTTATATCAGATTTGACAGGACCATCCACAGCCTGGTGTCAGGCTCCAGGCCGTGCTGAAGGAGGCGACACCGCACTGTAAACAGCTCCTTGTTGTATCAGATTTGACAGGACCATCCACAGCCTGGTGTCAGGCTCCAGGCCGTGCTGAAGGAGGTGACACCGTTCTGTAACCAGCACCTTGTTATATCAGATTTGACAGGACCATCCACAGCCTGGTGTCAGGCTCCAGGCCGTGCTGAAGGAGGCGACACCGTTCTGCAACCAGCTCCTTGTTGTATCAGATTTGACAGGACCATCCACAGCCTGGTGTCAGGCTCCAGGCCGTGCTGAAGGAGGCAACCCCGTTCTGCAACGAGCACCATGTTATATCAGATTTGACAGGACCATCCACAGCCTGGTGTCAGGCTCCAGGCCGTGCTGAAGGAGGCAACCCCGTTCTGCAACGAGCACCATGTTATATCAGATTTGACAGAGCCTTCCACAGCCTGGAGTCAGCCTCCAGGCCGTGCTGAAGGAGGCGACACCGTTCTGTAACCAGCTCTTGTTATATCAAATTTGACAGGACCATCCACAGCCTGGTGTCAGACTCCAGGCCGTGCTGAAGGAGGTGACACCGTTCTGTAACCAGCTCCTTGTTATATCAGATTTGACAGGACCATCCACAGCCTGGTGTCAGGCTCCAGGCCGTGCTGGAGGAGGCGACACCGTTCTGTAACTAGCTCCTTGTTATAACAGATTTGACCGGGCCATCCACAGCCTGGTGTCAGGCTCCAGGCCGTGCTGAAGGAGGCGACACCGTTCTGTAACCAGCTCCGTGCTATTTCAGATTTTACAGGACCATCCACAGCCTGGTGTCAGGTTCCAGGCCGTGCTGAAGGAGGTGACACCGTTCTGTAACGAGCTCCTTGTTATATCAGATTTGACCGGGCCCTCCACAGCCTGGTGTCAGGCTCCAGGCCGTGCTGAATGAGGCGACACCGTTCTGTAACCAGCTCCTTGTTCTATCAGATTTGACAGGACCATCCACAGCCTGGTGTCAGGCTCCAGGCCGTGCTGAAGGAGGCGACACCGTTCTGTAACCAGCTCTTTGTTGTATCAGATTTGACAGCACCATCCACAGCCTGGTGTCAGGCTCCAGGCCGTGCTGAAGGAGGCGACACCGTTCTGTAACCTGCTCCTTGTTATATCAGATTTGACAGGACCATCCACAGCCTGGTGTCAGGCTCCAGGCCGTGCTGAAGGAGGCGACACCGTTCTGTAACCAGCTCCTTGTTATATCAGATTTGACAGGCCCATCCACAGCCTGGTGTCAGGCTCCAGGCCGTGCTGAAGGAGGCGACACCGTTCTGTAACCAGCACCTTGTTATATCAGATTTGACAGGACCATCCACAGCCTGGTGTCAGGCTCCAGGCTGTGCTGAAGGAGGCGACACCGTTCTGTAACCAGCTCCTTGTTGTATCAGATTTGACAGGGCCATCCACAGCCTGGTGTCAGGCTCCAGGCCGTGCTGAAGGAGGCGACACCTTTCTGTAACCAGCTCCTTGTTGTATCAGATTTGACAGGAACCACAGCCTGGTGTCAGGCTCCAGGCCGTGCTGAAGGAGGTGACACCGTTCTTTAACCAGCTCCTTGGTATATCAGATTTGACAGGACCATCCACAGCCTGGTGTCAGGCTCCAGGCCGTGTTGAAGGAGGCGACACCGTTCTGTAACCAGCTCCTTGTTATATCAGATTTGACAGGACCATCCACAGCCTGCTGTCAGGCACCAAGCCGTGTTGATGGAGGTGACACCGTTCTGTAACCAGCTCCTTGTTATATCAGATTTGACAGGACCATCCACAGCCTGGTGTCAGGCTCCAGGCCTTGCTGAAGGAGGCGACACCGTTCTGTAACCAGCTCCTTGTTATATCAGATTTGACAGGACCTTCCACAGCCTGGTGTCAGGCTCCAGGCCGTGCTGAAGGAGGCGACACCGTTCTGTAATCAGCTCCTTGTTATATCAGATTTGACAGCACCATCCACAGCCTGGTGTCAGGCTCCAGGCCGTGCTGAAGGTGGCGACACCGTTCTGTAACCAGCTCCTTGTTGTATCAGATTTGACAGGACCATCCACAGTCTGGTGTCAGGCTCCAGGCCGTACTGAAGGAGGTGACACCGTTCTGTAACCAGCTCCTTGTTATATTAGATTTGACAGGCCCATCTACAGCCTGGTGTCAGGCTCCAGGCCGTGCTGAAGGAGGCGACACCGTTCTGTAACCAGCACCTTGTTATATCAGATTTGACAGGACCATCCACAGCCTGGTGTCAGGCTCCAGGCTGTGCTGAAGAAGGCGACACCGTTCTGTAACCAGCTCCTTGTTGTATCAGATTTGACAGGGCCATCCACAGCCTGGTGTCAGGCTCCAGGCCGTGCTGAAGGAGGCGACACCGTTCTGTAACCAGCTCCTTGTTGTATCAGATTTGACAGCACCATCCACAGCCTGGTGTCAGGCTCCAGGCCGTGCTGAAGGAGGTGACACCGTTCTGTAACCAGCTCCTTGTTATACCAGATTTGACATGACCATCCACAGCCTGGTGTCAGGCTCCAGGCCGTGCTGAAGGAGGCGACACCGTTCTGCAACCAGCTCCTTGTTGTATCAGATTTGACAGGACCATCCACAGCCTGGTGTCAGGCTCCAGGCCGTGCTGAAGGAGGCAACCCCGTTCTGCAACGAGCACCGTGTTATATCAGATTTGACAGGACCATCCACAGCCTGGTGTCAGGCTCCAGGCCCTGCTGAAGGAGGCGACACCGTTCTGTAACCAGCACCTTGTTGTAGCAGATTTGACAGGACCATCCACAGCCTGGTGTCAGGCTCCAGGCCTTGCTGAAGGAGGCGACACCGTTCTGTAACCAGCTCCTTGTTATATCAGATTTGACAGGACCTTCCACAGCCTGGTGTCAGGCTCCAGGCCGTGCTGAAGGAGTAGACACCGTTCTGTAATCAGCTCCTTGTTGTATCAGATTTGACAGCACCATCCACAGCCTGGTGTCAGGCTTCAGGCCGTGCTGAAGGAGGCGACACCGTTCTGTAACCAGCTCCTTGTTGTATCAGATTTGACAGGACCATCCACAGCCTGCTGTCAGGCTCCAGGCCGTGCTGAAGGAGGCTACACCGTTCTGTAACCAGCTCCTTGTTGTATCAGATTTGACAGGACCATCCACAGTCTGGTGTCAGGCTCCAGGCCATGCTGAAGGAGGTGACACCGTTCTGTAACCAGCTCCTTGTTATATCAGATTTGACATGACCATCCACAGCCTGGTGTTAGGCTCCAGGCCGTGCTGAAGGAGGTGACACCGTTCTGTAACCAGCACCTTGTTATATCAGATTTGACAGGACCATCCACAGCCTGGTGTCAGGCTCCAGGCCGTGCTGAAGGAGGCGACACCGCACTGTAAACAGCTCCTTGTTATATCAGTTTTGACAGGACCATCCACAGCCTGGTGTCAGGCTCCAGGCCGTGCTGAAGGAGGCGACACCGTTCTGCAACCAGCTCCTTGTTGTATCAGATTTGACAGGACCATCCACAGCCTGGTGTCAGGCTCCAGGCTGTGCTGAAGGAGGCGACACCGTTCTGTAACCAGCTCCTTGTTGTATCAGATTTGACAGGGCCATCCACAGCCTGGTGTCAGGCTCCAGGCCGTGCTGAAGGAGGCGACACCGTTCTGTAACCAGCTCCTTGTTGTATCAGATTTGACAGCACCATCCACAGCCTGGTGTCAGGCTCCAGGCCGTGCTGAAGGAGGTGACACCGTTCTGTAACCAGCTCCTTGTTATACCAGATTTGACATGACCACCCACAGCCTGGTGTCAGGCTCCAGGCCGTGCTGAAGGAGGCGACACCGTTCTGCAACCAGCTCCTTGTTGTATCAGATTTGACAGGACCATCCACAGCCTGGTGTCAGGCTCCAGGCCGTGCTGAAGGAGGCAACCCCGTTCTGCAACGAGCACCGTGTTATATCAGATTTGACAGGACCATCCACAGCCTGGTGTCAGGCTCCAGGCCCTGCTGAAGGAGGCGACACCGTTCTGTAACCAGCACCTTGTTGTAGCAGATTTGACAGGACCATCCACAGCCTGGTGTCAGGCTCCAGGCCTTGCTGAAGGAGGCGACACCGTTCTGTAACCAGCTCCTTGTTATATCAGATTTGACAGGACCTTCTACAGCCTGGTGTCAGGCTCCAGGCCGTGCTGAAGGAGTAGACACCGTTCTGTAATCAGCTCCTTGTTGTATCAGATTTGACAGCACCATCCACAGCCTGGTGTCAGGCTTCAGGCCGTGCTGAAGGAGGCGACACCGTTCTGTAACCAGCTCCTTGTTGTATCAGATTTGACAGGACCATCCACAGCCTGCTGTCAGGCTCCAGGCCGTGCTGAAGGAGGCTACACCGTTCTGTAACCAGCTCCTTGTTGTATCAGATTTGACAGGACCATCCACAGTCTGGTGTCAGGCTCCAGGCCATGCTGAAGGAGGTGACACCGTTCTGTAACCAGCTCCTTGTTATATCAGATTTGACATGACCATCCACAGCCTGATGTTAGGCTCCAGGCCGTGCTGAAGGAGGTGACACCGTTCTGTAACCAGCACCTTGTTATATCAGATTTGACAGGACCATCCACAGCCTGGTGTCAGGCTCCAGGCCGTGCTGAAGGAGGCGACACCGCACTGTAAACAGATCCTTGTTATATCAGTTTTGACAGGACCATCCACAGCCTGGTGTCAGGCTCCAGGCCGTGCTGAAGGAGGCGACACCGTTCTGCAACCAGCTCCTTGTTGTATCAGATTTGACAGGACCATCCACAGCCTGGTGTCAGGCTCCAGGCCGTGCTGAAGGAGGCAACCCCGTTCTGCAACGAGCACCATGTTATATCAGATTTGACAGGACCATCCACAGCCTGGTGTCAGGCTCCAGGCCGTGCTGAAGGAGGCAACCCCGTTCTGCAACGAGCACCATGTTATATCAGATTTGACAGGACCTTCCACAGCCTGGAGTCAGCCTCCAGGCCGTGCTGAAGGAGGCGACACCGTTCTGTAACCAGCTCTTGTTATATCAAATTTGACAGGACCATCCACAGCCTGGTGTCAGGCTCCAGGCCGTGCTGAAGGAGGTGACACCGTTCTGTAACCAGCTCCTTGTTATATCAGATTTGACAGGACCATCCACAGCCTGGTGTCAGGCTCCAGGCCGTGCTGAAGGAGGCGACACCGTTCTGTAACTAGCTCCTTGTTATATCAGATTTGACCGGGCCATCCACAGCCTGGTGTCAGGCTCCAGGCCGTGCTGAAGGAGGCGACACCGTTCTGTAACCAGCTCCGTGTTATTTCAGATTTTACAGGACCATCCACAGCCTGGTGTCAGGTTCCAGGCCGTGCTGAAGGAGGCGACACCGTTCTGTAACCAGCTCCTTGTTCTATCAGATTTGACAGGACCATCCACAGCCTGGTGTCAGGCTCCAGGCCGTGCTGAAGGAGGCGACACCGTTCTGTAACCTGCTCCTTGTTATATCAGATATGACAGGACTATCCACAGCCTGGTGTCAGGCTCCAGGCCGTGCTGAAGGAGGCGACACCGTTCTGTAACCTGCTCCTTGTTATATCAGATTTGACAGGACCATCCACAGCCTGGTGTCAGGCTCCAGGCCGTGCTGAAGGAGGCGACACCGTTCTGTAACCAGCTCCTTGTTATATCAGATTTGACAGGCCCATCCACAGCCTGGTGTCAGGCTCCAGGCCGTGCTGAAGGAGGCGACACCGTTCTGTAACCAGCACCTTGTTATATCAGATTTGACAGGACCATCCACAGCCTGGTGTCAGGCTCCAGGCTGTGCTCAAGGAGGCGACACCGTTCTGTAACCAGCTCCTTGTTGTATCAGATTTGACAGGGCCATCCACAGCCTGGTGTCAGGCTCCAGGCCGTGCTGAACGAGGCGACACCTTTCTGTAACCAGCTCCTTGTTGTATCAGATTTGACAGGAACCACAGCCTGGTGTCAGGCTCCAGGCCGTGCTGAAGGAGGTGACACCGTTCTGTAACCAGCTCCTTGGTATATCAGATTTGACAGGACCATCCACAGCCTGGTGTCAGGCTCCAGGCCGTGTTGAAGGAGGCGACACCGTTCTGTAACCAGCTCCTTGTTATATCAGATTTGACAGGACCATCCACAGCCTGCTGTCAGGCACCAAGCCGTGTTGATGGAGGTGACACCGTTCTGTAAACAGCTCCTTGTTATATCAGATTTGACAGGACCATCCACAGCCTGGTGTCAGGCTCCAGGCCTTGCTGAAGGAGGCGACACCGTTCTGTAACCAGCTCCTTGTTATATCAGATTTGACAGGACCTTCCACAGCCTGGTGTCAGGCTCCAGGCCGTGCTGAAGGAGGCGACACCGTTCTGTAATCAGCTCCTTGTTATATCAGATTTGACAGCACCATCCACAGCCTGGTGTCAGGCTCCAGGCCGTGCTGAAGGAGGTGACACCGTTCTGTAACCAGCTGCTTGTTATATCAGATTTGACAGGACCATCCACAGTCTGGTGTCAGGCTCCAGGCCGTGCTGAAGGAGGTGACACCGTTCTGTAACCAGCTCCTTGTTATATCAGATTTGACAGGCCCATCCACAGCCTGGTGTCAGGCTCCAGGCCGTGCTGAAGGAGGCGACACCGTTCTGTAACCAGCACCTTGTTATATCAGATTTGACAGGACCATCCACAGCCTGGTGTCAGGCTCCAGACTGTGCTGAAGGAGGCGACACCGTTCTGTAACTAGCTCCTTGTTGTATCAGATTTGACAGGGCCATCCACAGCCTGGTGTCAGGCTCCAGGCCGTGCTGAAGGAGGCGACACCGTTCTGTAATCAGCTCCTTGTTATATCAGATTTGACAGCACCATCCACAGCCTGGTGTCAGGCTCCAGGCCGTGCTGAAGGAGGTGACACCGTTCTGTAACCAGCTCCTTGTTATACCAGATTTGACATGACCATCCACAGCCTGGTGTCAGGCTCCAGGCCGTGCTGAAGGAGGTGACACCGTTCTGTAACCAGCACCTTGTTATATCAGATTTGACAGGACCATCCACAGCCTGGTGTCAGGCTCCAGGCCGTGCTGAAGGAGGCGACACCGTTCTGTATCCAGCTCCTTGTTATATCAGATTTGACAGGACCATCCACAGCCTGGTGTCAGGCTCTAGGCCGTGCTGAAGGAGGCGACACCGTTCTGCAACCAGCTCCTTGTTGTATCAGATTTGACAGGACCATCCACAGCCTGGTGTCAGGCTCCAGGCCGTGCTGAAGGAGGCAACCCCGTTCTGCAACGAGCACCGTGTTATATCAGATTTGACAGGACAATCCACAGCCTGTTGTCAGGCTCCACGCCCTGCTGAAGGAGGCGACACCGTTCTGTAACCAGCACCTTGTTGTAGCAGATTTGACAGGACCATCCACAGCCTGTTGTCAGGCTCCAGGCCTTGCTGAAGGAGGCGACACCGTTCTGTAACCAGCTCCTTGTTATATCAGATTTGACAGGACCTTCCACAGCCTGGTGTCAGGCTCCAGGCCGTGCTGAAGGAGGCGACACCGTTCTGTAATCAGCTCCTTGTTGTATCAGATTTGACAGCAGCATCCACAGCCTGGTGTCAGGCTTCAGGCCGTGCTGAAGGAGGCGACACCGTTCTGTAACCAGCTCCTTGTTGTATCAGATTTGACAGGACCATCCACAGCCTGCTGTCAGGCTCCAGGCCGTGCTGAAGGAGGCTACACCGTTCTGTAACCAGCTCCTTGTTGTATCAGATTTGACAGGACCATCCACAGCCTGGTGTCAGGCTCCAGGCCATGCTGAAGGAGGTGACACCGTTCTGTAACCAGCTCCTTGTTATATCAGATTTGACATGACCATCCACAGCCTGGTGTCAGGCTCCAGGCCGTGCTGAAGGAGGCGACACCGTTCTGTAACTAGCTCCTTGTTATATCAGATTTGACCGGACCATCCACAGCCTGGTGTCAGGCTCCAGGCCGTGCTGAAGGAGGCGACACCGTTCTGTAACCAGCTCCGTGTTATTTCAGATTTTACAGGACCATCCACAGCCTGGTGTCAGGTTCCAGGCCGTGCTGAAGGAGGCGACACCGTTCTGTAACCAGCTCCTTGTTCTATCAGATTTGACAGGACCATCCACAGCCTGGTGTCAGGCTCCAGGCCGTGCTGAAGGAGGCGACACCGTTCTGTAACCAGCTCTTTGTTGTATCAGATTTGACAGCAACATCCACAGCCTGGTGCCAGGCTCCAGGCCGTGCTGAAGGAGGCGACGCCGTTCTGTAACCAGCTCCTTGTTATATCAGGTTTGACAGGACCATCCACAGCCCGGTGTCAGGCTCCAGGCCGTGCTAAAGGTGGCGACACCGTTCTGTAACCTGCTCCTTGTTGTATCAGATTTGACAGGACAATCCACAGCCTGGTGTCAGGCTCCAGGCCGTGCTGAAGGAGGTGACACCGTTCTATAACCAGCACCTTGTTATATCAGATTTGACAGGACCATCCACAGCCTGGTGTCAGGCTCCAGGCCGTGCTGAAGGAGGCGACACCGTTCTGTAACCAGCTCCTCGTTATATCAGGTTTGACAGGACCATCCACAGCCTGGTGTCAGGCTCCAGGCCGTGCTGAAGGAGGCGACACCGCTCTGTAACCAGCTCCTTGTTATATCAGATTTGACAGGACCATCCACAGCCTGGTGTCAGGCTCCAGGCCGTGCTGAAGGAGGCGACACCGTTCTGTAACCAGCTCATTGTTGTATCAGATTTGACAGGACCGTCCACAGCCTGGTGTCAGGCTCCAGGCCGTGCTGAAGGAGGCAACCCCGTTCTGCAACGAGCACCGTGCTATATCAGATTTGACAGGACCATCCACAGCCTGGTGTCAGGCTCCAGGCCGTGCTGAAGGAGGCGACACCGTTCTGTAACCAGCACCTTATTGTAGCAGATTTGACAGGACTATCCACAGCCTGGTGTCAGGCTCCAGGCCGTCCTGAAGGAGGTGACACCGTTCTGTAACCAGCTCCTTGTTATATCAAATTTGACAGGACCATCCACAGCCTGGTGTCAGGCTCCAGGCCGTGCTGAAGGAGGCGACACCGTTCTGTAACAAGCTCCGTGTTATTTCAGATTTGACAGGACCATCCACAGACTGGTGTCAGGTTCCAGGCCCTGCTGAAGGAGGCGACACCGTTCTGTAACCAGCTCCTTGTTGTATCAGATTTGACAGGACCATCCACAGCCTGGTGTCAGGCTCCAGGCCGTGCTGAAGGAGGTGACACCGTTCTGTAACCTGCTCCTTGTTATATCAGATATGACAGGACCATCCACAGCCTGGTGTCAGGCTCCAGGCCGTGCTGAAGGAGGCGACACCGTTCTGTAACCTGCTCCTTGTTATATCAGATTTGACAGGACCATCCACAGCCTGGTGTCAGGCTCCAGGCCGTGCTGAAGGAGGCGACACCGTTCTGTAACCAGCTCCTTGTTATATCAGATTTGACTGGCCCATCCACAGCCTGGTGTCAGGCTCCAGGCCGTGCTGAAGGAGGCGACACCGTTCTGTAACCAGCACCTTGTTATATCAGATTTGACAGGACCATCCACAGCCTGGTGTCAGGCTCCAGCCTGTGCTGAAGGAGGCGACACCGTTCTGTAACCAGCTCCTTGTTGTATCAGATTTGACAGGGCCATCCACAGCCTGGTGTCAGGCTCCAGGCCGTGCTGAAGGAGGCGACACCTTTCTGTAACCAGCTCCTTGTTATATCAGATTTGACCCGACCATCCACAGCCTGGTGTCAGGCTCCAGGCCGTGCCGAAGGAGGTGACACCGTTCTGTAACCATCTCCATGTTATATCAGATTTGACAGGAACCACAGCCTGGTGTCATGCTCCAGGCCGTGCTGAAGGAGGTGACACCGTTCTGTAACCAGCTCCTTGGTATATCAGATTTGACAGGACCATCCACAGCCTGCTGTCAGGCTCCAGGCCGTGTTGAAGGAGGCGACACCGTTCTGTAACCAGCTCCTTGTTATATCAGATTTGACAGGACCATCCACAGCCTGCTGTCAGGCACCAAGCCGTGTTGATGGAGGTGACACCGTTCTGTAACCAGCTCCTTGTTATATCAGATTTGACAGGACCATCCACAGCCTGGTGTCAGGCTCCAGGCCTTGCTGAAGGAGGCGACACCGTTCTGTAACCAGCTCCTTGTTATACCAGATTTGACATGACCATCCACAGCCTGGTGTCAGGCTCCAGGCCGTGCTGAAGGAGGTGACACCGTTCTGTAACCAGCACCTTGTTATATCAGATTTGACAGGACCATCCACAGCCTGGTGTCAGGCTCCAGGCCGTGTTGAAGGAGGCGACACCGTTCTGTATCCAGCTCCTTGTTATATCAGATTTGACAGCACCATCCACAGCCTGGTGTCAGGCTCCAGGCCGTGCTGAAGGAGGCGACACCGTTCTGCAACCAGCTCCTTGTTGTATCAGATTTGACAGGACCATCCACAGCCTGGTGTCAGGCTCCAGGCCGTGCTGAAGGAGGCAACCCCGTTCTGCAACGAGCACCGTGTTATATCAGATTTGACAGGACCATCCACAGCCTGGTGTCAGGCTCCAGGCCCTGCTGAAGGAGGCGACACCGTTCTGTAACCAGCACCTTGTTGTAGCAGATTTGACAGGACCATCCACAGCCTGGTGTCAGGCTCCAGGCCTTGCTGAAGGAGGCGACACCGTTCTGTAACCAGCTCCTTGTTATATCAGATTTGACAGGACCTTCCACAGCCTGGTGTCAGGCTCCAGGCCTTGCTGAAGGAGGCGACACCGTTCTGTAATCAGCTCCTTGTTGTATCAGATTTGACAGCACCATCCACAGCCTGGTGTCAGGCTTCAGGCCGTGCTGAAGGAGGCGACACCGTTCTGTAACCAGCTCCTTGTTGTATCAGATTTGACAGGACCATCCACAGCCTGGTGTCAGGCTCCAGGCCGTGCTGAAGGAGGCTACACCGTTCTGTAACCAGCTCCTTGTTGTATCAGATTTGACAGGACCATCCACAGCCTGGTGTCAGGCTCCAGGCCATGCTGAAGGAGGTGACACCGTTCTGTAACCAGCTCCTTGTTATATCAGATTTGACATGACCATCCACAGCCTGGTGTCAGGCTCCAGGCCGTGCTGAAGGAGGTGACACCGTTCTGTAACCAGCACCTTGTTATATCAGATTTGACAGGACCATCCACAGCCTGGTGTCAGGCTCCAGGCCGTGCTGAAGGAGGCGACACCGTTCTGTAACCAGCTCCTTGTTATATCAGGTTTGACAGGACCATCCACAGCCTGGTGTCAGGCTCCAGGCCGTGCTGAAGGAGGCGACACCGCACTGTAAACAACTCCTTGTTATATCAGATTTGACAGGACCATCCACAGCCTGGTGTCAGGCTCCAGGCCGTGCTGAAGGAGGCGACACCGCTCTGCAACCAGCTCCTTGTTGTATCAGATTTGACAAGACCATCCACAGCCTGGTGTCAGGCTCCAGGCCGTGCTGAAGGAGGCAACCCCGTTCTGCAACGAGCACCATGTTATATGAGATTTGACAGGACCATCCACAGCCTGGTGTCAGGCTCCAGGCCGTGCTGAAAGAGGCAACCCCGTTCTGCAACGAGCACCATGTTATATCAAATTTGACAGGACCATCCACAGCCTGGTGTCAGGCTCCAGGCCGTGCTGAAGGAGGTGACACCGTTCTGTAACCAGCTCCTTGTTATATCAGATTTGACAGGACCATCCACAGCCTGGTGTCAGGCTCCAGGCCGTGCTGAAGGAGGCGACACCGTTCTGTAACCAGCTCCGTGTTATTTCAGATTTTACAGGACCATCCACAGCCTGGTGTCAGGTTCCAGGCCGTGCTGAAGGAGGCGACACCGTTCTGTAACCAGCTCCTTCTTCTATCAGATTTGACAGGACCATCCACAGCCTGGTGTCAGGCTCCAGGCCGTGCTGAAGGAGGCGACTCCGTTCTGTAACCAGCTCCATGTTGTATCAGATTTGACAGGAACCACAGCCTGGTGTCAGGCTCCAGGCCGTGCTGAAGGAGGTGACACCGTTCTGTAACCAGCTCCTTGTTCTATCAGATTTGACAGGACCATCCACAGCCTGGTGTCAGGCTCCAGGCCGTGTTGAAGGAGGCGACATCGTTCTGTAACCAGCTCCTTGTTATACCAGATTTGACAGGGCCATCCAAAGCCTGGTGTCAGGCTCCAGGCCGTGTTGATGGACGTGACACCGTTCTGTAACCAGCTCCTTGTTATATCAGATTTGACAGGACCATCCACAGCCTGGTGTCAGGATCCAGGCCGTGCTGAAGGAGGCGACACCGTTCTGTAACCAGCACCTTGTTATATCAGATTTGACTGGACCATCCACAGCCTGGTGTCAGGCTCCAGGCCGTGCTGAAGGAGGCGACACCGTTCTGTAACCAGCACCTTGTTATATCAGATTTGACAGGACCATCCACAGCCTGGTGTCAGGCTCCAGGCGGTGCTGAAGGAGGTGACTCCGTTCTGTAACCAGCTACTTGTTATATCAGATTTGACAGGACCATCCACAGCCTGGTGTCAGGCTCCAGGCCGTGCTGAAGGAGGCGACACTGTTCTGTAACCAGCACCTTGTTATATCAGATTTGAGAGGACCATCCACAGCCTGCTGTCAGGCTCCAGGCCGTGCTGAAGGAGGCGACACCGTTCTGTAACCAGCTCCTTGTTATATCAGTTTTGACAGGACCACCCACAGCCTGGTCTCAGGCTACAGGCCGTGCTGAAGGAGGCGACACCGTTCTGTAACCAGCCCCTTGTTATATCAGATTTGACAGAACCATCCACAGTCTGGTGTCAGGCTCCAGGCCGTGCTGAAGGAGGGGACACCGTTCTGTAACCAGCTCCTTGTTATATCAAATTTGACAGGACCATCCACAGCCTGGTGTCAGGCTGCAGGCCGTGCTGAAGGAGGCGACACCGTTCTGTAACCAGCTCCTTGTTATATCAGTTTTGACAGGAATACCCACAGCCTGGTGTCAGGCTCCAGGCCGTGCTGAAGGAGGCAACACCATTCTGTAACCAGCTCCTTGTTGTATCAGATTTGACAGGACCATCCACAGCCCGGTGTCAGGCTCCAGGCCGTGCTGAAGGAGGCGACACCGTTCTGTAACCAGCTCCTTGTTATATCACATTTGACAGGACCATCCACAGCCTGGTGTCAGGCTCCAGGCAGTGGTGAAGGAGGCGTCACCGTTCTGTAACCAGCTCCTTGTTGTATCAGATTTGACAGGACCATCCACAGCCCGGTGTCAGGCTCCAGGCCGTGCTGAAGGAGGCGACACTGTTCTGTAACCAGCTCCTTGTTATATCAGATTTGACAGGACCATCCACAGCCTGGTGTCAGGCTCCAGGCCGTGCTGAAGGAGGCGACACCGTTCTGTAACCAGCTCCTTGTTATATCAGGTTTGACAGGACCATCCACAGCCTGGTGTCAGGCTCCAGGCCGTGCTGAAGGAGGCGACACCGCACTGTAAACAGCTCCTTGTTATATCAGATTTGACAGGACCATCCACAGCCTGGTGTCAGGCTCCAGGCCGTGTTAAAGGAGGCGACACCGTTCTGCAACCAGCTCCTTTTTGTATCAGATTTGACAGGACCATCCACAGCCTGGTATCAGGCTCCAGGCCGTGCTGAAGGAGGCAACCCCGTTCTGCAACGAGCACCGTGTTATATCAGATTTGACAGGACCATCCACAGCCTGGTGTCAGGCTCCAGGCCGTGCTGAAGGAGGCGACACCGTTCTGTAACCAGCTCCTTGTTATATCAGATTTGACAGGACCATCCACAGCCTGGTGTCAGGCTCCAGGCCGTGCTGAAGGAGGCGACACCGTTCTGTAACCAGCTCCTTGTTATATCAGATTTGACAGGACCATCCACAGCCTGGTGTCATGCTCCAGGCCGTGCTGAAGGAGGCGACACCGTTCTGTAACCAGCTCCATGTTGTATCAGATTTGACAGGAACCACAGCCTGGTGTCAGGCTCCAGGCCGTGCTGAAGGAGGTGACACCGTTCTGTAACCAGCTCCTTGTTATATCAGATTTGACAGGACCATCCACAGCCTGGTGTCAGGCTCCAGGCCGTGTTGAAGGAGGCGACATCGTTCTGTAACCAGCTCCTTGTTATCCCAGATTTGACAGGACCATCCACAGCCTCGTGTCAGGATCCAGGCCGTGCTGAAGGAGGCGACACCGTTCTGTAACCAGAACCTTGTTATATCAGATTTGACTGGACCATCCACAGCCTGGTGTCAGGCTCCAGGCCGTGCTGAAGGAGGCGACACCGTTCTGTAACCAGCACCTTGTTATATCAGATTTGGCAGGACCATCCACAGCCTGGTGTCAGGCTCCAGGCGGTGCTAAAGGAGGTGACTCCGTTCTGTAACCAGCTCCTTGTTGTATCAGATTTGACAGGACCATCTACAGCCTGGTGTCAGGCTCCAGGCCGTGCTGAAGGAGGCGACACCATTCTGTAACCAGCTCCTTGTTATATCAGATTTGTCAGGACCATCCACAGCCTGGTGTCAGTCTCCAGGCCGTGCTGAAGGAGGTGACCGTTCTGTAACCACCTCCTTGTTATATCAGATTTGACAGGACCATCCACAGCCTGGTGTCAGGCTCCAGGCCGTGCTGAAGGAGGTGACACCGTTCTGTAACCAGCTCCTTGTTATATCAGATTTGACAGGACCATCCACAGCCTGGTGTCAGGCTCCAGGCTGTGCTGAAGGAGGTGACACCGTTCTGTAACCAGCTGCTTGCTGTATCAGATTTGACAGGACCATCCACAGCCTGGTGTTAGGCTCCAGGCCGTGCTGAAGGAGGCGACACCGTTCTGTAACCAGCTCCTTGTTATATCAGATTTGACAGGACCATCCACAGCCTGGTGTCAGGCTCCAGGCCGTGCTGAAGGAGGCGACTCGGTTCTGTAACCAGCCTCTTGTTATATCAGATTTGACAGGACCATCCACAGCCTGGTGTCAGGCTCCAGGCCGTGCTGAAGGAGGTGACACCGTTCTGTAACCAGCTCCTTGTTATATCAGATTTGACAGGACCATCCACAGCCTGGTGTTAGGCTCCAGGCCGTGCTGAAGGAGGCGACACCGTTCTGTAACCAGCTCCTTGTTATATCAGATTTGACAGGACCATCCACAGCCTGGTGTCAGGCTCCAGGCTGTGCTGAAGGAGGCGACACCGTTCTGTAACCAGCTCATTGTTATATCAGATTTGACAGGAACCACAGCCTGGTGTCAGGCTCCAGGCCGTGCTGAAGGAGGTGACACCGTTCTGTAACCAGCTCCTTGTTATATCAGATTTGACAGGACCATCCACAGCCTGGTGTTAGGCTCCAGGCCGTGCTGAAGGAGGCGACACCGTTCTGTAACCAGCTCCTTGTTATATCAGATTTGACAGGACCATCCACAGCCTGGTGTCAGGCTCCAGGCCGTGCTGAAGGAGGTGACACCGTTCTGTAACCAGCTCCTTGTTATATCAGATTTGACAGGACCATCCACAGCCTGGTGTTAGGCTCCAGGCCGTGCTGAAGGAGGTGACACCGTTCTGTAACCAGCTCCTTGTTATATCAGATTTGACAGGACCATCCACAGCCTGGTGTTAGGCTCCAGGCCGTGCTGAAGGAGGCGACACCGTTCTGTAACCAGCTCCTTGTTATATCAGATTTGACAGGACCATCCACAGCCTGGTGTCAGGCTCCAGGCTGTGCTGAAGGAGGCGACACCGTTCTGTAACCAGCTACTTGCTATATCAGATTTGACAGGACCATCCACAGCCTGGTGTCAGTCTCCAGGCCGTGCTGAAGGAGGCGACACCGTTCTGTAACCAGCTCCTTGTTATATCAGATTTGACAGGACCATCCACAGACTGGTATCAGGCTTCAGGTCTCGCTGAAGGAGGCGACACCGTTCTGTAACCAGCTCCTTGTTATATCAGATTTGACAGGGCCATCCACAGCCTGGTGTCAGGCTCCAGGCCGTGCTGAAGGAGGCGACACCGCTCTGTAACCAGCTCCTTGTTATATCAGATTTGACAGGACCATCCACAGCCTGGTGTCAGGCTCCAGGCCGTGCTGAAGGAGGCGACACCGTTCTGTAACCAGTTCCTGGTTCTATCAGATTTGACAGGACCATCCACAGCCTGGTGTCAGGCTCCAGGCCGTGCTGAAGGAGGTGACACCGTTCTGTAACCAGCTCCTTGTTATATCCGATTTGACAGGACCATCCACAGCCTGGTGTCAGGCTCCAGGCCGTGCTGAAGGAGGCGACACCGTTATGTAACCAGCATCTTGTCGTATCAGATTTGACAGGACCATCCACAGACTGGTGTCAGGCTCCAGGCCGTGCTGAAGGAGGTGACACCGTTCTGTAACCAGCACCTTGTTATATCAGATTTGACAGGACCATCCACAGCCTGGTGTCAGGCTCCAGGCCGTGCTGAAGGAGGCGACACCGTTCTGTAACCAGCTTCTTGTTATATCAGATTTGACAGGACCATCCACAGCCTGGTGTCAAGCTCCAGGCCGTGCTGAAGGAGGCGACACCGTTCTGTAACCAGCTCCTTGTTATATCAGATTTGACAGGACCATCCACAGCCTGGTGTCAGGCTCCAGGCCGTGCTGAAGGAGGCGACACCGTTCAGTAACCTGCTCCTTGTTATATCAGATTTGACAGGACCATCCACAGCCTGGTGTAAGGCTCCAGGCCGTGCTGAAGGAGGCGACACCGTTCTGTAACCAGCTCCTTGTTATATCAGATTTGACAGGTCCATTCACAGCCTGGTGTCATGCTCCAGGCCGTGCTGAAGGAGGCGACACAGTTCTGTAACCAGCTCCTTGTTATATCAGATTTGACAGGACCATCCACAGCCTGGTGTCAGGCTCCAGGCCGTGCTGAAGGAGGCGACACCGTTCAGTAACCTGCTCCTTGTTATATCAGATTTGACAGGACCATCCACAGCCTGGTGTCAGGCTCCAGGCCGTGCTGAAGGAGGCGACACCGTTCTGTAACCAGCTCCTTGTTATATCAGATTTGACAGGTCCATCCACAGCCTGGTGTCAGGCTCCAGGCCGTGCTGAAGGAGATGACACCATTCTGTAACCAACTCCTTGTTATATCAGATTTGACAGGACCATCCACAGCCTTGTGTCAGGTTCCAGGCCGTGCTGAAGGAGGCGACACTGTTCTGTAACCAGCTCCTTGTTGTATCAGATTTGACAGGACCATGTACAGCCTGGTGTCAGGCTCCAGGCCGTGCTGAAGGAGGCGACACGATTCTGTAACCAGCTCATTGTTATATCAGATTTGACAGGACCATCCACAGCCTGGTGTCAGTCTCCAGGCCGTGCTGAAGGAGGTGACACCGTTCTGTAACCACCTCCTTGTTATATCAGATTTGACAGGACCATCCACAGCCAGGTGTCAGGCTCCAGGCCGTGCTGAAGGAGGTGACACCGTTCTGTAACCAGCTCCTTGTTATATCAGATTTGACAGGACAATCCACAGCCTGGTGTCAGGCTCCAGGCCGTGCTGAAGGAGGTGACACCGTTCTGTAACCAGCTCCTTGTTATATCAGATTTGACAGGACCATCCACAGCCTGGTGTTAGGCTCCAGGCCGTGCTGAAGGAGGCGACACCGTTCTGTAACCAGCTCCTTGTTATATCAGATTTGACAGGACCATCCACAGCCTGGTGTCAGGCTCCAGGCCATGCTGAAGGAGGTGACACCGTTCTGTAACCAGCTCCTTGTTATATCAGATTTGACAGGACTATCCACAGCCTTGTGACAGGTTCCAGGCCGTGCTGCAGGAGGCGACTCTGTTCTCTAACCCGCTCCTTGCTATATCAGATTTGACAGGACCGTCCATAGCCTGGTGTCAGGCTCCAGGCCGTGCTGAAGGAGGCGACACCGTTCTGTAACCAGCTCCTTGTTATATCAGATTTGACAGGACCATCCACAGCCTGGTATCAGGCTCCAGGCCGTGCTGAAGGAGGCGACACCGTTCTGTAACCTGCTCCTTGTTATATCAGATTTGACAGAACCAGCCACAGCCTGGTGTCAGGCTCCAGGCCGTGCTGAAGGAGGCGACACCGTTCTGTAACCAGCTCCTTGTTGTATCAGATTTGACAGGACCATCCACAGCCTGGTGTCCGGCTCCAGGCCGTGCTGAAGGAGGTGACACCGTTCTGTAACCAGCTCCTTGTTATAACAGGTTTGACAGGACCATCCACAGTCTGGTGTCAGGCTCCAGGCCGTGCTGAAGGAGGCGACACCGTTCTGTAACCAGCTCCTTGTTATATCAGTTTTGACAGGACCATTCACAGCCTGGTGTCAATCTCCAGGCCGTGCTGAAGGAGGCGACACCGTTCTGTAACCAGCTCCTTTATATATCAGATTTGACAGGACCATCCACAGCCTGGTGTCAGGCTCCAGGCCGTGCTGAAGGAGGCGACACCGTTCTGTAACCAGCTCCTTGTTATATCAGATTTGACAGGCCCATCCACAGCCTGGTGTCAGGCTCCAGGCCGTGCTGAAGGAGGCGACACCGTTCTGTAACCAGCTCCTTGTTATATCAGATTTGACAGGACCATCCACAGCCTGGTGTCAGGCTCCAGGCCGCGCTGAAGGAGGTGACACCGTTCTGTAACCAGCTCCTTGTTATATCAGATTTGACAGGACCATCCACAGCCTGGTGTCAGGCTCCAGGCCGTGCTGAAGGAGGTGACTCCGTTCTGTAACCAGCACCTTGTTGTATCAGATTTGACAGGACCATCCACAGCCTGGTGTCAGGCTCCAGGCCGTGCTGAAGGAGGCGACACCGTTCTGTAACCAGCACCTTGTTGTATCAGATTTGACAGGACCATCCACAGCCTGGTGTCAGGGTCCTGGCCGTGCTGAAGGTGGCGACAACTTTCTTTAACAAGCTCCTTGTTATATCAGAATAGGCAGGACCATCCACAGCCTGGTGTAAGGCTCCAGGCCGTGCTGAAGGAGGCGACACCGTTCTGTAACCAGCTCCTTGTTATTTCAGATTTGACAGGACCATCCACAGCCTGGTGTCAGGCTCCAGGCCGTGCTGAAGGAGGTGACACCGTTCTGTTACCAGCTCCTTGTTATATCAGATTTGACAGGACCATCCACAGCCTGGTGTCAGGCTCCAGGCCGTGCTGAAGGAGGCGACACCGTTCTGTAACCAGCTCCTTGTTATATCAGATTTGACAGGACCATCCACAGCCTGGTGTCAGGCTCCAGGCCGTGCTGAAGGATGTGACACCGTTCTGTTACCAGCTCCTTGTTATATCAGATTTGACAGGACCATCCACAGCCTGGTGTCAGGCTCCAGGCCGTGCTGAAGGAGGCGACACCGTTCTGTAACCAGCTCCTTGTTATATCAGATTTGACAGGACCATCCACAGCCTGTTGTCAGGCTCCAGGCCGTGCTGAAGGAGGCGACACTGTTCTGTAACCAGCTCCTTCTTATATCAGATTTGACAGGAACATCCACAGTCTGGTGTCAGGCTCCAGGCCGTGCTGAAGGAGGTGATACCGTTCTGTAACCAGCTCCTAGTTATATCAGATTTGACAGGACCATCCAAAGCCTGGTGTCAGGCTCCAGGCCGTGCTGAAGGAGGCGACACCGTTCTGTAACCAGCACCTTGTTATATCAGATTTGACAGGACCATCCACAGCCTGGTGTCAGGCTCCAGGCCGTGCTGAAGGAGGCGACACCGTTCTGTAACCAGCTCCTTGTTGTATCAGATTTGACAGGACCATCCACAGCCTGGTGTCAGGCTCCAGGCCGTGCTGAAGGAGGCGACACTGTTCTGTAACCAGCTCCTTGTTGTATCAGATTTGACAGGACCATCCACAGCCTGGTGTCAAGCTCCAGGCCGTGCTGAAGGAGGTGACACCGTTCTGTAACCAGCTCCTTGTTATATCAGATTTGACAGGACCATCCACAGCCTGGTGTCAGGCTCCAGGACGTGCCGAAGGAGGCGACACCGTTCTGTAAAATGCTCCTTGTTATATCAGATTTGACAGGACCATCCACAGCCTGGTGTCAGGCTCCAGGACGTGCTGAAGGAGGCGACACCGTTCTGTAACCAGCTCCTTGTTGTATCAGATTTGACAGGACCATCCACAGCCTGGTGTCCGGCTCCAGGCCGTGCTGAAGGAGGCGACACCGTTCTGTAACCAGCTCCTTGTTATATCAGATTTGACAGGACCATCCACAGCCTGGTGTCAGACTCCAGGCCGTGCTGAAGGAGGTGACACCGTTCTGTAACAAGGCCTTGTTATATCAGATTTGACATGGCCATCCACAGCCTGGTGTTAGGCTCCAGGCTGTGCTGAAAGAGGCGACACCGTTCTGTGACCAGCTCCTTGTTATATCAGATTTGACAGGACCATCCACAGCCTGGTGTCAGTGTCCAGGCCGTGCTGAAGGAGGCGAAACCGTTCTGTAACCACCTCCTTCTTGTATCAGATTTGACTGGACCATCCACAGCCTGGTGTCAGGCTCCAGGCCATGCTGAAGGAGGCGACACCGTTCTGTAACCAGCTCCTTGTTATATCAGATTTGACAGGCCCATCCACAGCCTGGTCTCAGGCTCCAGGCCGTGCTGAAGGAGGTGACTCCATTCTGTAACCAGCACCTTGTTGTATCAGATTTGACAGGACCATCCACAGCCTGGTGTCATGCTCCAGGCAGTGCTGAAGGAGGCGACACCGTTCTGTAACCAGCTCCTTGTTATATCAGATTTGACAGGACCATCCACAGCCTGGTGTCAGGCTCCAGGCCGTGCTGAAGGAGGCGATACCGTTCTGTAACCAGCTCCTTGTTATATCAGATTTGACAGGACCATCCACAGCCTGGTGTCAGGCTCCAGGCCGTGCTGAAGGAGACGACACCGTTCTGTAACCTGCTCCTTGTTATATCAGATTTGACAGGATAATCCACAGCCTGGTGTATGGCTCCAGGCCGTGCTGAAGGAGGCGACACCGTTCTGTAACCAGCTCCTTGTTCTATCAGATTTGACAGGACCATCCACAGCCTGGTGTCAGGCTCCAGGCCGTGCTGAAGGAGACGACACCGTTCTGTAACCTGCTCCTTGTTATATCAGATTTGACAGGACCATCCACAGCCTGGTGTCAGGCTCCAAGCCGTGCTGAAGGAGGCGACACTGTTCTGTAACCAGCTCCTTGTTGTATCAGATTTGACAGGACCATCCACAGCCTGGTGTCAGGCTCCAGGCCGTGCTGAAGGAGGTGACACCGTTCTGTAACCAGCTCCTTGTTATATCAGATTTGACAGGACCATCCACAGCCTGGTGTCAGGCTCCAGGACATGCTGAAGGAGGCGACACCGTTCTGTAAAATGCTCCTTGTTATATCAGATTTGACAGGACCATCCACAGCCTGGTATCAGGCTTCAGGCCGTGCTGAAGGAGGCGACACCGTTCTGTAAAATGCTCCTTGTTGTATCAGATTTGACAGGACCATCCACAGCCTGGTGTCCGGCTCCAGGCCGTGCTGAAGGAGGCGACACCGTTCTGTAACCAGCTCCTTGTTATATCAGATTTGACAGGACCATCCACAGCCTGGTGTCAGGCTCCAGGCCGTGCTGAAGGAGGCGACACCGTTCTGTAACCAGCTCCTTGTTATATCAGATTTGACAGGACCATCCACAGCCTGTTGTCAGGCTCCAGGCCGTGCTGAAGGAGGCGACACTGTTCTGTAACCAGCTCCTTCTTATATCAGATTTGACAGGAACATCCACAGTCTGGTGTCAGGCTCCAGGCCGTGCTGAAGGAGGTGATACCGTTCTGTAACCAGCTCCTAGTTATATCAGATTTGACAGGACCATCCAAAGCCTGGTGTCAGGCTCCAGGCCGTGCTGAAGGAGGCGACACCGTTCTGTAACCAGCACCTTGTTATATCAGATTTGACAGGACCATCCACAGCCTGGTGTCAGGCTCCAGGCCGTGCTGAAGGAGGCGACACCGTTCTGTAACCAGCTCCTTGTTGTATCAGATTTGACAGGACCATCCACAGCCTGGTGTCAGGCTCCAGGCCGTGCTGAAGGAGGCGACACTGTTCTGTAACCAGCTCCTTGTTGTATCAGATTTGACAGGACCATCCACAGCCTGGTGTCAAGCTCCAGGCCGTGCTGAAGGAGGTGACACCGTTCTGTAACCAGCTCCTTGTTATATCAGATTTGACAGGACCATCCACAGCCTGGTGTCAGGCTCCAGGACGTGCCGAAGGAGGCGACACCGTTCTGTAAAATGCTCCTTGTTATATCAGATTTGACAGGACCATCCACAGCCTGGTGTCAGGCTCCAGGACGTGCTGAAGGAGGCGACACCGTTCTGTAACCAGCTCCTTGTTGTATCAGATTTGACAGGACCATCCACAGCCTGGTGTCCGGCTCCAGGCCGTGCTGAAGGAGGCGACACCGTTCTGTAACCAGCTCCTTGTTATATCAGATTTGACAGGACCATCCACAGCCTGGTGTCAGACTCCAGGCCGTGCTGAAGGAGGTGACACCGTTCTGTAACAAGGCCTTGTTATATCAGATTTGACATGGCCATCCACAGCCTGGTGTTAGGCTCCAGGCTGTGCTGAAAGAGGCGACACCGTTCTGTGACCAGCTCCTTGTTATATCAGATTTGACAGGACCATCCACAGCCTGGTGTCAGTGTCCAGGCCGTGCTGAAGGAGGCGAAACCGTTCTGTAACCACCTCCTTCTTGTATCAGATTTGACTGGACCATCCACAGCCTGGTGTCAGGCTCCAGGCCATGCTGAAGGAGGCGACACCGTTCTGTAACCAGCTCCTTGTTATATCAGATTTGACAGGCCCATCCACAGCCTGGTCTCAGGCTCCAGGCCGTGCTGAAGGAGGTGACTCCATTCTGTAACCAGCACCTTGTTGTATCAGATTTGACAGGACCATCCACAGCCTGGTGTCATGCTCCAGGCAGTGCTGAAGGAGGCGACACCGTTCTGTAACCAGCTCCTTGTTATATCAGATTTGACAGGACCATCCACAGCCTGGTGTCAGGCTCCAGGCCGTGCTGAAGGAGGCGATACCGTTCTGTAACCAGCTCCTTGTTATATCAGATTTGACAGGACCATCCACAGCCTGGTGTCAGGCTCCAGGCCGTGCTGAAGGAGACGACACCGTTCTGTAACCTGCTCCTTGTTATATCAGATTTGACAGGATAATCCACAGCCTGGTGTATGGCTCCAGGCCGTGCTGAAGGAGGCGACACCGTTCTGTAACCAGCTCCTTGTTCTATCAGATTTGACAGGACCATCCACAGCCTGGTGTCAGGCTCCAGGCCGTGCTGAAGGAGACGACACCGTTCTGTAACCTGCTCCTTGTTATATCAGATTTGACAGGACCATCCACAGCCTGGTGTCAGGCTCCAAGCCGTGCTGAAGGAGGCGACACTGTTCTGTAACCAGCTCCTTGTTGTATCAGATTTGACAGGACCATCCACAGCCTGGTGTCAGGCTCCAGGCCGTGCTGAAGGAGGTGACACCGTTCTGTAACCAGCTCCTTGTTATATCAGATTTGACAGGACCATCCACAGCCTGGTGTCAGGCTCCAGGACATGCTGAAGGAGGCGACACCGTTCTGTAAAATGCTCCTTGTTATATCAGATTTGACAGGACCATCCACAGCCTGGTATCAGGCTTCAGGCCGTGCTGAAGGAGGCGACACCGTTCTGTAAAATGCTCCTTGTTGTATCAGATTTGACAGGACCATCCACAGCCTGGTGTCCGGCTCCAGGCCGTGCTGAAGGAGGCGACACCGTTCTGTAACCAGCTCCTTGTTATATCAGATTTGACAGGACCATCCACAGCCTGGTGTCAGGCTCCAGGCCGTGCTGAAGGAGGTGACACCGTTCTGTAACCAGGCCTTGTTATATCAGATTTGACATGGCCATCCACAGCCTGGTGTTAGGCTCCAGGCTGTGCTGAAAGAGGCGACACCGTTCTGTGACCAGCTCCTTGTTATATCAGATTTGACAGGACCATCCACAGCCTGGTGTCAGTGTCCAGGCCGTGCTGAAGGAGGTGAAACCGTTCTGTAACCACCTCCTTCTTGTATCAGATTTGACTGGACCATCCACAGCCTGGTGTCAGGCTCCAGGCCATGCTGAAGGAGGCGACACCGTTCTGTAACCAGCTCCTTGTTATATCAGATTTGACAGGCCCATCCACAGCCTGGTCTCAGGCTCCAGGCCGTGCTGAAGGAGTTGACTCCATTCTGTAACCAGCACCTTGTTGTATCAGATTTGACAGGACCATCCACAGCCTGGTGTCATGCTCCAGGCCGTGCTGAAGGAGGCGACACCGTTCTGTAACCAGCTCCTTGTTATATCAGATTTGACAGGACCATCCACAGCCTGGTGTCAGGCTCCAGGCCGTGCTGAAGGAGACGACACCGTTCTGTAACCTGCTCCTTGTTATATCAGATTTGACAGGATAATCCACAGCCTGGTGTATGGCTCCAGGCCGTGCTGAAGGAGGCTACACCGTTCTGTAACCAGCTCCTTGTTCTATCAGATTTGACAGGACCATCCACAGCCTGGTGTCAGACTCCAGGCCGTGCTGAAGGAGGCGACACCGTTCTGTAACCAGCTCCTTGTTTTATCAGATTTGACAGGACCATCCACAGCCTGGTGTCAGGCTCCAGGCCGTGCTGAAGGAGGCGACACCGTTCTGTAACCAGCACCTTGTTATATCAGATTTGACAAGGCCATCCACAGCCTGGTATCAGGCTCCAGGCCGTGCTGAAGGAGGCGACATCGTTCTGTAACCTGCTCCTTGTTATATCAGATTTGACAGGACCATCCACAGCCTGGTGTCAGGCTCCAGGCCATGCTGAAGGAGGCGACACCGTTCTGTAACCAGCTCCTTGTTGTATCAGATTTGACAGGACCATCCACAGCCTGGTGTCAGGCTCCAGGCCGTGCTGAAGGAGGCGACACCGTTCTGTAACCAGCTCCCTGTTATATCAGATTTGACAGGACCATCCACAGTCTGGTGTCAGGCTCCAGGCCGTGCTGAATGAGGTGACACGTTCTGTAACCAGCTCCTTGTTATATCAGATTTGCCCCACAGTCTGCTCCTGTACTCTCGGGAGTGGTGAAGAATGAATGGTGATCAGCCTCCGATATTAACCAGGGAGCGAGTGGAGCCACTGGATCGGGAATGACCTCAGTGACTGGAATCGATGTTGATATTTACAGCTAAAGGCACAGAGCTCCAAGGTAAGGAAGTGTTATTACCTCTATTCCAGATGTTGGTCAGACCGCACCTGGAGTATTGCACAGTCCTGGCCCCTGATTTGAGGAAAGATGTAGGGGCTTTAGAGGCAGTTCAGAGGAGGTTGACGAGACTGACCGCAGAGATGAGGGCTTTGTCTTATCAAGAGAGTTGTTAAGAAGGAGTAGAGATCCAATTGTGGTTTATAAGATGATAAAAGGAGTGGGTAAAGTGGAAGTGGAGCGGATGCTTCCTCTTGTGCGGCGTTCTAGAATGAGGGGTCAGAATCTCAGGATAACAGGCAGCAAATGTGAATCAGAGCTGAGGAGAAACTACTTCTCCCAATGAGATGTGAACCTGTGGAATTCGCGATCTAGAGTGCGGTGCATGCTGGGACAGTGAGTAAATTTAAGGAGCAGTTATATAGATTTTGAATTGGGAATGGGGTGAGAATTTTGGATAATGGGCAGGGCGGCGGCGTTAAGCCGAGGATGAGATCAGCCAAGACCGAATGACGGAGCAGACGCGAAGGGCCAAATAGCCTCATTCTGCTCCTGGACCTGAAAACTTACAAACTTCTGAACTGAAGAACGTGGATTCAATCTTTCCGAGATGCAAATGACCAGAGCAATAATACACTTAAAGTGGTTTATACAATAAATAACTGGACAGGGAGACTTACCAGGGACACCGACAACAGCCAGGAGGGGATAGTACCCCGCTTGAATTATCATCAGCGCGCCGTAGATCCGCGTTGGTAAATCCTGGTCAGACATATAGTCAATACCCCAGGATAAACTCCTGTCCATTGCTGTAACGTTCCTGTGGGTAGTTCCCAGATTCTGATCCATTGCTGTAACGTTCCTGTGGATAGTTCCCAGATTCTGATCCATTGCTGTAACGTTCCTGTGGATAGTTCCCAGATTCTGATCCATTGCTGTAACGTTCCTGTGGATAGTTCCCAGATTCTGATCCATTGCTGTAACGTTCCTGTGGATAGTTCCCAGATTCTGATCCATTGCTGTAACGTTCCTGTGGGTAGTTCCCAGATTCTGATCCATTGCTGTAACGTTCCTGTGGGCAGTTCCCAGATTCTGCTCCCTCCTCTCGGCCTCTCTGGAGCCGCTGATCTCTGGCAGTGTTGGAATTGACGCTCCCGCTGACAGTTTGGGATAACACAATGAAAGGAATCGCTTATTAATAGCAGAGACAAACCCTCCAGTGACACGGTTAGATCCATGGAGACTGACATTAATCACAGTCACTAAACAAACAGGCTCCATTAACCCCTTTCAATCCAATACTTTTTCTATCACAATGAAATAGAAGATTAGCCGGGTCTGGATCGGTTGTGTGACAGTGACTGAGGGATGGAGTGTGGAAATAGTGGACACACTGACCCTGACACTCAATCCTCATTGATATCTGAGTGGTTCCAGGGGACTGGGGCATTTTCACTGTCCCATCCTGTTTATAAAAGGAGAGAGAGGGATTAAACCCTGGAGTGACAGAGCAGTCAGTATAATGTTAGTCATCAGGACATTTCTCGGGGTCAGACTGGGCAACAGGAATATTGCTCCTTCGCGAGGAAATGGTGTTATGTGACCAGAAACACGGCGATATTCGTGGGAAATCACATCGCATGTTGTTATTGCAGTTATATTTCAAAATAACTGGAGGATTAATGAGGGAACTGATATGAATTTATGTACTGGGACATGTTGTGATCAAATGACATTTATTAGAGTTGTTCTCGAGTCCCAAAGCCGTGGATTAAAGGGTCTGTGACAGTGAGAATGTGATATTGGCTGAGAAACAGAAAGCAGAGAGAAGCGGTGAATGATAGTTATTCAGACAGGAGGGGAGGAGACACTGATGTTCACTCGGGGTCCACATGAGGACAATTGCTCTTCAAGATACAATTCACTGCGATAGACTTCAATGGAAAGAATTTCAACATTCACAAATGACAGACACTCAGCAATGACACAGTGAGCAGGGTAGCAGCAATCTTCAGCAGCATGTTCCCAGATCTGTGAAAGGGAGGGTCACGGGGAAAGTAAATTTAAATCACTGTCGTGTGGGTGATGCATTAGGGAGGAGGGCAGAGGACAGGAAATATAAACTAAACGGGACAAGTTTAAAAAGAGTACAGGAAGGGAGCGGGTACATGCCCACACTTTGCACTGGAAGGTCATGGTGATAAGATTGGAAAAACCTCAGAAGATATTTAACTTGATCAATAGAGGCGGAGACTCCGAAAAGAAGGATGTTAGGATCATAGAGTCATCGAGGTCCAGAGCACAGAAAGGCCATTCGGCCCATCTGGACTGGGCAGGTCAAAAACAACCACCTGAGTATTTGAATCCCACTTTCTAATACTTTGCCAATAGCCTATAGAGTTATAACCAGGTTTATAGACAGGACCATAGCTGAGGAATTGCTTCTTGATCTGCCGCTAAATATACAAAAGGATGTGAGGATCTTGGAGACAAAACAAAGGGTATTTAATGGATTGTTGTCAGGGATGGAGGATTTCAGTTGAATATGGGGATTAGGGAACTGGAATTGTAATCTGTAGATCAGTTTAAGGTAAAGAGCAATTTCACAGAGGACTCCAAATTAGGAAGGGGTTTAGAGAGAGTGAGAAGAAAGGGTTCCACTGGAGTGTGTGTGTGGGCTGGCCGGCAGTGGCCTGGAGTGTGTGCGTGGGCTGGCCGGGAGTGGCCTGGAGTGTGTGTGTGGGCCGGGAGTGACCTGGAATGTGTGTGTGGGCTGGCCGGGAGTGGCCTGGAGTGTGTGTGTGGGCTGGCCGGGAGTGGCCTGGCCTGGAGTGTGTGTGTGGGCTGGCCGGGAGTGGCCTGGAGTGTGTGTGTGGGCTGGCCGGGAGTGGCCTGGAGTGTGTGTGTGGGCTGGCCGGGAGTGGCCTGGTCTGGAGTGTGTGTGTGGGCTGGCCGGGAGTGGCGTGGAGCATTGTGTGGGCTGGCCGGGAGTGGCCTGGAGTGTGTGTGTGGGCAGGCCGGGAGTGGCCTGGAGTGTGAGTGTGGGCTGGTCGAGAGTGGCCTTGCCTGGTGTGTGTGTGGGATGGCCGGGAGTGGGCTGGCCTGGAGTGGGCTGGAGTGTGTGTGGGGGCCGGCCGGGAGTGGCCTGGAGTGTGTGTGTGGGCTGGCCGGGAGTGGCCTGGAGTGTGTGTGGGCTGGCCGGGCCTGGCCTGGAGTGTGTGCGTGGGCTGGCCGGGAGTGGCCTGGAGTGTGTGCGTGGGCTGGCCGGGAGTGGCCTGGAGTGTGTGTGTGGGATGGCCGGGAGTGGCCTGGAGTATTGGGTGGGCTGGCCGGGAGTGGCCTGGCGTGTCTGTGTGGCCTGGCCGGGAGTGGCCTGGAGAGTGTGTGTGGGCTGGCCGGGAGGGGCCTGGCGTGTCTGTGTGGCCTGGCCGGGAGTGGCCTGGAGTGTGTGTGTGGGCTGGCCGGGAGTGGCCTGGCCTGAAGTGTGTGTGTGGGCTGGCCGGGAATGGCCTGGAGTGTGTGCGTGGGCTGGTCGGGCGTAGCCTGGAGTGTGTCTGTGGCCTGGCTGGGAGTGACCTGGAGTGTATGTGTGGCCTGGCCGGGAGTGGCCTGGCCTGAAGTGTGTGTGTGGGCTGGCCGGGAGTGACCTGGAGTGTGTGTGTGGACTGGCCGGGAGTGACCTGGAGTGTGTGTGTGGGCTGGCCGGGAGTGGCCTGGAGTGTGTGTGTGGGCTGGCCGGGAGTGGCCAGGAGTGTGTGTGTGGGCTGTCCGGGAGTGGCCTGGAGTGTGTGTGTGGGCTGGCCGGGAGTGACCTGGAGTGTGTGTGTGGGCTGGCCGGGAGTGGCCTGGAGTGTGTGTGTTGGGTGGCCGGGAGGGGCCTGGAGTGTGTGTGTGGGCTGGCCGGGAGTGGCCTGGAGTGTGTGTGTCCCCGGGTGGTTATTCTTTATTTACAGTGGTCCCTGGGTGGTTTATCTTTATTTACAGTGGTCTCTGGGTGGGTTATATTTATTTACAGTGGTCCCCGGGTGGTTTATCTTTATTTGCAGTGGTCCCTGGGTGGTTTATCTTTATTTACAGTGGTCCCTGGGTGGTTTATCTTTATTTACAGTTGTCTCTGAGTGGTTTATCTTTATTAACAGTGGTCTCTGGGTGGTTTATCTTTATTTACAGTGGTTCCTGGGCTGTTTATCTTTATTTACAGTGGGCCCTGGGTGGTTTATCTTTATTTACAGTGGTCCCTGGGTGGTTTATCTTTATTTACAGTGGTCCCTGTGTGGTTTATCTTTATTTACAGTGGTCTCTGGGTGGTTTATATTTATTTACAGTGGTCCCCGGGTGGTTTATCTTTATTTACAGTGGTCCCTGGGTGGTTTATCTTTATTTACAGTGGTCCCTGGGTGGTTTATCTTTATTTACAGTGGTCCCTGTGTGGTTTATCTTTATTTACAGTGGTCCCTGGGTGGTTTATCTTTATTTACTGTGGTCCCTGGGTGGTTTATCTTTATTTACAGTGGTTCCCTGGTGGTTTATCTTTATTTACAGTGGTTCCCTGGTGGTTTAACTTTATTTACAGTGGTCCCCGGGTGGTTTATCTTTATTTACAGTGGTCCCTGGGTGGTTTATCTTTATTTACAGTGGTTCCCTGGTTGTTTATCTTTATTTACAGTGGTTCCCTGTTGGTTTATCTTTATTTACAGTGGTTCCCTGGTGGTTTAACTTTATTTACAGTGGTCCCTGGGTGGTTTATCTTTATTTACAGTTGTCTCTGGGTGGTTTATCTTTATTAACAGTGGTCTCTGGGTGGTTTATCTTTATTTACAGTGGTTCCTGGGCTGTTTATCTTTATTTACAGTTGTCCCCGGGTGGTTATTCTTTATTTACAGTGGTCCCTGGGCTGTTTATCTTTATTTACAGTGGTCCCTGGGTGGTTTATCTTTATTTACAGAGGTCCCCGGTTGGTTTATCTTTATTTACAGTGGTCCCTGTGTGGTTTATCTTTATTTACAGTAGTCCCCGGGTGGTTTATGTTTATTTACAGTGGTCCCTGGGTGGTTTATCTTTATTTACAGTGGTCCCCGGTTGGTTTTTCTTTATTTACACTGGTCCCCGGTTGTTTTTTCTTTATTTACAGTGGGCCCTGGGCTGTTTATCTTTAATTACAGTGGTCCCCGGTGGTTTATCTTTATTTACAGTGGTCCCTGGGTGGTTTATCTTTATTTACAGTGGTTCCCGGGTGATGTATCATTATTTACAGTGGTCTCTGGGTGGTTTATATTTATTTACAGTGGTCCCTGGGTGGTTTATCTTTATTTACAGTGGTTCCCGGGTGATTTATCATTATTTACAGTGGTCTCTGGGTGGTTTATCTTTATTTACAGTGGTCCCTGGGTGGTTTATCTTTATTTACAGTGGTCTCTGGGTGGTTTATCTTTATTTACAGTGGTCCCCGAGTGGTTTTTCTTTATTTACACTGGTCCCTGGGTGGTTTATATTTATTTACAGTGGTCCCTGGGTGGTTTATCTTTATTTACAGTGGTCCCCGGGTGGTTTATCTTTATTTACAGTGGTCCCTGGGTGGTTTATCTTTATTTACAGTGGTCCCTGGGTGGTTTATCTTCATGTACACTGGTCCCTGGGTGGTTTATCTTTATTTACAGTGGTCCCTGGGTGGTTTATCTTTATTTACAGTGGTTCCCTGGTGGTTTATCTTTATTTACAGTGGTCCCTGGGTGGTTTACCTTTATTTACAGTGGTCTCTGGGTGGTTTATCTTTATTTACAGTGGCCCCTGAGTGGTTTACCATTATTTACAGTGGTCCCCGTGTGGTTTATCTTTATTTACAGTGGTCCCTGGGTGGTTTATATTTATTTACAGTGGTCCCTGGGTGGTTTATCTTTATTTACAGTGGTCCCCGGGTGGTTTATCTTTATTTACAGTGGTCCCTGGGTGGTTTATATTTATTTACAGTGGTCCCTGGGTGGTTTATCTTTATTTACAGTGGTCCCCGGGTTGTTTATCTTTATTTACAGTGGACCCTGGGTGGTTTATCTTTATTTACAGTGGTCCCAGTGTGGTTTATCTTTATTTACAGTGGTTCCCGGGTGGTTTATCTTTATTTACAGTGGTCCCTGGGTGGTTTATCTTTATTTACACTGGTCCCTGGGTGGTTTATCTTTATTTACAGTGGTCCCTGGGTGGTTTATCTTGATTTACAGAGGTTCCCGGTTGGTTTTTCTTTATTTACAGTGGTCCCTGGGCTGTTTATCTTTATTTACAGTGGTCCCTGGGTGGTTTATCTTTATTTACAGAGGTCCCCGGTTGGTTTATCTTTATTTACAGTGGTCCCTGTGTGGTTTATCGTTATTTACATTGGTCCCCGGATGGTTTATCTTAATTTACAGTGGTCCCTGGGTGGTTTATCTTTATTTACAGTGGTCTCCGGGTGGTTTATCTTTATTTACAGTGGTCTCTGGGTGGTTTATCTTTATTTACAGTGGTCCCTGGGTGGTTTTTCTACATTTACAGTGGTCCTCGTGTGGTTTAACTTTATTTACAGTGGTCTCTGCGTGGTTTATTTTTATTTCCAGTGGTCTCTGGGTGGTTTATCTTTATTTACAGTGGTCCCTGGGTGGTTTATCTTTATTTACAGTGGTCCCTGGGTGGTTTATCTTTATTTACAGTGGTCCCTGGGTGGTTTATCTTTATTTACAGTTGTCTCTGGGTGGTTTATCTTTATTAACAGTGGTCTCTGGGTGGTTTATCTTTATTTACAGTGGTCCCTGGGCTGTTTAACTTTATTTACAGTTGTCCCCGGGTGGTTTTTCTTTATTTACTGTGGTCCCCGGGTGGTTTTTCTTTATTTACAGTGGTGCCTGGGTGGTTTATCTTTATTTACAGTGGACCCTGCGTCGTTTTTCTTTATTTACTGTGGTTCCCGGCTGGTTTATCTTTATTTACAGTGGTCCCCGGTTGGTTTTTCTTTATTTACACTGGTCCCTGGGTGGTTTATCTTTATTTACAGTGGTCCCGGGTGGTTTATCTTTATTTACAGTGTTCCCTGGGCTGTTTATCTTCATTTACAGTGGGCCCTGGGTGGTTTATCTTTATTTACAGTGGTCCCTGGGTGGTTTATCTTTATTTACAGTGGTCCCCGGTTGGTTATTCTTTATTTACACTGGTCCCTGGGTGGTTTATCTTTATTTACAGTGGTCCCTGGGTGGTTTATCTTTATTTACAGTGGTTCCCGGGTGATTTATCATTATTTACAGTGGTCTCTGGGTGGTTTATCTTTATTTACAGTGGTCCCTGGGTGGTTTATCTTTAATTACAGTGGTTCCCGGGTGATTTATCATTATTTACAGTGGTTTTCTGATGGTTTATCTTTATTGACAGTGGTCTCTGGTTGGTTTATATTTATTTACAGTGGTCCCCGGGTGGTTTATCTTTATTTACAGTGGTTCCCGGGTGATTTATCATTATTTACAGTGGTCTCTGGGTGGTTTATCTTTATTTACAGTGGTCCCTGGGTGGTTTATCTTTATTTACAGTGGTCTCTGGGTGGTTTATCTTTATTTACAGTGGTTCCCTGGTGGTTTCTCTTTATTTACAGTGGTCCCTGGGTGGTTTACCTTTATTTACACTGGTCTCTGGGTGGGTTATCTTTATTTACAGTGGCCCCTGAGTGGTTTATCTTTATTTACAGTGGTCCCCGTGTGGTTTATCTTTATTTACAGTGGTCCCTGGTTGGTTTATCTTTATTTACAGTTGTCCCCGGGTGGTTTTTCTTTATTTACACTGGTCCCTGGGTGGTTTATATTTATTTACAGTGGTCCCTGCGTGGTTTATCTTTATTTACAGTGGTCCCCGGGTGGTTTATCTTTATTTACAGTGGTCCCTGGGTGGTTTACCTTTATTTACAGTGGTCTCTGGGTGGTTTATCTTTATTTACAGTGGCCCCTGAGTGGTTTACCATTATTTACAGTGGTCCCCGTGTGGTTTATCTTTATTTACAGTGGTCCCTGGGTGGTTTATCTTTATTTACAGTGGTCCCTGCGTGGTTTATCTTTATTTACAGTGGTCCCTGGGTGGTTTATCTTTATTTACAGTGGTCTCTGGGTGGTTTATCTTTATTTACAGTGGTTCCTGGGCTGTTTATCTTTATTGACAGTTGTCCCCGGGTGGTTTATCTTTATTTACAGTTGTCCCCGGGTGGTTTTTCTTTATTTACTGTGGTCCCCGGGTGGTTTTTCTTTATTTACAGTGGGCCCTGGGCTGTTTATCTTTATTTACAGTTATCCCCGGGTGGTTTATCTTTATTTACAGTTGTCCCCGGGTGGTTTATCTTTATTTACTGTGGTCCCTGGGTGGTTTTTCTTTATTTACAGTGGGCCCTGGTCTGTTTATCTTTATTTACAGTGGGCCCTGGGTGGTTTATCTTTATTTACAGTGGTCCCTGGGTGGTTTATCTTTATTTACAGTGGTCCCTGGGTGGTTTATCTTTATTTACAGTGGTCCCTGGGTGGTTTATCTTTATTTACAGTGGTCCCCGGTTGGTTTTTCTTTATTTACAGTGTTCCCTGGTTGGTTTATCTTTATTTACAGTGGTCCCCGGGTGGTTTATCTTTATTTACAGTGGGCCCTGGGCTGTTTATCTTTAATTACAGTGGTCCCCGGTGGTTTATCTTTATTTACAGTGGTCCCTGGGTGGTTTATCTTTATTTACAGTGGGCCCCGGGTGGTTTATCTTTATTTACAGTGGGCCCTGGGCTGTTTATCTTTAATTACAGTGGTCCCCGGTGGTTTATCTTTATTTACAGTGGTCCCTGGGTGGTTTATCTTTATTTACAGTGGTTCCCGGGTGATGTATCATTATTTACAGTGGTCTCTGGGTGGTTTATCTTTATTTACAGTGGTCCCTGGGTGGTTTATCTTTATTTACAGTGGTTCCCGGGTGATTTATCATTATTTACAGTGGTCTCCGAGTGGTTTATCTTTATTTACAGTGGTCCCTGGATGGTTTAACTTTATTTACAGTGGTCTCTGTGTGGTTTATCTTTATTTACAGTGGTCCCCGGGTGGTTTTTCTTTATTTACACTGGTCCCTGGGTGGTGTATATTTATTTACAGTGGTCCCTGGGTGGTTTATCTTTATTTACAGTGGTCCCCGGGTGGTTTATCTTTATTTACAGTGGTCCCTGGGTGGTTTATCTTTATTTACAGTGGTCCCTGGGTGGTTTATCTTCATGTACACTGGTCCCTGGGTGGTTTATCTTTATTTACAGTGGTCCCTGGGTGGTTTATCTTTATTTACAGTGGTTCCCTGGTGGTTTATCTTTATTTACAGTGGTCCCTGGGTGGTTTACCTTTATTTACAGTGGTCTCTGGGTGGTTTATCTTTATTTACAGTGGCCCCTGAGTGGTTTACCATTATTTACAGTGGTCCCCGTGTGGTTTATCTTTATTTACAGTGGTCCCTGGGTGGTTTATATTTATTTACAGTGGTCCCTGGGTGGTTTATCTTTATTTACAGTGGTCCCCGGGTGGTTTATCTTTATTTGCAGTGGTCCCTGGGTGGTTTATATTTATTTACAGTGGTCCCTGGGTGGTTTATCTTTATTTACAGTGGTCCCCGGGTTGTTTATCTTTACTTACAGTGGACCCTGGGTGGTTTATCTTTATTTACAGTGGTCCCAGTGTGGTTTATCTTTATTTACAGTGGTTCCCGGGTGGTTTATCTTTATTTACAGTGGTCCCTGGGTGGTTTATCTTTATTTACACTGGTCCCTGGGTGGTTTATCTTTATTTACAGTGGTCCCTGGGTGGTTTATCTTGATTTACAGAGGTCCCCGGTTGGTTTTTCTTTATTTACAGTGGTCCCTGGGCTGTTTATCTTTATTTACAGTGGTCCCTGGGTGGTTTATCTTTATTTACAGAGGTCCCCGGTTGGTTTATCTTTATTTACAGTGGTCCCTGTGTGGTTTATCGTTATTTACATTGGTCCCCGGATGGTTTATCTTAATTTACAGTGGTCCCTGGGTGGTTTATCTTTATTTACAGTGGTCTCCGGGTGGTTTATCTTTATTTACAGTGGTCTCTGGGTGGTTTATCTTTATTTACAGTGGTCCCTGGGTGGTTTTTCTACATTTACAGTGGTCCTCGTGTGGTTTAACTTTATTTACAGTGGTCTCTGCGTGGTTTATTTTTATTTCCAGTGGTCTCTGGGTGGTTTATCTTTATTTACAGTGGTCCCTGGGTGGTTTATCTTTATTTACAGTGGTCCCTGGGTGGTTTATCTTTATTTACAGTGGTCCCTGGGTGGTTTATCTTTATTTACAGTTGTCTCTGGGTGGTTTATCTTTATTAACAGTGGTCTCTGGGTGGTTTATCTTTATTTACAGTGGTCCCTGGGCTGTTTAACTTTATTTACAGTTGTCCCCGGGTGGTTTTTCTTAATTTACTGTGGTCCCTGGGTGGTTTATCTTTATTTACAGTGGACCCTGCGTCGTTTTTCTTTATTTACTGTGGTTCCCGGCTGGTTTATCTTTATTTACAGTGGTCCCCGGTTGGTTTTTCTTTATTTACACTGGTTCCTGGGTGGTTTATCTTTATTTACAGTGGTCCCGGGTAGTTTATCTTTATTTACAGTGTTCCCTGGGCTGTTTATCTTTATTTACAGTGGGCCCTGGGTGGTTTATCTTTATTTACAGTGGTCCCTGGGTGGTTTATCTTTATTTACAGTGGTCCCCGGTTGGTTATTCTTTATTTACACTGGTCCCTGGGTGGTTTATCTTTATTTACAGTGGTCCCTGGGTGGTTTATCTTTATTTACAGTGGTTCCCGGGTGATTTATCATTATTTACAGTGGTCTCTGGGTGGTTTATCTTTAATTACAGTGGTCCCTGGGTGGTTTATCTTTATTTACAGTGGTTCCCGGGTGATTTATCATTATTTACAGTGGTTCTCTGGTGGTTTATCTTTATTGACAGTGGTCTCTGGTTGGTTTATCTTTATTTACAGTGGTCCCCGGGTGGTTTATCTTTATTTACAGTGGTTCCCGGGTGATTTATCATTATTTACAGTGGTCTCTGGGTGATTTATCTTTATTTACAGTGGTCCCTGGGTGGTTTATCTTTATTTACAGTGGTCTCTGGGTGGTTTATCTTTATTTACAGTGGTTCCCTGGTGGTTTCTCTTTATTTACAGTGGTCCCTGGGTGGTTTACCTTTATTTACACTGGTCTCTGGGTGGTTTATCTTTATTTACAGTGGCCCCTGAGTGGTTTATCTTTATTTACAGTGGTCCCCGTGTGGTTTATCTTTATTTACAGTGGTCCCTGGTTGGTTTATCTTTATTTACAGTTGTCCCCGGGTGGTTTTTCTTTATTTACACTGGTCCCTGGGTGGTTTATATTTATTTACAGTGGTCCCTGCGTGGTTTATCTTTATTTACAGTGGTCCCCGGGTGGTTTATCTTTATTTACAGTGGTCCCTGGGTGGTTTACCTTTATTTACAGTGGTCTCTGGGTGGTTTATCTTTATTTACAGTGGCCCCTGAGTGGTTTACCATTATTTACAGTTGTCTCCGTGTGGTTTATCTTTATTTACAGTGGTCCCTGGGTGGTTTATCTTTATTTACAGTGGTCTCTGGGTGGTGTATCTTTATTTACAGTGGTCTCTGGGTGGTTTATCTTTATTTACAGTGGTCCCTGGGTGGTTTATCTTTATTTACAGTGGTCTCTGGGTGGTTCATCTTTATTTACAGTGGTTCCCTGGTGGTTTCTCTTTATTTACAGTGGTCCCTGGGTGGTTTACCTTTATTTACAGTGGTCTCTGGGTGGTTTATCTTTATTTACAGTGGCCCCTGAGTGGTTTATCTTTATTTACAGTGGTCCCCGTGTGGTTTATCTTTATTTACAGTGGTCCCTGGTTGGTTTATCTTTATTTACAGTGGTCCCCGGGTGGTTTTTCTTTATTTACACAGGTCCCTGGGTGGTTTATATTTATTTACAGTGGTCCCTGCGTGGTTTATCTTTATTTACAGTGGTCCCTGGGTGGTTTATCTTTATTTACAGTGGTCCCTGGGTGGTTTATCTTTATTTACAGTGGTTCCCTGGTGGTTTATCTTTATTTACAGTGGTCCCTGGGTGGTTTATCTTTATTTACAGTGGTCTCTGGGTGGTTTATCTTTATTTACAGTGGCCCCTGAGTGGTTTAACATGATTTACAGTGGTCCCCGTGTGGTTTATCTTTATTTACAGTGGTCCCTGGGTGGTTTATCTTTATTTACAGTGGTCCCCGGGTGGTTTATCTTTACTTACAGTGGTCCCTGGGTGGTTTATCTTTATTTACAGTGGTCCCTGGGTGGTTTATATTTATTTACAGTGGTCCCTGGGTGGTTTATCTTTATTTACAGTGGTCCCCGGGTTGTTTATCCTTATTTACAGTGGACCCTGGGTGGTTTATCTTTATTTACAGTGGTCCCAGTGTGGTTTATCTTTATTTACAGTGGTCCCCGGGTGGTTTATCTTTATTTACAGTGGTTCCTGGGTGGTTTATCTTTATTTGCAGTGGTCCGTGGGTGGTTTATCTTTATTTACAGTGGTCGCTGGGTGGTTTATCTTTATTTACAGTGGTCCCTGGGTGGTTTATCTTTATTTACAGTTGTCTCTGGGTGGTTTATCTTTATTAACAGTGGTCTCTGTGTGGTTTATCTTTATTTACAGTGTTCCCTGGGCTGTTTATCTTTATTTACAGTGGGCCCTGGGTGGTTTATCTTTATTTACAGTGGTCCCTGGGTGGTTTATCTTTATTTACAGTGGTCCCCGGTTGGTTTTTCTTTATTTACACTGGTCCCTGGGTGGTTTATCTTTATTTACAGTGGTCCCGGGTGGTTTATCTTTATTTACAGTGTTCCCTGGGCTGTTTATCTTTATTTACAGTGGGCCCTGGGTGGTTTATCTTTATTTACAGTGGTCCCTGGGTGGTTTATCTTTATTTACAGTGGTCCCCGGTTGGGTTTTCTTTATTTACACTGGTCCCTGGGTGGTTTATCTTTATTTACAGTGGTCCCTGGGTGGTTTATCTTTATTTACAGTGGTCTCTGGGTGGTTTATCTTTATTTACAGTGGTCCCCGGGTGGTTTTTCTTTATTTACACTGGTCCCTGGGTGGTTTATATTTATTTACAGTGGTCCCTGGGTGGTTTATCTTTATTTACAGTGGTCCCCGGGTGGTTTATCTTTATTTACAGTGGTCCCTGGGTGGTTTATCTTTATTTACAGTGGTTCCCTGGTGGTTTATCTTTATTTACAGTGGTCCCTGGGTGGTTTACCTTTATTATCAGTGGTCTCTGGGTGGTTTATCTTTATTTACAGTGGCCCCTGAGTGGTTTACCATTATTTACAGTGGTCCCCGTGTGGTTTATCTTTATTTACAGTGGTCCCTGGGTGGTTTATATTTATTTACAGTGGTCCCTGGGTGGTTTATCTTTATTTACAGTGGTCCCCGGGTGGATTATCTTTATTTACAGTGGTCCCTGGGTGGTTTATATTTATTTACAGTGGTCCCTGGGTGGTTTATCTTTATTTACAGTGGTCCCCGGGTTGTTTATCTTTATTTACAGTGGACCCTGGGTGGTTTATCTTTATTTACAGTGGTCCCAGTGTGGTTTATCTTTATTTACAGTGGTTCCCCGGTGGTTTATCTTTATTTACAGTGGTCCCTGGGTGGTTTATCTTTATTTACACTGGTCCCTGGGTGGTTTATCTTTATTTACAGTGGTCCCTGGGTGGTTTATCTTGATTTACAGAGGTCCCCGGTTGGTTTTTCTTTATTTACAGTGGTCCCTGGGCTGTTTATCTTTATTTACAGTGGTCCCTGGGTGGTTTATCTTTATTTACAGAGGTCCCCGGTTGGTTTATCTTTATTTACTGTGGTCCCTCTGTGGTTTATCGTTATTTACATTGGTCCCCGGATGGTTTATCTTAATTTACAGTGGTCCCTGGGTGGTTTATCTTTATTTACAGTGGTCTCCGGGTGGTTTATCTTTATTTACAGTGGTGTCTGGGTGGTTTATCTTTATTTACAGTGGTCCCTGGGTGGTTTTTCTACATTTACAGTGGTCCTCGTGTGGTTTAACTTTATTTACAGTGGTCTCTGCGTAATTTATTTTTATTTCCAGTGGTCTCTGGGTGGTTTATCTTTATTTACATTGGTCCCTGGGTGGTTTATCTTTATTTACAGTGGTCCCTGGGTGGTTTATCTTTATTTACAGTGGTCCCTGGGTGGTTTATCTTTATTTACAGTTGTCTCTGGGTGGTTTATCTTTATTAACAGTGGTCTCTGGGTGGTTTATCTTTATTTACAGTGGTACCTGGGCTGTTTATCTTTATTTACAGTTGTCCCCGAGTGGTTTATCTTTATTTACAGTGGTCCCTGGGTGGTTTATCTTTATTTACTGTGGTCCCCGGGTGGTTTTTCTTTATTTACAGTGGTGCCTGGGTGGTTTATCTTTATTTACAGTGGTCCCTGTGTCGTTTTTCTTTATTTACTGTGGTTCCCGGCTGGTTTATCTTTATTTACAGTGGTCCCCGGTTGGTTTTTCTTTATTTACACTGGTCCCTGGGTGGTTTATCTTCATTTACAGTGGTCCCGGGTGGTTTACCTTTATTTACAGTGTTCCCTGGGCTGTTTATCTTTATTTACAGTGGGCCCTGGGTGGTTTATCTTTATTTACAGTGGTCCCTGGGTGGTTTATCTTTATTTACAGTGGTCCCCGGTTGGTTATTCTTTATTTACAGTGGTCCCTGGGTGGTTTATCTTTATTTACAGTGGTCCCTGGGTGGTTTATCTTTATTTACAGTGGTTCCCGGGTGATTTATCATTGTTTACAGTGGTCTCTGGGTGGTTTATCTTTATTTACAGTGGTCCCTGGGTGGTTTATCTTTATTTACAGTGGTTCCCGGGTGATTTATCATTATTTACAGTGGTTCTCTGGTGGTTTATCTTTATTGACAGTGGTCTCTGGTTGGTTTATCTTTATTTACAGTGGTCCCCGGGTGGTTTATCTTTATTTACAGTGGTTCACGGGTGATTTATCATTATTTACAGTGGTCTCTGGGTGGTTTATCTTTATTTACAGTGGTCCCTGGGTGGTTTACCTTTATTTACAGTGGTCTCTGGGTGGTTTATCTTTATTTACAGTGGTTCCCTGGTGGTTTCTCTTTATTTACAGTGGTCCCTGGGTGGTTTACCTTTATTTACACTGGTCTCTGGGTGGTTTATCTTTATTTACAGTGGCCCCTGAGTGGTTTATTTTATTTACAGTGTTCCCCGTGTGGTTTATCTTTATTTACAGTGGTCCCTGGTTGGTTTATCTTTATTTACAGTGGTCCCCGGGTGGTTTTTCTTTATTTACACTGGTCCCTGGGTGGTTTATATTTATTTACAGTGGTCTCTGCGTGGTTTATCTTTATTTACAGTGGTCCCCGGGTGGTTTATCTTTATTTACAGTGGTCCCTGGGTGGTTTACCTTTATTTACAGTGGTCTCTGGGTGGTTTATCTTTATTTACAGTGGCCCCTGAGTGGTTTACCATTATTTACAGTGGTCCCCGTGTGGTTTATCTTTATTTACAGTGGTCCCTGGGTGGTTTATCTTTATTTACAGTGGTCCCTGCGTGGTTTATCTTTATTACAGTGGTCCCTGTGTGGTTTATCTTTATTTACAGTGGTCTCTGGGTGGTTTATCTTTATTTATAGTGGTTCCCTGGTGGTTTCTCTTTATTTACAGTGGTCCCTGGGTGGTTTACCTTTATTTACAGTGTTCTCTGGGTGGTTTATCTTTATTTACAGTGGCCCCTGAGTGGTTTATCTTTATTTACAGTGGTCCCCGTGTGGTTTATCTTTATTTACAGTGGTCCCTGGTTGGTTTATCTTTATTTACAGTGGTCCCCGGGTGGTTTTTCTTTATTTACACTGGTCCCTGGGTGGTTTATATTTATTTACAGTGGTCCCTGCGTGGTTTATCTTTATTTACAGTGGTCCCCGGGTGGTTTATCTTTATTTACAGTGGTCCCTGGGTGGTTTATCTTTATTTACAGTGGTCCCTGGGTGGTTTATCTTCATGTACACTGGTCCCTGGGTGGTTTATCTTTATTTACAGTGGTCCCTGGGTGGTTTATCTTTATTTACAGTGGTTCCCTGGTGGTTTATCTTTATTTACAGTGGTCCCTGGGTGGTTTACCTTTATTTACTGTGGTCTCTGGGTGGTTTATCTTTATTTACAGTGGCCCCTGAGTGGTTTACCATGATTTACAGTGGTCCCCGTGTGGTTTATCTTTATTTACAGTGGTCCCTGGGTGGTTTATCTTTATTTACAGTGGTCCCCGGGTGGTTTATCTTTATTTACAGTGGTCCCTGGGTGGTTTATCTTTATTTACAGTGGTCCCTGTGTGGTTTATATTTATTTACAGTGGTCCCTGGGTGGTTTATCTTTATTTACAGTGGTCCCCGGGTTGTTTATCTTTATTTACAGTGGACCCTGGGTGGTTTATCTTTATTTACAGTGGTCCCAGTGTGGTTTATCTTTATTTACAGTGGTTCCCGGGTGGTTTATCTTTATTTACAGTGGTCCCTGGGTGGTTTATCTTTATTTACACTGGTCCCTGGGTGGTTTATCTTTATTTACAGTGGTCCCTGGGTGGTTTATCTTGATTTACAGAGGTCCCCGGTTGGTTTTTCTTTATTTACAGTGGTCCCTGGGCTGTTTATCTTTATTTACAGTGGTCCCTGGGTGGTTTATCTTTATTTACAGAGGTCCCCGGTTGGTTTATCTTTATTTACAGTGGTCCCTGGGCTTTTTATCTTTATTTACAGTGGTCCCTGTGTGGTTTATCTTCATTTACACTGGTCCCTGGGTGGTTTAGTTTTATTTACAGTGGTCCCTGGGTGGTTTATCTTTATTTACAGTGGTCCCTGGGTGGTTTATCTTTATTTTCAGTGGTCCCTGTGTGGTTTATCGTTATTTACATTGGTCCCCGGATGGTTTATCTTAATTTACAGTGGTCCCTGGGTGGTTTATCTTTATTTACAGTGGTCCCCGGGTGGTTTATCTTTATTTACAGTGGTCTCTGGGTGGTTTAGCTTTATTTACAGTGGTCCCTGGGTGGTTTTTCTTCATTTACAGTGGTCCCTGGGTGGTTTGTCTTTATTTTCAGTGGTCCCTGGGTGGTTTATCTTTATTTACAGTGGTCCTCGTGTGGTTTAACTTTATTTACAGTGGTCTCTGCGTGGTTTATTTTTATTTCCAGTGGTCTCTGGGTGGTTTATCTTTATTTACAGTGGTCCCTGGGTGGTTTATCTTTATTTACAGTGGTCCCTGGGTGGTTTATCTTTCTTTACAGTGGTCCCAGGGTGGTTTGTCTTTATTTACAGTGGTCTCTGGGTGGTTTATCTTTATTTACAGTGGTCTCTGGGTGGTTTATCTTAATTTACAGTGGTCTCTGGGTGGTTTATCTTTATTTACAGTGGTCACTGGGTGGTTTATCTTTATTTACAGTGGTCCCCCGGTCGTTTATCTTTATTTACAGTGATCTCTGGGTGGTTTATCTTTATTTACAGTGTTCACCGGGTGGTGTATCTTTATTTGCAGTGGTCTCTCGGTGGTTTGTCTTTATTTACAGTGGTCCCCGGGTGGTTTATCTTTATTTACAGTGGTTCCCGGGTGGTTTATCTTTATTTACAGACACATATCTGGAACGTGGGACAGCTCATAGGGTCATTGAAGTTTACAGAGTGGAAATAGGCCCTTCGGCCTAACTTGTCCATGCCGTCTAGTTTTTACTACCCAAAGCCTGTCCAAGTGCCCTCATTTGGTCATATTCCTCTATACCCATCTTCTCCATATAACTCTCTAAATGCTTTTTGAAAGGCAACACTATAGGCGCCTCTACTACTGCCTCTGCCGGCTCGTTACAGATACTCACCACCCTCTGTGTGAAACAATTGTGCCTCTGTACCCTTTTGTTTCTCTCCTCATTCAACTTAAACATATGCACTCTAGTTTTGGATTCCAGTACCTCTGGGAAAATCTACCTTATCTATGCCCCTCATTATTTTTTAGCCGTTGTCAAGATCACCGCTAGCCTCCAATAAAAATGTTCCAGTCTATCCAGCCGCTCCTTATAACTCAAATTTTCAAGACCGGAAGCAGGCGAGCAAATCATTTCTGCCCTCTTTCTATATTATGGTGACCAGAACTGTACACATTATTCCAATTGTGCCCTTCCCAATGTCGCGTACAGCTTCAACAAGACGTCCCATCTTCTGTATTCAACTTCTGACCATGTCTCTGTAGAATAGTAACAATGGGCACAGACACAGTAATTGTGGAACAAAGTCAGTGTTGTGAATTTCCAATTATTCATTATGTTAACAGTCGTGTAAAACGCAAAAAAGTCGCAAAATGTGTCTGACTACAATAAGATGTAGAAGAATGTCTTGCTCTGAGACCCACGGCAAAACAAATCTTCACCCAATGTCAATAGAAACAGAAGAGAAACAAAGGAGAGTGGTAAAGAGAGAAAGGAGGAGAGAGCGTTTACTGCCGGATACATTGGACGCCACTACATTCCACCTGACTGCAGCAAGCACATTGTTTCTATCTTCCAGGATTCATGCTGTTAGAAATACCTTCGATCCAGTTTCCTGTGAAGCAGAAGTTACATGATTCAGTCTACCTTTAGAATTATGAACAGGGGTAGGACGGTGGCGCAGTGGCTAGCACTGCTGCCTTATGGCGTCGTGTTCTCAGGTTCGATCCAGGCTCTGGGTCACTTTTTGTGTGGAGTTTGCACATTATCCCCGTGTTTGCGTGGGTTATGCCCCCGCAACCCAATTATGTGCAGAGTAGGTGGATTAGTCACGCTAAATTGCGCCTTAATTGGAAAAAATGAATTGGGTACCCTATATTTTTGTTTCGAGAATGGAGAACAGTTCATCCCGGGCCCCAGGAATTCAAAGCACCAGTGTATTAAACAGATAACTTTTACTGGATGTGAGAGTTGCTGGTTAGGACAGAATTTATTGTCCATCCCTAGTTGCCCTTCAGAAGGTGGTGGTGAGCTGCTTTCTTGAAGCGTTGCAGTCCGTGAGGTTTGGGTACACCCAACGTGCTTTTATGGAGGAAGCAAAATTATTTTTCCCCCGTTACCGTGTAGGAACGTTAATATGGTTCCTAGTGGGAGCGGTGAGTGATTTGGAGGGGAAGATCCCGTTGGTGATTGTCCCAAGTAGGGGCTTGCCTAGTTCTTCAAAATCTTAGTGGTCGTACGTCTGGAAGGTACTGCCGAAGGAACAATTGCCTGAAGAACTTTGTTGAGTTATTGCGGTGCATTTTGGGATGTCTGTGGCGGAGGGATTGAATGCCTGTGGCAGGAGGAGCAATCAAGCGCATTGCTTGGTCCTGGATGCTTTCGAACTACCTGAGTGTTCTTGGAGGTCTGGGGAACAGCGTTTCACGGGGAAAAGAATGGATTAATCAATTTGCCTGCGTAGACAATCTTGTTCCGAAATTTAAGGAAATGTATAATCGATAATGGTCCATGCTCTTTTCCTGGATTTAGGTTGTGAGTAATTGACAGAGAGTGATAGGTCAGATATACTGAGCTGGAATCGAACTTGGGTTTCCGCAGCGTGTGATCAGAAAGTAAGCACGTGGCACAAGCCTCTTTTCAAAACAGATCAATGCAACCTCTAAACAAAATGAACCTACTTCTAATTATAAATGTGCTGCTGCATTTTTTAAGCAACACACATGTTTTGGAAATTTAAAAAGCGCCAGTCAGCGCCCACGGTGAGACAGGTTCGAACTTATAATTAAATTGATGCTGTGAAGTAACCAGTGAGCTAAAGCTGACGTCGTTATAAGCATGGGCACATTGTATATAAAGGATTACTGTGATCCTACTCGCCGTGGTCGGTAACATTGACGGAAACTCCAGGTGTTGGTGCACATCATCGTACAGCCAGACGTGACCAAAAACTTGAAAGTGCGTGAAGTACCGAAGGAGGACATTCACTCCGTTTAACCTCAGCGGCTCTTTACATTAGCGGTTCATTCAATCCCACTCGATCGACCTTTCCCAAAAGGCATGCATTTCGTTCCTGCCGTTTCTCGCATTGAAATTTGAAAGCCACTGTTATATCTGCCTCCACCAATCTCACAGGCAGTGCAGACCAGATAATTGAACTGTCTCCCAGGACATTGAAATAATTGTTGGAAACATGTAACTTTAAAATCTTATCTCGCAGATACCTTCATCTGCGAGTGCTGTGGCAACTGAAACTGATAGGAAATTACAACATAGGGAGACGACAAGGCCACTCACTCCTGCCCCAACATTCAGTTTGATCACAGCTGAGCTTCTGCCTCAATGTCAATTCCTGCCTGTTCCTCAGATACTTTCATTCCCTCAAAGTTCACTGTCGATCAGAAAAATCGAGGCAGACACCCACAGCAAAATTTTAAACCGATTTGGACATATAGATGGAGTACTCCAATCTGCAGCGACACAGATCTGGAAGGTGGGACAGGTCATAGGGTCATAGAAGTTTACAGCATGGAAATAGGCCCTTCGGCCTAACTTGTCAATGCCGCCCAGTTTTTATTACACAAACCCTGTCCAATTGCCCACATTTGGTCATATTCCTCTATACACATCTTCTCAATATAACTATCCAAATGCTTTTTAAAGGCAGAATTGTAGACGCCTCTATTACTGCCTCTGCCAGCTCGTTCCAGACACTCACCACCCTCTGTGTGAAACAATTGTCTCTCTGAACCCTTTTGAATCTCTCCCCTCACACGTTAAACCTATGCCCTCTAGTTTTGGATTCCACTACATTGGCGAAAATCTACTTCATCTATGCTCCTCATTATTTTATAGCCGACGTCAAGATCACCCCCAGCCTCCAAGAAAAATGTTCCAGTCTATCCAGCCGCTCCTTATAACTCAAATTCTCTAGTCCGGTAGCAGCCGAGCAAATCTTTTCTGCCCTCTTTCTATATTACGTTGACGAGAAGTGTACACAGTATTCCAAGTGTGTCCTTCACAATGTCTTGTACAACTTCAGCAAGACATCCCAGCTCCTGTATTCAATTATCTGACCATGTAACTAGATCATAGTAACAATGGGCACAGCCACAGTAACTGTGGAACAAAGAGATTCCTTCAGCGTTGTGAATTTCCAATTGTTCATCATGTTTACAGCGGTGCAAAAAGCAAAAAAGTCGCAGAATGTGTCTGAGTGGAATAAGATGTAGAACAATATCTTGCTCAAGAGACTCACAGCAAATCACACCTTCAGCCGATACCGATCGAAACAAGACAGAAACAGAAACCAGTGAAACAATTGTTCCTCTGGACCCTTTTGTATCAACCCCCTCTCACCTTAAACCTATGCCCTCTAGTTTGGGATTCCATTACCTTTGGCAACATCTACCTGGTCTATGCCCCTTATTGTTTCTGTGGGGCTGTTTAGCTCAAGGCTAAATCGCTGGTTTATAGCAGACCAGCGGCAAGGTTAGATTCCCATAACAGCCTCCCCGAACAGGCGCCGAAATGTGGCGACTAGGGTCTTTTCACAGTAACTACATTTGTAGCCTACTTGTGACAATCAGCGGTTTTCATTTCATTTTACAGCCGTCGTCAAGATCACCCCTAGCCTCCAAGAAAAATGTTCCAGTATATCCAGCCTATCCTATTAACTCTAACCATCAAGTCCCGTAGCAGCCTAGCAAACCTTTTCTGCATTCCTTCGCCCTCAATAATATCCTTTCTATATTCCAGAACTGTACACAGTATTCCAAGTGTGTCCTTCCCAATGTCTTGTGCAACTTCGGCATGACGTCCAAACTCCTGTTTTCAATTATCTGGCCATGTATCTGTATAATAGTAATAATGGGCACAGACAGAATAATTGTGGAGCTAAGAAGCTCCTTCAGTGTTGTGAATTTCCAATTATTCATCATGTTTGCAGTGGTTCCAAAAAGCAACAAAGTCACAGAATGCGCCTGCCGAGAAAAAGGTGGAGAGAATATCTTGCTCAAGAGTCCCACAGCAAATCAAATCGTCACCCGATACAAATAGGAACAAAACAGAAACAGAATAAAGGAGAGTGGTAAAGAGAGAAAGGAGGAAAGGGCGTTTAATGGTGGATTACATTGCACATCACTCCCTTCCAACTTACTGCAGCAAGCACATTGTTTCTGTCTTCCAGGATGCATGCTGTTAGAAATACCTTCGATCCAGTTTCCTCTGAAGCAGAAGTTACATGATTCATTCCACCGTTAGAATGAAAAAACAGGGGCAGCGTGATGGCGCAGTGGTTTGCACTGCTGCTTCGCGGCACCGAGTTTTCAGGTTCTATCGCATCTCTGGGTCACTGTCCGTGTGGAGTTTGCACATTATCCACGTTTTTGCGTTGGTTTCTACCCCACTACCGAAAGATCCGCAGTGTATGTGGGCTGGCCAGCTTAAATTGCCCCAAAATAGAAAAATGAATTGTTTACTCTATATATTTTATTTAAGAATGGAGAACAGTTCATCCCAGGGCCCAGAAATTCAAAGCACCACTGCATTAAAAATATCACTTTTACTGGATATGACAGTTGCTGGTTAGGACAGAAATTATTGTCCATCCCTAGTTTCCCTTCAGAAAGTGAGCTGCTTTCTTGAATCGTTGAAGATCCTGGAGTTTGTATACACAAAACGTGCTTCTAGGGACGAAGCTAAATGATTTATTTCCCCGTTGCCATGCAGGAACGTTTATATGGTTCCAAGTGGGAGTGGTGAGTGATTACGAGGGGAAATTCCAGTCGGTGATTGTCCCAAGTAGGGGCTTTTCTAGTTCTTCAAAATGATAGTGGTCGTAGGTATGAAAGGTGCTGTCTAAGGGACAATTGCCTGAGGAAATTTGTTGAGTTATTGCGGTGCATTTTGGGATGGCTGTTGGAGGGATTGAATGCTTGTGCAGGAGGAGCAATCAAGCGCACTGCTTGGTCCGGGATGCTTTCGAACACCCTGAACGTTCTTGGAGATCTGGGGATCAGCGCTTCACTTGGACAAAAAAATAGATGAATCAATTTGCCTGCGGAACCAATCTTGTCCTGAAATTTCCCAAAATGTACAATAGATAATTGTAAATCCTCTTTTCCAAATTTTATGTTTTGACTAATTGACAATGTGTGATAGGACAGTTATTGCACAGAGCTGGAATCGAACTTGGGTTTCCGCAGTGTGAGATCAGAAAGTAAACACGTGGCACAAGCATCTTTTTGAATCAGATTAATGTAACCTCGAAACAAAATACACCAACGTCCAATTATAAATGTGCTGCTGCTTTTATTTATGAAACACACATGTTTTGCAAATAATAAAAACGCCAATCAGCGCCCATGGTGATACAGGTCCGAATTTACAATTAAGTTGATGTTGTGAAGTAACCAGTGAGCTGATGCTGACGCTGGCTTCAAGCACGGACACATTGTAGGAACGGACTCCCGTGATCCTACTCGCCGTGGTCGGTAACATTCTTGGGAAACTCAACGTGTTGGTGCACATCATCTCACAGCCAAATGTGACCAAAAACTTAAAAGTATGTGAAATACCGACGGAGGACATTCATTCCGTTTAACCTCAGCGGCTCTTTAGATTAGCAGATCATTCAATCAAACTCGACCATTCTTTCCCGAGACGCATGCATTTGATTGCTGACGTTTCTCGCATTGAAATTTGAATGCAACTGTGTATCTGCCTCCACCAATCTCACAGGCAGTGCAGACCAGATAATTGAACTGTCTCCCAGGACATTGAAATAATTGTTGGACACATGTAACTTAAAAATCTTATCTCGCAGATATCTTCATCTGCGAGTGCTGTGGCAACTGGAACTGATAGCAAATGACAACATAGGGAGACTATGCGGATAATCATTCCTGCCCCAACATTCAGTTTAATCACAGCTGAGTTTCTGCCTCAATAAAATTGGCTGCCTGTTCTGAAGATATTTTCATTCACTCAAAGTTCACTGTCGATAAGAAACATCGAGGCAGACACCCACAGCAAAATTTCAAACCGATTTGGACATATAGATGGAGTACGCCAATCTGCAGCGACACAGATCTGGAAAGTGGGACAGGTGAGAGAGCCATCGAAGTCCACCGCATGGAAATAGGTGCTTTGGCCTAACTTGTCCATGCCTCCCAGTTTTTACTACACAAAGCCTGCCCGATTGCCCACATTTGGTCTTATTCCTCTATACCCATCTTCTCCACATAATTATCAAAATAATTTTTAAAAGACAGAATTGTAGACGGCTGTACTACTGCCAATATTTCAAACACTCACCAACCTCAGTGCGAAAATATGTTCACCTGGACCCTTTTGTATCTCTCCCCTCGCAACTTAAACCTTTGCCCTCTAGGTTTGGATTCCATTACCTTTGGGAACATCTACAATATCTATGCTCCGCATTATTTTATTGTCGCCGTCATGATCACTCCGAGCCTCCAAGAAAAATGTTCGAGCCAATCGAGCCTCTCCTTATAACTCAAACCATCAAGTCCGGTAGTAACCTAGAAAATATTTTCTGCCCTCATTCTAGGTTAATAACATCCTTTCTATATTAGGGTGACCAGAACTGTACACAGTATTCCAAGTTTGTCCTTCCCAATGTCTTGTTCAAGTTAAGCAAGATCTCCAAACTCCTGTATTGAATTATCTTACCATGTATGTGTATAATAGTAATAATGGCGACAGACACAGTAATTGCGGAACAAAGAGCCGCTTCTATGTTGTGAATTTCCAATTATTTATCATGTTTGCAGAGGTTAGAAAAAACAACAAAGTAGCAGAATGTGTCTGACTGGAAAAAATGTAGAAGAATATCTTGATCAAGACACTCACAGCAAATCAAATCTTCACCCGATACTAATAGAAACAAAACAGAACAGAATAAAGGAGAGTGGCAAAGAGATAAAGGGGGGAGAGCGTTTAATGCTGGAGTACATTGCACACCACTCCCTTCCACCTTACTGCAGCAAGGACATTGTTTCTATCTTCCAGGATTCATGCTCTTAGAAATACATTAGTTCCAGTTTCCTCTGAAGTAGAGGTTACATGATTCATTCCACCGTTGGAACGACAAACAGAGACAGCACAATGGCCCAGTGGTTAGCACTGCTGCCTCACGACGCCGTGTTCTCAAGTTCGATCTCGGCTCTGGGTCACTGTCAACAAAAAAACAAAGAAAGGTACAGCACAGGAACAGGCCCTTCGGCCCTCCAGGCCCGTGCCGACCATGCTGCCCGACTAAACTACAATCTTCTACACGTCCTGGGTCCGTATCCCTCTATTCCCATCCTATTCATGCATTTGTCAAGATGCCCCTTAAATGTCACTATCGTCCCTGCTTCCACCACCTCCTCCGGTTGCGAGTTCCAGGCACCCACTACCCTCTGTGTAAAAAAACTTGCCTCGTTCATCTACTCTAAACCTTGCCCTTCAGTCGGTGTGGAGTTTGCACATTGGCCCCGTATTTGCGTTGGATTCTCCCCCACAAGCAAAGATGTGCATGATAGGTGGATTGGCCACACGAAATTGCCCCTTATTTGAAAAAAATGAATTGAGTACTCTCTGTTTATTTTTAAAGAATGCAGAACAGTTCATCCCAGGCCCCAGAAATTCAAAGCATCGATGCATCAAAAAGGTAACTTTTACTGGATGTGAAAGTTGTTGGTTAGGACAGAATTTATTGCCCATTCCCAGTTGCCCTTCAGAAGGTGGTGGTGAGCTGCTGTTTTGAAACGTTGCAGGCCGTGAGGTTTGGGTACACCCAACGTGCTTTTATGGAGGAAGCTAAATCATTTTTTCGCCGTGACGTTTTTTGGGTCCAAGTGGGAGTGGTGAGTGATTTTGGTGGGAAATTCCAGTTGCTGATTGTCCCAAGTAATGGCGTCTCTAGTTCTTCAAAATGATAGTGGTCGTAGGTATGGAAGGTGCTGTCTAAGGGACAATTGCCCGAGGAAATTTGTTGCGTTATTGCGGTGCATTTTGGGATGGCTGTTGGAGGGATTGAATGCCTGTGGCAGGAGGAACAATCAAGCGCACTGCTTGGTACGGGATGCTTTCGAACTCCATGAGCGTTCTTGAAGATCTGGGGAACAGTGTTTCAGTTGGGCAAAAAATGGATTAATCAATTTGCCTGCGGAACCAATTGTGTTCTGAAATTTCAAAAAATGTATAATAGATGATTGTTAATGCTCTTTTCCACAATTTACGTTGTGAGTAATTGACAATGTGTGATAGGTCAGTTATTGTACAGAGCTGGAATCGAACTTGGGTTTTCGAAGTGTGAGATCAGAAAATAAAGACGTGGCATAAGGATCTTTTTCAAACAGGTTAATGTTAGCTCTAAACAAAATACACCAACTTCCAACTGTAAATGCCTGCTGCTTTTATTTATGCAACACACATGTTTTGGAAATATTAAAAACGCCAGGCAGCGCCCATGGTGAGACAGGTCCGAACTTACAATTAAGTTGATGTTGTGAAGTAACCAGTGAGCTAAAGCTGACGCTGGTTTAAAGCATGGACACATTGTAGAAAAGGATTACCCTTATCCTACTCGCCGTGGTGGGTCACATTCAGGGAAAAATCCAGGTGTTGATGCACATCATCTCACAGTCAGACGTGACCAAAAACATAAAAGTGCGCGGTGAAGTACTGAAGGAGGACATTCAGTCCGTTTAACATCAGCGGCTCTTTAGATTAGCAGATCATTGAATCCCACTCGACCGACCTTTTCCCAGAGGCATGCATTTGATTGCTGTCGTTTCTGGCTTTGACATTTGAAAGCCACTGTTGTATCTGCCTCCATTAATCTCACAGGCAGTGCAGACCAGATAACGGAACTGTATCCCAGAACATTGAAATAATTGGAGGAAACATGTAACTTAAAAATCTTATCTCGCAGATATCTTCATCTGCGAGTGCTGTGGCAACTGGAACTGATCTCAAATTACAACATAGGGAGACTATGGGGAAAATCATTCCTGCCCCAACATTCAGTTTGATCACAGCCGAGCTTCTGCCTCAATGTAATTTGCTTCCTGTTCCTCAGATACTTTCATTCCCTCAAAGTTCACTGTCGATAAGAAAAATCGAGGCAGACACCCACAGCAACATTTCAAACCGATTTTGACATATAGATGGAGTACTCCAATCTGCAGCGACACAGATCTGGAAAGTGGGACAGGTGATAGATTCATCGAAGTTCGCCGCATGGAAATAGGTGCATCGGCCTAACTTGTCCATGCCCCCCAGTTTTTACTACACAAAGCCTGCCCGATTGCCCACATTTGGTCATATTCCTCTGTACCCATCTTCTCCACATAAATATCGAAATACTTATTAAAAGGCAGAATTGTAGACGGCTGTACTACTGCCAATATTTCAAACACTCACCACCCTCAGTGCGAAAATATGTTCACATGGACCCTTTTGTATCTCTCCCCTCGCAACTTAAACCTTTGCCCTCTATGTTTGGATTCCATTACCTTTGGGAACATCTACAATATCTATGGCCCGCATTATTTTATAGTCGCCGTCATGATCACTCCGAGGCTCCAAGAAAAATGTTCGAGCCTATCGAGCCTCTCCTTATAACTCAAACCATCAAGTCCGGTAGCAACCTAGTAAATCTTTTCTGCCCTCATTCTAGGTTAATAACATCATTTCTATATTAGAGTGACCAGAACTGTACACAGTATTCCAAGTGTGTCCTTCCCAATATCTTGTTCAAGTTAAGCAAGATCTCCAAACTCCTGTATTCAATTATCTGACCATGTATGTGTATAATAGTAATAATGGCGACAGACACAGTAATTGCGGAACAAAGAGCCGCTTCTATGTTGTGAATTTCCAATTACTCATCATGTTTGCAGATGTTAAAAACAACAACAAAGTCGCAGAATGTGTCTGACTGGAAAAAATGTAGAAGAATATCTTGATCAAGAGACTCACAGCTAATCAAATCTTCATCCGATACTAATAGAAACAAAAGAGAAACAGAATAAAGGAGAGTGGTAAAGAGATAAAGGGGGAGAGAGCGTTTAATGCAGGAGTACATTGCACACCACTCCCTTCCACCTTACTGCAGCAAGCACATTGTCTCTGTCTTGCAGGATTAATGCAATTAGAAATGTCTTAGATCCAGTTTCCTCTGAAGTAGAAGTTACATGATTCATTCCACCGTTAGACCGACAAACGAGACAGCACAATGGCCCAGTGGTTAGCACTGCTGCCTCACGACGCCGTGTTCTCAAGTTCGATCTCGGCTCTGGGTCACTGTCAACAAAGAACAAAGAAAGGTACAGCACAGGAACAGGCCCTTCGGCCCTCCAAACCATTGCCGACCATGCTGCCCGACTAAACTACAATCTTCTACACGCCCTGGGTCCGTATCCCTCTATTCCCATCCTATTCATGCTTTTGTCAAGATGCCCCTTAAATGTCACTATCGTCCCTGCTTCCACCACCTCCTTCCGTAGCGAGTTCCAGGCACCCATTACCCTCTGTGTAAAAAAACTTGCCTCTTTCATCTACTCTAAACCTTGCCTTCTGTCGGTGTGGAGTTTGCACATTGGCCCCGTATTTGCGTTGGATTCTCCCCCACAACCAAAGATGTGCATGATAGGTGGATTGGCCACACGAAATTGCCCCTTATTTGAAAAAAATGAATTGAGTACTCTATATTTATTGTTAAAGAATGCAGAACCGTTCATTCCTTGCCCCAGAAATTCAAAGAATCAATGCATTAAAAAGATCACTTTTACTGGATGTGAAAGTTGCTGGTTGGGACAGAATTTATTGCCCATTCCCAGTTGCCTTTCAGAATGTGTCGGTGAGCTGCTTTCTTTAAACCTTGCAGTCTGTGAGGTGTGGGTACACCCAACGTGCTTTTATGGAGGAAGCTAAATGATTTTTTCCCTCGTTACCGCGAAGGAACGTTTATATGGGTCCAAGTGGGAGTGGTGAGTGATTTTGAGGGGAAATTCCAGTCGGTGATTTTCCCAAGTAGTGGCTTGTCTAGTTCTTCAAAATGATAGTGGTCGTAGGTATGGAAGGTGCTGTCTAAGGGACAATTGCCAGAGGAAATTTGTTGCGTTATTGCGGTGCATTTTGGGATGGTTGTTGGAGGGATTGAATGCCTGTGGCAGGAGGAGCAATCAAGCGCACTGCTTGGTCCGGGATGCTTTCGAACTCCATGAGCGTTCTTGAAGATCTGGGGAACAGTGTTTCAGTTGGACAAAAAATGGATTAATCAATTTGCCTGCGTAACCAATCTTGTTCTGAAATTTCACAAAATGTATAATAGATGATTGTTAATGCTCTTTTCCACAATTTCCGTTGTGAGTATTTTGACAATGTGTGATAGGTCAGTTATTGTACAAAGCTGGAATCGAACTTGGGTTTCCGCAGTGTGAGATCAGAAAGTAAAGACGTGGCAAGAGCATCTTTTCCAAAAAGGTTAATGTTAGCTCCAAACAAAATACACCAACTTCCAATTTTAAAAATGCTTCTGCTTTTATTTTGCAACACACATGTTTTGGAAATACAAAAAACGCACGGCAGCGCCCACGATGGGACAGGTTCGAACTTACTATTAAGTTGATGCTGTGAAGTAACCAGTGAGCTAAAGCTGACTCTGGCTTAAAGCACGGACACATTGTAGAAAAGGATTACCGTGATCCTACTCGCCGTGGTGGGTAATATTCAGGGAAAAATCCAGGTGTGGGTGCACATCATCTGACAACCAGATGTGACCAAACACTTAAAAGTGCGTGAAGTATCGTCGGAGGACATTCATTCCATTTAACCTCAGCGTTCTTTAGATTAGCAGATCATTCAATCCCGCTCGACCGACCTTTCCCCAGAGACATGCATTTGATTGCTGACGTTTCTCGCATTGACATTTGAAAGCCACTGTTGTATCTGCCTCCACCAATCTCACAGGCAGTGCGGACAAGATAATTGAACTGTCTCCCAGAACATTGAAATAATTGTTGGAAACATGTAACTTGAAAATCTTACCTCGCAGATATCTTCATCTACGAGTGCTGTGGCAACTGGAACTGTTAGCAAATGACAACATAGGGAGACGACACGACCACTCACTCCTGTCCCAACATTCAGTTTGATCACAGTTGAGCTTCTGACTCGATGTCATTTCCTGCCTGTTCCGCAGATACTTTCATTCACTCAAAGTTCTCTGTCGATAAGCAAAATGGAGGCAGACACCCACAGTCAAAATTTCAAACCGATTTGGACATATAGATGGAGTGCTCGAATCTGCAGCGATACAGATCTGGAAGGTCATAGGGTCATCGAAGTTTACATCATGGAAATAGCCCCTTCGGCCTAACTTGTCCATGCCGCCCGGTTTTTACTATACAAAGCCTGCCCGATTGCCCACATTTGGTCTTATTCCCTTTTACCCATCTTCTCCATATAAATATCTAAATGCTTTTTAAAAGGCAGAATTGTAGACGCTTCTACTACTGCGTCTGCCAGCTCGTTCCAGACACTCACCACCCACTGCGTGAAACAATTGTTCATCTGGACCCTTTTGTATCACTTCCCTCTCACCTTAAACCTATGCCCTCTAGTTTTGGATTCCATTACCTTTGGGAACATCTACCTGATCGATTCCCCGCATTATTTTACAGCCGTCGTCAAGATCACCCCTAGTCTCCAAGAAAAATGTTCCAGTCTATCCAGCCGCTCCTATTAACTCTAACCATCAAGTCCCGTAGCAGCCTAGCAAACCTTTTCTGCATTCCTTCTCCCTAAATAATATTCTTACTATATTCCAGAACTGTACACAGTATTCCAAGTGTGTCCTTCCCAATGTCTTGTACAACTTCAGAAGACGTCGAAACTCCTGTTCTCAATTATCTGGCCATGTATCTGTGATAGTAATAATGGGCACAGACACAGTAATTGTGGAACAAAGAGCCTCCTTCAGCGTTGTGAATTTCCAATTGTTTATCATGTTTACAGTGGTGCAAAAAGCAAAAAAGTCGCAGAATGTGTCTGACTGGAATAAGATGTAGAAGAATATCTTCAAGAGACCCACAGCAAATCACACGTTCACCCGATACTGATCGAAACAAAACAGAAACAGAATAAAGGAGAGTGTTAAAGAGAGAAAGGAGGAGAGAGCGTTTACTGCTGGATACATTGCTCACCACTACCTTCCACCTTCCTGCAGCAAGCACATTGTTTCTGTCTTCCAGGATTCATGCTGTTAGAAATACCTTCGATCCAGTTTCCTCTGAAGCAGAAGTTACATGATTCATTCCACCGTTAGAATGACAAACGGGCAGCACGATTGCGCAGTGGCTAGCACTGCTGCCTCGCGGCGTCGAGTTCTCAGCTTCGATCCTGGCTGAGGGTCGCTGCCTGTGTGGAGTTGGCACAATTTCCCCGTGTTTGCGTGGGTTATGTCCCCACGACCCAATGATGTGCAGAGTAGGTGAATTGGCCACGCTAAATTGCGCCTTAATTGGAAAAAATGAATTGGGTACCCGATATTTTTGTTTCAAGAATGGAGAACAGTTCATTCCAGGCCCTAGGAATTCAAAGCAGCAATGCTTTAAAACGATAATTTTTACTGGATGTGAGAATTGCTGGTTAGGACAGAATTCATTGTCCATGCCTAGTTGCCCTTAAGAAAGTGGTGGTGAGCTGCTTTCTTGAAGCGTTGCAGGCCGTTGAGGTTTGGGTACACCCAACGTGCCTTTATGGAGGAAGCAAAATTATTTTCCCCCGTTACCTTGAAGCAACCTTCATATTGTTCCGAGTGGGAGTGGTGAGTGATTTGGAGGAGAAGATCCAGTTGGTGAATTTCTCAAGTAGGGGCTTTTCTAGTTCTTCAAAATGTTAGTGGTCGTACGCCTGGAACGTGCTGTCGAAGGAACAATTGCCTGAGGAACTTCGTTGAGTTATTGCGGTGCATTGTGGGATGGCTGTGGCGGAGGGATTGAATGCTTGTGGCAGGAGGAGCAATCAAGCGCATTGCTTGGTCCTGGATGCTTTCGAACCGACTGAGTGTTCTTGGAGATCTGGGGAACAGCGTATCACGTAGAAAAGAATGGATTAATCAATTTGCCTGCATAGACAATCTTGTTCCGAAATTTAAAAAATGTATAATAGATAATCGTTCATGCCCTTTTCCTGCATTTAGATTGTGAGTAATTGACAGAGTGTGACAGGTCAGTTATTGGACAGAGTTGGAACCGAACTTGAGTTTTTGCAGTGTGAGGTCAGAAACTAAACACGTGGCACAAGTCTCTTTTCAAAACAGATCAATGCAACCTCGAAACAAAATACACCTACTTCTAATTATAAATGTGCTGCTGCTTTTATTTATGCAACACACAGGTTTTGGAAATATTAAAACCGCCAGACAGCGCCCACGGGGAAACAGGTTCGTACTTACGATTAAGTTAAAGCTGTGAAGTAACCAGTCAGCTAAAGATGACGCTACCTTCAAGTATGGGCTCATTGCATATAAAGGGTTACCGTGATTATACTCGCCGTTGTGGGTAATATTAAGGGGAAACTCCAGCCGTTGATGCACATCAAATCACAGCCAGACGTGACCAAAAACATAAAAGTGCGTGAAGTACCGACGGAGGACATTCATTCTGTTTAAGCTCAGCGGCTCTTTAGATCAGCGATTCATTCAATCCCACTCGATCGACCTTTCCACAGAGGCATGCATTTGATTCCTCTCGTTTGTGGCATTGACATTTGAAAGCCACTATTGTATCTGCCTCCACCAATCTCACAGGCAGTGCCGCCCAGATAATTGAAATGTATCCCAGAACATTGAAATCATTATTCGAAAGACGTAACTTAACAATCTTATCTCGCAGTTATATACAACTGCGAGCTGCGAGTGCTGTGCCAACTGGAACTAATAGCAAATTATAACATTGGGAGACTACACGGCCACTCACTCCTGCCCCAACATTCAGTTTGATCACAGCTGAGCTTCTGCCTCAATGTCAGTTGCTGCCTGATCCTCACACACTTTCATTCCCTCAGAGTTCACTGTCGATCAGAAAAATCGGGCAGACACCCACAGCAAAATTCCAAACCGATTTGGATATTCGATGATGTGCTCGAATCTGCAGCGACACAGATCTGGAAGGTGGGACAGGTCATAGGGTCATCGACGTTTACAGCATGGAAATAGGCCCTTCGGCCGAACGTGGCCATGCCGCCCAGTTTTTACTATACAAAGCCTGTCCAATTGCCCACATTTGGTCATATTCCTCTATACCCATCTTCTCCATATGATTATGTAAATGTTTTTAAAAGGCAGAATTGTAGACGCCTCCATTGCTGCCTCTGCCAGCTCGTTCCAACCACTCACCACCCTCTGTGTGAAACAATTGTTCACCTGGACCCTTTTGAATCTCTCCTCTCTCACCTTAAATCTATGCCCTCTAGTTTTGGATTCCACAAACCTTGGGAAAATCTACTTCATCTATGCCCCTCATTATTTCATAGCCGACATCAAGATCACCCCTCGTCTCCAAGAAAAATGTTCCTGTCTATTCAACCGCTCCGTTTAACTCAAAACATCAAGTCCGGGAGCAGCCCAGCAAATCTTTTCTGATCTCTTTCTAGGTTAATAATATCCTTTCTATATTGGGGGTGACCAGAACTGTATATAGTATTCCAAGTGTGTCCTTCCCAATGTCCTGTACAACGTCAGCAAGACGTCCCAACTCCTGTCTTCAATAATCTGACCATTTATCTGTATAATAGTAATAATGGGCAGACACAGTAATTGTGGAACAAAGAGCCTCCTTCAGTGTTGTGAATTTCCAATTATTCATCATGTTTGCTGTGGTTGCGAAAAGCAACAAAGTCGCAATATGTGTCTGACTGGAAAAAATGTACAAGAATATCTTGCTCAAGAGACCCACAGCTAATAAGATCTTCAGCCGATATCAATAGAAACAAAACAGAAACAGTATAAAGGAGAATGGTAAAGAGAGAAAGGGGGAGAGAGCGTTAAATGCTGGAGTATATTGCACACCACTCCCTTCCACCTTACTGCAGAAAGCATATTGTTTCTATCTGCAAGGGTACATTCTGTTCGAAATCCATTAGATTCACGTGCCTCTGAAGCAGGAGTTGCATGATTCATTCCACCGTTAGAATTACCAACAGGAACAGCAGGATGGCCCAGTGGTTAGCCTTGCTGCCTTACGCCGCTGCGTTCTCAGGTTCGATTCCGTCTCTGGGTCACTGTCCGTGTGCAGTTTGCACATGCTCCCCGGTTTTGCGTGGGTTTCCTCTACACAAGCAAAGATGTGCAGGGTAGGTGGATTGGCTGAACGAAATTGCCCTTTAATTGGAAAAAAGGAATTGGGTACTTTATATTTATTTTTAATGAATGGAGAACAGTTCATTATGGCCCCAGAAATGCAAAGCACCAATTCTTTAAAAATATCACTTTTACTGGATATGAGAGTTGCTGGTTGGGACAGAATTTAATGCCCATCCCTGGTTGCCCTTCAGGAGGTGATGGTGAGCTGCTTTCTTGAATCGTTGCAGGCCGTGAGGTTTGGGTACACACACGTGCTTTAAGGGAGGAAGCTAAAAAAAAAAACGTTACCGTGAAGGAACGTTAATCAGTTTCCCAGTGGGAGTGGTGAGTAATTTGGTGAGTCTACTCCTTCAAAATGACAGTGGTCGTAGTTCTGGACGGGGCTGTCGAAGGAACAATTACCTGAGGAACTTTGTTGAGTCATTGCGGTGCATTTTGGGACGTTTGTGGGGAGGGATTGAATGCTTGTGGCAGGAGGAGCAATCAAGCGCTCTGCTTGGTCCGGGATGCTTTCGAACTCCCTGAGTGTTCTTGGAGATCTGGGGAACAGCGTTTCACGTGGAAAAAAATGGATTAATCAATGTGCCTGCGTAAACAATCTTATTCCGATATGTCAAAAAATGTATAATAGATAATCGTTAACGCTCTTTTCCTCCATTTAGGTAGTGAGTAATTGACAAAGTGTGACAGGTCACTTATTGTACAAAGCTGGAATCGAACTCGCGTTTCCGCAGCGCGAGGCCAGAAAGCAAACACGTGGCATAAGCTGCTTTTTAAACAGATCAATGCAGCCTGGAACAAAATACACCTACTTCTAATTATAAATGTGCTGCTGCTTTTATTTATGCACCACACATGTTTTGGAAATATAAAAAATGCCAGGCAGCGCCCACGGTGAGACAGGTTCGAACTTATAATTAAGTTGATGCTGTGAAGTAACCAGTGAGCTAAAGCTGACGCTGACGTCAATCACGGACACATTGTATATAAAGGATTACCGTGATCAAACTCGCCGTGGTGGGTACCATTGAGGGGAAACTCCAGCTGTTGATGCACTTCACCTCACAGCCAGACGTGACCAAAAATGTAAAAGTGCGTGAAGTACCGACCGAGGACATTCATTCCGTTTAACCTCAGCGGCTCTTTAGATTAGTAGATCATTCAATCCCACTCGACCGACCTTTCCCCACAGGCATGCATTTGATTGCTGTTGTTTCTCGCATTCAAATTTGAAAGTCACTGTTGTATCTGCCTCCGCCAATCTCACAGGCGGTGCAGACCAGATAATTTAAATGTATCCCAGAACATTGAAATACTTGTTGGAAAGATGTAACTTAGAAATCTGATCTCGCAGTTATATTCATCTGCGAGTACTGTGGCAACTGGAACTGATAGCAAATGACAACATCGCGAGACGACACGGCCATCACTCCTACCCCAACATTCAGTTCCAACATTTCCACTTATCGCTCTGAAAACTCACAATCGAAGCAGAAATGTAAAAGAGGGAACAAGGAAATCCTCAGTAAAATTAATGAAAGTGGCCCTTGCACTGGTCAGAAGTTGAGCAAAGACAAAAGTGCTCCTGAGGCCCCTCAGATGAGGCCAAGTCAGAGAGGCTGCATTGAACAGCAGGGGACAAAGACCAATTGAACATTAGACTAGTTCACGAGTTCAAAGTATTTTGGAGGGTTTGGGGGTAGGAGCGAGCTGGTGCTGAGTGCTGAGTATGCAAGTCCCGGCCTGGGGACTGGGGAACAGTTTGTTTATCGATGTCAGAAACGTGTTAATGTTTACAGGCAGGACGGTGGGATTTGGAGGATATGGGAAGGAGTGGTAGGGTGTCAACACCCTAATGGAGCACGACTCTTCTCACCCTGAATTCCACATATTACCACCTTTTTTGGCATTTTTCCTCCAAACTACACAACTCCTCACCTCTTCAAATCAAGGTTTGAGTACCTCCCGTATCCCTTAAAATTGTTGTGATTGATTTGATTTATTGTCTAATGCACCGACGAACAGTGCAAACTATTTTTCTGCCGCCAAGGGAACGTGCACAGTACATACATTTTGAAATATTTACCTACTCCTTCTGATACCCATGAGTAAACGTTATCCACAAAAGTACATTTTTTTAAGAACCTGGCACCTTCTTATCAATCACCTCTTGAGCAGGCTGTACATTCTTTTTCAACTCCTTCGCTTCAATTCGGGCTTCCTTTACCACTTCAACAAACCCCACTGGCTTATTAGTACTTCAGCCTTCCCTGTGTTTTCTTTAACCCCAACACTGACCTTAGTCTATTACAGTAAAAATATCTGAAACGTTTCATTTCTCTCCATCCTCCTGAAGTGCTTTTTCAAACTGACGTACACTACCCTTATTATCTCCCTTCAGATCCCCTGTACCTTTGCGACTTGAGTATTTCTCTTTCCACAGCTTACATCCACCACAGGATGAAACTGATGGCAGAAACCAAATTTCATTTATGAACCAGTTTAAGAACTATTTATGCTGCTAATCTCGCAGCTTTAACGCTTTGCTCTTCCACATGAGTTCTCATCACTGATTGGATCTTTAATCTCCTCCAAAATTATTATTTCTCTGAGAGCTTGACACGTTTCGTCTATTTTGAAAACTCGGATCTACCTATCAAAGTCAATCGGTTTGACCCCCGTCAACTGTGTATGTTTGACCAGGGTCTTTGCTTACATTTCTGAACCTTTGTCTGTAGGCTTCAGGCGCTATTCATATGCACCTATGAGCGATTTATTCACCTCCACTAAAGTCCCCTCAGAGCGATGCAAACACTTCACTAGCTCTACCTACCAACTTTGTTTGAATCAGTCATGCCCACATGACTGTGGCTATTTGATTTGTTTATCCACCTTCTCAAATGAAATTAAAAATTCTCCTATATCCTTCTGATTACACCTTGGCAATGCTTGGACATATTTAAATAGATACCCATCGAAACTTAGACTATGACGCTTTTGCTCTTTCTCACTATTCTCATTACTATCCTCAGACAGTACGTTTCACTTTACCTCCGGTAATTTTCACTGAAATTCACGTTTCAATGCATGCCTCTGATGTTCAATGGCTCTCTTTTTCTTTTTTATCTCTTTTTCTCCTGATCTGCAACTCTCTTTCTCTCGCATTTACTCTGCTTGGGACGTTCGTTCTTTTTCCTTTTCCTCTCTCTCCTTTTCTTTTTGTTCTGCTGGGGCAAATCTTTCTTTCTCCCTCATTTGAAATTCAAGTTGCTTTACCTTTTTTCATGCTCAATATGCTTTGTCTGCAATTGTATTTTTGCCATTTTCACTGATATTGACTGTGTCGCAGGCAATTTTAAATGCTAAGCTACCGCCACATTCCATACCTTGTCACGCAATATTAACCATAATGTGTGTGCTAAATCTAACAGCCTTTTTCGTAGCCTCCATTTGTAAGGTACTGCGCGTGACCTTTTCCACTCCCAAAAGCACTGATCCTCTGAAAGAGCCATTGTCCACAACCCACTCCATATTTCAACTTGAATTCAATGCCTGAAAAGCAAACTGAAATATGCTCGCCACTCACAGTCTTTAAGTACACTAAACCAACTCGAATCACGAAAGATATATTTTTATCCCAAGATCCCCCAATTCTGTTAAGGGCCAGGGCTTAGAAACCCCAAAGTATATTATGACCCCTGAGCTAAAACTTTGATATTTAATTTGGCTGGGGTGAGCACAAGAGCCTTCCCTTTAGGTGTGATTCAACAGTCATCCTAGACACTTTATTCAAAATAAACTTTATTCCAAGAATTTAGTGAACTTGTATATATAAATACACAACAAGAATTTTTTTTTCAACTTAGAGTACCCAATTCATTTTTTCCAATTAAGGGGCAATTTAGTGTGAACAATCCACATAGCCTGCAAATATTTTGGGTTGTGGGGGCGAAACCCACGCAAATACGGGGAGAATGTGCAAACTCCACACGTACAGTGACCCAGAGCCGGGATCAAACCTTGGACCTCGGCACCGTGACGCTGCAGGGCTTACTGTCAATTCTGTCAATTAACCTGTCAAGGTTAATTCCAGCACCTTATCTTTTTAAGGTTAGTGGCGCAGTATTTAGCACTGCTGCCTCAAGGCGCCGAGGTCCCATGTTCGATCCCGGCTCTGGGTCACTGCCTATGTGGAGTTTGCACATTCTCCCCGTGTTTGCGTAGGTTTCGTGCTGCCCTTACACCACAAGAATTGTTATCAATTACAAACATAAAGACATCACACAGCTACAGTAATCTATGTATAACACTTAATGATCCACTCATTAACTGTTCCAATTCAAAAACAAAATCCCATAAATCCAAAACCCCTTTTCAAGGGCGTGGCCAATCACTCTGCATTCTCACTTGAATGAGACTGGCTTTCCCTGAGATTGTAATTTCGCTGTACCAGCAGACATAATTCCTTCCGGAAAGGAAACTATATCTTTTAAGTGACCAAAACAGGTAGCTATAATCAATGGTTGTTTTTCTGGAACAACTAGTTAGAATGAAAATAGAGAGAGAGACAGGCCTAAACACTTCTTTTCTCAATCTGCAGTCAACAGCAGTCAAAACTGAAAGAGAAAATAAGAAAAAAATTCATCCACCGCTCTGCTCCAGACACAAAATGACATCACTGAAGCCACGAGTTATAACCACAACCTTTCTTAAAGCGACACTCCCATGACACTTTCCACAGGGGGCCCTGGAGGATTTTCCTCCATGATCACATTGCTGCTTGTGTAATCTTACTGGGCAATCAAAATGCCTGCTGTTATTTTGTACATGTTTGCGTAGAAACAGAGAGAGCGACAGAGAGAAATTCGCTAATCAGATACTCTGAACTTAATTTTAAAAGTTCAAATATTTAGGGGCGCTTCCTGTGCACAAGATGCCTGCAGAATTCCCCAAATTAAAAGCAGGATGCTAGATTATTGATTTATTGATTCGTTGATTTATTTGGTGCATTGAAGCATTGATTGAGTGCATAGCTATAAAATTGAATTCTTCTAAAGGCCATGAATGTGGAAAGATAGACATTGTTTCAGATAATGAAGAATCTATTGCATGTCTGCAGAAATTGAGACATAGTTTCATGAAATGTTGCGTAAAAGTTTAATGTATTCAATGGACCATAGAATTCCAGTACATTAAGTAACGCAAATGTATTAAGTACTTGGCAACAGCAAGGTTAATTCCAGCACCGTATCTTTTTAAGGTTAGTGACGCAGTATTTAGCACTGCTGCCTCAAGGCGCCGAGGTCCTAAGTTCGATCCCGGCTCTGGGTCACTGCCTATGTGGAGTTTGCACATTCTCCCCGTGTTTGCGTAGGTTTTGCCCCGACAAAATCCAAAGATCTGCAGGATAGGTGGATTGGCCATACCAAATTGGCCCTTAATGGAATAAAGTAAAATGGGCAATCCAGTTAAAAAAAAAAATCTTTGTCAGATTGGCGTACGTAGCTGGAGCACATAGACACTGAATTAATTTGATGGGCATCGGTAAATCTGACGCAATGACCAATGTTTGATTAATAAATCATTTTCTAAGTGACATATTTATTTGAACAAATCAGTAGGTCTCAGCTGTCCATTTGAATCCAATGAGAGTGACTGAGGGATCAGACCATCAATAAGACTTTCTTGCAGAATAAGACGCCTGAGTTCAGTTTTTTTCTGAATGTTTTTAGGAATTTATAAATCTTCTATGGATTTCTGTTTGAGGTAATTTTCTTTATATTTTACTTGTGCTTTTGTGGAACTGTATTAGCTCTGCTCTGTCCAGTTTATGTAATATTTTGTTCAACATTTTTGATTCAGATTTTATGCAAGTGTATCAAGGTGAATGATTCGCAAATCAATTGTAATTTGGACACCTCCAATCAACATGACCTTTGACTCATATTTGACCATAGAACAAGATATCGTATAATTTGGCGAACCCTCCAGGAGAACAAAAGGGACGAAATCAATCAACACATTAAAGCATCGGCGGCGAATCGGCAGAACCGAGGTCAATTAGTGAGTTCTTCCAGTGAGCCAGAGGAGACACAGCCAGAGTGACACGGCAGAGTGAGTTTGGGAATTTGAATCTAGGTGGGAATTCGAAGCTGGGTGGGGAGGAGGTGCTTTTTATCCCTGGAAAGTGACGGGTAGGTAGTTTTTCTGTTTACTTTTTCTTTTCATTGGTATATTTACTTATTTTTTCTTCGTTGTTTTTTTTTGGAGGGGGGGGGGAATTGTAGTTGTTGAAGTTAACCGAAGGTTTAAGACATGGCAGGAGATCTCAGACCCGTGTCATGCTCCTCGTGTGCGATGTGGGAGCTCAGGGACACGTCCACTGTCCCTGGCTCCTTCACGTGCAAGAAGTGTGTCCAGTTGCAGCTCCTGTTGGACCGCCTGACGGCTCTGGAGCTGCGGATGGACTCACTATGGAACGTCCGCGATGCTGAGGATGTCGTGGATAGCACGTTTAGCGAGTTGGTTACACTGCAGGTGAAAGGTACTGAGGGAGATAGAAAATGGGTGACCAAAAGACAGAGCAAGAGTAGGAAGGCAGTGCAGGTGCCCCCTGCGGTCATCTCCCGGCAAAAAAGATATACCACTTTGGATACTGTTAAGGGAGATGGCTCACCAGGAGAAGGCAGCAGCAGCCAGGTTCATGGCACCGTGGCTGTCTCTGCTGCGCAGAAGGGCAAGAAGAAGAATGGCAGGGCTATTGTGATAGAGGACTCAATCGTAAGGAGAATAGACAGGCAGTTCTGCGGACGCAATCGAGACTCCAGGATGGTATGTTGCTCCCTGGTGCAAGGGACAATGATGTCTAGGAGCGGCTGCAGGACATTCTTGGGGGGGGGGGGGGGGGAGGGTGAACAGCCAGCTGTCATGGTGCACATAGGCACCAACGATATAGGTAAACAACGGGACGAGGTCCTACTAGCTGAATTCAGGGAGTTAGGAGTTAAATAAAAAGTACGCCCTCAAAGGTAGTAATCTCAGGATTGCTACCAGTGCCACGAGCTAGTCAAAGTAGGAATGCCAGGATAGATAGGATGAATGCGTGGTTCGAGAGATGGCGCAAGAGGGAGGGATTCTAATTCCTGGGGTATTGGAACCGGTTCTGGGGGAGGTGGGACCAGTACAAACCGGACGTCTGCTCCTGGGCAGGACTGGAACCGATGTCCTAGGGGGGGGGGTATTTGCTAGAGCTGTTGGGGAGAGTTTAAACTAATGTGGCAGGGGGATGGGAACCGATGCAGAAAGTGGGAAGGTCGTAAAACAGGGACAGAAACAAAAGGCAGTAAGGGGGGAAGGGTAAGGCAGAGAAACCATAGTCCAAAATCAAAACGGGCGACAGTACAAGGTACAGTGACTGAGGGGAGCTCAGTGAATAGAACCAGGATTACTCAAAGGAATAAAACTGGAAGTAAAAACTTTAATGGTAAACGACACGGCAGGTTGTTACATGAAGGTATGAGTTCAACGACAAGGAAAGTTAGGAGAAAAGTTAAGAGGAAATATAATTTAGGAGAGGTTACTGATCGAGGTGTTATGATTCAGAACAGAGGTTAAAAAAAACAACATAAGTGTACTTTACCTGAATGCCCGTAGTATTCGGAATAAGGTAAATGAGTTGACGGCACAAATCATCGTGAATGACTATGTGGCCATTACTGAAACTTAGTGGCCATTACTGAAACATGGTTAAAGGATGGTCACGACTGGGAGTTAAATATCCGAGGGTATCAAACTATTCGGAAGGACAGAGTAAATGGTAAGGGAGGTGGTGTATCTTGCTAATTAAGGATGACATCCGGGCAATAATAAGGGATGACATCGGCGCTATGGAGGATAAGGTTGAATCCATTTGGGTGGAAATCAGGAATAGTATGGCGAAAAAGTCACTGATAGGAGTAGTCTATAGGCCACCGAATAGTAACATTATGGTTGGGCAGGCAATAAACAAAGAAATAACTGATGCATGTAGAAATGGTACAGCAGTTATCATGGGGGATTTTAATCTACATGTCGATTGGTTTAACCAGGTCGGTCAAGGCAGCCTTGAGGAGGAGTTTATAGAATGTATCCGCGATAGTTTCCCAGAACAGTATGTAATGGAACCTACAAGGGAACAAGCGGTCCTAGATCGGGTACTGTGTAATGAGACAGGATTGATTCAGGATCTCATGGTTAGAGATCCTCACGGAATGAGCGATCACAATATGGTGGAATTTAAAATACAGATGGAGGATGAGAAGGTAAAATCAAACACTAGTAGTTTGTGCTTAAACAAAGGAGATAACAATGGGATGAGAGAACAACTAGCTCAGATAGACTGGGAGCAAAGACTTCATGGTGAAACTGTTGAGGAACAGTGGAGAACCTTCCAAGCGATTTTTCACAGTGCTCAGCAGAGGTTTATACCAACAAAAAGGAAGGGCAGTAGAAGGAGGGAAAATCGACCGTGGATATCAAAGGAAATAAGGGAGAGTATCAAATTGAAGGAAAAAGCATACAAAGTAGCAAATATTAGTGGGACTCTAGAGGACTCGAAATATTTAGGGGCAGCAGAAAGCTACTAAAAAAGCTATAAAGAAGAGTAAGATAGATTATGACAGTAATCTTGCCCAGAATATAAAAACAGATAGTAAAAGTTTCTACAAATATACAAAACAAAAAACAGTGGCTAAGGCAAATATTGGTCCTTTAGAGGATGAGAAGGGAGATTTAATAATGGGGATGAGGAAATGGCTGAGGAACTGAACAGGTTTTTGGGTCGGCCTTCACAGTGGAAGACACAAATAACATGCCAGTGATTGATGGAATTGAGCCTATGACAGGTGAGGACCTTGAGAGGATTGTTATCACTGAGGAGGTAGTGATGGGCAAGGTAATGGGGTTAAAGGTGGGCAAGTCTCCTGGCCCTGATGGAATGCATCCCAGAGTGCTAAAAGAGATGGCTAGGGAAATTGCAAATGCACTAGTGATAAGTTAACAAAATTCACTAGACTCTGGGGTGGACCCGGCGGAATGGAAATTAGCAAACGTGACACCACTGTTTAAAAAAGGAGGTAGACAGAAAGCGGGTAATTATAGGCCAGTGAGCTTAACTTCGGTAGTAGGGAAGATGCTGGAATATATCATCAAGGAAGAAATAGCGAGGCATCTGGATGGAAATTGTCCCATTGGCAGATGCAGCATGGGTTCATAAAGGGCAGGTCGTGCCTAACTAATTTAGTGGAATTTTTTGAGGACATTACCAGTGCGGTAGGTACGGGGAGGCAATGGATGTGGTATATCTGGATTTCCAGAAAGCCTTTGACAAGGTGCCACACAAAAGGTTGCTTCATCAGATAAAGATGCATGGCATTAAGAGGAAAGTACTAGCATGGATAGAGGATTGGTTAATTAATAGAATGCAAAGAGTGGGTATTAATGGGTGTTTCTCTGGTTGCAATCAGTAGTTAGTGGTGTCCCTCAGGGATCAGTGTTGGGCCCACAATTGTTCACAATTTACACAGACGATTTGGAGTTGAGGACCAAGGGCAATGTGTCCAAGTTTGCAGACGACACTAAGATGAGTGGTAAAGCAAAAAGTGCAGAGGATACTGGGTCTGCAGAGGGATTTGGATAGGCTAAGAGAATGGGCTAGGTTATGGCAGATGGAATACAGCGTTGACAAATGTGAGGTTATCCATTTTGGTAGGAATAACAGCAAAAGGGATTATTATTTAAATGATAAAATATTAAAACATGCTGCTGTGCGGAGAGACCTGGGTGTGCGAGTGCATGAGTCGCAAAAAGTGGTTTACAGGAGCAACAGGTGATTAAGAAGGCAAATGGAATTGTGTCCTTCATTGCTAGAGGGATGGAGTTTAAGACTAGGGAGGTTATGCTGCAATTGTATAAGGTGTTATCATATCATAGATTATCATAGAATTTACAGTGCAGAAGGAGGCCATTCGTCCCGTCGAGTCGAGTTAGTGAGACTACACCTTGAGTATTGTTTTCAGTTTTGGTCTCCTTACTTGAGAAAGGACGTACTGGCACTGGAGGGTGTGCAGAGGAGATTCACTAGGTTGATCCCAGAACTGAAGGGGTTGGATTACGAGGAGAGGTTGAGCAGACTGGGACTGTATCCGTTGGAATTTAGAAGGATCAGGCGGGATCTTATAGAAACATATAAAATTATGAAGGGAACAAATAGAATAGATGCGGGCAGGTTGTTTCCACTGGCGGGTGAAAGCAGAACTAGGGGGCATAGCCTCAAAATAAGGGGAAGTAGATTTAGGACTGAGTTTAGGAGGAACCTCTTCACCCAAAGGGTTGTGAATCTATGGAATTCCTTGCCGAATGAAACAGTAGAGGCTCCTTCATTAAATGTTTTTTAGATAAAGATGGATTTTTTTTTAAGAATAAAGGGATTAAGGGTTATGGTGTTCGGGCCGGAAAGTGGAGCTGAGTCCACAAAAGATCAGCCATGACCTCATTGAATGGTGGAGCAGGCTCGAGGGGCTAGCTGGCCTACTCCTGCTCCTAGTTCTTCTGTTCTTCTGTCAGAGAACCTCACATTTGCGGCCGTGCACAGTCGGGTGACTTCATGCGGTCTCCTGAAGAACGCGTCAGTGGCGCAAATGGCTCAAATTTCAGATGGTATATATGGATCCTACGGCGGTATGTGTATGTATATATACATATATGTAGTACCATCTTTTCGACTAAGGAAATACCTGAGATTTGAGGCCCGGGTGAGAAATACTGTTTCGGAGTTGAAATAACAGCCGAGAATCTGCCCACAGCCTCGAGGGGTGGGCAACACCCACCAGAGATTTCCGTTGAATAAATGTTTCGGTTGGCAAAAAGTTACAGAGAACAGCAGCTTGATTTGAACAAAATCGGTACAGAAACTGAAGTGTTTTAAACACGATGCTTCTGAGCAACAATGGTCCACTGATGATATAACAAAAGTTTGGAAAAATGCTACCAGTATGAGAGATAAAGATCCAATGAAATGATCCTTGATCATAACAAGTCATATCCGATGGAGAAAGGAACATATAGAAAGTACAAAGTACGACAATGAGATGGAAAAACAGAAGGATCAACTACGGGCAGTCTGTGAAGAGTTAGATAGAGACAAGCCCAACCTCGAAAAATTAGAAAACTTCGAATCGAAAATGTGAGATTTAAATGTAAAGTACAGGGGCTAAATTTAGAGAAAAGTGAATTACGATTTGAAAAAAAAAAATAACTTGGGGGAATGCAACTCTAAACTTGAAGTAGCAGAACTGCTAAATCAGAACTGGGAAGTAAAACATTGAACTCCTTACCCGTGAGGAACGACACATCAATGGGCCCTCAACATCCACACAGCCACATCCTGTAGGTCTGACTGCAGAAGCCCCGCCTTTGCAAGTAAGGCAATAGGGACCACCCCAACGTCAGATGGAGAGTCCCGATAGCAGATAAAGCAATTGCAAACGTAAGCTCTTCCATGGCAGTTTCATCCAGTTTAAAAGCAATAACAATTAAACCAAAACAGTCTAAAAACGAAACCCTTAAATGGATCCTGGAATCTGAGTGGGAAACTTAATGGGAGTATTTAGAATCTAAAGGATCGTCAGAATCCGTCCTTGATTCTCTCACAGACATGACAAAGGAATTACTGAAAAATAAAAAATCGTAGTCTCAAAAGGCAAAAGGCATAAACTTAGCCTCTTTAAATTCGATCCGAGACAAGCTCGAGCTGTTAACAGCAGTCTCTGCAGACGGGGTAGAAAATTACTCGAGCCAGTTAAGACCAACGGTTGGTTCATTAGCCAGCAGACGCGTACAGGAATGATAAACAGTCTAAAGAATTACCTAACCCCAGGGAGGGAAGAATGAGAACATGGAAAGGGCTCGAGCGCTGTAGACAAATCTACAATCTCACCGGTTGGACGGAGTTCAACATTTGTTGATATTGATTTCTAAAAGAGAAAGCGTACTGTTGCCTAGATATGTTAAATAAATACTAGGGGATGACGAACACAAGCTGAAAGGACGGTGGACTATCATTGAGAAATGGATGTTGAAATGCCACCCACCAAAGACTGATTGGACAAAAATTATTGCTTGTATTCAGAAGAAGACATATGAAGCATCAGAATATGAGCAAAGGTGTAGGAAAGTATGGGCGGAGCACCAAGGAATGGAATTGCCGAAGGGGCAGGAGATACATAATACTGATATTTAGTGTCACAAATAGGCTTACAGTAACACTGCAATGGAGATACTGTGATAAGCCCCTAGTCACCATACTCCGGAGCCTGTTCGGTTACACTCAGGCAGAATTCAGCAAGTCCAATTCACCTGACAAGCACGACTTTCGGGAATTGTGGAAGGAAACCGGAGCACCCGCAGGAAACCCCTGCAGCCAAAGGAAGAACTCAAACACTCTGCGCAGACAGTGACCCAAGCAGGGAATCGAATGTGGAATCTGGCGCTGTGAAGCAACAGTGCTAACCACTTCTTGGGAGGCTGAAGACTGCTTTTATTGTTGGTTTGAGAACGAATTTGTCCATTGCACTAGAATTGTCTTTCCCGAATGGTACCGACTATCAACAACTACTCGCTATTAGTAGGTCAAAGTGTTCAAATTGACTGCGATATGGATGCTAAGATTCGTGCTTTCGACACAGAATTCCAGTCAACAAATACTGCTTTCCCTAATTCAAATGTATCACGGGAGTATAAATCCATGGAGGGGAAATGCCAGTATTGTGGAAAGGAAGGTGATTGTGTCAGGTGATGCCAAGGTAGTCAACAGGAGGGTCAAGTATATGACGTTACATGCGGAGAGACACTCTACAGGGTTGTCTACCCACCCCCTGCCTGTGGGGCTAAACAACATCCTCCCTTGTTGGGTTAACTGTATTCACCTTGTGGGGTCGGCACTGTTCCACCGGACCTATTCTCACTCTCAGGCCGTTAAAATTGCCTGCCGACTAATTCTACTTTTTGGCCATCTCCATATGCTGTCTGCTGCAACCAGTTTTCCAGCCTCCCACTCTCCCTTTGTCTCCCCTCCTGTCTCCTCTTACCCGTATGTTTCACCCATACAGCACGCCCCTCGCCCTCCCCTCCGGATTTACGCCCTACCCACTACATCTCTGCCACCTTCTTTTGCCCTTTGTTTTCCCTGAATTTTTTTCTTTCCCCTCCCCTCTGCCAGGCACGCCGCAGCCTCCTCCTTCACTGTTCTCCCCATACAACAGCTTACTCGCTAGTGTAGTGACTCCCCTCATGGCCAGTCTCCCCTATTTAAGGCCATAAGCCGCTCCACCCGCCCCCCCCCCCCCCCCCAGCCATCCCAACATTTCTGCTCTCAGTTGTCCCTGCCCCTCCCAAATCCCGACTCTCGCAACTCGGCATCTCGCCCATGAGTGCTCTCAGTGCCTGCCTGGACTATTATCATGGACCAATCTGTTGGCCTCCTCCGGGGCGTGGAAATACTGCTCTTTCCCTTTGTCAGTGATCCATATATTTCCAGGTGAAGTATGACATCTGTGTTAGCTTTTTTAAAGAGCGGAGATGTTGCTGTTAAATTCGGCCCGGCGCTTGGCCAGATCTTCCCCAAAGTCTTGGTACAAGCGGATGGAATGTCCCTCCCACTTTTCCTCTCTTTCACTTGTTGCTCTTTTTGACCTTAGTCTATTTGCTCTGTTTACGTCACCTTTGCTCATGAGTCGCCAGGTATCTTTATGATACCGCCACGTGGTTCAAGTTCAGGTTATGATTAATAATACAGCACACCGCTTAGTAAGGATTAAAACAATGGTCATTTATTATATACAACAAGCAATATTAATACCCTAATACTACTTTCTATATAATAAACCTATCACTACTGGCCAATACTTAACTTAGGAAGAGCCCACCAGGTCAGGAAACGAATGGCTTGTCCAATGAAATCTGGCCCGCGGGATTCAAAAGGCTGCTACAGGTCGGTGGCTAGGTGTCTCTACCGGATAGTGATCGCTGGATTCAAACTTACTATTACCGGTGGCTGGTCTTGCGAAGGTCTCGAGCAGGCGAAGATGAGCGAGGGAGAGATCTGAACTTGGACCTTCACTTTTATAGGGCCCAGGGGCTTCCCGCCTCCCGGGGCGGCCCTTGACCCTGAGACCCAAGTGATTGGATTCTGTCCCCAATCTCTGGGCTCGATGTGTCCAATGGTGAGGCGATTCCTCGATCGGGGGGTGGTCGCTCACCTGTCTTTGTTTCGGCCACTGCAGGCGCTGACAGGTCTGGCCCGGTATTCAATTGCTAATATGTTGCAATTGTTCCCGGGGATAGCCGATTTAACTGTGGATGTCTGAATAGATTGGCTGCAAATTGTCCTGAATGCAACTGTGAAAACCTGGGTTGATGGGCTGTTGATAGCCCTGAGTATCGATCTGGGCTACCTTCGCAGAGCCGAATATGCAAAATTGTCTGCAGCTGCCTGCTTGTGTCTTCTTGGCTGCTTTTCCCAGCAGTCTTTCGGGTTAGCCGTTTTAAACTGGGTTTTGGCCACATTAATCGGAACGCGGCCATTTTACATGGTTACACACTCAACTCAGGATCTGCGCTTTGTCCTGCACCTTGTGGAATTTGCCAATTATCGCCCGTGGAGGTTCCCCGGCTCTGGGCTACTGTCGAGGAGACGTGACCACCGGGAGCTTGGCTAATACCTGATCACTGACCAACTTCCCGAGCATCAGCGATATGTATTCCGTGGGATCCCTCCCCTCATACCTTCCGGCAGCTCCATGATTCTTGGGTTTTCACGTCGAGACCTGTCTTTCTGGTCGTCGGGCTTTTCTCTTAACCCACTCTGCATCTTGATCAGTCTCGCCACCTCAGATTCGAGTGTCAGAATTCGATTCCCTTAGTCCGTGGCGGCCTTCGTGATGTCTCTCGCCATCGGATCCTGGGTCACAAGCCAGCGCTCCCTTTTGGCCAAAACCTCGCCCAAAGTGGCCTCCCTGAGCTCCACTCCTATCTCGACGGATGACCAGAAGATTTTCTTCAGCATATTCCTGCGGCTTTGGAGCTTGGAGGTGAGGAAAACCAAAAGTCTGCCCATCAGCACATGGATCTGTGCTGCAAACTCTGTGGAGTCGGTCCTTCCTGGTCCCGTGCCACCTCGTGTGGCTGCAAACTGATGCTGAGATTTCCCTGTCCTCCTTCTTTCTCGCTCTTCCACTTTGCTATTTCCCATTCGTTTTAATCTATTTTTAGGGGGGTTTCTCGATCAGGTTTGGAGGAGTGAGACTGTGGTTGGGGGGGGGGGGGCGAGAGCGGGCGGGAAGGGTGGCTCGTGGATATGTTGGTACTCGTTTGATGGGGTTAACAGGTAATATTCGAGGTATTCCTACGAGACCCACCTTATGTGTCACCTCATAGCTCAAGGCCACACCGGAATTCCAGAACATTCTTCAACTGCTGTCTGAACTGAGTCTGTGTCACGGCATAAATCGCAGTGTTTGTGCAGCAACTCAGGAGCTGCAGCATGAACGCAAATTCCAGGACATAAGCATCTAAATATACGTACCGATACCCCAGAACATACATCCGCCACCATATCGAATAAAACATTAACATTGACCATAACAGGATGAAATTGGCCGATATAACAAACAGTAAAATTATGGATTTCCTTCGGCTCTCCATCTCTGGGTCTCTGGGACTCTCCCCACTGCTGTGAGCCCGGAGTCTCCTGCGGGCCCTGCTGCTCAGGACAATGTGTCTCACGGTAAAAAAATTGAGCAGCAGAATCAGGGCAAATGGAACACACGGGGTTAGAATGTTGTGGAGGAATTCGATTGCTGTCCATTCCGGAGAGACCATCACATCTTCGATGATATCACAAAACCAGGGGAAGTTCACCTGTATATACAGACCTGTGAACATAAAGTACCAGAAAATATTCTTCAAACAGCTCAGCACAGTCGTTGTACCCACGACCACAGCCGCCGTTTTCTCGCTGCAGTATTTACTTTTCAGCTTCGGGCAACAAATGGCCACAAATCGATCAAAGGTGAAAGTGACGGTGAACCAGACAGAACAGTCAGTGGCTGCATAAAGCAGGGCGGCGTGGATATTACACACAGGGATGGACCGCAGGAAATAAAACTGCTTATCAAAGACAATGGGAATGTGTCTCAATATCAGGTCGAGAATAACGACCAGTAGATCTCCCACTGCCATGGCCACCAGGTAACAAGTGACACATTTGGACAGTCCACAGTTTTTTCTCTTCAGGATCATAATTGCGATGATGTTCACTGAAAGGAAGGAAAAAAAACAATGAAAATAAAAATACATCAGGCTGGGGCAGGCATTACCAGTTTGATTGACGTGGTGCTGACGAAGACAAACAAATGAACACAAGTACACAATCACAGGCACAGAGGCACAGGCACACACACACAGACACACAGAAACAAATACACGGACACACGCGCACAAATTGACACAAATATACACCGACAGACATAGAGACACAGATAGACAGACACACAGAGTCAAAGTGATAGAGACTGAAATACACAAACTTACAGACACACAGAGATACAAATGCACAGACTCACATCCACAGAGACACAGATACACAGACTTACAGATATGGAGACTCAAATACACACACTTAGAATATAGAACATAGGCCAGTACAGGACAGAACATGCCCTTCGGCCCTCGATGTTGTCCCGAGCATTGTACGAAACCAAGATCAAGCTATCCCACTCCCTGTCATTCTGGTGTGCTCCATGTGCCTATCCAATAAAAGCTTGAAAGTACCTAAATTTTCCGAACCCACTATCACAGCAGGCAGTCCGTTCTACGCCCTAACCACTCTCTGAGTAAAGAACATATCTCGGACATCCCTCCTATATCTCCCACCTTGAATCTTATAGTTATGCCCTCTTGTAACATCGACATCCACCCGACGAAATTGTCTCTGAACGTCCACTCTATCTATCCCCCTCACTATCTTATAAACCTCTATTAAGTCGCCTCTCATCCTCCTCCGCTCCAAAGAGAAAAGCCCTGGCTCCCTCACCCTTTCCTCATAAGACCAAACCTGCAAACCAGGCAGCATCCTGGTAAATCTCCTTTGCACCGTTTCCAATGCTTCCACATTCTTCCGAAAATGAGGTGACCGGAAACTGCACACAATACTCCAAATGTGGTCTCACCAGGGTAGTGTATAGTTGCAGCATAACCCCGCGGCTCGTAAACTCAAGCCCCCTGTTAATAAACGCTAACACAGTATCAGCCTTCTTCACGGCTCTATCCACTTGAGTGGCAACCTTCAGAGATCTGTGGACCTGAACCCCAAGATCTCTCTGTTCCTCCACATTCCTCAGAACCCTGCCGTTGACCCTGTAATCTGCATTCAATTTTTTTCGACCAAAATGAATCACCTCGCACTTATCAGGGTAAAACTCCATCTGCCATTTTTCAGCCCAGCTCTGCATCCTATCAATGTCTCTTTGCAGCCTACAACAGCCCTCCACCTCAGCATGGTGTCACCAGCAAATTTACTGACCCACCCTTCAGCCCCCTCCTCCAAATCATTGATAAAAATCGCAAATAGCAAAGGACCCAGCACTGATCCTTGTGGTACTCCGCTGGTAACTGGTCTCCAGTCTGAAAGTTTTCCATCCACCACCACCCTCTGTCTTCTATGTGATAGCAAGTTACTTATCCAATTGGCCAAATGTTCCTCTATCCCACACCTCCTTACTTTCTTCATTGCCGACCATGTGGAACCTTATCAAACGCCTTACTAAAATCCATGTATACGACATCAACTGCTCTACCTTCACATACACACTTGGTTACCTCCTCAAACAATTCAATCAAATTTGTGAGGCATGACCTACCCTTCACAAATCCGTGTTGACTATCCCGGATTAAGCTGCATCTTTCCAAATGGTCATAAATCCTATCCTTCAGGACCTTTTCCATTATCTTCCCGACCACCGAAGTAAGACTAACTGGCCTATAATTACCAGGGTCATTCCTATTCCCTTTCTTGAAGAGAGGAACAACATTCGCCACTCTCCAGTCCTCTGGCACTATCCCCGTGGACAGCGAGGACACAAAGATCAAAGCCAAAATGCTCTGCAATCTCATCCCTTGCCTCCCAAAGAACGCTTGGGTATATCCCATCAGGCCCAGGGGACTTGTCGACCCTCAGGTTTTTCAAAATTGCTAATACATCCTTCCTCAGAACATCTACTTCTTCCAACCTACCCGCCTGAATCATACTCCCACCCTCAAAAACATGGACCCTCTCCTTTGTGACCAATGAAGAAAAGTATTCATTTAATGCCTCTCCTATTTCTTCTGACTCCAGGCACAAGTTCCCACTACTGTCCTTGACCGGCCCTACCCTCAACCTGGTGATTCTTTTATTTCGCACAAAATAGTAAAAAGCCTTGGGGGTTTCCTTGATCCAACCCGTCAAGGACTTCTCATGCCCCCTCCAAGCTCTCCGAATCCCTTTTTTCTGCTCATTCCTTGCTACGTTGGAACCCTCAAGCTACCCTACTAAACCTTGTTTTCTCATCCTTACACACTCTTCCTTTTTCCTCCTGACAAGACATGCAACCACTTTTGTGAACCATGGTTCCCTCACACGGCCGTTTCCTCCCTGCCAGACAAGGACATGCCTATCAAGGACACGCAGCATTTGTTCCTTGAACAAGCTCCACTTTACATTTGTACCTTTCCCTGACAGTTTCTGTTCCCATCCTATGCTCCCTAATTCTTGCCGAATCGCATCATTATTACGCCTGCCCCAATTATAAACCTTGCCCTGCCGTATGGCCCTATCCCTCTCCATTGCAATAGTGAAAGACACCGAATTGTTGTCACTATCTCCAAAGTGCTCTCCCACAAACAAATCTAACACTTGACCCGGTTCATTACCCAGTACCAAATCCAATGTGCCCCCCCCCCCTTTTTGTCGGCCTATCCACATATTGTGTCAGGAAAGCCTCCTGCACACACTGTACAAAAAACTGCCCCATCCGAACTGTTCGACCTATAGAGGTTCCAATCAATATTTGGAAAGTTAAAGTCACCCATGACAATTACCCTGAGACATCCACACCTATCCATAATCTGTTTTTCAATTTCTTCCTCCACATCTCTATTATTATTTGGGGGACTATATAAATGTCCTAAAAATGTGACCGCTCCTTTCCTATTTCTAACGTCGGCCCATATTACCTCAGTAGCCAGGTCCCCTTCAAACTGCCTTTCTGCAGCCGGTAAACTATCCTTGATTAACAATGCCACTCCTCCACCTCTTTTACCACCTTCCCTAATCTTACTGAAACATTAGCAATTCTGGAAAGCGTGAAAATAGATAAGTCACCTGGGCCGGATGGGATTTATCCTAGGATTCTCTGGTAATCTAGGGAGGAGATTGCTGAGCCTTTGGCCTTGATCTTTACGTAATCTTTGTCTACAGGAATAGTGCCTGAAGACTGGAGCAGAGCAAATGTTGTCTTCTTCTTCAAGAAGGGGAGTAGAGATAACCCCGGTAACTATAGACCAGTGAGCCTTACTTCTGTTGTGGGCAAAATATTGGAAAGCTTTATAAGAGCAAGGATGTATAATCATCTGGAAAGGAATCATTTGATTAGAGATAGTCAACACGGTTTTGTGAAGGGTAGGTCGTGCCTCACAAACCTTATAGAGTTCTTTGAGAAGGTGACCAAACAGGTGGATGAGGATAAAGCAGTTGATGTGGTGTATATGGATTTCAGTAAAGCGTTTGATAAGGTTCCCCATGGTAGGCTACTGCAGAAAATACGGAGGGATGGGATTCCGGGTGATTTAGCAGTTTGGATCAGAAATTGGCTCGCTGGAAGAAGACAAAGGGTGGTGGTTGATGGGAAATGTTCAGACTGGAGTCCAGTTACCAGTGGGGTACCACAAGGAACTGTTTTGGGGCCACTGCTGTTTGTCATTTTTATAAATGAACTGGAGGAGGGGGTAGAAGGATGAATGAGTAAATTTGCAGATGACACTAAAGTCGGTGGAGTTGTGGACAGTGCGGAAGGATGTTACAAGTTACAGAGGGACATAGATAAGCTGCAGCGCTGGGCTGAGAGGTGGCAAATGGAGTTTAATGCAGAAAAGTGTGAGGTGATTCATTTTGGAAGGAATAACAGGAAGACTGAGGACTGGGCTAATGTTAAGTTTCTTGGCAGTGTGGATGAGCAGAGAGATCGCGGTGTCCATGTACATAGATCCTTGAAATTTGCCACCCAGGTTGAGGGGGTTGTTAAGAAGGCGTACGGTGTGTTAGCTTTTATTGGTAGAGGGATTGAGTTTAGGAGCCATGACGTCATGTTGCAGCTACACACCACTCTGGTGCGACCGCAGTTGGAGTATTGCGTGAAATTCTGGTCGCCGCATTTTAGGAAGGATGTGGAAACATTGGAAAGGGTGCAAAGGAGATTTACAAGAATGTTGCCTGATTATGGAGGGAAGATCTTATGAGGAAAGGCTGAAAGACTTGATGCTGTTTCCGTTAGAGAGAAGAAGGTTAAGAGGGGACTTAATTGAGGCATACAAGATGATCAGAGGATTTGATTGGGTAGACAGTGAGAGCCTTTTTCCTCGGATGGTGATGTCCAGCACGAGGGGACATAACTTTAAATTGAGGGGAGATAGATATAAGACAGATGTCAGAGGTAGGTTCTTTACTCAGAGAGTAGTAAGGGCGTGGAATGCCCTGCCTGCAATAGTAGTGGACTCGCCAACACGAAGGACATTCAAATGGTCATTGGATAGACATATGGACAATAAGGGAATAGTGTAGATGGGCTTTAGAGTGGTTTCACAGGTTGGCGCAACATAGAACATAGAACAATACAGCGCGGTACAGGGCCTTCGGCCCACGATGTTGCACCGAATCAAAAGCCATCTAACCTACACTATGCCATTATCATCCATATGTTTATCCAATAAACTTTTAAATGCCCTCAATGTTGGCGAGTTCACTACTGTAGCAGGTAGTGCATTCCACGGCCTCACAACTCTTTGCGTAAAGAACCTACCTCTGACATCTGTCCTATATCTATTACCCCTCAGTTTAAAGTTATGTCCCCTCGTGCCAGCCATATCCATCCGCGGGAGAAGGCTCTCACAGTCCACCCTATCCAATCCCCTGATCATTTTGTATGCCTCTATTAAGTCTCCTCCTAACCTTCTTCTCTCCAACGAAAGCAACCTCAAGTCCATCAGCCTTTCCTCATAAGATTTTCCCTCCATACCAGGCAACATCCTGGTGAATCTCCTCTGCACCCGCTCCAAAGCCTCCACGTCCTTCCTATAATGCGGTGACCAGAACTGTACGCAATACTCCAAATGCGGCCGTACCAGAGTTCTGTACAGCTGCAACATGACCTCCCGACTCCGGAACGCAATCACTCTACCAATAAAGGCCAACACTCCATAGGCCTTCTTCACAACCCTATCAACCTGGGTGGCAACTTTCAGGGATCTATGTACATGGACACCTAGATCCCTCTGCTCATCCACACTTTCAAGAACTTTACCATTAGCCAAATATTCCGCATTCCTGTTATTCCTTCCAAAGTGAATCACCTCACACTTCTCTACATTAAACTCCATGTGCCACCTCTCAGCCCAGCTCTTCAGCTTATCTATATCCTCTGTAACCTGCTACATCCTTCCACACTATCGACAACACCACCGACTTTAGTATCGTCTGCAAATTTACTCACCCACCCTTCTGCGCCTTCCTCTCGGTCATTGATAAAAATGACAAACAGCAACGGCCCCAGAACAGATCCTTGTGGTACTCCACTTGTGACTGTACTCCATTCTGAACATTTCCCATAAAACACCACCCTCTGTCTTCTTTCAGCTAGCCAATTTCTGATCCACATCTCTAAATCACCCTCAATCCCCAGCCTCCGTATTTTCTGCAATAGCCTACCGTGGGGAACCTTATCAAACGCTTTGCTGAAATCCATATACACCACATGAACTGCTCTACCCTCATCTACCTGTTCAGTCACCTTCTGAAAGAACTGAATAAGGTTTGTGAGGCATGACCTACCCCTCACAAAGCCATGCTGACTATCCCTGATCATATTATTCCTATCTAGATGATTATAAATTTAGTCTCTTCTAATCCCCTCCAAGACTTTACCCACTACAGACGTGAGGCTCACCGGTCTATAGTTGCCGGGGATGTCTCTGCTCCCCTTTTTGAACAAAGGGACCACATTTGCTGTCCTCCAGTCCTCTGGCACTATTCCTGTAGCCAATGATGACATAAAAATCAAATCCAAAGGTCCAGCAATCTCTTCCCTGGCCTCCCAGAGAATCCTAGGATAAATACCACCAGGTCCCGGGGACTTATCTATTTTAAGCCTGTCCAGAATTGGCAACACTGACGAAAAATATTCATTTAGTATCTCGCCTATCTCTTCAGACACCACACACAATTTCCCATCCCTGTCCTTGAATGGTCCTACTCTTTCCCTAGTCATTCGCTTATTCCTGACATACCTATAGAGCGCTTTTGGGATTTCCTTGATCCTTCCTTCCAAATACTTCTCATGTCCCCTCCTTGCTCGTCTTAGCTCTCTCTTTAGATCCTTCCTCGCTACCTTGTAACTATCCATCGCCCCAACTGAATCTTCATACCTCATCTTCACATAGGCCTCCTTCTTCCTCTTAACAAGAGATTCCACTTCCTTGGTAAACCACGGTTCCCTCGCTCGACGCCTTCCTCCCTGCCTGACCGGTACATACTTATCAAGAATACGCAGTAGCTGATCCTTGAACAAGCCCCACTTATCCAGTGTGCCCAACACTTGAAGCCTACTTCTCCACCTTATCACCCCCCCCCCCCCCAAGTCACGTCTAATGGCATCATAATTTCCCTTCCCCCAGCTATAACTCTTGCCCTGCGGTGTATAGTTATCCCTTTCCATCATTAACGTAAACGTCACCGAATTGTGGTCACTGTCCCCAAAGTGCTCTCCTACCTCCAAATCCAACACCTGGCCTGGTTCATTACCCAAAACCAAATCCAACGTGGCCTCGCCTCTTGTTGGCCTGTCAACATATTGTTTCAGGAAACCCTCCTGCACACACTGTACTGAAAACGTCCCATCTATTGTACTCGAACTATATATTTTCCAGTCAATATCTGGAAAGTTAAAGTCTCCCATAATAACTACCCTGTTACTTTCGCTATTATCCAGAATCATCTTCGCCATCCTTTCCTCTACATCCCTAGAACTATTAGGAGGCCTATAAAAAAACTCCCAACAGGGTGACCTCTCGTTTCCTGTTTCTAACTTCAGCCCATACTACCTCGGAAGAAGAGTCCCCATCTAGCATCCTCTCCGCCACCGTAATACTGCTCTTGACTAGCAGCGCCACACCTCCCCCTCTTTTGCCTCCTTCTCTGAGCTTACTAAAACACCTAAACTCCGGAACCTGCAACATCCATTCCTGTCCCTGCTCTATCCATGTCTCCGGAATGGCCACAACATCGAAGTCCCAGGTACCAACCCATGCTGCCAGTTCCCCTACCTTGTTTCGTATACTCCTGGCATTGAAGTAGACACACTTCAAACCACCTACCTGAACACTGGCCCCCTCCTGCGATGTCAAATCTGTGCTCCTGACCTCTATACTCTCATTCTCCCTTACCCTAAAACTACAATCCAGGTTCCCATGCCCGTGCTGCATTAATTTAACCCCCCCCCCCCCCCCAAAGAGCACTAACAAATCCCCCCCCCCCCCAGGATATTTGTGCCCCTCAGTTTCAGATGTAGACCATCCTGTCTGTAGAGGTCCCACCTTCCCCAGAAAGAGCCCCGGTTATCCAGAAATCTGAATCCCTCCCGCCTGCACCATCCCTGTAGCCACGTGTTTAAATGCTCGCTCTCCCTATTCCTCATCTCACTATCACGTGGCACGGGCAACAACCCAGAGATAACAACTCTGTTTGTTCTAGTTCTGAGCGTCCATCCTAGCTCCCTGAAAGCCTGCCTGACATCCTTGTCCCCTTTCCTACCTATGTCGTTCGTGCCAATGTGGACCACGACTTGGGGCTGCTCCCCCTCTCCCCTAAGGACCCGGAAAACACGATCCGAGGCATCACGTACCCTTGCACCTGGGAGGCAACATACCAAACGTGAGTCTCTCACGCTCCCACAAAATCTCCTATCTGTGCCCCTGACTATATAACATCGAGGGCCGAAGGGCCTGTACTGCGCTGTAATTTTCTATGTTCTATGTTCTATCTGTACCCCGGAACGTCCAACAACCATTCAGTCCCTGTTCTAATCATTTCACCGTAATGGCCACAACATCGTAGTCCCAAGTACCAATCCACGCTCCAAGTTCAGCTACCTTATTCCGGATGCTCCTTGCATTGAAGTAGACACACTTCAACCCTCCTTTCTGTCTGCCGGTACACGACTGCGACCTTGATACCATCCTCAGTACCTCACTACTCTCGACACTGGCTTCTGGAACACAGCTCGTTTTCCCAGACCCCTGGCAAATTAGTTTAATCCCCCCGCCCCCCCCCCCGAAGAGCCGTAGCTTACAGATACACGTACACACATGCGCAGGTTTGCTGAGACAGAGACACAAATGCACACAATCACAGACAAAGAGCCAAAATGCACATAATCACAGAAACACAGGCAAAAATACACTCAAAGGCACAGAGAGACACAAATACGCACACTCACAGACACACAGCGACACACATACACGAACGCACATGCTGAAATGCACACTTTCACAGACACAAATGCACACACTCTGAGACACAACTACACATACTCACACTCACGGACACAGAGACACCATTACGAATGCTCACGAACACAAGAACACAAATACGCGCACTCACAAACGCAGGGAGAGGCTCATACACACTCACAGACACAGAGCGACAAATACACACACTCGCAGTCAGAGAGCTGAAATAAACACACTCGCAGACAGAGAGACACAAATAAACTCACTCACAGAGACACAGATACCCCCACAGAAAAACATGCCCACACACGAACTGCCACAGACACCCTTACACATACTCACACACACAAACATTCACACGCACAAAAACGCTCAGAAAAACACATCGTAACACACATACTCACAGCACCGCACATCCATACTCTCCCTCTCTATCTTTACCTCTCTCTATCACACACACACAGGCACACACACACTCACAAACCGACTGACTCAATTAAAAATACACATACCCATAAACATATAAATCCCACCACACATACACCCACACACAAACACCATTAAATGCATTCACACACACGCATAAACCCACATACATACACACAGATGCCCTCACACACACGCACAGATACACCAATCCGCACCCACAGACGAACGCCCACTTCATAAACCCAGAGTAAACATCTTAACAACCATCAACGCAAATAAAACCACCTAATAAAACAATACTCTCTAAATATCTCTTAATCCTACCTTGCACCATCCATAAGACAAAAATAACCCTTATTCAGAAAGACATCAGGTTTACCTTCACCACTTTGAAATCGCCAGATGAACATTCATCAGCTTGCAGAGATTAATGCACATCTTGCTGTGACTGCAGCTTCTCCAAATCTAAAACCAAACTAAACACACGCTGTAGCTGTGAGCCCAAAGCGAAAATAAAAGCAGACAGACAGCCCAGTAACATCCATACTCTGACATCACTGATCAACACCCATTTCTTAAAGGTACATCCACTACAGCTATTCAATAAACACCCATTTCTTAAAGGTACCCCCACATGACATATGTGTGTGAATGTATGTGCATGTGTGTGTTTCTGCATGTATATTTGCGTGTGAGTTTTTTGTTGGTGCTGGTGTGTGTGGGCGCACGTTTCTATGTGCGTGACTGTTTGTGTGTGTGGCTGCGTGCGTGCGTGATTGTGTGTGTTTGTGGGTGAGAGTTTGTCTGTGGGACAATGTACGAAAGTGTGATCGTCTGTGAGGAGGTTCGTCCGCATGAATGTCTGGGAGTATTTGTGTGTGTATCTGAGTGCGGGGGGGGCGTGTATGTGTGTGTGGCTGTGTATATGCGCGAGTGTTTGAATGTGCGCGTCTGCCTGTGTGGTTACATGAATAACGTTTACTCATGTGTACCAGAAGGAGTAGGTAAAGAAGTCACAATTTTAAGAGATACGGGAGCTAGTCAATCTTTAATGGAAAGAGATGAGGAGTTATGTAGTTTGGGAAGAATGTTGCCAGAAAAGGTGGTAATATGTGGAATTCAGGGTGAGAAGTGTAGAATTCCATTATATAAGGTAAGGTTGGAAAGTCCAGTGAAGAGTGGTGAAGTGTAGTAGGAGTAATAGAGAAACTATCCTGTCCAGAATACAGTTTTTCTTGGGTAACGATATAGCTGGATCGCAGGTGGGAGTGATGTCTACTGTGGTTGATAAGCCAGTGAAATTCAGACAACTGAAGAGTTGAAGGACGAATATCGTGGATGTGTCCGGATTGTGTAGTAACAAAGTCACAAATTAAGACAAGAGGAGAAATCAAACAATGAAGATAAAGGTGAAGTGCAATTATCAGAACGGACTTTTGATCAGATGGTTGAAAAAGAACAAGAACAGGCGGAGGATAATTTTAATTCAGGAAAATTGGCGGAGGTACAACAGAAATATATAGAAATAAAACGGAAATTTGGGAAAGCATACACGGAAGAGGAATCTGTGGGTACACCGGGGTGTTATTACCGTAAAAATAATGTCTTGATGAGAAAATGGAGACCTTTTCATATGCAGGCAGATGAAAAGTGGGAAGAAGTTCCATCAAGTGGTATTGCCAGTAGGGTATCGAAATGAGGTGTTGCGAGTTGCGCCTGAGGTACCAGTGGGAAGTCATTTGGGAGTAAGGAAAACTCAAGCTAAAATACAAAACATTTTCATTGGACTGGACTTCATAAAGATGTCGTGAAATGTTGTCGATCAAGTGACAGGGAAACCTCAAGCAGTCATACAATCAGCGCCCTTAATACCCATTCCAGAATTTGAGGAACCCTTTACAAGGGTCTGAATTGATTACGAAGGGCCGCTTCCTAAAACGCAAAATGGGAATCAATATCTTTTGACAATAATGAATGTGTCTACTAGGTATCCAGAGGCCATTCCAGTACGCAATATTACAGCTAAAATGATTGTGGAGGAGTTAGTTAAATGCTTTACAAGATATGGACTACCCACAGAAATACAATCGGATTAAGGATCAAGGTTATTCAAAGAAGTTATGGATGGCTCCTGAATAAAATAATTTAAATCAACTGCGTACCATCCAGAACCGCAGGGAGAGTTAGAAAGGTGCCATCAGACATTAAAGACAATGTTGAGGGCTTATTGTCAAGATTATCCAGAGGATTGAGATAAAGACATTTCCTTCGTACTGTTTGCAATTCGGGGTGCACCTAATGAGTCAAGAACATTCAGTCCATTTGTACTAATTTTTGATCATGAAGTACGAGGACCACTTAAATTGATTAAGGAAAAAATGGTGTGTGAGAAATCGGAACTTACATTATTTGATTATTTGTCAAATTTGAGGGAACGATTCAATTGAAAATGAATATGAAATGAAAATCGCTTATTGTCACAAGAAGGCTTCAAATTAAGTTACTGTGAAAAGCCCCTAGTCACCACATTCCGGCGCCTGTTCGGGAGGCTCGTATGGGAATTGAATCGTGCTGCTGGCCTGCCCTGGTCTGCTTTGAAAGCCTGCGATTTAGCCCTGTGCTAAACTAGCCCGTCCTTCGTGCAGACATTATCCCCATCTTTCACGGCCCCGTCTTCCTCCCATTCCTTTGTTTTATAACCTGCTGTGTCAAGCTGTACTTTCGCTATGCGGTCTGGATCCTGCTCATACGCAGCAACAGGTGTTATTTCCCCTCTCTGTACACTCTGAATCTGCGCGGTGAGAGATTTGGCCGCCCTATAAGCGGAAGCATTGCCCAGCGGCAGCGGGGTCTGGATCTTTCTGTGTGCGCTTATCTTGATTACCACGGCAAATAGAGCAGGGGAATTAGCTTGGCAGCATTTAAAAGTTGCACAAAATGTGATGAGAAGTGGGTAGCGGACAAGTTCGGAGTTTTGCCAGTGGAGATAAGGTTTTAGTACTGTTAGCAGTGGCAGGTGGACCTTTAAAAGCAAGGTTTTGTGGACCTTATCAGACTGAAAGGAATTTAAGTGAGGTGAATTATGTGGCAAGAAGGCCAGATAGAAGGAAAACTCACCGAGTGTGTCAGGTGAATATGCTTAAAAGGTACTTTGAAAGGGAAGGAGAGAAAATGGAGATTTTAATAAATCTAAATCAAAATGAGGAACCAAACCCAGATGACTTTGAATTTGTCATACCTCAAATTAAATTGGAAATCGAGGAGGTTCTTAAAAATTGAGACAAATTGTTGAGTTACTTTCCAAAGGAAAAACGAACTGACCTGAAAGAGTTATTGATATCACATGGGCAAGTTTCTGGAGATAAGTTGGGAGGCACATGATGTCGATGTGGGAAATGTTGTTCCAATCAAACAACATTCAAAAAGACTTAACCCTTTAAAATTGGCACAAGTTAACAAGGCGAATGAAAGTATTCTTAAAAAGGCAAAATTAAAGTGGGTTGCAGCCAATGGAGCTCTCCCATAGTGATGGTACCAAAACCAGACGGTACGCAATGGTTGTGAGTGGACTATGGATAGAGTAATGCAGTTACATCAACGGACTCGATATTATCCCACGTTTGGAGGATTGCATTGAGAGAATGGGACAATCAACTTTTATTTCCAAACTGAATGTACTGAAAGGTTACTGGCAGGTACCTTTATCCGAAAGGGCGAAGGAGATTTCAGCTTTTGTGACTCCAGATGGTAGCTACCAATTCAAAGTTATGCCATTTGGCATGAAAAACGCCCCTGCCACATTTGAACGGTGAACTACCAAAGTCATTTCAGGATTACCCAATAGTGCAGTAAACATCGACGATCAGGTAATTTTCAGCCAGAGATAGAAAGAACATTTAAAACAACTGATGGAGTACTTCGATCGACTTCAGGAGGCGGGTTTGGGGGTAAACCTAGGAAAAAGTGAATTTGGTCAAGCCCAAGTCACTTTCCCTGGCCATTCAGACGGACACGGATGAGTGGTCACACGGGATGTGAAAACAAAAATTATTGCGGAGGTTCCAATACCCACGTCACGAAGGGAAACAACGCAATTTCTTGGCATGAGTGGATTTGATCGAACATTTGTGCAAAGTGTTTGTAGTGTGGTTTCTCCATTGATAGATTTGCTAAAGAAACGTCGAAAATTTCAGTGGACAGCGGAGTTTCAACAGGCATTTGACTGCCTGAGAGCTGTGATAACCAATGCTCCTTTGTTGGAGAATTACAAAGGACTCTGTGATCAGATTGAACTAAAGTATCTCACTTTAAAGAGAAATGCCGAGGCGTAGAGAAATGGATGGATAGTGCCTTCATGTCGAAAGAGACTGTCAATCGAGAAGGATTCCAGTTGGTAGAAGAAGAACAAGAATGGAGAATGTTATTATAAATGTTTGCGTGTTTTGTTTTGTTATTTTCCATATTTCTTAAAGGAAAGTGAAAAGGTGAAAAATGAAACCATCTTGAAATTGCTGGTTTATTTTACTTTCTTGGGGAGAGGTCTCATGTGAGAGTACCTTTAAGAAATGGGTGTTTAGCGAATAGCTGTAGTGGATATACCTTTACGAAATGGGTGTTTGTCAGTGATGTCAGAGTGTGGGTGGGGCTGTGCTGTGTGTCTGTTTTTACTTTCGCTTTCGCCTCGCAGCTACAGGGTGTTTTTAGTTTCGTTTTAGATTTGGAGAAGCTGCAGTCACAGCAAGATGTGTATAAATCTCTGCAAGCTTAGGAATGTTCATTTGGTGATTTCAAAGTGGTAACTGTTCTCAGTAGTGAAGTTAAACCTGACGTATTTATGTAAAAAGGGTTCTTTGTGTCTTATGGATGTTGCAAGGAATGATTCAGAATTACTTAGAGAGTACTGTAGTCTTTACATAGAACATATAACTGTCCACCAGAGTACAGTCCCTTCGGCCCACGATATTGTGCCGAACTGATCTGAAACTAAGATCAAATCAACCTACTCCCAATCATTCTAGTGCACTCCATATGCCTATCCAATAACCGCTTGAAAGTTCCTAAAGTGTCCGACTCCACGTCACCCAGCAACCTTCATGCGTCGGAGTAACGACATCCCTGTAGCATCTATTTGTAACCGACTCTGCCTCCCGAATGATCCTCAGTTCATCCAGCTCCAGCTCCAGTTCCCTAACTCGGCCTTTGGGGAGCTGGAGATGGGTGCAATTCCCGCAGGTGAACTTATCAGGGCCACTGACGGTGTCCCTCACCTCGAACATCCTGCAGGAGTAACACTACACTGCCCTCTCTGCCATCCCTTCCATTTATCCACTTGACAATTGCAGCGAGGAAAAAAAAGCTGACCTGATTTTCACACTCCCCGCAGTTTCGAGGTTGTGGAAGGGTGGAGAGAGGAAAGGGAAAGAAAAGCTTATCTCACCAGCTCACCACACAGCCCTTTGTTTTGGTTAGAAGTGGAGGCTTTGGAGGATTTCTTGGTGTTGATACTTAAAATGTTTACTGTGGATTTATAAAGTGTTTCCTGGTTTCATAAATAAACAGTGTTTTAATTTAAAAGTACTGTCGGTTTCTGTTGCATCACCGCTGCAAAGTGGGCCCCTGTGCTCGCCATAACCACACTCCATTCAAAGTTGTGGGTCAGGTGAACTCCATGATACATTTTGGGGTTCTCTAAACCCTGGCCCATTACAACACTTACATGCCCACACCCAGAATGTATCCACAAATACCAACACACACACAGTCACGCACTTAACCTCTCATGCACACAATACACATCCACCCATATACACACATGTACATTTCCATATATTTGCACATACACACTTACCAACACGCCCAGATACAGACACAGGCAGACATACACCCACATCCAAACACTCACAGACATACAGCACCACACAGAAACATACGCAGTCATACACGTTCACCCATACCGATCATAAAGTCATCCACATGCACATCCCTAAATTCATGCACAAACACACAAACTGTCAGACATACATATATGTTCCCACAGATACCCAAATACAGACCCCACACACGCGCACAATCATGCACACCCCCATTCACCCAAAACCGAACACACACGTACCCACACACACAGACCCCCACACACATACACTCCCACTCACATACCATTCATACACAAACAGATACACACACAAACACACTCACCCACACCCACTCACATACCACCACATATGTACACACAACCAAACAATCACATGCATACCCAAGCGCGTGTACACACGCTAACGTACACACCCAAAACACACAAATACACACACACTCAAACACACACAGCCAATCACACGCAAACCCAGAGACTCACTCCCCACCCACACGCATACTCACCCATACAACACATGCTCAAGCCGAGAAACAGACAAGTAGCCATACTCACCCATAAACACACAAGAAAATGCACAGGACACCCTCACAGCCACCCACACACATTCACACCCGACACACACACAAGCAAACATGCACACTCACCCACGCTGCACACAAACACCCGCATGCCCAGACTCACAAGTGCAACCACGTACACTCATACAAACATATTGACACCCATACCAAAGCACACCTGTCATCACAGACACATACACACAGAAACGGCCGCACACACAGACGTAACTGGTTAATTACCGCCCCATCTGTCTGCTGCCGATCATTAGCGATATGATGGAACGGCTCAACAGCTGTGCAATGAAGCGGCACTTACTGAGCAGTAACCGGCTCACAGACGCTCAGTTTGAGTTGTGCCAGGGCCACTGACCTCGTGATAGCCTTTGTTCAAACATGCAGAACACTCTTAAGTAAGAAGGGAGGTGACATCAAAGCAGCATTTGATCGAGTATGGGATCAAGAAGCCCGAGCAAAACTGGAATCAATGGGAATGAGGAAGACCCTCTGCTTTTGGAATCATACCTAGTAGGTGGGAAGATGGTTAAGACTCTTGGAGGTTATCCCACAATACCAAACAAGGAGAAAGAGCCACAGAGAGAGCTTTAGAGTCACACGTCACAGAAACAGGCCCTTCGGCCCACCATGTCTATGCTGACCATCAAATGCCTTGATAATTAGTCCAGTCAGAGCCATCTCCTTTGTCTTTGTACACGGTGACCATTGTTATATCACCGATGGCGTGAATCACCAATCTTTCCTCCCAACAGAGATTTCTCAATGACGCTGGATTTCCACTGTTATTTATTTCAGCAATAATTTCATACTTCCTGTGTATTCCCAAAGGAAAGATGGTCAATGGTCTGGTTCATCTGAATCATGGTGGTCTTACTGCCCAGCTCCTACGTTAAAGTCTAGAATGGAACCGAGTGGGTCTATGTGGTAACGCTCACCGTGTTTGAGGTCGTCCTTCGCTCACCAATCCAGCTGCTTGCTGCGTTCAATGATGATCATCTATGCCTATCTCTTCAATGGGGCTAATTAGTTACTGTTTGACCCAATGCGTTCTTGGTTCCTTCATACATCCCTCTGACAGCCTCGGATTCAGCAGCATATTCGTTGTTGTTGCAGAGTTTTAACCAGTATTGATTGGTACATTGCTGAGCAATCTGCTGAGATCTGGCAAAACTGAGAACATCTCTATTTTGGTCGGGGGCGTATTTCTAGTTAATGGAAGCTCTCCTGCTGGTTAGGGTAACTAGCTCCATTTCAGTTCTATAATCCTTAAACCAATCAGCATTCCTCTGGTCTATTTTCCAGTATTCAGCGACTGCAGAGTTATAGACGATGTTGTGTAGATAGTCCCACTTTGACACCACTCTCTTATCTTGGATGTTGTGCGAACCAGCCTAAACCAGGATGTTGAGGAACTCCTGGCTCCGTTTGGACTCACTGGGGTGGTCAGTGTTGACCCGAGGATGCGCTCTCTTCTTGGACTTCAGTCATCACGATTGAAGTGTGTTTTGTTCTGTGAGACCGGCCCCATTCTCATTTGTTTCCTCTTGGATTTTGCTGTCGCAAGAATGTGTTGTGTTTCTCTATGCAGGATCCATTTTGAGCGGGTCCAGTTACTTACACTTCGGTAATGTCCACACCGAGCCGCGGAAATTCATTCTCGATCAGAGCTGTCATGTGTATATCATCAACGTGCAGAATGTTATTGGTCAGGCCAGGACACAGGGTCCTTATCATCCAGCTTGTGAAAGGAAAGACTGCTGATTGTCTTTGCGAAGTTTATCTTGCCTGGTGTACAGATTAACAACCTGCCTGTTCAGAGAGGACCCCTTAAGCTTCAATGATCCATTGGACCAGGAGACCGCGATGAGGCAGCAGTAAAAGGACTGGCGACTAAGGAAGGTAGCTATTCACTGAAACCTCATGTTTTCATCCACTGTTGACAGCAACCCCTGGTGTTCGAGAGCTGTGTCAATCGAGTGAGAGTTGATAACCGATATCTGCTTCTTCCTGTGTTGTGCCATCGGGAGAGACAAAGCTGGCGTGTTCTCTCCAGGGTACAGGCCTGGGTAAGTAGTCTGGTGAACCTGAGTTGTCCAAGCATCAGGATCTCTCTCTGACCATTGCTAGTATTGTTCCCAGGAAAGGGGGGAATCAGTGCTGTTTGGTACCAGGTCTGCTGCTGGGCTTGCAGAAATGCTGCCTGATGGATGACAGATTCCCAAATACAGGAATTCACTCCGGATTTTCTGTCAGGACTTATTCACTTAGTCTACCTATCTCCCGAGAACCCCACAGTGGAAATGTCCAGCAGTGTGCGTGCAAGGTTTATGGATCGAGATTTTCACAGAACAGGGACAACAGGGGCTGTGTCAATGAAAGCTAGTGTCAGGGAGTGATATGGGTTTGAGATTAGGAACAGGGCGTTTGAGGGGTTGCCGGGTGCTATCAGTCTCTTTTTATATTTGAACAAGCAGAAACGTTCTGGGGAATGACCAGAGAGTTGGGCAATTGGACGGAGGCATTTAATCAGATCTGTTAGCAAATTATTCATTTGACAGAGCACAGGGTGATAGAGGTCAGTGAGCACAAGGATGTTGGATGAATTGGATTTGGTCACAGATTGGGATATGGAGAGCAGAGTTTCAGGTCAGATTTGATTCTGCACTTTGTAACTCGGAGGCAGTTCAGCAGAGATTTGGAATAGTCAAGTCAGAAAATCACATTGCCAGCTGGGATAATCCAGAGGACGATATTCTGGAGGTGGCTGTGGACATGGTTAATGATCGGGTGGATATTGGGTCAGACGTCGGCTGAGGATTAAAGGCGAACAGAAGTGGTAATCAGTGGATCACAAATATAATAGCTGCATATGGGAACTGAGCAACAATTCCACGCGAAGCCAGAGGAGAGAGTGAAGAAAACAAGAACGATGAAACATTTAGCCGTGTTTTGTAGAGTTAGTGACTGGATTCAGAAACTCAACTGAAACAACAGCAGCAAACAGGGTGGATTAAATGACAAGAACAGGAGTCTAGTTAAACACGGTTGTAGAATTAATATCTAGACAGGGAGACTTACCAGTAACACCAATAATAGCCAGGATCGGATAGTATCCCGCTTGAATAATCATCAGTACATCCTGAATCCTAGATGCTAATGAAATCCAATCTTGGGAAAGCCAAAAAAGACCCTGGTACAAACTCCTGTCCATTGTTGGAACGTCCCGATCGACTGTTCCCAGATTCTAATCTACTGTAGAAAATTCCAAATCTGTTGTTCTCAGATTCTGCTCCCTCCTCTCGGTCTCTCTGAAGCCGTTGGTCTCTGTAAGTGTTGGGTTTGATGCTTCCGCTAACAGTTTGTGATAACACATTGAAATGAATCCTTATTAATAGAAGAGGGAACCCCTCCAATGACACGATTAGGATCCATGGAGACCGACATTACTTCCAGTCACAGAACAAGCAGGATCAGTTAACTCCTTTCAATCCAATTATTTTTATATCACAATGAACTCTTTCTGGAGTTTCTGAGGGTCAGTGTGGATGGAAAGGTGGAAATAATAGCGGGGGCAACAATAATATTTAAATCCTCCTTTGATATGTGAGTGGCCTCTCTGATATCACCGTTGTTGATCTTAGATGAGCTTATCATTACTAAGTGTTCACAGAGGCTGCTGACGGCAAGGCTGCAATTTGACCTCAACATTTGTTGAACTTTCTGTCTCATAAGAACTAGGAGCAGGAGTCGGCCATCTGGCCCCTCGAGCCTGCTCCGCCATTCAATGAGATCATGGCTGATCTTTTGTGGACTCAGCTCCACTTTCCGGCCCGAACACCATAACCCTTAATCCCTTTATTCTTCAAAAAACTATCTATCTTTATCTTAAAATTCTCATACAGAAAAATCTCAGTAAACTGCATCATATTGAACCATCTCTCCCCGTTGTGTGCAGCACACAATTAGCAAGAGACTTTACATAGAACGAGCGCTCAGTGTTTTTTCCAGTCATGTTGGAAGGAACTGTGACAGTTCTTTTAAGAGTTTCAGTTATAGAACATAGAACATTACAGCGCAGTACAAGCTCTTCGGCCCTCGATGTTTAGAGGCTGTTTAGCACAGGGCTAAATCGCTGGCTTTTAAAGCAGAAAAAGGCAGGCCAGGAAAACGGTTCAATTCCCGTAACAGCCTCCCCGAACAGGCGCCGGAATGTGGCGACTAGGGGCTTTTCACAGTAACTTCATTTGAAGCCGACTTGTGACAATAAGCGATTTTCTTTTCATTTAATTTAATGTTGCGCCGATCTGTGAAACCACTCTAAAGCCCATCTGCACTATTCCCTTATCGTCCATATGTCTATCCAATGACCATTTGAATGACCTTAGTGTTGGAGAGTTGCAGGCAGGGCATTCCACGCCGTTACTACTCCCTGAGTAAAGAACCTACCTCTGAAATCTGTCTTATATCGATCTCCCCTCAATTTAAAGCTTTGTCCCCTCGTGCTAGCCATCACCATCCGAGGAAAAAGGCTCTCACTGTCCACCCTATCCAATCCTCTGATCGTCTTGTATGCCTCAATTAAGGCACCTCTTAACCTTCTTCTCTCTAACGAAAACAGCCTCAAGTCCCTCAGCCTTTCCTCATAAGATCTTCCCTCCATATCAGGCAATGTTCTGGTAAATCTCCTGTGCACCCTTTCCAATGCTTTCACATCCTTTCTATAATGCGGCGACAGAATTGCACGCAATACTCCAAATGCGGCCGCACCAGAGTTTTGTACAGCTGCAACATGACATCATGGCTCCGAAACTCAATCCCTCTACCAATAAAAGCTAACACACCATACGCCTTCTTAACAACCCTCTCAACCTGGGTGGCAACTTTCAGGGATCTATGTACATGGACACCGAGATCTCTCTGCTCATTCACACTGCCAAGAATCTTACCATGAGCCCAGTACACTGTCTTCCTGTTATTCCTTCTAAAATAAATCACTTCACACTTTTCTGCATTAAACTCCATTTGCCACCTCTCAGCCCAGCGCTGCAGCGTATCTATGTCTCTCTGTAACTTGTAACATCCTTCCGCACTGTCCACAGACTTTAGTGTCATCTGCAAATTTACTCACCCATCCTTCTACGCCCTCCTCCAGGTCATTTATAAAAATGACAAACAGCAGTGGCCCCAAAACAGGTCCTTGTGGTACACCACTAGTAACTGGACTCCAGTCTGAACATTTCCCATCAACCACCACCCTTTGTCTTCTTCCAGCTAGCCAATTTCTGATCCAAACTGCGAAATAACCCTGAATCACATGCCTCCGTATTTTCTGCAGTAGCATACCGTGGGGAACCTTATAAAACGCTTCACTGAAATCCATATACACCACATCAACTGCTTTACCCTCATCCACCTGTTTGGTCACCTTCTAAAATAACTCAATAAGGTTTGTGAGGCACGACCTACCCTTCACAAAATCGTGTTGACTATCTCTAATCAAATTATTCCTTTCCAGATGACTATACATCCAATCTCTTATAAACCTTTCCAAGATTTTGCCCACACAGAAGTAAGGCTCACTGGTCTATAGTTACCGGGGTTGTCTCTACTCCCCTTCTTGAACAAGGGGACAACATTTGCTATCCTCCAGTCTTCTGGCACTGTTCCTGTAGACAACGATGACTTAACGATCAAAGCTATTCTCCTCCCTAGCTTCCCAGAGAATCCTAGGATAAATCCCATCCGGGCCAGGGGACTTACGTATTTTCACATTTTCCAAAATTGCTAACAGCTCCCCGTTATGAACCTCAAGCCATTCCAGTCTAGTAGCCTGAATCTCAGTATTCTCCTCGACAACATTGTCTTTTTCCTGTGTAAATACTGACGAAAAATATTCATTTAGCACCTCTCCTATCTCCTCGGACTCCAAGTACAACTTCCCACGACTGTCCTTGACTGGCCCTGCTCTTACACTAGTTATTCGTTTATTCCTGACATATCTATAGAAAGCATTAGGGAAATCCTTGATCCTAGCTTCGAAAGACTTCTCATGTCCCCTCCTTGCTCTTCTTCGCTTTTTCTTTAGTTCCTTCCTAGTTAACTTGTAACTCTCGTGCGCCCTAACTAAACCTTCATGTCTCATCTTTATATAAGCCTCTTTCTTCCTCGTGACAAGTGTTTTGACTGCTTTGGTAAACCACGGTTCCCTTGCTCGACCGCTTCCTCCCTGCCTGACAGGTACATACTTATCAAGGACACGCAGTAGCTGTTCCTTGAACAACCTCCACATTTCCATTGTGCCCATCCCCTGCTTTCCTCTCCATCCGCTGCATCCTAAGTCTGGCTTCATCGCATCATAATTACCTTTCCCCAGATATAGATATAGATTGTTTGAGGTGAGGGATGCAGTTAGTGTCCCTGCTGATTTTACCTGCAGGAAGTGCTGCCATCTCAAGCTCCTCCAAGACCGAGTTAGGGAACGGGAGCTGGAGTTGGAAGAACTTCGGATCATTCGGGAGACAGAAGAGGTCATAGATAGCAGCTTCGGGGAATTAGTTACACCAAAGATTGGAGATAGGTGGGTAACTGTAAGAGGGACTGGGAAAAAGCAGTCAGTGCAGGGATCCCCTGCGGTCGGTCCCCTGAGAAACAAGTATACCGCTTTGGATACTTGTGGGGGGGGGGACTTACCAGGGGTAGGCCATGGGGTACGGGCCTCTGGCACGGAGTATGTCCCTGTTGCCCAGAAGGGAAGGGGGAGAGGAGCAGAGCATTAGTAATTGGGGACTCTATAGTCAGGGGCACAGATAGGAGATTTTGTGGGAGCGTGAGAGACTCACGTTTGGTGTGTTGCCTCCCAGGTGCAAGGGTACGTGATGTCTCGGATCGTGTTTTCCGGGTCCTTAGGGGGGGAGGGGGAGCAGCCCCAAGTCGTGGTCCACATTGGCACTCACGACATAGGTAGGAAAGGGGACAAGGATGTCAGTCAGGCTTTCAGGGAGCTAGGATGGAAGCTCAGAACTAGAACAAACAGAATCGTTATCTCTGGGTTGTTGCCCGTGCCACGTGATAGTGAGATGAGGAATAGGGAGAGAGAGCATTTGAACACTTGGCAACAGGGATGGTGCAGGCGGGAGGGATTATGATTTCTGGATAACTGGGGCTCTTTCTGGGGAAGGTGGGACCTCTACAGACAGAATGGTCTACATCTGAACCTGAGGGGCACAAATATCCTGGGGGGGAGATTTGTTAGTGCTCTTTGGGGGGGGGGCGGGTTAAACTAATGCAGCAGGGGCATGGGAACCTGGATTGTAGTTTTAGGGTAAGGGAGAATGAGAGTATAGAGGTCAGGAGCACAGATTTGACGTCGCAGGAGGGGGCCAGTGTTCAGGTAGGTGGTTTGAAGTGTGTCTACTTCAATGCCAGGAGTATACGAAACAAGGTAGGGGAACTGGCAGCATGGGTTGGTACCTGGGACTTCGATGTTGTGGCCATTTCGGAGACATGGATAGAGCAGGGACAGGAATGGATGTTGCAGGTTCCGGGGTTTAAGTGTTTTAGTGAGCTCAGAGAAGGAAGCAAAAGAGGGGGAGGTGTGGCGCTGCTAGTCAAGAGCAGTATTACGGTGGCGGAGAGGATGCGAGATGGGGACTCTTCTTCCGAGATAGTATGGGCTGAAGTTAGAAACAGGAAAGGAGAGGTCACCCTGTTGGGAGTTTTTTATAGGCCTCCTAATAGTTCTAGGGATGTAGAGGAAAGGATGGCGAAGATGATTCTGGATATGAGCGAAAGTAACAGGGTAGTTATTATGGGAGACTTTAACTTTCCAAATATTGACTGGAAAAGATATAGTTCGAGTACAATAGATGGGTCGTTTTTTGTACAGTGTGTGCAGGAGGGTTTCCTGAAACAATATGTTGACAGGCCAACAAGAGGCGAGGCCACGTTGGATTTGGTTTTGGGTAATGAACCAGGCCAGGTGTTGGATTTGGAGGTAGGAGAGCACTTTGGGGACAGTGACCACAATTCGGTGACGTTTACGTTAATGATGGAAAGGGATAAGTATACACCGCAGGGCAAGAGTTATAGCTGGGGGAAGGGCAATTATGATGCCATTAGACGTGACTTGGGGGGGGGGGGATAAGGTGGAGAAGTAGGCTGCAAGTGCTGGGCACACTGGATAAGTGGGGCTTGTTCAAGGATCAGCTACTGCGTATTCTTGATAAGTATGTACCGGTCAGACAGGGAGGAAGGCGTCGAGCGAGGGAACCGTGGTTTACCAAGGAAGTGGAATCTCTTGTTAAGAGGAAGAAGGAGGCCTATGTGAAGATGAAGTGTAAAGTTTCGGTTGGGGCGATGGATAGTTACAAGGTAGCGAGGAAGGATCTAAAGAGAGAGCTAAGACGAGCAAGGAGGGGACATGAGAAGTATTTGGCAGGAAGGATCAAGGAAAACCCAAAAGCTTTCTATAGGTATGTCAGGAATAAGCGAATGACTAGGGAAAGAGGAGGACCAGTCAAGGACAGGGATGGGAAATTGTGTGTGGAGTCTGAAGAGATAGGCGAGATACTAAATGAATATTTTTCGTCAGTATTGACTCAGGAAAAATATAATGTTGTGGAGGAGAATGCTGAGCCCCAGGCTAATAGAATAGATGGCATTAAGGTACGTAGGGAAGAGGTGTTGGCAATTCTGGACAGGCTGAAAATAGATAAGTCCCCGGGACCTGATGGGATTTATCCTAGGATTCTCTAGGAGGCCAGGGAAGAGATTGCTGGACCTTTGGCTTTGATTTTTATGTCATCATTGGCTACAGGAATAGTGCTAGAGGACTGGAGGACAGCAAATGTGGTCCCTTTGTTCAAAAAGGGGAGCAGAGACAACCCCGGCAACTATAGACCGGTGAGCCTCACGTCTGTAGTGGGTAAAGTCTTGAAGGGGATTATAAGAGACAAGATTTATAATCATCTAGATAGGAATAATATGATCATGGATAGTCAGCATGGCTTTGTGAAGGGTAGGTCATGCCTCACAAACCTTATTGAGTTCTTTGAGAAGGTGACTGAACAGGTAGACGAGGGTAGAGCAGTTGATGTGGTGTATATGGATTTCAGCAAAGCGTTTGATAAGGTTCCCCACGGTAGGCTATTGCAAAAAATACGGAGGCTGGGGATTGAGGGTGAATTAGAGATGTGGATCAGAAATTGGCTAGCTGAAAGAAGACAGAGGGTGGTGGTTGATGGGAAATGTTCAGAATGGAGTACAGTCACAAGTGGAGTACCACAAGGATCTGTTCTGGGGCCGTTGCTGTTTGTCATTTTTATCAATGACCTAGAGGAAGGCGCAGAAGGGTGGGTGAGTAAGTTTGCAGACGATACTAAAGTCGGTGGTGTTGTCCATAGTGTGGAAGGATGTAGCAGGTTACAGAGGGATATAGATAAGCTGCAGAGCTGGGCTGAGAGGTGGCAAATGGAGTTTAATGTAGAGAAGTGCGAGGTGATTCACTTTGGAAGGAATAACAGGAATGCGGAATATTTGGCTAATGGTAAAGTTCTTGAAAGTGTGGATGAGCAGAGGGATCTAGGTGTCCATGTACATAGACCCCTGAAAGTTGCCACCCAGGTTGATAGGTTTGTGAAGAAGGCCTATGGAGTGTTGGCCTTTATTGGTAGAGGGATTGAGTTCCGGAGTCGGGAGGTCATGTTGCAGCTGTACAGAACTCTGGTACGGCCGCATTTGGAGTATTGCGTACAGTTCTGGTCACCGCATTATAGGAAGGACGTGGAGGCTTTGGAGCGGGTGCAGAGGAGATTTACCAGGATGTTTCCTGGTATGGAGGGAAAATCTTATGAGGAAAGGCTGATGGACTTGAGGTTGTTTTCGTTGGAGAGAAGAAGGTTAGGAGGAGACTTAATAGAGGCATGCAAAATGATCAGGGGGTTGGATAGGGTGGACTGTGAGAGCCTTCTCCCTCGGATGGATATGGCTGGCACGAGGGGACATAACTTTAAACTGAGGGGTAATAGATATAGGACAGATGTCAGAGGTAGGTTCTTTACGCAAAGAGTAGTGAGGCCGTGGAATGCACTACCTGCTACAGTAGTGAACTCGCCAACATTGAGGGCATTTAAAAGTTTATTGGATAAACATATGGATGATAATGGCATAGTGTAGGTTAGATGGCTTTTGTTTCGGTGCAACATCGTGGGCCGAAGGGCCTGTACTGCGCTGTATTGTTCTATGTTCTATGTTCTATATAGCTCTTGCCCTGCTGTATATACCTATCCCTTTCCATCACTAAAGTAAACGTAATCGAATTGTGGTCACTATCACCAAAGTGCTCATCTACCTCCTAATCTAACACCTGACCTGGTTCATTACCCAGTACCAAATCCAATATGACCTCCCCTCTCGTTGTCCTATCTAGATACTGTGTCAGGAAGCCCTCCTGCACACATTGAACAAAAACAGACCCATCTAAATCACTCGGACTTTTGCGTTTCCAGTCAATATTTGGAAAGTTAAAGTCCCCCATAACAACTACCCTGTTGCTTTCGCTCCTATCCCGAATCATCTTTGCAATCCTTTCCTCTGCATCTCTGGAACTTTTCGGAGGCCTGTCGAAAACCCCTAACAAGGTGACCTCACCTTTCCTGTTTCTAACCTCAGCCCATACTACCTCAGTAGACGAGTCCTCATCAAACGTCCTTTCTGCCACCGTAATATTTTCCTTGACTAAAAATGCCACCCCTCCCCCTCTTTTCCCCCCCTTCTCTGAGCTTACTGAAATATCTAAACCCCGGCACCTGCAACAACCATTCCTGTCCCTGCTCTATCCATGTCTGCGAAATGGTCACAACATCAAAGTCCCAGGTACCAACCCATGCCGCAAGTTCACCCACCTTATTCCGGATGCTCCTGGCATTGAAGAAGACACACTTTAAACCACCTTCCTGCCTGACGGTACACTCCTGCAACTTTGAAACCTTACTCATTACCTCACTACTCTCAACCTCCTGTATACTGGAGGTACAATTCAGGTTCCCAAGCCCCTGCTGAACTAGTTTAAACCCTCCCGAAGAGCATTAGCAAATTTCCCCGCCCAGGATATTGGTACCCCTCTGGTCCTCTTATGTTCAAAGCTATAATCCGGATGCAACAGTGACGGTGACAAGTGTTGTTTAAATTAAAAATATTGAATATTGAATGATGATTACATGAAGAAAGACAATATGACAAATACAGCTGATGGTATATATCATAAAGTTGCAGAACCGCAGGCCAGGGACAAATATCCTTGCAGAGATGTTCGCTCTTGCTGCTGTGGATGGTTTGGTCTAGATTGACAGGGGGTGTAAATCTGAGCGGGCAGACGTTAGAGAGTGAAATATAGATAGGAATGAAAGACAGGAAAGGAGACATCAATGTAGAAGGAGGGAGAAACATGGTCTAACAACAAAGAAGGCATAATTAAGAAAACAGCGTGTGAACATTTTTTTTAAAGACAAATCGAAACGCACAGTCTCTAAATACACGGCGCATTTGTAACAAGGTAGAGGAATTAGGAGCATAACCTACGGATAACAAACACAAGGCGGCATGTTTGGTAAGGATAGATAAAAAGGAAAAGGTGTGGGTGATGCTCTTCGTTGATAAAATCCATGCATGTGTAAAATACGGCATAGGCAATGATACTCCAAATGTACAATGAATCTGAATGGAAGTAAATGGCAACAGGCAGCCGAAAGCATTATTCGGAGTTGTCAGTACTGTCATCTGTCGTGTTAAGGTACGATCGCATTTGACAGTTAATTCGAGACGCGTGTAATCAGGATGCTACAGTAATCATTCGTGGCTTTAATCTACTCGGAGATTGAGCAATAATTCGGTAGTGTCTGAACTCGTGGAGTGTGTACGAGATGGTTACTGAGAACAAAATGTAGATTAACCAACTATGGAATACCCTGGGCCAGATCGGTTTCTGAGACCAGGGGCTGGATTCTCCGATTGCCGACGCCGAAATTGTGTTCAGCGATTGGCCAGAGAATCCGGTTTTACTCCAAAATCGTGGGCGGAGCCGTTTTCCGCATGCTCCAACCCCTCAAAAACAGCGTAGTCGAGGCGTCCGCCGTTGGGACAGCCTCAGAACATCAGCTGAGGCCCTCCCCCGATGCTCCGCCTCCGATGGGCCGACTTCACGATGGCGAGGGACACGTGTCCTCTCGACTTGCATGATCCTGGCGTGGCGGTTGCAGACTGTGTCCAGCGGTGCCGCAGTCTGTGGGGTTGGGGGGTGGGGTGGCCGTTCCTGTGACGGATGGACTTCGGCAGGGGTTGAGGGTCTGATGAGGGATGGTCCGGGGCGGTGAGGGGGGGTTACAGGGGACACTATCTTGCGGGGTCCGCGGACGGCCGGCGCCATGTTGTACGGCAGGCTGCTGCAGGCCACCGCCGTGCGCATGTGTGGCCAGGAACCCGGCCCTTCTCCATCCTGATCTGCAGGTAAAGCCGGGGGTTTATGTGACGCGGCTGCTGGCCCCCCACTGGGCGGAGCAGCGGTGCGGGGGCGGCGCCGAGATGTTGGTCGTACGATCCGAACCTAGCCGGAAAATCGGAGGCTCCGGCCCGAAGTGTTGCCGCCAACGGAGAATTCCGAACCTTTCCTGACAGAGAAACTAGCGCCACACCTGCCCCGATTCTGCAGCTATTTCTGGGGCCGCGTGGTTCACCATGGGCTGAATTCTCCATTCTGGAGGCTAAGTGTTGATGCCTTTGGAAAACGGTGGAGTTTCCTGACGTCGAGATGGGGTTCACAACTGCAGCCATTCAACCGCCCCCAAGGGGATAGCACGGGCGCAACGTGGAACGCCACAGTCCGTTAACAGAACGGCGGCCCATTCGCCGGTTCCATGATTGACTCCCTGGCGCGGCTGCAAAAAATGCATTCTCCCACTCCCACACACAAGCGTCGCAGCCAACATGGCCGCAAGGAGGGCAGCGCCGCGCGTCCGGGACGCCGAACTGCAGACTCACCTTGACACCGTGGAGGAGAGGAGGCTGATGGTGGATCCCGGGCGTGGACGGAGACCATCAGGCGTCATCGTTCGCCGAGCCTGGGCGGAGGTTGGAGCCGCCGTCATGGCCGTCGGGGAGGTGCCCCGGACTGGAGACCCTGCGCTGTGCTCCGGTACCAAGCACCCTACCGCTACACACATGTGACGGCCGGACCCTCACCTTGATCCAAATATCTGCTGCAGTGGCTGGGTACCCTGGCCACTGATGCCATCAAATTCCCAACCCTAGAGCTGCATGCGCCATGCCATCTAACACTGTTGCTCTTTGTGTTTGCCTCCCCCTCCCCGCCCCCCCCCACCCCCAGGACAACCGCATAGCCCGAGCAGAGACACTAGACGAGGGAGGGCGCCAATGTGTAGGTAGGCGGCGCCCCACCCCCAGACAATGCCAGAGACGGTGCCAACAAACGGCCGATCACCGACGGGGAGAGCAGCCGGAAAAACAGCCCTCTGCCCAAGACCAAGGACACCACGGAGTTTAGGTCAGAGGAGGGCACAGACTTTCGTTTACAGCTGTCTGGAACACTGTCCACCATTTCAGAGACTATCACAACCCTAGAGGTCATACTTTTTAGCTCACTGCCTCACTCGCTGAACTCCTTCTACAGGACCTCAACACACTTCTTGCCTATGTCGATAGTACCTATCTGTACTATGACGTCTGGATGACGTTCGTTCAGAGACATTCCTTGACCCTGGGACCGGGGAGCCAACATACCATCCTGGAGTCTCGTTCACGTCCACAGAAGCGCCTATCTCTGGCCGTTACTCTCGAGTCCCCGATAACTATCGATATCCTGCAGCCACTGTTCTGGTTGCTTTTGAAGGAGGCTGGAGAGGAAATTGCTGAAGCCTTAACAGAAATCTTTGGATCCTCACTGTCTTCAGGTGATATCCCGGAGGACTGGAGAATAGCCAGTGTTGTTCCTTTGTTTAAGAAGGATAGCAATGATAATCCAGTGAACTACCGGCCGGTGTTCAGTATTCCTTCAGTATTCGGTGTTCAGCCTCCTTCAGTATTCTGGGGTAGATCCCATCAGGCCCTGGGGACTTATCTACCTTAAAAAAATTTAAGACGCCCAACACCTCTTCTTTTTGGATTTCAATGTGACCCAGGCTATCTACACACCCTTCCCCAAACTCAACATCTACCAATTCCTTCTCTTTGGTGAATACTGATGCAAAGTACTCATTTTTAACCTCGCCCATTTCCTCTGCCTCCACACATGGGTTCCTTTGCCTAACCTTCAGTGGGCCAACCCTTTCCCTGGCTACCCTCTTGCTTTTTATGTACGTGTAAAAAGCCTTGGGATTTTCCATAACCCATTTGCCAATGACTTTTCGTGACCCCGTCTGGCCCTCCTGACTCCTTGCTTAAGTTTGTTCCTACTTTCCTTATATTCCACGCAGGCTTCGTCTGTTCCCCGCCTTTCAGCCCTGACAAATGCCTCCTTTTTCTTTTTGACGAGGCCTACAATATCTCTCGTTATCCAAGGTTCCCGAAAATTGCCGTATTTATCCTTCTTCCTCACAGGAACATGCGGGTCCTGAATTCCTTTCAACTGACACTTGAAAGCCTCCCACATGTCAGATGTTGATTTGCCCTCAAACATCCGCCCCCAATCTAGGTTCTTCAGTTCCCACCTAATATTCTTATAATTAGCCTTCCCCCAATTTAGCACATTCACCCTAGGACCACTCTTATCCTTGTCCACCAGCACTTTAAAACTTACTGATTTGTGGTCACTGTTCCCGAAATGCTCCCCTACTGAAACTGCTACCACCTGGCCGGGCTCATTCCCCAATACCAGGTCCAGTACAGCCACTTCCCTAGTTGGACTGTCTACATATTGTTTTAAGAAGCTCTCCTGGATGCTCCTTACAAACTCTGCCCCGTCTAAGCCCCTGGCACTAAGTGAGTCCCAGTCAATATTGGGGAAGTTGAAGTCTCCCATCACCACAACCCTGTTGTTTTAACTCTTTTCCAAAATCTGTCTACCTATCTGCTCCTCTATCTCCCGCTGGCTGTTGGGAGACCTGTAGTAAACCCCAACATTGTGACTGCACCCTTCTTATTCCTGATCTCTACCCATATAGCCTCACTGCCCTCTGAGGATTCCTCCCGTAGTACAGCTGCGATATCGTCCCTAACCAGTAGCGTAAGTCTGCCACCCCTTTTACATTCCCCTCTATCCCGCCTGAAACAGCTAAATCCTGGAACGTGTAGCTGTCATACTGCCCTTCCCCCAACCAGGTCTCTGTAATGGCAACAACATCATAGTTCCAAGTACTAATCCAAGCTCTAAGTACATCTGCCTTACCCTAATACTTCTTGCATTAAAACATATGCACTTCAGGCCACCAGACCCGCTGTGTTCAGCAACTTCTCCCTGTCTGCTCTGCCTCAGAGCCACACACTCCCTATTCCCTAGTTCTCCCTCAATGCTCTCACCTTCTGACCTATTACTCCCGTGCCCACCCCCCTGCCATACTAGTTTAAACCCTCCCTTGTGACACTAGCACACCTCGCGGCCAGGATATCTATGCCTCTCCAGTTTAGATGCAACCCGTCCTTCGTATATCGGTCATACCTGCCCCGGTCCAAATAACGGAAAGACACTTGGAGTACTGTTCAATTCTGGTCGCCACACTGCCAGAAGGACGTGGAGGCGTTAGCGAGGGTGCAGAAGAGATTTACCAGGATGTTGCCTCGTATGGAGGGCATTAGCTATGAGGAGCGGTTGAATAAATTCGGTTTGTTCTCACTGGAACGACGGAAGTTGAGGGGCGACATGAGAGAGATCTACAAAATTATGAGGTGCAGAGACAGAGTGAATAGTCTGAGGCTTTACCACAGGGTAGAGGAGTCAATTACTAGGGGGCATAGGTTTAAGATGCGAGGGACAAGATCTAGCGAAGATGTAGGAGGCAAGTTTTTTACACAGAGGGTAGTGGGTGCCTGAAACTCGCTGCCGGAGGAGGTGCTGGAAGCTGGGGCGATAGTGACATTTAAGGGGCATCTTGACAAATAAATGAATAGGATGGGAAGAGAGGGATGCGGACCCAGGAAGAGTAGAAGACTTTAGTTTAGACGGACAGCATGGTCGGCACGTGCTTGGAGGGTCGAAGGGCCTGTTCCTGTGCTTTACATTTCTTTGTTTTTTGTTCCCCTGATGTGCTATGTCCCTCAACAGTATCCAAAACGGTATACCTGTTAGAGGAGGGCACAGCTACTGAGGATTCCTGCGCTGACTGCCTGCTCTTCCTAGCGTTTACACATCGGTTTTCCTGGATCTTGGGTGTGGGCACGCTTTCCGGAAGCTGCATGCTCCTGAGTGCATCCAACTGCTGTTCCAACCGAACCACGCGCTCTTTGAGGATCTGCCATTGGTTACACTTGCTGCAGATGTAGTTGAACGGAACGCTGGAAGCGTCACAGATCTGCCACATCTCGCAGTTGGAGCACTGCACCCCGCTGAGTGCTATTTAAGCACTAGTTAATTAATTTAAAATAAATACTTGAATTATTGTTGGAATGAGTTACAATTGTCTCTGTTCTCCTTTGTGATCGTATCGGTCAATGTGCTTCCGGGCACATATCAAGCACTTTTCAGTGAAACGCATTACGTATTTATCAAAATATGCCTCCAACATAAGTTCTTCATTCTTTCTACAGTTGTTGCTATTCCATGATGATCCCTAACCTCAATAACTTGATTAATTACAAATTATGATACAGGTTTGGCACGATGTATAACCCGTCTTAAATAATTTACCGGTCCTTGATGTCTTACTTGTTCTTCTACTTCTTCAATGATGATGAGAATGGTTTCGAATTGGTTTCAAAACAAATCGTATCTTTGGAATTGAATAATACCCTCACTTTGAGTTTGATGCATCGGGGCAGCAAACTGGCCTCTTGCTTCGCGAACTCTTCTGCACTTTGATTGGCTGCTGGCGGGGGTCTATGACGAGTCTTTACCTTAATTACCTCATATTGTTCTCCGTAGGCGTTCCCGATTACATACTGTATTAATGTAGTTGACGGGACAGGTTCTTCATCGATTAACACAAACCCTCCAGCTTCCTATATCGGCAAAAATTCAGTCAGTCCATTAGAAACATCCATGCTGTCTGAAAAAATGTCATGTGGTTAGACGGGGGAGGGAGGGGGCGTGGGGGTGACGGGTTCCGGGTAGGTGACTATAAATGTTACTGCTGTTCATCAAACACTCTGAACGCCCGTGGCACTGGACAGGTTCAATGTTCTTACCTCGAGAACCCACCCTTGATTGTTTTCCACATGATGGCCACATCCGATTTCCCTCAATCCATCCTCAATCGAGGATCCCATTATACGTTATTTTAGTGGTTATTTGTGTCTGTCTATTATTCTCTGGTTTCTACTGAGCAATAGGGCACTTCCCCTCCTTCCCTCTTTTTTCTTGGCAGAATTGGCCCCTTCGGACCAGGTTCTGCCACGAGCTGGCATTTCAGCGCTTCCCCGCCATTGCTGATGCCCAGTACGAAGTCTTACAACACCAGGTTGCTGATGCCTGCAAGGAAAGTGGGTGTAATACTTCTGTCAACAGGAATGTGCTTCCCTTGTAACGTTATCTTTCATAGAGATTTGTGATCTGACTAAGAATTCCATCTCTTATGCGTCCATCTAATAATAATTGGAGAGGTGTCTGTTCTGCTAAAATGGTGTATTCAGGCCAATTGCAGAGCTGAAAAGTTGTTCTGCCCCGGAAACTGTCAGTATGTGGCGTTCAAATGTGGAAAATGCCTGTTCTATTGGGTAGAAGTGCCGCGACGCACAGACAGCCTGTCCCAGTCTCCCGGTACCTTCCTGTAGTAGACCAGCAGAGATAGAACTGTCCATCGCCGCTACTTGAATGTCAAAAGGCAATTCTGGATTCGGTGTTTTTATGGCTGGCGCCTGGGTCAATGTATTTTTTAGTTTACGAATGACCTGTGTGAACAGCTTAGTCCCATTCCAAGGGATGTTTTGATTTTGGTAAATGAGACAACGGTGAAGTTTTTGTTCCTAAACAGTGAATGTGGTTTCAGCAATATCGAAACAATCCTAAAAAACAATCTTCAGAATTTTAAATCGAGGGTAAAGGGAATTGTCAGGTGGTCTATAGCTTTTTCCTTTCTTTGTCTCGATTCGTCCAGGTCACCATTGCGCCTAAGAATGCGACCCGGCGTTCCATGATCAGAGCGTGTTGGTTTAACGTTTTGTCCCAGAATGGCGAGAAGGCCAAGCAAATCATCGAGGATATCTGTGTCCCTCTCTCTGGATCTTTTGGAGAAGAAGGCCGTCTACGTACTGAATTAAAATTTGATGTTTGGAATATGGGAATCCCTGTGGCAAACATGTGCAGGTGTAGTGTTGACCCAAGAAAGTGAAGGGAAACTTACATTGCCATTCCCTTCTGAACGAAATTGACCAACATCCATTCCATGTATCTAAAACAGTAAAATGCCGGGCTCGTGTAGTGTTTTTTTAACTAAAACCTCGGAACTGCTCACAACTGCGGTGGAGGTCACAGGGGTTCTTTTATTCAATTTTAGGTAGTCGATACTTAGGGGCCAGGATTCATCCGGCTTCTTTATTGGCCTGATAGGAGACTTCTTTGATGAGCGTACGGGAAGTTGGACTCTCTGCACCACTAATCCGGCAATTACTTTCGGCACATTATCTCCTGATAGCTTGGGGAAACCATTTGACTTCTGAGCTTGGGTACAGCCCCTCTCTAGCGACCTCTGCTGACATTCCGCCCCTATTATATTGGTGTTGGGCTGAAACAGGCTGTCCATTCCAGAGCACTTGTTGCGTCGATAGAAACCCTGACATTCTGCCTGGCTGAACGCACAGATGACCCACGGTACACATTTGATCCATGTATTTTCACACAGAGATCGGGGATAGTGCGTTTAACTCTCCATTAATTTGGTAAACAATACAATTTGCTGTGTCAAAGGATAAACTAAACTTTCACCTTCGCTCGAAGCCGAGGATATCTTCTGTCCAAGGGATAAATCACTCAAGATAGCAGAATGGAAAATCAATATGACTTTCAGTTTAAACTCTAAAGGGTCAGTTTCTCCACCTTGTTGCAAGTGCCGTTGAAACCGCTCAACATGATTTCCCTTTGAATGTACCATTCAATTCGGGGAGATCTGCTGGTGTTAAGTGTGATGCGGGACCCTCCATTATCCGATAGACATTTGCTGGATGCCTCCTACCCAACCGTTCACTAGGCGCTCAATATTCTCACATTTGACGCTGCAGGACCATTCTGTAAAGGCCTGACACCGCCATTGATTTCAAGGCGGTGCGTGGGTAGATTGAGTGAGGAGCGGGCGCCCCTCAAAACTAGGAGATTTATCTTTCATGCATACTCGTTCCTTTTGATTTCTTTCAGGCCCGTCAGAGGACTGTAGAGGTTTCTCAGGACCTTGTGAATAATGATTAGGTTCGCGAGGGTTTTGGAAATAAGTGACGGAGTCGGTCACAATTATAATTCGGGCCGGTTGACGATCGTCCTTGTCTTGTCAGTGGAGAGGGATGTGTCCTGCTTGTTGGTTCACCATGTCTCTTAACTGGACGGGTTTCTCGGTATAGGGAGAGGAATGTAGCTGTATTCTTATCTCTTTGTGTCCTCCGACATTTTCCCAGATTTCCCCATACGCCCGAGTTGGAGCAACAACATTTTGCCATTTTGGAGGCGATACTCGTGGCCTGAGCTTCCCTTTTCCGTGCTCGGGATCTACGGTGGTGGCGTCATGTCGCAGCGTGTGTTGAATAGGAAGGTTCAACAGATTCCCAAGTTTTCTGACCATCTTGGGTTGCATGTGAGACGAATGCATTAGTCAACCTCGTGTTACCTGTGGTGCGGGTGTCTTGTCAGAACGAATAATTTTGACCCGAGTTGTGATCTCTGGAAACTCACCACTGTTGGCATTACAGAGTTTGCTACAAAGTTTGTAATTCGCCCCTGTCTTGTTCATCTTGTTCACTGTACACACCTCAATTTCTCGGCGTCACTCTGATATCCATGGCTGATTGTTAGATTTTATTCATGTCTGAATAACATTGAAAATAGTTAACTGCACCTGCTTTTTCGCTGCTCAGGTTGTTATTATTCCCTGAAGGACATTAGTGAGCCAGCTGGGTTTTTACGGCAATCGATTTGTCTCATGGTCACCGTTCGGCATTTTTTTCTGTATATTTATTGGATTGAATCCCTCCAAATGCCCTGGTTGCATTCAAACCAAGAACCCCAGAGCATTTCCCTGCGTTCCTGAATTACGACTAACTGCTTTTGTCAGATAATGGAAATCGGATCAGCCTCCGTGGACGCAAATTGGTTCCCTTGAGAGATTCCAATTTTTAAATGAGAACGTGGAACATACAGTGCAGAAGTAGGCCGTTCGGCACATCGAGCCTGCACCGACACGCTTAAGCCCTCCCTTGCACCCAATCCCCGGAACCCAATAACCCCTCCTAACCTTTTTGGAGACTAAGGGCAATTTAGCATGGCCAATCCACCTAACCTGCACGTCTTTGGACTGTGGGAGGAAACCGGAGCACCCGGAGGAAACCCACGCACACGCGGGGAGAACGTGCAGACTCTGCACAGAGAGTGACCCAGTGGGTACTCGAACATGGGACTCCGTCGCTGTGAGGCCACAGTGCTATCCACTTGTCCTACTGTGCTGCCCACTTTCTTTAAACCAAGACTCCTTTCAAGGTGCTCCTTTCAAAGTCTCTTCGGCAGCATCGCTTTGGCAACTGAGAGAGATCAGCGGCTCCAGAGGGTGGGAGGCGAGATATTGAAATGTGACATTCACAGCCTGGCATGTTACAACAATGGCTGTGACTGTGAGAACAATAGATTGGAATGATACAACAATGAGTCTGAGAACAGTCGGTAGGAATACTACATCAATGGATGAGAATCTGGAAGCAATCCTAGTTGACCAGAATCTGAGCACGAAAGACTGGAATGTTCCAACAGTAAACGGGAGTATATTCGGCGCGCTTTACCAAGTTTCTACATTTTATAAATTGATGTCATTGGAAAAACGGACCTATTTGGCACTCCAGATCATTTAGGCGGGTTACTATTCCTTTCTCGCTGGATTCGATGACCCTGGTAAGAAACATTATGTGATATTAATTTTCCAATGTATTGTTAACCACGGGATTTTGTTGTCATTGATATTTGGATGTGAAAATGCATTTTGTGAAGTTCAATCTGAAGCACCTTTACCTCTCCATCAATGTAGTTTCACTGATCTGTCAAATGTCTGAGTCTTAAAAGAAGATAGTTCACAATCTGGGAGGTAAGTCTCTCCTTTAAAAACACTTGTCTTTGCAGGAGCGGGCCAGTCGATTTCAGAGGGAGCGGTGCGTTAGTGATTTCTGGGAGACCTTCACAGGAGCAGGCTAGTCAATTTCAGCGGTAAACACTTACCTGGTCCCGTTTTCGGTCCCTCTTTGCTGTTTCTTTTAATTTTAGTGTTTAAGGCGGGAACAGGAAGTTCGACCCGCGGACTTCTGGGAAGACCCTCACCAATAAATTCTGGTGGAGAGGAAACCCGAGACACTACACGTGTAGTGTCTCCCACCCGCCCTCCTCCTCTAACCTAATAATAAAACCCATTGGTGTGAGGTAAGTACCATATTTTATTATTATTATTATTTTTTAAACAAAAATTTAATTTAGTTGTTAGCCAGATCTTGCTAGAAAGTTAGAGGGATGGCAGGGAAGGGAGTGCAATGTTCCTCCTGCAGGATGTTTGAGGTGAGGGATGCCGTTAGTGTCCCTGCTGATTTTACCTGCAGGAAGTGCTGCCATCTCCAGCTCCTCCAAGACCGAGTTAAGGAACTGGAGCTGGAGTTGAAAGAACTTCAGATCATTCGGGAGGCAGAGGGGGTCATAGATAGCAGCTTCAGGGAATTAGTTACACCAAAGATTGGAGATAGATGGGTAAGAGGGACTGGGAAAAAGCAGTCAGTGCAGGGATCCCCTGCGGTCGTTCCCCTGAGAAACAAGTATACCGCTTTGGATACCTGTGAGGGGGGGGGGGACGACTTACCAGGGGTAAGCAATGGGGTACGGGCCTTTGGCACGGAGTCTGTCCCTGTTGCTCAGAAGGGAAGGGGGGAGAGGAGCAGAGCATTAGTAACTGGGGACTCGATAGTCAGGGGCACAGATAGGAGATTTTGTAGGAGCGTGAGAGACTCACGTTTGGTATGTTGCCTCCCAGGTGCAAGGGTACGTGATGTCTCGGATCGTGTTTTCTGGGTCCTTAGGGGGAGGGGGAGCAGCCCCAAGTCGTGGTCCACATTGACACTAACGACATAGGTAGGAAAGGGTAAAGGATGTCAGGCAGGCTTTCAGGGAGCTAGGATGGAAGCTCAGAACTAGAACAAACAGAGTTGTTATCTCTGGGTTGTTGCCCGTGCCACGTGATAGTGATATGAGGAATAGGGAGAGAGAGCAATTAAACACGTGGCTACGGGGATGGTGCAGGCGGGAGGGTTTCAGATTTGTGGATAACTGGGGCTCTTTCTGGGGAAGGTGGGACCTCTACAGACAGGATGGTCTACATCTGAACCTGAGGGGCACAAATATCCTGGAGGGGGAGATTTGTTAGTGCTCTTGGGGGGGGGGGTTAAACTAATGCAGCAGGGGCATGGGAGCCTGGATTGTAGTTTTAGGGTAAGGGAGAATGAGAGTATAGAGGTCAGGAGCACAGATTTGACGTCGCAGGAGGGGGCCAGTGTTCAGGTAGGTGGTTTGAAGTGTGTCTTCTTCAATGCCAGGAGTATACGAAATAAGGTAGGGGAACTGGCAGCATGGGTTGGTACCTGGGACTTCGATGTTGTGGCCATTTCGGAGACATGGATAGAGCAGGGACAGGAATGGATGTTGCAGGTTCCGGGGTTTAGGTGTTTTAGTAAGCTCAGAGGCATGTGATTCAGGGTGATTTAGCAGTTTGGATCAGAAATTGGCTAGCTGAAAGAAGACAGAGGGTGGTGGTTGATGGGAAATGTTCAGAATGGAGTTCAGTTACAAGTGGAGCACCACAAGGATCTGTTCTGGGGCAGTTGCTGTTTGTCATTTTTATCAATGACCTAGAGGAAGGCGCAGAAGGGTGGGTGAGTAAATTTGCAGACGATACTAAATTCGGTGGTGTTGTCGATAGTGTGGAAGGATGTAGCAGGTTACAGAGGGATATAGATAAGCTGCAGAGCTGGGCTGAGAGGTGGCAAATGGAGTTTAATGTAGAGAAGTGTGAGGTGATTCACTTTGGAAGTAATAACAGGAATGCGGAATATTTGGCTAATGGTAAAGTTCTTGGAAGTGTGGATGAGCAGAGGGATCTAGGTGTCCATGTACAAAGATCCCTGAAAGTTGCCACCCAGGTTGATAGGGTTGTGAAGAAGGCCTATGGAATGTTGGCCTTTATTGTTAGAGGGATTGAGTTCCGGAGTCAGGAGGTCATGTTGCAGCTGTACAGAACTCTGGTACGGCTGCATTTGGAGTATTGCGTACAGTTCTGGTCACCGCATTATAGGAAGGACGTGGAGGCTTTGGAGCGGGTGCAGAGGAGATTTACCAGGATGTTGCCTGGTATGGAGGGAAAATCTTATGAGGAAAGGCTGATGGGCTTGAGGTTGTTTTCGTTGGAGAGAAGAAGGTTAAGAGGAGACTTAATAGAGGCATACAAAATGATCAGTGGGTTGGATAGGGTGGACAGTGAGAGCCTTCTCCCGCGTATGGAAATGGCTGGCACGAGGGGACATAGCTTTAAACTGAGGGGTAATAGATATAGGACAGAGGTCAGAGGTAGGTTCTTTACGCAAAGAGTAGTGAGGCCGTGGAATGCCCTACCTGCTACAGTAGTGAACTCGCCAACATTGAGGGCATTTAAAAGTTTATTGGATAAACATATGGATGATAATGGCATAGTGTAGGTTAGATGGCTTTTGTTTCGGTGCAACATCGTGGGCCGAAGGGCCTGTACATCGTTGTACCATTTAAAAAAAAAATCTGTGCAATTGCTTTCACATTGAGTGGAGTGCAGACCCCACATCATCTCCAGTACCAAAACTGTATTTTATCACTTCCAGAATATCACTTCCCCAATTCTGCCTTAGAAAACCCCTTCACATATTCTCAAAATGTGTCTTTGTTACAGTAGGACTCGAGAACTCCAATGCCATCAGCGAAACACTTCAGGTTACCAAACGTTGTAGCGCACAGAACATCCATACATCTGTAATCTGATCTGTAAATCACAGAAAATCAGTTCAATCAACATTCTGATGCATGATGTAGAGTTGCCGGCGTTGGAAGGGGGTTGGCAGAATAAGATATCTTACAACAGCAGGGTAAAGTACAACATTTTTGTTTCGAACCACTAGTTTTCGGAGCGCAGATCCTTCCTTAGGTCCATCCTCACCTCAGGAAGGAGCTGCGCTCCGAAAGATAGTGACTCGAAACAGACCAGTTGGACTTTAACCTGGTGTTGTTAGACTTTATTCTGATGCAAGCAGCCGCACATCTGTTCCCGTTCGCGCTGCTCATTGACTTTTTCCATATTCCTGCAACATCTATCCATTGACGGTTGTTCCTAGCTTATTTTGAAGTTTATTTATTTGTACATGTATCTCTTCTTGTTTGTTAGTGGGGGAACATTGTGGAGATAGTGACCACAATTCTGTGACTTTCACTTTAGTAATGGAGAGGGAGAGGTACGTGCAACAGGGCAAGGTTTACAATTGGGGGAAGGGTAAATACGATGTTGTCAGACAAGAATTGAAGTGCATAAGTTGGGAACATAGGCTGTCAGGGAAGGACACAAGTGAAATGTGGAACATGTTCAAGGAACAGGTGCTACGTGTCCTTGATATGTATGTCCCTGTCAGGCAGGGAAGAGATGGTCGGGTGAGGGAACCATGGTTTACAAGAGGTTGAATGACTTGTTAAGAGGAAACAGGAGACTTACGTAAGGCTGAGGAAACAAGGTTCAGACAGGGCATTGGAGGGATCCAAGATAGCCAGGAGGGAACTGAAGAAAGGGATTAGGAGAGCTAAGAGAGGGCATGAACAATCTTTGGCGGGTAGGATCAAGGAAAACCCCAAGGCCTTTTACACATATGTGAGAAATATGAGAATGACTAGAGCGAGGGTAGGTCCGATCAAGGACAGTAGCGGGAGATTGTGTATTGAGTCTGAAGAGATAGGAGAGGTCTTGAACGAGTACTTTTCTTCTGTATTTACAAATGAGAAGGGCGATATTGTTGGAGAGGACAGTGAAATAGATTGGTAAGCTCGAGGAAATACTTGTTAAGAAGGAAGATGTGTTGGGCATTTTGAAAAACTTGAGGATAGACAAGTCCCCCGGGCCTGACGGGATATATCCAAGGATTCTATGGGAAGCAAGAGATGAAAATGCAGAGCCGTTGGCAATGATCTTTTCGTCTTCACTGTCAACAGGGGTGGCACCAGGGGATTGGAGAGTGGCGAATGTCGTGCCCATATTCAAAAAAGGGACTAGGGATAACCCTGGGAATTACAGGCCAGTTCGTCTTACTTCTGTGATAGGCAAAGTAATGGAAAGGGTACTGAAGGATAGGATTTCTGAGCATCTGGAAAGACACTGCTTGATTAGGGATAGTCAGCACGGATTTGTGAGGGGTAGGTATTGCCTTACAAGTCTTATTGAATTCTTTGAGGAGGTGACCAAGCATGTGGATGAAGGTAAAGCAGTGGATGGAGTGTACATGGATTTTAGTAAGGCATTTGATAAGGTTCCCCCTGGTAGGCTTATGCAGAAAGTAAGGAGGCATGGGATAGTGGGAAATTTGGCCAGTTGGATAACGAACTGGCTAAGCGATAGAAGTCAGAAAGTGGTGGTGGATGGTAAATATTCAGCCTGGATCCCAGTTACCAGTGGCGTACCGCAGGGATCAGTTCTGGGTCCTCTGCTGTTTGTGATTTTCATTAATGACTTGGATGAGGGAGGTGAAGGGTGGGTCAGTAAATTTGCAGACGATACGAAGATTGGTGGAGTTGTGGATAGTGAGGAGGGCTGTTGTCCGCTGCAAAGAGACATAGATAGGATGCAGAGCTGGGCTGAGAAGTGGCAGATGGAGTTTAACCCTGAAAAGTGTGAGGTTGTCCATTTTGGAAGGACAAATATGAATGCGGAATACAGGGTTAACGGTAGAGTTCTTGGCAATGTGGAGGAGCAGAGAGATCTTTGGGTCAATGTTCATACATCTTTGAAAGTTGCCACTCAAGTAGATAGAGCTGTGAAGAAGGCCTATGGTGTGCTCGCGTTCATTAACAGAGGGATTGAATTTAAGAGCCGTGAGGTGATGATGCAGCTGTACAAAACTTTGGTAAGGCCACATTTGGAGTACTGTGTACAGTTCTGGTCGCCTCATTTTAGGAAGGATGTGGAAGCTTTGGAAAAAGTGCAAAGAAGATTTACCAGAATGTTGCCTGGAATGGAGAGTAGGTCTTACGATGAAAGGTTGAGGGTGCTAGGCCTTTTCTCATTAGAACGGAGAAGGATGAGGGGCGACTTGATAGAGGTTTATAAGATGATCAGGGGAATGGATAGAGTAGACAGTCAGAGACTTTTTCCCCGGGTGGAACAAACCATTACAAGGGGACATAAATTTAAGGTGAAAGGTGGAAGATATAGGGGGGATGTCAGAGGTAGGTTCTTTACCCAGAGAGTAGTGGGGGCATGGAATGCACTGCCTGTGGAAGTAGTTGAGTCGGAAACATTCGGGACCTTCAAGCAGCTATTGGATAGGTACATGGATTACGGTAGAATGATATAGTGTAGATTTATTTGTTCTTAAGGGCAGCACGGTAGCATTGTGGATAGCACAATGCTTCACAGCTCCAGGGTCCCAGGGACGATTCCGGCTTGGGTCACTGTCTGTGCGGAGTGTGCACGTCCTCCCCGTGTCTGCGTGGGTTTCCTCCGGGTGCTCCGGTTTCCTCCCACAGTCCAAAGATGTGCAGGTTAGGTGAATTGGCCAATGATAAATTGCCCTTAATGTCCAAAATTGCCCTTGCTGTTGGGTGGAAGTGTTGAGTTTGGGTAGGGTGCTCTTTCCAAGAGCAGGTGCAGACTCAAAGGGCCGACTGGCCTCCTTCTGCACTGTAAATTCAATGATAATCTATGATTAATCTACGACAAAGGTTCGGCACAACATCGTGGGCCGAAGGGCCTGTTCTGTGCTGTATTTTCTATGTTCTATGTTCTATGTTCTTTGTCGCAATCTCCGCCTCTCTGTGTCACCAGGGGCCTGCACTGAGAGTGTTAAGTGGCTGGACGAGAGTGCTTTCTTGCTGGGTAAAAAACAGCGAGTTCAATTGGTGAGTTCTAACGGGTTATAAGGGTATAACTAGTTTTTAAACTGATCTTCAATTGCAAGCTAAATTAGCCCTCAAATCGGGTAATTGAAAGCTGCTCGTTTGGCTAGTTGTATTCCTGAAACAGGATTCAGATGAGTTACACTCATCTGTACCTGTTGGATTGTGCAACTGGTTTAATCCTGTTTCCAGGCCATTGGATATTGAGGCCGATAAACAGGAAAGACACGCAGTACTGTTTTCTGCACTGTTTGGCAGTACTGATTGTCTGCATTGTGAGTGCTACTTGGCAGGACGAGAGTGCTTTAGAGTTGGGTGGAAAACACGGAGTTGGGTGAAACTGGGAGACGGTGAAACCGAAATATCGGACGCAGAGCTGAGCAGGAGATTATCGAACAGGCCCCGGGAATGTAAAGCGGTTTCATGATTCACTGACTCAGTGTTCTGAATTAGTGGGGGGGGGGGGGGGTGAAAAGTGTAATCACAGGAAGATGTGAATTGCCTAACGAATAAGTCTCTGTTCAAATTTGAAAATTCATTTCAAATGTCTGGCTATGAATTGTTCATATTGAGGTAATGGGGGAACATTAAAAACGTTTTAAACAGTTAACAAAATTAAAATCGAATTCAATAAACGACAGATTGAGGGTCGTGTGTTTTTCCTGGATGATGTAAGAGCTGGTGGAGCTCATTGTGGTTCCTAGTAACCACATCTGTCGTAAATGTTGTTCGCTCGTGGAACTCCGGCTCAGATTTGATGAGTCGGACTCTGAGATTCAGGCGTTGCGACAGATTAGGGAGGGCGAGAAGTAACTAGACACCGTGTTCCAGAAGACTGTCAGACCACTTAGGCTCACTACCGTGAATGCAGCCAGCGGTCAGGGACAGCAGCATGTGGCTGCGACTGAGGCAGGTCGAGCGGATCGCATCTTCAGGGATGGAGGAGCCTCAGCTCGTGACCTTGTCCAAAAGGTACATGGTACTGGCTCCATTGTTGATGGGGACAAGGATTGTCGGGAGGATGAGTTAGCTGACCACTGTGCCGTGGTACTGGAGGCCATTCAAGCGGGGAAGCAAAATTACAAGTGGTAGCAGTAGGGGATTCAATGATCAGGGAGACAAAGAGCATCTTTTGTAAGCAGGACCAAGATTGCCGCATGGTATGTTGCCTGCCCAGTGCCAGGGTGAGGGACATCTCTAACTGGCTTGAAATGATATTTGAGTGGGAGGGGGAGAATCCAGTTGTAGTGGCCTATTATTATTATTATCAGGAACTAGGAACAAAATTAACGAACATGTCCTCAAGAGTTATACTATCTGGATTACTACCCTAGGCATCTGAAAAATGGCATCGGAATGAGAAAATTAGGGGAATAAACACGCGGCTAAAGGAGTGGTCGAGGAAAGGGGAGTTACATTTCTTGCGGCACTGGCATCAGTATGTGGACAGGAGGCATAGGTTCCATTGAGGACTGGGAACATTGTTCTGGCGGAACGGGGAAAATAGGGTGGTCACAGCGTTTAAACTGGCAAATAACGGAGACGGAAAAGGTAAAACTACAAGATGTGTAATGGTTAATCGGAACCAGAACAGCAGGTCAGCATGTGAGGGGAAGGTAGAGATTAATAGAATAAACAGTCAGGGCTTGCCAATCTGCTGCGAAGGCGGAAGGACACGGGAAGAAATGTAAGGTGATATAGGGAGCGAAAGTTGTGGATGAGGCACATTGTTACCAGAGATTAATGAAGGAGGTCAGAATGTGTGAAAAGCATAGTGCGCAAGAAAACCCTTCAAGTGAAAGACAAATCAGACGGACAGATTTGGAAACCTTGTACCTCAATACACGCAGTATTCAGAATAAGGTCAATGAGCTGACAGCACAAATAGATACAAATGGGTGTGATTTGGTGGGGATGACTGAACAATTGTAGCAGGAGGACCGGGACTGGGAGATAAATGTCCAAGAGAACTCAGTATTCTGAAAGGATAGACAGAATGGAACAGGAGGTGGAGTTGCTGTATTGGATAAAGAGAATATAAAGACTGTATTTAGAATTGATATTGGCACAAAGGGTCAAGATGCTGATTATGAGGCTGTATAAGGCTCTGGTCAGGCCCCATTTGGAGTATTGTGACCAGTTCTGGGCCCCGTAACAAAGGAAGGATGTGCTGGCCTTGGAAAGGGTCCAAAGGAAGTTCATAAGAATGATCTCAGGAATGAAGAAATTGTCATATGAGGAACGGTTGAGGACTCTGGGTCTGTACTCATAGGAGTTTAGAAGGATGAGGGGAATCTTATTGAAACTTACAGGCCACTGCCTGGATACAGCGGACGTGGTGAGGATGTTTCCACTTGGAGGAAAAACTAGAACCAGAGTACACCATCTCAGACTACATTTGAAACTGAGATGCGGAGGGATTTCCTCAGCCCGATGCTGGTGAATCTGTGGAATTCTTTACCGCAGAAGGCTGTGGAGTCCAGATCATTGAGTTCCTTTAAGGCAGAATTAAATAGGTTCTTGATTAGTAAGGGGATCAGGGGTTATGAGGAGATGGCAGGAGAATGGGAATGAGAAACTATCAGCATGATTTAATGGCGGGGCAGACTCGATGGTCCGAAAGGCCTTATTCTGCTCCTTTGTCTTATGGCCTTATGGACAACACACTGGCCTCTTGCTTTGCTAACTGATCTGCACTTAGATTGCCTGCTGGGGAGGGCCAATGGCGAGTCATTGCCTTAATTACCCCACTGTGATGCCCTTGGGCGTTCTCGATTACATATTTTGTTAATGTGGTTAACGGGAGAGGCTGTTCATCGGTTAACACAAATCCTCCAGCTTCCGATATCGGCGAACAGTCAGTCAGTACTTGAGAAACATACATGCTGTCTGAAAGAATGTCATGCGGTGGGGGTGGGGGGGGGGGGGGGGGGTAATATTCCGTGTCGGTGACGACAAATGTTACTGCTGTTCATTAGACAGTCTGAGCGCTGATGTCACTGGATAGGTTCAATGTGCTTACCTCCAGCACCTGCCCTTGATTGTTCTCCATATGATTGCAACATCCGGATTCCCTCACTCCATCATCAATCGAGGATCCGCCTATAAAATGTGTGAGTGGTTTTTTGTGTCTGTCTACTGTTCTCTGGTTTCTAATGTGCTATTCGGTACTACCCCTCCTTTGTTTTGGCAGAATCGGTCCCTTGGGACTAGGTGCTGCCCCAAAGTGTTATTCTAGCGCTTCCCCGGCATTACTGATGTCTACAAGGAAAGTGGGTACAATACTTCTGTTAACGGGAGTGGCCTAACCTTATCACGTTAACTCTCATCGGGCATTGTGATTCTGCCTAATAATTCCACCTTTTATTCGTCCATCTAATAATAACTGGCGGGGGGGGGGGGGGTCAGTTCTGCAAAAATAGTTAGTGGATTGAGGCCAAATATATAGGTAAAAAGTTGGATTGCCCCGGAAACTGCCAGTACGTGGCATTCAAATGTGGAATATTCCTGTTGTGTCGGACGTAAGGGTGAGGACGCAGACGCAGCCGGTCCCAGCCTCCCGGGCCTTTCCTGTACTAGACCGGCAGAGATAGTAGCGTCCAGCGCCGCTACGTGAATGTCATAATGCAATTCTGGATTCGATGTCTGTACGGCTGGCGCCTTTTTAGTTCAGGAATGACCTGTGTGAACAGCACTGTCCCAGTCGAAGGGGTGTTCTTTGTTTGGTAAATAAAACAACGGTGAAGATCTTTGATCCAAAACTGTCCAAGTGGTTTAGACAATATCATAACAGTCCTAAAATACAATCTTAAGTGTTTTAAATCGGGGCTAATAGGAATTGTCAGCTGGTCTATAGCTTTTTCCTTTCTACCTCTCGTTTCACACAGGTCACCGTAGCGGCTATAATTGTCATCCGGCTTTTCATCATCCCAGAATTTTGGGTTAACTTTTTGTCCCAGGATGGCGGAGAGGCCTCGCGAATCATCGAGGATATCTCAGTGTTCCTCTCTCCTTACGTTTTGGAGGAGAAGGGCGTCTACATACTGAGCTAAAATTTCCGTTTCGGATTATGGGAATATTGTGAAATCCCTGCGGTCCACATATGCAGGTGCACTGTTGACCCAGGAAGGTGAAAGTAAATTTGTATTGGCGTTCCCGTCTTAAGGAAATTCACCAAAATCTATTCCTGATGTCTAAAACAGTAACATTTCGGGCTTGTGTAGTTCGTAATTTCCAAACCTCGGGATTGCTCACAACAGCGGGGAGGTCACAGGGGCTGTGTAAGTCAGTCTTCGGTCGTCGATAGTTAGGGGGTCAGGACACATCCGGCTTCTTTATTGAACAGATAGGTGAATTATTTGCTGAGACTACGAGAAGCTGGACACCCTGCCCCATTAATCCGGAAATTACTTTCGGCACATGTTCTCCTGATTGTTTGGGAAACCAACATGACTTCTGAGCTTTGGTCCAGCCCCTCTACAGCGACCTCTCCTGACATTCCGCACTGTCAGAATTGAGTTGGGTAGAAACGGGCTCTCGATTGCAGAGCACATGTTACACCGAGAGATACCGTGACATTTTGCCCGGCTGAACGCGCAGTTGGCTCACGGTACACATTTGGTCCATGGATTTACACACATAAATCGTGGATGATGCTTTTACCTCTCCATCCATTTGTCAAACAATGCAATTTGCTGTTTTGAAGGATAAATTAAACTTTCTCATTCGATCGAAATCTAAGTTGTGTTCGGTCCTGGAGATAAATCATTCAAGATAGCAGAATGGAAAATAAATATGTCTTCCTATGTAAACTCCAAAGGGTCAGTTTCTCCACCTTGTTGCAAATGGCCGTTGAAACCGCTCAACATGATTTTCCTTTCAATGCACCATTCAATTCGGGGTGAGCTGCTGGTGTTAAGTGTGGTCCACTGTCCCATAAACATTTGCTGGATGGCTCCTACCCAACGCTCACTAGGAAACGCCCTATATTCTCAAATTTGACGCTGCGGATCCACTCTGCAGAGGCCTGACACCGTCATTGAGTACATAGCGGGCGCGTGGGGAGATTGAGTCAGGAACCTTCCCCCCTCAAAACTATGGCGACTCTTCTTTCGTGCATATTGGTGCCGTCCGAGCTGCTGCCGGCGCGTCCAAGGGCTGGTGAGTTTCCTCAGGACCTTGTGAATATTGGTGAGGTTCGCGAGGGTCTGGGAAAGAAGTGGCGGAGTCGGTCACAATTACACCTCCGGCCGGTTGACGCTAATCCTGGTCTTTTCGGTGGTGCGGCATTTCTCCTGCTTGTGGGTCCACCACGGATCTTATCTGGAGCGCGTATCTCGGGACAGGGAGGGGAATGCACCTTTATTAGTATCTCTCTGTGTCCTTCGTCATGTTTCCAGATAGCCCTGTGTCCCTGAATTGGAACAACAACATTTTGCCGTTTTGGGGGCGACCCCAGTTGCCTGAGCTTCCCTTTGCCGTGCTCGGGTTAAATGGTGAAGGAGCCAGGTCACAGTGTGTGTTGAGTCAGGAGGGTCAACAGATTCCCAAGCTTTCTGGCCATTTTGGGCTGCATGTGAGACGAACGCATTAGTCAATCTGGTATCATTTGTGGTGCGCATATCTTGTCACAAAGAATAATTGTGTCCCGAATTTTTGATCTCTCGAAACTCACCACAGTTGGCATTACAGAGATTGCTACAGTGATTATCAGTCTCTCCTTTCTGGTTATTCTTGTTCACTGTACACACCTCAATTCCTCGGCGTCACTGTGATATCCATGGCTGATTGTTAGATTTTAGTCAATGTCTGATGAAAGTCCTGTCTCATTGAAAATAGTTATCTGCACCTGCTTTCTCACTGCTCGTTGTTATTATTCCCTGAAGGACATTAGTGAACCAGCTGGATTTTTACGACAATCGAAAAAGGTTTCATGACCACCAATCGGAATTTATTTCCAGATCTTTATTGCATTCAATCTCTCCGAATGCCCTGGTTGAATTCAAACCCAGACCCCAGAGCATTTCCCTGGATCGCTGAATTACTACTACCTGCTATTTTAGGGAGTGGAAATCGGATCAGTCTCCCTGGACCCAAATTGTTTCCCTTGAGGGATTCCATTTTCTGTAAAACGAGACTCCTTTCAAGGAGTTCTCCCATAATCTCTTTGGCAGCATCGCTTTGGCAACTGAGAGAGATCAGCGGCTCCAGACGGTGCGAGGGGAGAGATTGAAATCTGAGATTCGCAGCCTGGAATGTTACAACAATGGCTGTGAATGTGAGAACAATGGATTGGAATAATACAACAATGCTTCCGAATCTGACAACTGTGGGTAGGAATGTTCCATCAATGGATGAAAATCTGGAAACAATCCAAGTTGGCCAGAATCTGAGAACAAAAGATTGGAATGTTCCAACAGTAAACAGAGGTTTATTCGGCGCGCTTTACCAACTTTCTACATTTTATAAATGGATGTCATTGGAAAAACGGATCTATTTCACACTCCAGATCATTCAGGCGGGTTACTATCCCTTCCTTGCTGTTTTCGGTGTGCCTGGTCAGTAACTATATCTCTATTAATTTTACAATTCATTGTTTAACACGGGATTTTGTTTGATTGATATTTGGTTGTGAAAATGCATTTTGTGAAGTTCAATCTGAAACACCTTTACCTCTCCATCAATCTAATTTCACTGATCTGTCCAATGTCTGAGCCTTAAAATAATATAGTTCACAATCTCTGCAATTGCTTTCACATGGTGGAGAGTTCCGAACTCACGTCATTTCCAGTACCAAAACTGTATAATATCATCTCCAAAATATCACTTCCCCAATTCTGACTTAGAGACCCCTTCACATATTCTCAAATGTGCCTTTGTTAAAGTCGGACTCGAGAACTCCAATGCCATCAGCGGAACACTTCAGATGACCAAACTCTGCAGCGCGCTGAAAATCCCTGCCTCTGTTCAATCGCCATTCTGATGCATGACGTGGAGATGCCGGCGTTGGACGGGAGTGGGCACAGTTAGAAATCTTGCAACACAAGGGTAAAGTCCAACAGTTCTGTTTCGAATCACTAGCTTTCGGAGTACAGCTCCTTCCTTAGGTCCTTCCTCACCTGTCGAAGGAGCTGCGCTGCGAGATAGTGATTCGAAACAACCTGTTGGACTTTAACCTGCTGTTTTTAGACTCTTTTCTGATGCAAGCATTGCGCACATATATTCCCTTTCGCGCTGCTCATTGACCTTTTCCACATTTCTGCAACATCTATCCACTGAAGGCTGTTCTTTCCACATTTTTGACGTAAATTAACATATAAAGACATATCTTCATTGTGGCAATCTCCGGCGCACTCTGCCAACAGGAGCCTGCGCTGAGATTGTTACGAGAGTGCTTTAGAGCTGGGTCAAATACAGCAAGTTCAAGTGGTGAGTTCTAACGGGTTCTAAGGGGGTAACTAGCAATTAAACTGATCTTCAATTGAAAGCTAAATTAGCCCTCAAATCGGGTAATTGAAAGCTACTCGTTTGGCGAGTTGTATTCCTGAAACAGGATTCAGCTGAGTCACACTCAACTGTATCTGTTGGATTGTGCAACTGGTTTAATTCTGTTTCCAGAGCATTGGATATTGAGGCCGATAAACAGGGAAGACAATCAGTATTGTTTGTCTGCACTGTTTGGCAGTACTGTTTTTCTGCACTGTGAGTGCTACTTGGCAGGGCGAGAGTGTTTGGCAGTTGGGTGGAAAACACGGAGTTGGGTGAAATTGGCTGAAGGTGAAACGGAAATATCGGACGCAGAGCTGAGCAGGAGATTATCGAACAGACCTTGGGAATGTAAAGAGGTTTCATGATTCACTGACACATTCTTCCGACTTGAGGGACGGGGGGCATGAAGAGTGTCATCACAGGAAGGTGTGATTTCCTTGGCGAATAAGGAATCTGTTCAAATTTGAAAATCCATTTGAAATTTCTTGTTATATATTGTCTTCATATTGAGGTAATGGGGAAATATTAAAAATGCTTTAAATGTTAAAAAAATTTAAATTACATTTTAAAAATGAGAGCTTGAGGGGGGGGGGGTGTTCTTCCGGCATGATATAAGAGCTGATGTGCCGCATTGTGGTATCTAGTGACCACATGTGTAGTAAGTGTTGGTTGCTCGAGGAACTCCGGCTCACAGTTGATGAGTTGGATTCTGAGTTTCAGGCGTTGCGACAGATCAGTGAGGGGGAGAGGTACCTTGTGTTCCAGGAGGTTGTCCCACCAATTAAGCGGCAATTTAGCATGGCCAATCCATCGATCCTGCACATCTTTTGGTTTTGGGGGCAAAACCCACGCAAACACAGGAAGGATGTGCGAACTCCACACAGAGAGCGTCCGAGAGATGGGATCGAACCTGGGACCTCGGCATCGTGAGGCAGTAATGCTAATCACTGTGCCACGTGCTGTTCTTTGTCAATGGTTTTACTGAAATCCATGAAAAAAACATCCACCGCCCTCCCCTCATGAATCATCTTTGCCACCTCCTCAAAAAACCTTGAGCAACTTGGTGAGGTGCGACCTCGCCTTCACAAAACCATGCTGTCTATCTCAAATTAGCCCATTTCTTTCCAAATGAGGATCAATCCTGTCCCTGAAAATACTGTCCAATAATTTACCTACAGGCGACGCGAGGCTCAACGCCGTATAATTTCCTGGATTATCGCTGCTGCCTTTCTCAAACAGCGGTAACACGTCAGCTATTCTCCAGTCCTGTGGTATCTCACTAGTGGCCAATGAGGACACAAATATGGCAGTTAATGCCCTAGCTATTTCCTCCCTTGCTTCCCTCAGTATTCTGGGGTAAACACATCCGGCCAAGGAGACGGATCTACTTTAATATATTTTAAAAGACCCAATACTTCCTCCTTTTTGATTTGAACATGGCCCAGACTATCCACACGCCTCACCCAAGAATCGTCTTCCACAAAGTCCTTTTCTTGGTGAACACTGATGAAAAGTAATCACTTAGAATCCGTCACGTCCTCTGGTTCAACATATAGATACCCCACTCACCTTAACCGGTCCAATCCTTTTGCTGGTCAGCCTTTTTTTTCCGCACGAATTAGATGCTTTGGGATTCACGTAAATCTTCCTTGCCAAGTGATTTCATGATCATTCCTCGCCCTCCTAATTTCCCTCTTAATCACCTTCCTACTTTCTCTGCACTCCTCTATAAAGCATCGAGGTTTTCATCACAATGAATTCCCATCAGCCAATAGCGTCTGTGTCCTTTCCAAAGCAATCAACTAGGAATGTTACTGGATTCGGTGATATATTTCATACAATCATAGAATTCACTGTGCAGAAGGAGGCCATTCGGCCCATAGAGTCTGCACCGGCCTTGGAAAGAGCACGCTACCCAGACTCACGCCTTCAGCCTATCCCCGTAACCCAGTAATCCCACGAAACCATTTTGGACATTATGGTCAATTTAGAATTGCCAATATACCTAAACTGCACATCTTTGAGGAAAGTGCAGCATCCGGAGAATAAAATCCATGCTGACACGGAGAGAACGTCACGACTCCGCACAGACAGTAATCCAAGCCGGGAATCGAACCTGGGCCTGGAACTGTAAAAGAACAGTACCAACCACTGTATACCGTGCCGACATAATATTCGAACCGGATCAATAATCGTTCTGTCAAACTAACATTTTTCTATCCATCCAGATGCAGAATTTCACTGTTTATTTTGCTTCCCTCCAGCTAATGTAGCTACGATTGTGACCCTGACTCTTCGGAATTGTGGGCTCTCCAGATGTGTCACTCGCTACCTGCTGGCCATGGCAGCAGCAGATCTACTGGTCATTATTATCGATCTAATATTCAGACACATCCCGATTGTTTACTGGGAGCGGTTTTATTTCCTGTGGTCTATGCCTGTGTGTAATATCCATGCTGTCTTTCTTTATGCAGCTACGGACTGTTCTGTCTGGTTTACTGTGTCTTTTACCTTTGATCGATTTGTTGCCATTTGTTGTCAGAAGCTGAGCAATAAATATTGCACTGAGAAAGTGGCGGCTGTGGTTCTCGGAACCGTGGCTGTGCTGAGCTGTTTCAAAAACATTTTTTGGTATTTCATGTTGTCAGACAGGTACATGATTAGAAACACACCCATCTTCTGTATTATAACATTCTCCACTCAAGTATCTCCTGTTTGGATAGCCATCGAGTTTCTGCATCACATTGTGACCCCGTGTGTCCCATTCGTCCTGATTCTGTTGCTTAATGTTGCAACCATCAGACACATAGTGGTGAGCAGTAAAGCCCGCAGCCGACTTCGGGCAAACAATGCTGCGAAGAGTTCCAGAGACCCAGAGATGGAGAGTCGAACAAAATCAATCATATTGCTGTTCGTTATCTCGTTGAATTTCATCCTGTTATGGACAGTTTTAATGGTGTATTCTATATGGAGACGGACATATTATTTGATAGATGATTCTGCATTGATGAGTGATGTTGTTCTGGAAATTGGCTTCATGTTGCAGCTTCTGAGCTGCTGCACAAACACTTGTATTTATGCCGTGACCCAAACTATTTTTAGGGAGCAGTTGATGAATGTACTGAAGTATCCATTTGTTTCGATTTTTCGATACATTCAGAGATGTTCAGAAATGAATAATTGACAATTTGGAGAAATTAATTGCTTGTTTCAATTTTCCCATCACTGTCGTTGGGAGAGAGCGGACCGGAAGTACTCCCATGGGAAAAAAGTCGGGGGACCCACTGTCACTGTCGCAACATTAGAAGGTGTTGCTCTCTTTGGTTGGCTCTGAATCTGACGGTCAATATGGTCGCCTTCCTTAATCCGAATTATATTTGCTCTAGAGTATCCAGGTATCTTTCGATACCGCCACAACTTTCAAACCCGCATACTGATCAAAGAGTCGGTGCACCAGTTAGTTAATTCAAAGTCAATATTATTTATTTACACACACAGTAATATCTACTCATGCACGAAATACTACAGACTAAACCAACACTACTGCTAAACCCTATAATTAGCTTCGGGCGCCCACTCAGTCAGAGGAACAATGGCCGTTGTTCGGTTCTGAGGCTGCTGGGGTCGAAGTGGTGAAGGGGAAACAGCTAAGGTCGCCCGTCTGGTAGCGAGCGTTGACCTTGGACATACTTGCTTCTGGTAAAGCTGGTGGACGGGTTTCTCCGCTGTGAGAGTCAAGTCGAAGAGAGCGATACTCACTTGAAGCCTTCTTCTTATACCTGAAGGGGCTTCGCGCGCTTTTGGGCGGGCCTTGAACTTGGCCCCAATCAATTGGGCCATACCTTGATCACTCGTATTGATCTTGACCAATAAAGGGGTGGGTGCCCTAATGGCTGGGCATGTCCTAGGTGGCCGTTGGCATGCTTTGTTTTCTGCTTTCGGTTTGGGGAACTGGCGCCACGAAGTCTGGGGCCGGATCGGTTACTTATGTACCTTCCTTTGTTCCCGGAGATGGGTCATCCATATACTACTGTGTCTGGGAGCTACTTTTCCAATATGCAGGCAGGCTCTGTGCCTGCTTGCTTTCTCACCATTGTCCATTTTTCCCTGCAATCTTTGCAAATGTTCATTTTGTATTCTGGAACTGGCCATCCCAGATGGCTACACGCCCTCCTTGTGATCGTCAACGCGAAGCGTGAAGGAGCAAATAACCGCGTCGTCTTCGTTCTCTTCCTAAGTTGGGCACCCGTAAGCACTTCATAGGCTCTACCCTGCTCTGTCCTATGAATTGCAACTTGTACCTAAATTATTTATGTCCATACATCGTTATAAAATTCTACGGGGCGCTATGACATTCAGGCATGCATTACAAAATAAAAAACTGTAACCTCTAACCATCCTGAAATGAACTGTCCTTACTCCTAAAATCAAAATAATTTACCACATTTTTAGCTGTACAAATAGCAGCAACACAGGGCTCTCTGGCTTGGCCGTCAAGCACAGGGTTTTACATTTATTTTTATTGGAACGAACAAAACACATGCAAAAATCATCGATGCACTTTAATTCACTTAAAGGGGTTGGAGGGTTTGTTGAACTCCTAAAATAGGGGATCTGAGGGCGTATATCGGAGTGCTACTGCGGGAGGCTTTCCTCCGCCATTTCCTCAGTCTTAGAGACTGAACGACACTGCAGAGTATCGCAAGTACTAATAGTGATTCCACAACGTAGGATAGGGAATACCAGGTGATGAACCAGTCACACCAGGTCGGTGTATCGGTAACTATCTCGGCGCTTAGTGTATGGCAGGGGTGGGAAACATTCACGGCCTGCGATCAGGGTGGGTGGGGGGGGGGGGGTAGCGTCTGCGCGCACCTGCAGGGATCCCGCTAAGATCCAGCTGTGGAGCATGATGTTTGTCTTCATCTTTCCTTCTTTCTGTCTCCTTCTTTTCTTCTTCTGAGGTTCCAAAGTTCTATGGACACAAGCGTAATATCTGTTATTATCTTGCTTAAGATCTCGTATGTCTGTCTGTCTCATCTCATCGTTGCCTAATTGCCAATTACTCATTATAATTGGTCACCATCTGTGACTGCCTTATTTTAAAAAAAAAACAGGTATTTTGGAAAAGATATCCGAGAAAAAACAGACACAGTGCGAGCCGTCCCGCAGCCTGTGTAATCTACCATCCTAGTATTCGAGTATGTAAGTCGCATTTCGAAGTAACCTAAGGGTTGCCATAAACAAAAAAAAGAGTTTTGAACTTAGAGAGCAAAAATGGGGTGCGTATGGGCCGCGGCGGGTAAGAATGGGTGAAAACCCCGGGTAGGACGGTGACCAGTGCCGTTTGTGCTCTACCCGAGCGCAGCTGACCAGAGGGGGGGGGGTCCTCAGGCAGGGCGGGGACCAGTGCTGTTTCTCCACTGTCTGAGCGACTGGCAAGTAAGGAATGAATATGTCGTCGTCGTGGGGGCTGCCTCTCTTGATTATCTTCAAATCAGGAGAGTAGCTATGATTGGTTGTCTGCCGACAAACTAGTTCCTCTGAACGGTTGCCTGTCAACAAACCTGTTCCATTAACTGCCAGTGGGCCTTAGAAGAGTGGTGGCGGGGGCCATGAAAAACTTTGAATGGGCAAACAACATTTAACATTCACAATAACAAACAAACATTCAGTACAAACATGGTGCATGTTCCTTCAGAAAGGACACCGTTACTCTCCATCGGTTGCTTTTTACCATCATCTGGAAATCTCATTGCTCAGCAGCAAACAGAGTCGCAAAGGGATTCGTTTGGTGGGAGTCAGACTCTATGTTAGCATCTTCTCCCGGCTGCCATATTCTTGACTGGAGGAGGTTTGCTAAATCTGCGCGGGGCGTCTTGGGGTCCATCTCATCATTCCGGATGAGCCTGAACGAATTGTCTCGGCGCCAAAATTTTGGTATCAAGGTTGGAGCTGCTAGGTTTTAATCCATAAACGCCGGACGGTGGGTCTGGGTCAGGGGCTATAACGTATGTTATCTCGAAGGGGTCGCTGGAATCATGTTAGGTATCGTGGGAGTCGGGTCTAGTGCAGGGGTGTAATCGTAGCGTGGTGTGCTGGGGCTGTCGCTAACGCTATCGCTGTCGCTGCTGGTTAACGGAAGGGAGAGGTGGAGTCATGCCTCTGGGGGTGGAGTCGAAGTCGTGTCTGAGGACGGGCTGGACTGGTTGGGGAGGGTCATTCGTGGGAGCGGCGTGCTCATCTGCTGCTGCAAGCGAGATGTGGTGTGCATGGTTGTTCTGCGAGCCACAAGCCTTAAGCTGGTCTATGTGAAACCACGCATACTTGCCATTGGGACGTGTGCAGAGGGGCTGACTTTGTCAGAGATGGAGTACGGTCCGGACAATTTGGGGAAGAAAAATGAACTGGGGTTGTATAGGGATAACATCACTTGCTATCCTACAGCAAACTCGGTGGCGTGTACCGTTTTATCAAAGCAAGCCCTGCTTTGTTTCTTCCCTGTCCCAAGTCTAACAGCTGCAGCGAGCTGGGCTGCCTTCACATTATCATTAATCTGCTGGACTGATTTTTCATGCGTGAGGGCGGTGACTGTGGGGCTGGCCAAATCCAGTCCTAATAAATATTCTGTCCCTTTCATGGGGCGTCCGGTCATGAGGGTGTGGGGGGTGTCTCCTGTGGACGTGGATACCGTGTTTCTTATGAACATCAGTGCAAAGGGGAGAACTGAGTCCCAGGTGCTATTGTGCTGTTGCACCATTTTCCTGAGGGTCGCTTTCAGAGTTCTGTTCATCCTCTCAATGCCGCGTGATTGGGGCTGGTATGCTATATGAAAAGTTTGCTTTATTCCGACATTTGTGAGGACGTTTTTCATCACTCGTCCTGTAAAATGGGAGCCTTGTTCGGACTCTATACTGCGTGGGAGGCCCCATCTTGTAAAGATGTGCTGTGTTAGGATTTTAGCTGTCGTTTTGGCAGTGTTTGTTCTGGATGTAAAAGCGCCCACCCATTTTGTGAAGGTGTCGATGACCAGCAGCACATACTTAAAACAATTTCTGCAATTGAGGGGGTGGGGTGGGGTAGGGGTCCTATATAATAGGGGTGTGACTTAGCTAAGCTTTTCTTGCACATCTGTCCGGATTGTTCTGGGCACAGATTAAGCAATTCTCAATGAAATGAGTAACATTGTTTTTTAAATCAGGCCACCAGCAGAAAGGTCTGAGGTGGGCTAGGGTGGGTTCAATGCCCTGGTGCCCATGATTGCATTGGAACTGGCAAATAATTTGGTTCTTGTCCTGGCTAGGGAATACATAAATGCCGTCTTTTAAAATCACACCGTCATGTATGGTTATCGCGTTTTTAATCTTATCATAAGGGGCTGTGATATTGCCTTTTTAAACTTCCCTGAGCTTCTCATCTTCTTTTTGAGCCTTTGCCAAATCTTGAATGTTGGTCTGTGAGAGCTGATCCGCGTGGACTGGGGCGCTTTCGGGGGGTTCCAAAAGTGACCATGTCTGGAAACTGCCTTCGGTAGGGCGTCTGCCTTAACGTTACCGGGGGTGGGTGGGTGGGGGGGGGGGGGGGGGGGGGGGGGGAAGAACGATGATGACTACGAACTTTAATAATGCCGTATTTCCTATCTTGAGCTGTCTCTAGGATATGTAGGAATAATGGGGCTGAGGGTAGGGGCTTTCTGTTTGCGGAAACGAATCCTCTATTTTTCCACAGGGGTAGGAATTCGGTTAAACTGTTGCAGACATATAAACTGTGCGAATATATGTCGGCTGTGGTCGGAAACGAGTCGAGTTGATCTACAATGTGCGCTCTGGCTGCCAGCTCTGCTGCCTGCGAGCCAAAGTGTCCTGGCAATTTCAACGAAATCTCTTCTGGGGGGCGTCCCTGTGCGTCCTCTTACGTAAATACCGCAACCAGTATTTATTTTCCCATTTAAAACTATGGAGGAGCCATCCACATAGGTTATAATGTTGAATCCCAAATTTCTTTCCTCTGTCAGTCTGGCCTCAATAAAAGTCGAGATGGATTTGCAAGTAAAAATAAGTTATTTTATTCAGCTTGCAAGCTACCTAGTCCACAGTGATACAGATAACATGTTGCTGTCTGCAGCCCCGGGAACTAAGTGTAGGTCCCAGACAAAGAGATCAGTACTCATACATTCAAATGGCATCAAGTTTCACATACTCGACACCCATAGGTCATCCTATGTCCCTCCTGACTTGTTTGATCTATTCTGATTGGCTCACTTCCAATCCCTTTCTCCGGCCCCTATCAATGCAGCATCACTCTCATAGACACACCTCTTCCTGCTCTTTCCATGTGGTCTAAAATCCTTTGTCTCTACCTGCCAGAATCAAAGTGGCTTATTTCTACATTACATTAACTAATATCTCTAAAGTAACTATTTTATATCACATTCGTCAATAATGGGTGCGCACGTGTCTGTGGGCTGGGGTCTCTGGGGTGTAGTACCTGCTTTCCTGGTAGCTCACTTAGGTACCAAGGATCCTATATTATGTTTAGTGGAGATGATCTCACACTCGTGTGGGGTACCTGCATATTGTAAATTATCGGCTAGGAAGGTGTGGGTCTTGGTTCTTTTAACTGTTATGTCCCGCCCCTGTAAAAGAAGGGTCCAACGGGTTGCACGGATCTGGCTGACTGTGCCATCCTTAAGTCGACCATCTAGTAGTCGCTGAGTTGGGGTCTGTTCAGTGAGAATGGTGATGGGGTTGAGTCCTGTAATGTCGGCGAAGTATTGTACTGCCCACAAATCTGCGAGCAGATGCCTTTCGCAGGCAGAAAATCCTTGTTTGACAGGATCTAACACGCATGAGGCGTATGCCACGGGGCCTAAGCGATCATGTCGTTCTTGGAGGAGCACGGCCGAAAGGCTTTGGACGGTGCTTGCTACTTCGAATGCGTACGGGGAAAGTGGATATGGGACCTGTAATGCGGAGGCTGTGCTGAGGGCTCTTTTTAATGCATCCACGGCATCCGTGTTCTGTGGAAGCCATTCCCAAGGCGCTTGTTTCTTGAGAAGTTCGGATAGGGGCGCTGCTTTTATGGCAAAACCGTGAATGTGGTTTCGGCAGTAGCCAACCAGTCCTAGAAATGACCGGAGAGCTGTTATGTTATGGGGAAGCGGCAATTTGATGATCGAGTCAATCGTCTTTTGCTCGATCACGCGTTTACCATATGTGAGTACTGTACCCAAGTAAATCACTTTTTCATGCAAAATCTGGGCCTTCTTGGGGTTCACTTGACATCCAATCTGTTGTAGGAGTCCGAAAAATGTGCTCTCCCTTTGTGTTCGCCTGTAGTAGCATATCATCTACATATTGGACCAGACAATTGGGTCGGGAACATTTTGCTGATCCATTTGCCAGCTATCGGTGGAAAATGGAGGGGGAGATGTGGAAACCTTGTGAAAGGCATGTCGACGTGTATTGCTGCCCGTGGAATATAAAGGCGAATATATATTGGCTCGCTTTATCATATGGAATGGACCAAAAGCCTTTGCTAAGTTCAAAATCGAAAACAACTTTGACTGTAGTCCCTTTTTTAGCATGGTCTCGGGACTCGTGGATACGGTGGGGGCTGCTACTGGGGTTACTTTGTTCAGTTCCCGGTAATCAATGATCAGTCGCCATGATCCATCGGGTTTCCTGACGGGCTAAATTGGTGCGTTATTCGTGGAGGCGATTGATCTGAGTACGCCTTGATCAACCAGACTGTATTACCTTTGACATTTCTCCCTCTGCTTCTTGGGGAAAACCGTACTGCTTTTGGGGTCTGGGGTCGGGACCTGTAATATTCACTAAGCCAGCTATCTTGCCACAGTCGTGCTTGTGCTGTGCAAATGCTGCTTTGTGTTGCTGCAGGACTTCCCTAACCTGTTTGTCCTGACTAATGGCTCGAGGGTCGAACCAGAAGTCTCGTACTGCGCTGATTCAGTTTGCATACTCTCCAACTGTGAGCGTGGCGGGGGCTCGTGCTGCCTTTGCCATTCTCCATACACATTTATTTACCGGATCAAATGAGAGGTTGTGGAAGCTCAAAAAGTAAATTCCAGGATGTGTTCAGCTGTCTGGGGTAGATCGACCACAACTACGGGGTGTTTAGTCGTAATGTTCCCTCTTTGCATCGCTGCAGGGGCTGTGAAGTGTCCCTGTTGTAAATGACGTGTAAAACCGCTGAGTGTGATGGTGTCTGTTGTGGGCCACGTGTCCCGTTGAAACATTGTGGAGGAATGGAGTGTGGTGCGGGACCCTCCTGTGTCCCAAAGAAATTCTATGGTGTTTCCCCGGACTTTGCCTGCTTCTCCTGGACAACCAGACTTGTTCCAAAGAGTGTCGCAGATCCAAGTTGGGGATCCCGAACACGGTCAGTCGGTGCTGATCATGTCTGCGTTCTCAGAACGGGCGCTAACGTTATGGGTTGGCTTTGCCCTATTCTTATTACGGTGCCCTTCTGTTGGTTTCTCTGGTGCTTCTGGGGCGCATTGTACTCTCGAGCATAGTGTCCTAATTGTCCACAATTATAACACTCCTAGGATTTGGGTTGCTGTGGGCTGTTCCTGCCCTCATTTACCCATGCAGGGCACTGGTGCATCCTAACTGGATGCATGTCTGCCTGCTTTTAATCTGGTTTTAAAAATGCGGTTTTCAGAGATTATCATAGAATTTACAGTGCAGAAGGAGGCCATTCGGCCCATCGAGCCTGCACCGGCTGTTGGAAGGAGCACCCTACCCAAGGCCAACACCTCCACTCAACCCCCATAACCCAGTAACCCCACCCAACACTAAGAGCAATTTTGGACACTAAGGGCAATTTATCCTGCCCAATCCACCTAACCTGCACATCTTTGGACTGTGGGACGAAACCGGAACAACCGGAGGAAAGCCACGCACACACGGGGAGGATGTGCAGACTCCGCACAGACAGTGACCCAAGCCGGAATCGAACCTGGGACCCTGGAGCTGTGAAGCAATTGTGCTATCCACAATGCTACCGTGCTGCCCACGATTTCGCCTTGGATGGACTGTTCCTAAGCACGGGACAATCTTTTCAAAACCCATTTCTCGTTGTGCGGCTAGTCTGAGGGGTCGTAATTTGTGCAAGCTCTCTGCCCTGCCTCTGTCGCATGAGAGAATTGGATTCGAGTCCACTTGGCCATATTATCCATGGTCAAATGGGCGCGGGCTACCTCTCCGAATACTGCTGTGAAATCTATCCACAAGCGTTCAGCATACGCTGTGGGGTGCTCTCCCTTCTATTGCCTCCACTTGTTTAGGCCTTCTACTTAGTCTCCTTTGTTATAGCCGATCGCATCTAGGATCGGTGTGTGCATTCCTTGTAGGGTGCCTCCCCCTACATTCTGTGGGTCGGGAAGGGATGCTACGACTGAAGGGTCGAGGCTTATAACTGTAAGCTTCACTTGCTCCTTTTCATCCAGGCCGTACCATGATCGCCTGCTCTTGCAAAGAACTGGTGGGGGTCCGATGTGGGTAGGAACGGTGTTATTTTATCAGACGTGTCTCTTAATTGAGTGACGGTTAATGGGTTAGCGTGGAAGAAATCTGTGTTCCCTTCTGCTGTGGCCCTGCGCTGTGTGGTGACAGGGTTCATCGGGGTGTGTTCTGCCTGTTAAGTTGGGGGTTGGGGTGCTTTTCGTTTCTGGGGTTTTTCCTATGTACATGTCCCATGTACATATCTATGGGAAGTCTCATTTAACTCCTGCCAATCGGGGCTATTTTCTTGCTCGAGCTGGGGTCCGAACCTGCTCTGCCACCCATTCTGAACAGAAACCAGAGACTGCAATTTGCATCCGGCACTTTGCGTGGTCTATCGAGCTCTGCCTTTGTTCCGTTGTGAAAGTGTGGAGCGCTCGTAGGGCTCCTTTTAAGTTGTTGCACTTTTTCTGCAACTGCTCGACCTGTTGTTCGTTTTCCTGTCTTACCGACACTGCGGATTGCGTGTCCTGGTAGGCTTTGTCATATTTGGACTGAAAGCTGCTCAAATGGGCGAGGCAAAACTGGTGTGCCCGCTTGGCATCAGCCACCTCCTTGTCCCTCGCCGCTAACTGCTCCCACAGTTCCTTGTTCTCTCTCTCATATCCACTCACATCTCCTTTACTATTCTTGTCTCTCTCCTGAAACACTCTATGGAGCATCCTCACGACCTCCTCTTGTACCTCGCAATTGTGCCAAGCAGGACACGATTGCCATCGGCTTGCGAGCTTTCCCTCAGCTCTTCTTATGGATCTCTGTCAGGTTCTCCCACCAAGTATGCCCTCTGCTTCCGGGACCTGTTTCGTCATTGGCGCAGAATTCACTCCAAAGGGCCCAAGCTTTTCCTTTGAGATATTTTCTGATCTCTTCTTCCCATACGGGACACTGTCCTACTCTACTGGTCGCGGCAACGTCGAATTCCTGGGGGTTCATAAGGTGTTCCATTGTCTTCATTGCCATTCGGTGTCCACCGAATTTGGAACAGAGGGTGATTAAGTGGTGATGTAAACACGGGTACGGCTTACGCTAATATTCGGCCTACCAAACTCCCACTTGTTTTACGCAACAAAATTTCTCAGGTTTACCTTAAATCCCTGTTAGCACTCACGCATTAACAGACTTTCGAATCTTGGAGGTTTGATCAGTATTTTTCTTACACTTGTGGTTTTTCTGTTTCCAATTGGATTCCAATTCAAATTTGGGTTCTCTCGGAGTGACTAGGCCACTTCTAGGTCGAGTCCCGTCAGAGGTCGCCAGTAAATGTTGCTCTCTTTGGTTGTTTCTGAATATGGCGGTCAATATGGTCGCCTTCCTTATTTCTAATTTCGTTTGCTTTAGAGTCGCCAGGTATCTTTCGATACCGCCACAGAGTTCAAACCCGAATACTGATCGAAGAGCCGGTACACCAGTTAGTTAGTTCAACGTCAATACTATTTATTTACACACACAGCAAGTTCTACTCGTGCACGAAATACTACAGACTAAACTATCACTGCTGCTAAAGCCTTTATTTAGCTTCGGGCGCCCACCCAGTCAGAGGAACAATGGCTGTTGTTCGGATCTGTGGCTGCTGGGGTCGAAGTGCTGGACGGGAAGAGCTAAGGTCGTCCGTCTGGTTTTGTGCGTTGACATTAGACTTACTTGCTTCCGGTGCAGAGGGTGGAAGGGTCTCTCCGCTTTGAGAGCCGATTCCACGAGAGCGATTCTCTCTTGGGGCCTTCTTCTTATATCTGAAGGGGGCTTCGCGCGCTTTTGGTGGGCCTTGAAATTGGCCCCAAGCAATTAGGCCGTTTCTTGATCATTTGCATTGATCCTAACCAATGAATGGGTGGGTGCCCTCATGGCTGGGCGTGTACTAGGTGGCTGTTGGCCTGGCTTTGCTTGTGCTTTCGGTTTGGGGTACTGGCGCTGTGAGGTCTGGGGCCAGATCTGTGACTTAATTATCTTCCTTTGTTCACAGAGATGGGTCATCCATACGCTAATGTGCCTACAGTTTCAGTCTCGTCTTGGAGTTGTTTCTCCAATATGCAGACAGATTCTGTGCCTGCCTGCTATCTTAGCATTGTCCATATTTCCCTGCAATCTTTGCAATTGTCCATTTTGTATTCTGGAAGTGGCCATCCCAGATGGCTACACGTCCACTCCCGTGTTTATGCCATGCAAGATACCGTTCCCGTCCATTCCAGCATGGTTCCTAGTATCCCCAATATCACTCCCTCCACAGGTTCAGATGTATACCGTGTTTCCCGTTTGAACACCTCTGTCCTGCATCTGCCTGCTTCAATACTGCCTCTGAAGATCTGAATTCCGTTGCACTACATCGCCAATGTCGGGTAACGCCATATGGTAGCTGAAGAAAAAACATACCAACCTCGTATCTACAGCATGGACTGTTTCTGCAAGTCCCTCATGAAAGTCTGCACTGCTCGTTCAGTCACACTGTTTGAGGAAGTTCAGCCTGCGGCGGTGTGGATGTGATTCCTTCCGTTTGTCTCGCTCGTAAATCTTTATCCATTAACTCCAGGGTGTCAAGTCTATTAAATGAGAGGCCTACCTTCTCGGTGGCAGCCGTCGAAGTGGTGAATGGCATACGTTGGATGTCTAACGTTTTGGAATGGACATCCACTATCAATACGAACATTGAGCCCTGAAAATACCGGGCAAAATCCGCATGCAGGTGCACTCAAGGCCTGCCGGGTGATTGCCATGGACGAAGGGGTGTGACTGATTGCAGCTTCTGGTCTGTTACATTGATGGCCCAGCCGCACGATGCCAGGCTCCAGGTCTGACCACCGTATGTAGTTCCTGGTTGTCATTTTCATTTGCACTGCTGCCTCACACCGCTGAGTTCTTAGTTCCAATCCCTGCTCTGGGTCACTGTCCCTGTGGAGTTTGCACATTCTTCCCGTTTTTTCGTGGGTTTCTCCCCCACTACCAAAGATGTGCAGGGTAGGTGGATTGGCCACACGAAATTGCCCCTTAATTGGAAAAAAGGAATTGGGAACTGTATATTTATTTTTGAAGGTTGGAGACCAGTTCATACAGGCCCCAGAAATTCAAAGCACTAATGCATAAAAATATCACTTTTACTGGATGTGAGAGTTGCTGGTTGGGACAGAATTTATTGCCCATCCCTAGTTGCCCTTCAGAAGGTGGCGGCGAGCTGCTTTCTAGAATCGTTGCAGGCCGTGAGTTTGGGGTACACCCAAGTGCTTTTCGGGAGGAAGCTAAATGATTTTTCCTCGTTATCGAGAAGGAACGTTTTTATGGTTCCAAGTGGGAGTGTTGAGTGATTTGGAGAGGAAATTGCAGTTGGTGATTTTCCCAAGTAGGGGCTTGTTTAGTTCTTCAAAATGACAGTGGTCGTAGGTCTGGAAGGTGCTGCCGAAGGAACAATTGCCTGAGGAACTTTGTTGAGTTATTGCAGTGCATTTTGGGATGTCTGTGGCGGAGGGATTGCATGCCTGTGGCAGGAGGAGCAATCAAGCGAACTGATTGGTCCTGGATGTTTTCGAACACCCTGAGTGTTCTTGGAGATCTGGGGAACAGCGCTTCACGTGGGAAAAAATGGATTAATCAATTTGCCTGCGGAAAGAATCTTGTTCCGAAATTTCAAAAAAAGTATAGTAGATAATGATTAATGCACTTTTCCTCCATTTAGGTTGTGAGCAATTGGCAAAGTGTGACAGGTCACTTATAGTACAGAGCTGGAATCGAACTCGGGATTCCGCAGCGCGAGGCCAGAAAGTAAACACGTGGCATAAGCTGCTTTTTAAACAGATCAATACAGCCTGTAGCAAAATGCACCGACTCGTAATTATAAATGAGCTGCTGTTTTTATTTCTGAACCGCACATGTTTTGGAAATTTAATAAATGCCAGGCAGCGCCCACGGTGAGACAGGCTCGAACTTAATCGAAAGTTGATGCTGTGAAGTAACCAGTGAGCTACAGCTGACGCTGACGTCAAGCACGGACACATTGTATATAAAGGATTACCGTGATCAAACTCGCCGTGGTGGGTAACATTGACCAGAAACTCCAGGTGTCGCTGCACATCACCTCATAGCCAGAATTGACCAAAAATGTAAAAGTGCGTGAAGTAACAACGGAGGACATTCATTCCGCTTAACCTCAGCGGCTCTTTAGATTAGCAGATCATTCAATCGCACTCGACCGAACTTTCCCCAGAGGCATGCATTTCATTGCTGTTGTTTCTCGCATTGAAATTCGAAATCATTGTTGTATCTGCCTCCGCCAATCTCACAGGCAGTGCAGACCAGATAATTGAACTGTGTCGCAGAACATTGTAATAATTGTTCGAAAGATGTAATTTAAAAATCTTACCTGGCAGTTATATTGACCTGTGAGCTGCGAGTGCTGTGGCAACTGGAACTGATCGAACATTACAACACGGCCACTCACTCCTGCCCCAACATTCAGTTTGATCACAGCTGAGCTTCTGTCTCAATGTCAATTCCTGCCTGTTCCTCAGATACTTTCATTCCCTCAAAGTTCACTGTCGTTAAGATAAATCGAGGCAGACACCCACAGCAAAGTTTCAAACCGATTTGGACTTTAGGTGGTGTGCTCGAATCTTCAGCGACACAGATCTGGAAGGTGGGACAGGTCATCGAGTAATCGAAGTTTACAGCATGGAAATAGGCCCTTCGGCCTAACTTGTCCATGCCGCCCAGTTTATACTACACAACCCCGGTCCAGTTGTCCACATTTGGTCATATTCCTCTATACCCATCTTCTCCACATAACTATCTAGATGCCTTTTAAAGGCAGAATTGTAGACGCCTCTACTACTGACTCTGCCAGCTCGTTCCAGACACTCACCACCCTCTGTGTGAAACAATTGTTCTTCTGGACCCTTTTCTATCTCTCCCCTCTCACCTTAAAACTATTCCCTCGCGTTTTGGATTCCACTACCTTTGGGAAAATCTACTTTATCAATGCCCCTCATTATTTTATAGCCGACGTCAGGATCACCCCTCGCCTCCAAGAAAAATGTTCCAGTCTATCCGGCCGCTCCGTTTAACTCAAACTATCAAGTCCGTTAGGTGCCTAGAAAATCTTTTCTGCCTCTTTCTAGGTTAATAATATCCTTTCTATATTAAGGTGACCAGAACTGTACACAGTATTCCAACAGTGTCCTTCCCAATTTCTTGTACAACTTCAGCAAGACGTCCCAACTCCTGTATTCAATTATCTGGCCATGTATCTGTATAATAGTAATAATGGCCACAGACACAGTAATTGTGGAACAAAGAGCCTCCTTGAGTGCTGTGAATTTCCAATTATTCACCATGTTTGCTGTCGTTGCAAAGAGCAACAAAGTCGCAGAATGTGTCTGACTGGAAAAAGATGAACAAGAATATCTTGCTCAAGAGACCCACAGCAAATCATAACTTCACCCGATACCAATAGAAACAAAACAGAAACAGAATAAAGGAGTGGTAAAGGGAGAAAGGAGGAGAGAGCGTTTAATGCTGGAGTACATTGCATACCACTCCCTTCCAACTTACTGCAGCAAGCACATTGTTTCTGTCTTCCAGGATTCATGCTGTTAGATATACCTTAGATCCAGTTTCCTCTGAAGCACATTGAACATAGAACATTACAGCGCAGTACAGGCCCTTCAGACCTCGATGTTGCGCCGACCTGTGAAACCACTCTAAAGCCATTTACACTATTCCCTTATCGTCCATATGTCTATCCCATGACCATTTGAATACCCTTAGTGTTGGCGAGTCCACTACTGTTGCAGGCAGGGCATTCCACACCCTTACTACTCTCTGAGTAAAGAACCTACCTCTGACGTCTGTCTTATATCTATCTCCCCTAAATTTAAAGCTATGTCCCCTCGTGCTAGACATCACTATCCGAGGAAAAAGGCTCTCACTGTCCACCCGATCCAATCCTCTGATCATCTTGTATGCCTCAATTAAGTCACCCCATAACCTTCTTCTCTCTAACGAAAACAGCCTCAAATCCCTCAGCCTTTCCTCATAAGATCTTCCCTCCATACCAGACAACATTCTGGTAAATCTCCTCTGCACCCTTTCCAATGCTTCCACATCCTTCCTATAATGCGGTGACTAGAATTGCACGCAATACTCTAAATGCGGCCGCACCAGAGGTTTGTACAGCTGCAACATGACCTCATGGCTCCGAAACTGAATCTCTCTACCAATAAAAGCTAACACACCGAAAGCCTTCTTAACAACAATTTCAACCTGAGTGGCAACTTTCAGGTATCTATGTACATGGACACCGAGATCTTACTGCTCATTCCACACTGCCCAGAATCTTACCATTAGCCCAGTACTCTGTCTTCCTGTTATTCCTTCCAAAATGAATCACCTCACACTTCTCTGCATTAAACTCCATTTGCCACCTCTCAGCCCAGCGCTGTGGCTTATCTATGTCCCTCTGTAACTTGTAACATCCTTCCGCACTGTCCACAACTCCACCGGCTTTAGTGTCATCTGCACATTTACTCACCCATCCTTCTACGCCCTCCTCCAGGTCATTTATAAACATGACAAACAGTAGTGGCCCCAAAACAGATCCTTGTGGTACACCACTAGTAACTGGACTCCAGTCTGAACACTTCCCATCAACCACCACCCTTTGTCTTCTTCCAGCTAGCCAATTTCTGATCCAAACTGCTAAATCTCCTTGAATCCCATGCTTCCGTATTTTCTGCAGTAGTCTACCGTGGGGAACCTTATCAAACGCTTCACTGAAATTCATATACACCACATCAACTGCTTTACCCTCATCCACCTGTTTGGTCACCTTCTCAAAGAACTCAATAAGCTTTGTGAGGCATGACCTACCCTTCACGAAATCGTGTTGACTATGTCTAATCAAATTATTCCTTTCCAGATGATTATACACCCTATCTCTTATAAACCTTTCCAAGATTTTGCCCACAACAGAATAAGGCTCACTGGTCTCTTGTTACCGGGGTTGTCTCTACTCCCCTTCTTGAACAAGGGGACAACATTTGCTATCCTCCAGTCTTCTGGCACTATTCCTGTTGACAAAGATGACTTAAAGATCAAAGCCAAAGGCTCAGCAATCTCCTCGCTAGCTTTCCAAAGAATTCTAGGATAAATCCCATCCGGCCCAGGGGTCTTATTAATTTTCACCCTTTCCAGAATTGTTAACACCTCCTCCTTATGAACCTCAAGCCCTTCTAGCCTAGTAGCCTGAATCTCAGTATTCCCCTCGACAACATTGTCTTTTTCCTGTGTGAATCCTGACGAAAAATATTCATTTAGCACCTCGCCTATCTCCTCGGACAACAAGCACAACTTCCCACTACTGTCCTTGACTGGCCCTACTCTTACCCTAGTCATTCTTTTATTCCTGACATCTCTATAGAAAGCTTTAGGGTTAGTTATCCTTGATCCTACCTGCCAAAGACTTCTCATGTCCCCTCCTGGCTCTTCTTAGCTCTCTCTTTAGGTCCTTCCTAGCTAACTTGTAACTTTCGAGCGCCCTTACTGAACCTTCATGTCTCATCTTTATATAAGCCTCCTTCTTCCTCTTGACAAGTGTTTTGACTGCCTTAGTAAACCACGGTTCCCTTGCTCGACCACTTCCTCCCTGCCTGACAGGCACATACTTATCAAGGACACGCAGTAGCTGTTCCTTGAACAAGCTCCACATTTCCATTGTGCCAATCCCCTGCAGTATTCCTCTCCATCCGATGCATCCTAAGTCTTGCCTTATCGCATCGAAATTGCCTTTCCCCCAGATATAACTCTTGCCCTGCGGCATATACCTATCCCTTTCCATCACTAAAGTAAACGTAATCGAATTGTGGTCACTATCACCAAAGTGCTCACCTACCTCCTAATCTAACACCTGTCCTGGTTCATTACCCAGTACCATATCCAATACGGCCTCGCCTCTCGTTGGCCTATCTACATACTGTGTCAGGAAGCAGAAGTTACATGATTCATTCCACCGTTAGAATGAAAAAGTAGGGTCAGCACGGTGGCACATTGGTTAGCACTGCTGACTCAGGGCGCCGAATTTTCAGGTTCGATCCCGTCTCTGCGTTACTCTCCGTGTGGAGCTTGCACTTTCTCCCCGTTTTTGCGTGGGTTTCTTCCCCACAACCCAAAGATGTGCAGGGTAGATGAATTGGCCACGCTAAATTGCTCCGTAATTGGAAATCATGAATTGGATACTCGATGTTTTTTTTTAATGAATGGAGAACTGTTCATCCCAGGCCCCAGAAATTCAAAGAACCAATGTATTAAAAAGATCACATTTACTGGATGTGAGAGTTGCTGGTTGGGACAGAATGTATTGCCAATCCCTAGTTGCCCTTCAGAAGGTGGTGGTGAGCTGCTTTCTTGAATCGTTGCTGGCCCTGACGTTTGGGGAAACCCAAAGTGATTTTTGGGAGAAAGCCAAATGATTTTTCCCCGTAAACCTGCAGGAACGTTTATGTGGTTCCAAGAGGGAGTGGTCAGTGATTTGGAGGGGAAATTCCAGTTGGTGATTGGCCCAACTAGGGGCTTGTCTTGTTCTTCAAAATGATAGTGGTCGGAGGTGTGGAGGTGCTGCCTGAGGAACAATTGCCCGAGGAACTTTGTTGAGTTATTGCGGTTGTTTCGGGATGGTTGTGGCGGAGGGATTGAATGCTTGTGGCAGGAGGAGCAATCAAACGCACTGCTTGGTGCTGGACGCTTTCGAACCCCCTGAGTTTTCTTGGAGATCTGGGGAGCAGCGTTTCACGTCGAAGAAAATGGATTAATCAATTTGCCTCCGTAACCAATCTTGTTCCGAAATTTCAAGGAACCTATCATTGATAATCGTTAATGCTCTTTTCCTCCATTTCGGGTGTGAGTAATTGACAATGTGTGATTGGTCAGTTATTGTACAGAGCTGGAATCGAACTCGGGTTTCCGCAGTGTGAGATCAGAAAGTGAACAGGTGGCACAAGGCTCTTTTTAAAACAGAATAATGCAATCTCTGGGAAAAAAACACACCTTCTTCTCATTATAAATGTGCTGCTGCTTTTGGTTGTGCAACATACATGTTTTGGAAATGTGAAAAACGCCATCAGCGACCACGGTGAGACATGTCGGAAAGTGCAACCAAGTTGAATCTGTGATGTAACCAGTGAGCTAAAGCTGACGTCCGTCTCACGCATGGGCACATTTTATATAAATGATTACCGTGATCATACTCGCCGTGGTCGGTAACATTGACGGGAAACTCTAGGTGTTAGTGCACATCACCTCACAGCCAGACGTGACCAAAACATAAAAGTGCGTGAATTACCGACGGGGGACATTCATTTCGTTTAACATCAGCGGATCTTTAAATTAGCGGTTCATTCAATCCCACTCGATCGACCTTTCCCCAGAGGCATGTATTTCATTGCTGTCGTTTATCGCATTGAAATTTGAAAGCCTCTGTTGTGTCTGCGTTCACCAAACTCACAGGCAGTGCAGACCATATAATTGAACTGTATCCCAGAACATTGAAATAATTATTCGAAAGATGCATCTTAAATATCTTATCTCGCAGTTATATTCATCTGCGAGCTGCGAGTGCTGTGCCAACTGGAACTGATAGGAAATTACAACATAAGGAAACTACAAGGCCGGTCACTCCTGGCCCAACATTCAGTTTGATCACAGCTGAGCTTCTGCCTCAATGTCAATTCCTGCCTTTTTCAGATACTTTCATTCCCTCAAAGTTCACTGTCGGAAAGATAAATAGAGGCAGACACCCAGAGCTAAATTTCAAACCGATTTGGACATTAGGTGGTGTGCTCGAATCTGCAGCGACACAGATGTGGAGGGTGGGACAGGTCAGAGAGTCATCGAAGTTTACAGCATGGAAATTGTCCCTTTGGCCTAACTTATCCATGCAGCCCAGTTTTTACTACCCAAAGCCTGCCGATTGCCCACATTTGGTCATATTCCTCTATACCCATCTTCTCCATATATCTATGTAAATACTTTTTAAAGGCAGAATTGTAGACGCCTCCATTACTGCCTCTGCCAGCTCGTTCCAGACACTCAACGCCCTCTGTGTGAAACAATGGTTCCTCTGGACCCTTTTGAGTCTCCACCCTCTCACCTTAAACCTATGCCCTCTAGTTTCAGATTCCACTAATTTTGGTAAAATCTACTTAATCTATGTCTTTCATTATTTTATAGCCGATGTCAAGATCATCCCTAGCCTCGAAAAATATTCCAGTCTATCCAGCCGATCCTTATAACTCAAATCATGAAGTCCGGTAGCAGCCTCGCAAATCTTTTCTGCCCTCATTCTTGGTTAAAAATATCCTTTCTATCTTAGGGTGACCAGAACTGTACACAGTATTCGAAGTGTCTTCTTCCCAAAGTCCTGAAGAACTTCAGCAAGACGTCCCAACTCCTGTATTCAATAATCTGACAATGTATCTGTAGAATAGTAATAACGGCCACAGGCACAGTAATTGTGGAACAAGGAGCCTCCTTCAGTGCTGTGAATTTTCAGTTATTCATCATGTTTGCTGTGGTTGCAAAAAGCAACAAAGTCGCAGATTGTGTCTGACTGGAAAAAACGTAGAAGGATATCTTGCACACGAGACCCACAGCTAATGAAATCTTAACCGGACACCAATAGAAACAAAACAGAAAGAGTATAAAGGAGAATGGTAAAGAGAGAAAGGGGGAGGGAGCGTTTAATCCTGGAATATATTGCACTCCACTCCCTTCCACCTGACTGCAGCAAGCACATTGTTTCTATCTTCAAAGATTCATGCTGTTAGAAATACATTAGATTCACTTTCCTCTGAAGTAGAAATTACAAGATTCATTCCACCGTTAGAACGACAATTAGGGACAGCAGGATGGCCCCGTGGTTAGTCCTAAATGCCTCACGCTGAAGAGTTCGTAGGTTCGATTCCGGTTCTGGGTCACTGTCCGTGTGGAGTTTGCACATTCTCCTCGATTTTGCGTGGCTTTCTCCCCCACAACCAAAGATGTGCAGGGTCGGTGGATTGGCCACACGAAATTGCACCTTAATTGGAAAAAAGGAATTGGGTACTGTATATTTATTTTTGAAGATTGGAGAACAGTTCATTCCCAGGCCCCAGAAATTCAAAGCATCAACGCATTAAAAAGATGACTTTTACTGGATGGGAGGGTTGCTGGTTGGGACAGAATGTATTGCCCATCCCTAGTTGCCCTTCAGAAGGTGGTGGCTGCTTTCTTGAAACGTTGCAGGCCGGGAGGTTTGGGTACACCCACGTGCTTTAAGAGAGGAAGCTAAATGATTTGTTTCCAGTTGCCGTGAAGGAACTTTTATATGATTCCAAGTGGGAGTGGTGAGTGATTTGGAGGGGGAATTGCAGTTGGTGATTTTCCCAAGTCGCGGCTTGTCTAGTTCTTCTAAATGACAGTGGTCGTAGGTCTGGAAGGTGCTGTCGAAGGAACAATTGCCTGAGGAACTTTGTTGAGTTATTGCAGTGCATTTTGGGATGTATGTGGCGGAGGGATTGAATGCTTGTGGCAGGAGGAGCAATCAAGCGACCAGCTTGGTCCTGGATGCTTTCGAACACCCTGAGTGTTCTTGGGGATCTGGGGAACAGCGCTTCACGTGAAAAAAATGGATTAATCAATTGGCCTGCGTAAACAATCTTGTTCCGAAATTTCAAAAAATGTATAATAGATAATCGTTAATGCTCTTTTCCTCCATTTAGGTAGTGAGTAATTGGCAAAGTGTGACAGGTCAGTTATTGTACAGAGCTGGAATCGAACTCGGGGTTCCGCAGCGCGAGGCCAGAAAGTAAACACGTGGCATAAGCTGCTTTTTAAAACAGATCAATGCAGACTGTAACAAAATACACCGACTTCTAATTATAAATGTGCTGCTGCTTTTATTTATGCACCACACATGTTTTGGAAATATAAAAACGTCAGGCAGCGCCCACGGTGAGACAGGCTCGAACTTACTCGAAAGTTGATGCTGTGAAGTAACCAGTGAGCTAAAGCTGACGCTGACGTCAAACATGGACACATTGTTTATAAAGGATTACCGTTATCAAACTCGCCGTGGTGGGTAACATTGAGGGGAAGCTCCAGGTGTCGCTGCACATCACCTCACAGCCAGACGTGACCAAAAATGTAAAGGTGCGTGAAGTAACAACGGAGGACATTCATTCCGTTTAACCTCAGTGGCTCTTTAGATTAGCGGATCATTCAATCGCACTCGATCGACCTTTCCCCAGAGGCATGCATTTGATTGCTGTTGTTTCTCTCATTGAAATTTGAAAGTCACTATTGCATCTGCCTCCACCAATCTCACAGGCAGTGCAGACCAGATAATTGAAATCTATCCCAGAACATTGTAATAATTGTTCGAAAGATGTAACTTAAAAATCTTACCTCGCAGTTATATTGACCTGCGAGCTGCGAGTGCTGTGGCAACTGGAACATATAGAAAATTACAGCAGGGCCACTCACTCCTGCCCCAACATTCAGTTTGATCACAGCTGAGCTTCTGCCTCAATGTCAATTCCTGCCTGTTCCTCAGACACTTTCATTCCCTCAGAGCTCACTGTCGTTAAGATAAATCGAGGCAGACACCCACAGCAAAATTTCAAACCGATTTGGACATTAGATGGTGTGCCCGAATCAGCAGGGACACGGTTCTGGAAGGTGGGACACGTCATAAAGTCATCGAAGTTTACAGCATGGAATTAGGCCCTTCGGCCTAACTTGTCCGTGCCGCCCAGTTTTTGATACACAAAGCCTGTCCAGTTGTCCACATTTGGTCATATTCCTCTATTCCCATCTTCTCCATATAAATATCTAAACGCTTGTTAAATGCAAAATTGTACACGCCTCTACTGCTGCCTCTGCCAGATCGTTCCAGACACTCACCACCCTCTGTTGGAAAATTGTTCATCTGGACCCTTTTCTATCTCTCTCCTCTCACCTTAAACCTATGCCCTCTAGTTTTGGATTCCACTACCGTTGGTAAAATCTACTTCATCAATGCCCCTCAAATGTTCCAGTCTATCCAGCCGCTGCGTTTAACTCAAACTATCAAGTCCGGGAGGAGTCTAGCAAATCTTTCCTGCCTTCTTTCCAGCTTAATAATATCCTTTCTATATTAGGGTGGCCAGAACTGAACACAGTATTCCAACTGTGTCCTTCCCAGTTTCTTGTACAACTTCAGCATGACGTCCCAACTCCTGTCTTCAATAATCTGACCATGTATCTGTAGAATAGTAATAATGGGCAGGCACAGTAATTGTGGAACAAAGAGCCTCCTTCAGTGTTGTGAATTTCCAATTATTCATCAAGTTTGCTGTGGTTGCAAAAAGCAACAAAGTCGCAGTTTGTGTCTGACTGGAAAAATATAGAAGAATATCTTGCTTTAGAGACCCACAGCTAATCAAATCTTCACCCGATACCAATAGAAACAAATTAGAAACAGAATAAAGGAGAATGGTAAAGAGAGAAAGGGGGAGAGAGCGTTTAATGCAAGAGTATGTTGCACACCACTCCCTTCCGCCCTACTGCAGCAAGCACATTGTTTCTGTCTTCAAGGATTCATGGTGTTAGAAATACGTTAGATTCACTTTCCTCTGAAGCAGAAGTTACATGATTCATTCCACCGTTAGAATGACAAATAGGGACAGCAGGATGGCCCAGTGGTTAGTACTGCTGCCTCACTCCGCTAAGTTCTCAGGTTCGATTCCATCTCTGGGTCACTGTCCGTGTGGAATTTGCACATTCTCCCCGGGTTTGCGTGGGTTCCCCCCCCCCCCCCCCCCTACAGCCAAAGATGTGCAGGGGAGGTGGATTGGCCACACGAAATTGCCCCTTAATTGGAAAAAAGGAATTGGGTACTCTATATTTATTTTTACAGAATGAAGAACAGTTCATTCCCAGGTCCCAGACATTCAAAGCACCAATGCTTTAAAAAGATAATTTTTACTGGATGGGAGAGTTGCTGGTTGGGACAGAATTTATTGCCCATCCCTGGTTGCCCTTCAGAAGGTGGTGGTGAGCTGCTTTCTTGAATCGTTGTGGGCCCTGAGGTTTGGGAACACCCACGTGCTTTAAGAGAGGAAGCTAAAAAAAAATCCCCGTTCCCGTGAAGGAACGTAAATATGGTTCCTAGTGGGAGTGGTGAGTGATTTGGAGGGGGAATTGCAGTTGGTGATTTTCCCAAGTAGCGGATTGACTAGTTCTTCAAAATGACAGTGGTCGTAGGTCTGGAAGGTGCTGTCGAAGGAACAATTGCCTGAGGAAATTTGTTGAGTTATTGCGGTGCATTTTGGGATGTCTGTGGCGGAGGGATTGAATGCCTGTGGCAGGAGGAGCAATCAAGCGCACTGCTTGGTCCTGGATGCTTTCTAACTACCTGAATGTTCTTGGAGATCTGGGGAACAGCGTTTCACGTGGTAAAAAATGGATTAATCAATTTTCCTGCGTAAACAACCTTGTTCCGAAATTTCAAAAAATGTATAATAGATAATCGTTAATGCTCTTTTCCTCCATTTCGGTGGTGAGTAATTGACAAAGTGTGACAGGTCACTTATTGTACAGAGCTGGAATCGAACTCGGGTTTCCGCAGCGAGAGCCCAGAAAGTAAACACGTGGCATAAGCTGCTTTTTAAACAGATCAATGCAGCATGTAAAAAAATACACCGACTTCTAATTATAAATGTGCTGCTGCTTTTATTTATGCACCACACATGTTCCGGAAATATCTCAGGGTTGGAGATGAGGACGCTCGGTGTCGGAGGCTGGGGAAGAGGTACGGGGGGGGGGGGGGGTGCTCCTCGCTCCCAGGTTCTCCTGGTATTGGGAACAACATCCGAAAAAGCGTTTGAACAGGTTAAAGGAGCTCAACAGTCATCCAGTCTCTTGTTCCACATTGACCCATCAAAACAGATAATCCTCACCTGTGACATGTCCTCTTGTGGAATAGGGGCGGTCCTGGTCCATACGGTGAAAGATTGTGCGGAAAAGCCTGTTACCGATTCCTCGAGGACATTAACTGCTGAACAAGCATATTGCCAGAGACTGGCCGTGCGAGTTCGAAAATCCAACAATAGGCCTCTGACTATATTTCAGAGTTGTTACTGGTCACCAAGCCCTGGTGGAATTGTTTTGGGAGGATAAGGTTACTCTCCCTGATATCCCAACCCCGCCTCTCCCCCCCCCCCCCCCCCCCCACTCCCGCCGTATCTTCAGTCAAATTCCTACGCTGGGGTCTACAGTTAGAAATCTGAAGGAATACGTTTCAACATTGGCCGGGCACCCACGTTTTGAATGTGGACACTTTGAAAGTTATTTCTCTACCTCAGAGTCCAACCCCCCCCCCCCCACCCCCACCCCACCGGTGCCGCAGGAGGACGTTCCTGCTTTGCACTTCTTTTCTACTTTTCCAGGATCAGTGAGGCTGATAACACTTTGAACACAAAATAAACCGTTTATAACTCGAATGAAGCACATGGTCCGGCATGGTGGGCAGCGTGGTAGCACAGTGGTTAGCACAGTTGCTTCACAGTTCCAGGGTCCCAAGATTCGTTTCCCGCCTTAGGTCACTGTCTGTGCGGAGTCTGCACGTTCTCCTCGTGTCTGCGTGGTTTCCTCCGGGAGCTCCGGTTTCCTCCCACAGTCCAAAGATGTGCAGGTTACGTGGATTGGTCATGATAAATTGCCTTGCATGTCCAAAAACGTTAGGTGGGGTTACTGGTTTACGGGGATAGGGTGGAGGCGTGGGCTTCAATAGGATGCTCTTTCCAAGAGCCGGTACAGACTCGATGGGCGGAATGGCCTCCTTCTGCACTGTAAATTATATGCTTCTATGAGTCTACGGTTGGCCGTGTGATAAAAGGGCTGAATTACTGCGACCCTTTCAGATAAGAAAGGGTGAGTTGTTATGAACACGGCGTGTTATGGGGATCTCGGCTGGCCGTTCTCACTCCCACTTGGACGCTATTGTTACAGGAGCACCCTGCACCCATCCTGGGATGACAAAAATGATGATGCGCACACGCAGTTACTGGTACTGTCCTGGGATGGACATTGACCTGGAGACCCTGCTCAAACAGTGTGTCCAGTGCAGCAATGCTCGCCATCTGCGGCCTTATGCGTTTCGGGGAGTGACCAGATCACCCCGAGGTGAGACAGTACATCGGCATTGGTGGCCCTTTGATCGGTCCCATGTCCTTGTTTATTCGAGATGCTCAGTCCAAGTGTTTGGCAATGCGAGAAACGATGACAACAACCTAATCGGTGGCAGCATAAAAGTTGCGACAGACATTCTCCAGCCTTGGGTTACCTGAGGTTCTGGTCTCAGTTAACGGGACTGCTTTGACAAGTGAAGAATCCCAATCATTTATGAGGACCACACAGCATCGAACACGTTTGAAAAGCTCTGTGCCACCCTGCTTCAAATTAATCTGCTGATAGAGACTTCGCAACGTCAAGGCTATCAGGAAACAACAGTCTTCAGCCCCTTTGTAAATCAGATTGGCTCGGTCCTTATTCACAATACTCCCACTCCCACATACACTATAACCGCCGAGCTGCTGATGGGCAGACGCATCAGTACACGAATGAATCGTATATTTTCAAGTTGTTTGAGGAAGTTGGAGGCCGTACAGAATGAACGGAAAAGACACAGCGATTCCAGGAAAGCAGAAAGGACATTTGTACTGGGTCATTTAGTTTACATTAAAAATTTCGGTGCTGAATCCGGGACCGGTCGGGACCAAAATAGGACCAGTGTCCGACGGGAAAAACGTTTGGGGGAGAGTGTTAAAAAACAAAGCTGGACCACTGAAGGAGGATTGAACCAGGCACCGAGCGAGTGGAGCCACCTGGCGCTCGGAGACTCCCCAGTGAGATGGATGTGAATGAAAGTAATGTTGCTGCAAGCTGCACCGAGGATCAACCCAGTAGTGTTCCGGTCGGAAGGGGGCAGGGAAACCACCTGAATGGATACATCTTCGCCTATCGAGAGTCTGCCCACTCAGCGTCAACACACCCGTCACCTCCACTGCTGAAGCTCCCGCCAGTCAATTTCGTGACTGCCAGAGGATTAACCTGTCCACTGACTGACTGACTCGAAAGAGACTGTTTTGAGAGACGTGTGTTGTGCATTTTGTCAATAGCTCGCTTGTTATTTGAGAATGTTAATCAGGAATATGAAGGGGAGGAATGTGCTGGCCTGCCAGTTTAAGGGACAAGCTCCCCGAGGTCTTTGTACTCGTTCGGCCAATGGGATGAGAGGAGGCACGCCGGGCGTCGAGCGGATTTCCCGCCAGTTGGAGTTTGGAGCCTTGTATCCTGGTAGCTTTTATCTCATTCCCTATCTAGTGTGCACGTTAAATAAATCGCTCATTCATTAATCCATCTCGTGGTTTCCCGTCTGTCAAGATATTACAATTACAGAAATTAAAACCAGTTCCTCCATCAGTCCTCTCGTCATTTTGAAAAATCAGTACATTTAGGACAGATGATGTGATTTTTCCCGATGTTAGCCCGACTTCTGCTCACTCATTGCACCATTTTCACGCCGAGAAATAATATTCCTGTCCCCATTCTGACCTCGAGAAATCGCCTCATTGCTCACATTATACTGGCTTCTCTGCCACGCGAGGGTTTACATAGATTTTACATAGAATTTACAGTGCAGAAGGAGGCCATTCGGCCCATCGAGTCTGCACCGGCTCTTGGAAAGAGCACCCCACCCAAGGTCAACACCTCCACCCTATCCCCATAACCCAGTAACCCCACAACGCTAAGGGCAATTTTGGACACTAAGGGCAATTTATCAAGGCCAATCCACCTAACCTGCACATCTTTGGACTGTGGGGGGAAACCGGAGCACCCGGAGGAAACCCACGCACACACGGGGAGGATTTGCAGACTCCGCACAGACAGTGACCCAAGTCGGAATCGAACCTGGGACCCTGGAGCTGTGAAGCAATTGTGCTATCCACAATGCTACCGTGCTGCCCTCTCTCTCTCTCATTTTATAATCAGGATGGGACATTAATAATTCTCCAATCCCCTGGAACCACTCATTTATCAATGAGGATTCAATATCACGTCAGTGTTTCCACTATTTGGAACATTCCATCCCTCAGTCACTCTCACACAGCCAATCTAGACCCGGATAATCTTCTACTTCATTGCGATATGGAATCATAGAATCTACGGCATGGAGACAGGCCCTTCGGCCCAACCTTGTCCGTTGCAATCAAAAAGCGCATCTATAAAAAGTGTTGGACTGAAAGGGGTGAACTGACCCTGTTTGTTCAGCGTCTGGAATTAATGCCAGTCCCGAGGGATCCTAATTGTGTCGCTGGAGGGTTCCCGTCTTCTATTCATAAGCGATTCATTTCAATGTGTTTATCCCAAACTGTCAGCGGGCGCATCAACTCCAACACTGACAGAGATCAGCGGCTCCAGAGAGACCGAGAGGATGGAGCAGAATCTGAGAACAATCGCTCGGACCGCTATATTAATGGACAAGAGTTTATCTGAAGGTCTTTACTTTATTACTTCTAGTAATTTATTATGGCGGATTGAAGGCGTAACGCTGATTATTCAAGCGGGTTATTATCCGCTCCTGGCTATTGTTGGTGCCCCTGGTAAGTCTTCCTGTCCAGGTATTTATTGCATAAAGCACTTTAAGTGTATTTTCGCTCTCGTTATTTATATCTTGGAAAGACTGAATCCAAGTTATTCAATTCCAGTCAGTATGCCAATCCCTGTCCATTGGCTACAGTTAGCGCTCTGCCTGACAACGGGTGTTGTTCCCCACTCCACACTCCCTTTGAGACTGAAATGTTTATATCCCGACGTTCTCTCCATTCCCAATCCTGCCCACTTGCCATCGCCGGCACTGCTTCATCTCAGCTGCAGAATAGACCACCACCTGTGTAGTTGTTAAATCCAGGCTCGGCAATGCCAATGATGTTCTCCTCACATAATTCCAGTTACAAATCTTCATGAATCGCAGCTCAACCACAACTCTGCTGTCCATATCCTAACTCTCACCCAATCCCGTCACCTGTTACCCCTGTTTTCACTGATCCACATTGGTTCTCAGTCCAGCAACATCTCAATATCAATATTCCCATTCTGTGATTGCAATTCTCCACCTACTCACCTATCAATTGATACCATTCCTGGTGAACGTGAAAATGAGTTAATTGTCATTACTTGTCCAATTCTGTTATTGAAAGTTTAGTGGAGGTTCTGTGGATGGGTACCTGGAGGTTGTGTTGTGAACTGCTGCACACATTCAGGGAGGACAGAGGATTTGTTCATCCAGCTCTAGATGAGGCAGGGAGCTTTAGTTACAGTGTATGTGGCCCTGCAACATGACAAACAAATGGAGCAGATGCTGCAGGGAAGGGACGCGCCGTAGTGAGGCAGATGAAGCGGCTCTGCCCGACCCACCTGGGGTTTCATAAGAATGCTTCACGAACCAGGGAGTTCATGTTGGAGATGTGCAGAGCTTTGGTGAGGCCACAGGTGGATGGAGTACTGTGTGCAGTTCTGGTAGTCACATTGCTAGAATGACGTAATTGCACTGACGAGGGTGCAGAGAAGATTCATCAGGTTGTTGCCTGGGGTAGAACATTTAAGTTATGGCGCGGGTTTGGATAGGCTTGCATTGTTTTCGCTGGAGTAGACCACTAAGCGGCGACCTGATCGAGGTGTACTAGATTGAGGAGTATGGACGGGGTGGCTCGGGAGGAGCTGGTCCTCTTAGTTGAAGAGTCAGTCACAAAGGGACTTAAGCTCAGGGTAAAGGGCAGGGCGTCTGTGTTGTGAGGAATACCGTTTTACCCAGAAGGTGGGAATGGACTGGAAAACACTGCCTGTGAGGGTGGTAGGGGCGGGTTCCTTCACCTTCTTGAAGATGTATTTTGGTGTGGACTTGGCAAGTCACATCATCCAAGATTATGCGTCATGTGCTGGTAAACAGGATTAGGTGGTTTGGTCAGGTGTTCCTCCCGTGTCGGTGCAGAATTGATGGGCCGAAGGGCCTCTTCTGCATTGAGAGATTGTGTCTTTCTGTGAAGTCGCCGATCCAGTACAATTCAAACCTACACTTAACCCAGGGGCAAAGTGTTATGCGACCCTGATTCAACAAGGAGGCGGTTACAGAACGGTGTCACCTCCTTCAACACGACCTCGAGCCTCACGCCGGGATGAGGAGGAGTCGTTAGCGACACACTTTCATTTATTATCTCTACATCGAAACCCTAAAGCCCGTCTCAGCCATGGTGACCATAAAACTGAGGTGGTTTGAAACAAGACTGCGGAGGCTCCTTGTTCAACAAAACGGTGTCATTAAAAATAAGGAAAAGGGCTCCTAAATAGGTAGGCTGGCTGCCTCACAGCGCCATGATTCCGGCTTCAATCCCGGCATTGGGTTGCGGTGTGGGTTTTGTACCTTCTCCCAGTGCTTGTGTGGGATTCCTCCGGGTGCTCCAGATTGTTCCCACAGCACAAAGATGCGCACGCTAGATTTATTGGACATGCTGAATTGCCCCTTTGTGTCCAGGGATCTACAGGTCAGGTTATGGGGATGGGGAGGAACTAGGCCTGGGGAGCGTTATTTTGCAGAGGGTGGGCGCGGGCTTGATGGGCCTTTTCTGTACTTTAGGAATTCGATGGTTCTAAGGATAAAGGCACAGGGGTCTCTGTGACAGGTCTGCTGAGTTGAGATCTGATCTGCGGGATTTTACATATCTGTTTGTCCTGCTCAGTGTGTCGCTCCTGCGTTGTCGCTTCAGCAGGTTGGCCCCTCATTGTCAGGTCTGCATGTCACTGCTCCGAGCATGTTACCCCGCACTCCTAATTGAAGCAGGGTGGATTCCCAGGATTGATGTGATTGGGAGAGTGGGCAATATGATCGGTCATGAGGTTACAGTTTGTGGTTGTTGCAATTCTGCTGCTGCTGATGGGCCACAGCGTCTGATCAAAGCCCAGATTTGAGATGCACGATCTGTTTGAAATCTCTCCTATTTAGTGCGATGGTGGTGCCACACAACCTGATGGATACTCTCCTTACATCCAAACTGATCTACATTCCTTTCCGGCCTGTCTGCAACTCAGTGTTCTTTGATTCATTGACGGTGTGGGTATCTCTGGCTATGCCAGTATTCACTGATCTCCCCTAGTTGCCGTTCAGAAGGTAGTGGCGAGCTGTCTACATGGCCCGGTGCATTCACGGAGGTGTAGTTGCAGTCAGTGTGCTTTAGAACATAGAACATAGAGCGAGGGAGTTCCAGGATTTTGACCGAGCGATTGTGAAGGAACAGCAATACATGTCCAGGTCAGCATGGTGAGTGACTTGGAGGGGAACCTTCAGGTGGTGGGGTTCCCAGGTATCTGCTGCTCCTGTCCTTCGAGCTGTATTCGTTGTGGGCTTGGAAGGCGCTGGCCAAGGAAACTTTGTGATTTCTCCATTGCATATTTGAAATGGTGCACGCGGTTGTCATTGTGCGAATGTATATGTGAGTGTGAGTGTGTCTATGTGTGTGTTCATTTGAGTATGTCTGGATGTGAGGGTGCATGTGTGCAGGTTTATGAGTTTGTGTGTACTGGGAGATATGCCTGTGGGTGTGTCCGTGTGAGAGTGTGCCTGTGCTCGTGTGTATTGTGTGTTTATAGGTGTGTGACTGAGTGTATGTGTCAGTGTATATTAGTGTACGTGTGAGTTTGGGTGTGTGGGTGGTTGTATGTGGCGGTGGCGTGGACGTCGTTGCTTCTTTGTGTGTGGTGTGGGTGGCGGGTGCGGGTGGGTTCGTGTTTGAGTGTGGGTGTGTTTTGATGAGTATGTGTGTGCGTGTCTGTGACTATGTTTCTGTGACGGGGGTGTCTGGTTGTGTCTGCGTATGTGGGTGTGGGTGAGTGCATATATGTGCGGTGCGTGTGCGGCTGTGTGTGTTTGCGTGTGTTTATGTGTGTGTATGTCTGTGTGGGTGTTTGTGTGTCTGTGTGCATGTTTGTGTGGGTGTCGGTGTGTGTGTGTTTATGTGGTTGTGTCTGTGTGGTTGTTCGGGTGACTGTATGGACGTGTTCATGTGTACGTGTGACTTGGCATTTGGTTATGAATGTTCTTTGGTGTGCGCGTTTTGGTGTTTGTGTGTGTGCATGAGGTTGTTATTGTGCATGTGCTTGTTGGTGTGTGTGTCGGCTGAGAGTGTGTATGTGTGGGTGTATGCGTGCGTGTGTGGGCGTGTCTTTGTGTGTTGGCGTGTGAGTGTATGTATATATGTGAGTGTGAGAGAGCGTGTGTGCCGGCGTGTGCGCCTGTTTGTGTATGCGTTTGGTTGTGTCTATGTATGTGTGTCTGTGTGTATACGTGTGTGGGTGAATGTGCAGCTGTGTGTGCTTATGTGCGTAGATTTGTGTGAACGGGTGCCTATGTATTTGGGTGTGAGGAGGTGTTTGTGGGTGGGCGGTATATGTGGACTGTGTTTGAGAAAGTGTTTGGTTGCGTGTGTGTGAGAGAGGGTCAGTGTGTGTGAGGACTTGTGTCTGTGGGTGTGTGTTTTAGTGTGTCAGTAAGTCTGTTTCTGTGGTTGGATTTGAGTGTGAGTGTGTGCGTGTGGGTATGAGCATGTGTATGTGTGTGTGAGAGGGTGTGTAGGGGTTTCTGTGTGTGTGTGTCCGTGTTTGGGTGTGCGTGTGTGCTTGTGAGCTTCTGTGTGTGCGCGGCTGATGTGTGTGTGAATGGGTCTGTGTGTGCGTGGAGGGTGCACGCCTATTTGGGTGAGTTGGTGGAGTGTGGGTAAGTAAACGTGTGAGGTTGTGCGTGTGTTCTTGTGTGTGTGAGTGGTGGCTGTGGGCCTGTTTGTGGAAATGTGTGACTGTGAGTGTATGTGTATGTGTGCCTGTGTGAGCGTCTTTGAGTGTGAGGGTGGGGTTGTGTGTTGGTTTGCACGTGTGCGTATTTGAGTGTGTCTGAGTGTGTGTATGTGCGCGTCTTGGTTTGGGTGTGTGTATGTGAGAGTTTATGCGTTTGTCTTTGTGGGGGTGCATTTTTGTGTGTGAAGGTACGAGTGTGCGCCTGTGTATGTGGGCGTGTGGGGGTGTTTGTGTGAGGATATATGTATGTCTCCGTCTTTGTGTGTGGGTATGTGTGTGAGTGTGGTTGGGTGGATTTGTATGTGTGGGTTTGCGTGTGGTGGTTTGTGTTTGTGCATATGCGTGTGCATATTCGTGTTGCTGTGTGTGAGTGTGCGGTGGGGATCTCTGTGAGAGGGTCTCTGTGAATATGTGGGTGTGTATGAGAGTGTGTGTATGAGTGTGCGTGGGGGGACTGTATATGTGTATGCATGTGTGTCTTTGTGTTTCTGTCGGGGTTTTTGTATATGAGTGTGTTTGTGTGTGTGGGAGTGGCTGTGTGTTTGGTGGGAGTATGTGTATGCGTATGTAGTATGTCTGAGTGTGTTTGGATTTTGTGTGCTTAAGTATATTCATTTTGTGTTTGGGGGACTAATTTTGCGGGTGTGTGTGGGGGTATGTTTTAGAGTGTCTGTGTGCATTGGTGTTTGTGTGTGGGTACGTGAGTGCAGGCCAGGGTGTGTGTGTGGGTGTGGGTGTGTGTGAATGTTCTTGGGTGTGTGGGTGGGTGAAGTGGAATGTATTTGTGGGTACAAATATACGTGTGTGTGTTTGTGTTTGATTGTGTGTCTCTGTCTGTGAGTGTTTGTATTTGTGTCTCTGTGTCTGTGAGTGTCTGTATTTGTGTCTCTGTGATTTTGTGAGTGTGTGAGTTTGCATTTCTGTGTCTGTGACAGTGCATTTGTGTATCTGTGTCGGCGTGTCTGTATGTGTGCCTCTGTGTATCTGTGTGTGAGTGTATTTGTGCATATCTGTTTGTCTTAGTCAACACCACCTTTATCAAACTGGGAACGCCTTCCCCAGCCAGATGTATAATTTCATTGTCTACTTCCCTTCCTCACAGTGAACCTCATCACAATTATGATCCTGAAGAGAAAAAACTGTGGACTGTCCAAATGTGTCACTTGTTACCTGGTGGCCATGGCAGTGGGGGATCTACTGGTCGTGATTCTCGACCTAATATTGAGACACATTCCCATTGTCTTTGATGAACAGTTTGATTTCCTGCGGTCCATCCCCGTGTGTAATATCCACGCCGTCCTGCTCTATGCAGCCACTGACTGTTCTGTCTGGTTCACCGTCACTTTCACCTTTGATCGATTTGTGGCCATTTGTTGCCCGAAGCTGAAAAGTAAACATTGCAGCCAGAAAACTGCGGCTGTGGTCCTGGGTACAACGACTGTGCTGAGCTGTTTGAAGAACATTTTCTGGTATTTTATGTTCTCAGATGGGTATCGGCTGAAGAATCTCCCATGGTTTTGTCATGTCCCAGGGGATGTTGCGTTCTCTCAGTTCTGGACAGCAATCGAGCTCCTCCACAACAGTCTAACCCCGTGTGTTCCATTTGTCCTGATTCTGCTGCTCAATGTTTTCACCGTCAGACACATTGTCCTGAGCAGCAGGGCCCGCAGGAGACTCCGGGCTCACAGCAGTGGGGAGAGTCCCAGAGACCCAGAGATGGAGAGTCGGAGGAAATCAATCATTTTACTGTTTATTATCTCGGCCAATTTCATCCTGTTGTGGTCAATGTTAATGTTTTTTTCTATGTGGAACCGGCTGGATTATCTGGGGTATACCACTGTATGGGTAGATTATTATGTTATGGAATTGGGGTTCATGTTGCAGCTCTTGAGTTGCTGCACAAACACTGCGATTTACGCCGTGACACAGACTCAGTTCAGACAGCAGTTTAAGAATATGCTGAAATTTCCCTTTAGTCCGATTCTTCAATTTATGACATCCTGTGAGGAAACCACAACCACACGGCACCTCTCTCCTCACACTGCCAGTAAAACTGCCCATCACCAGCCAGACTCACCCTGATTTGTCATCCTGCATTACCAGGGTCGTTGGCTATTTATGTTACCATTGGAGATGGTTGCTGGCCACTTTGGGTTTTGTGTGTGTATGTGTGTGGGTGGTGGGGCCGGCGATGCGAGGCCAAGAGGTTACTCTGGGAGGGGCAGCTACCACCGCAGGAGAACTGCAGCGGCCCCTGGGAATCGGGAGGAGGTAGAGGAGAAGGAACGCCACCAACTACAATGGGGAAAAGACGAGAAAAGATCTCAAATGAAATAAATCCGCTGACACAAGCATTATTTTAATGTTTTCAAAATTATTGAAACTTTCAAGTTCATGAAATGGAGAAATTCTCTTTATCAGTCATTAAAAAAAGTAAAAGACCTCAGCACCAACATTCAGAATAATAGGGCAACATTACCGAGGCCCACTCATCTGCGCCATCACGTAACCCCACCGAACCTCCAACAACCCTCCAAATCGCTTCTCACACCCCGCTGAGGGGTGGGCGGACTCTTTAGTCCGTTATATAAAAGGTCGGTCAGGAAGGAGTCAACCAGGGGAGAAACCCAGCTGCTTTTGCGTCATTCCCCCATGACCAATCAGCTGAGTCTGTGACACTCCCCCCATGCCGATCAACTTGATGTGTGTCAGTACCCCCAATGCCAGGGATCGACCGGGAAGTGTCTACACCGTATTGTAAATGAATCTAAGTTACTTGGTGTGCAGTCTCTGTGTCCTTACAGAAGGGATGTTCCTGAACGCTACCTCCAGTTTAGGGTGGACTTATTTTGATACAATTTCTTTTCGGCAATAAAAAAATGTCTTCAAATAAATTCGCTTGATCTGCCAAACCCGCCATGCGCGATCAGGTGGGCCTGTGTGATTACCCACATTGTCAAACATCTGGGCGCGTGTGGCTCCACCCATGTTCGATCAGCTGGGGTCTGTGTGATTTTCTGATAGCCGATTAGCTGGATGCGTGATTCCCCAATGGCCGATCAGCTGCGTCTGTTTGAATCCCCCATGGCGATTCAGCTGATTTTGTGTGGTTCCCCCATGGGCGAGCAGCTGGTTCTGTGTGATTCCCTGCCTGGTCCATCGGCTGCTTCATTGTGATGCCCCCCATGGCCGATCAGCTGGGTCTGTGTGATTCCTCCATGACCGAAAGGCTATGTCTGTGTGACAACCCTAATGGCCGATCAACTGGACGTGTGAATATCCCCATGGTCGATCAGCTTGGTGTGTGCCTCCCCCCCAAAGGCCGATCGGTTTGGTGTGTGTATGATTCACTCCATGGAGAGATTATCTGGGTGCTTGTGCCCCCCCCCCCCCATGGCCGTCGTTGCTCCTCCTAGTGTCACTTCTCACCCGCTCCCCAGCTCCGCCTGCTGCTCTTTGGCGGGAGAATCCTGCGCCTGCCGCGGGGGAGACGGGGGTGATGCCAGCTGGCCGTGACGTGCGGCAGGCGCGCGGGCGGCGCCCATGGGAAAATATCGAAAGGCGAAATCAAAGGCAGGCAGTGCGCGGGCCACCGTATGACTGACAACGCCCCCCCTGCTAACGCAAAATGGTAGCCCCGCCGCGCAGGGTGTGCTGGGATATTTGTAGCGCATGCGCAGTGGCGGCTCCTGCTGCCCATTGTCCCCATTTGGGGTGATTGGAATTGTTGAGGAGATGGAGCAACGATTCCAGTTTCAATGGGAGCTGCGGCGCTGCCCCACCTCCCGCTCTTCAATTCTCTCCAGTGTCAGTGCCGCAGAGTTTTAAGGCAAAGAGCAGTGTGACCGCAGCCCCTTCAAATTGCGCTCCCCCCTCCCCACTTGGCCGGATGTATTCAGGGTGAACGCGGGCAGACGGTGGACGGGGCGGGGTTTCTGAATAACTTTGCGGGGGGTTTCTGAATAACTCTGCTCCACCTTGACCTTTCCCCCTCCCTAACCCTTGTCCCTCATCAAACCGGCTCCTTCCTTCTGTCCGGATACCGCTCATCAGAAAGAATAGAAACGTCGCCACGCGGCACAGAAAGAGGCCATTCAGCCCATCAAGTCCGCACGAAATTGGGAAATAAATACTAGTAGCAGTGCCCCTGTGCCGTTTCAAATTCCTAGCACAGGCTACCCTTTTGTCAGTACAATGGATTAAGTCCAATTAAACTGTCCACTTAATGTTGATCCATTGACAACTGTGAAATAGTGCAAATACGCAAAAGGCGAGGTAGAGATTGTGGAAATGTCAACACCTTTATTCAGAAAACAATGTCCTATTTATTGAAGTGTTGATATAGGTAAATCATTGGATGGCCATTGACCAGGTTTATATTAAAATCACGATGCAGTTCAAGGTTCACGAGGAGGTTCATGAGGAGGAGGTGTCAGCAATTCTGATTCAAGAAGGGGAGTAGAGACAACCCCGTTAACCATAGACCAGTGAGCCTTACTTCTGTTGTGGGCAAAGTCTTGGAACGGATTACAAGAGATAGAACATAGAACATAGAACGATACAGCGCAGTACAGGCCCTTCGGCCCACGATGTTGCACCGAAACAAAAGCCATCTAACCTACACTATGCCATTATCATCCATATGTTTATCCAATAAACGTTTAAATGCTCTCAATGTTGGCGAGTTCACTACTGTTGCAGGTAGGGCATTCCACGGCCTCACCACTCTTTGCGTAAAGAACCTACCTCTGACCTCTGTCCTATATCTATTATCCCTAAGTTTAAAGCTATGTCCCCTCGTGCAGGCCATTTCCATCCGCGGGAGAAGGCTCTCATTGCCCACCCTATCTAACCCCCTGATCATTTCATGTGACTCTATTAATCTCCTCTTAACCTTCTTCTCTCCAACGAAAACAACCTCAAGTCGATCAGCCTTTCCTCATAAGATTTTCCCTCCATACCAGGCAACATCCTGGTAAATCTCCTCTGCGCCCGCTCCAAAGCCTCTACGTCCTTCCTATAATGCGGTGACCAGAACTGTACGCAATACTCCAAATGCGGTCGTACCAGAGATTTGTACAGCTGCAACATGACCTCCTGACTCCGGAACTCAATCTCTCTACCAAAAAAGGCCAACACTCCATAGGCCTTCTTCACAACCCTATCAACCTGGGTGGCAACTTTCAGGGATCTATGCACATGGACGCCTAAATCCCTCTGCTCATCCACACTTCCAAGAACTTTACCATTAGCCAAATATTCCGCATTCCTGTTATTCCTTCCAAAGTGAATCACCTCACACTTCTCTACATTAAACTCCATTTGCCACCTCTCAGCCCAGCTCTGCAGCTTATCTATGTCCCTCTGTAACCTGCTAAATCCTTCCACACTGTCGACAACACCACCGACTTTAGAGTCGTCTGCAAATTTACTCATCCACCCTTCTGCGCCTTCTGGTCATTGATAAAAATGACAAACAGCAACGGCCCCAGAACAGATCCTTGTGGTACGCCACTTGTAACTGAACTCCATTCTGAACATTTCCATCAACCACCACCCTCTGTCTTCTTTCAGCTAGCCAATTTATGATCCACATCTCTAAATCACCCTCAATCCCCAGCCTCCGTATTTTCTGCAATAGCCTACCGAGGGGAACCTTATCAAACGCTTTACTGAAATCCATATACACCACATCAACTGCTCTACCCTCGTCTAGACGCAAGGCTCACCGGTCTATAGTTGCCGGGGTTGTCTCTGCTCCCCTTTTTGAACAAAGGGACCAAATTTGCTATCCTCCATTCCTCTGGCACTATTCCTGTAGACAATGATGACATAAAAATCAAAGCCAAAATCCAGCAATCTCTTCCCTGGCCTCCCAGAGAATCCTCGGATAAATCCCACCAGGACCGGGGGACCTATCTATTTTCAGCCTGTCCAGAATTGCCAACACCTCTTCCCTACGTACCTCCATGCCATCTATTCTAATAGCCTGGGTCTCAGCATTCTCCTCCACAACATTATCTTTTTCCTGAGTGAATACTGACGAAAAATATTCATTTAGTATCTCGCCTATCTCTTCAGACTCCACACACAATGTCCCATCCCTCTCCTTGACTGGTCCTACTCTTACCCTAGTCATTCGCTTATTCCTGACATACCTGTAGAAAGCTTTTGGGTTTTCCTTGATCCTACCTGCCAAATACTTCTCATGTCCCCTCCTTGCTCGTCTTAGCTCGCTCTTTAGATCCTTCCTCGCTACCTTGTAACTATCCATCGCCCCAACTGAAACTTCACACCTCATCATCACATAGGCCTCCTTCTTCCTCTTAACAAGAGATTCCACTTCTTTGGTAATCCACGGTTCCCTCGCTCTACGCCTTCCTCCCTGCCTGACCGGTACATACTTATCAAGAACACGCAGTAGCTGATCCTTGAACAAGCTCCACTTATCCAGTGTGTCCAACACTTGCAGCCTACTTCTCCAACCTATCCCCTCCCAAGTCACGTCTAATGGCATCATAATTGCCCTTCCCCCAGCTATAACTCTTGCCCTGCGGTGTATACTTATCCCTTTCCATCATTAACGTAAACGTCACCGATTTGTGGTCACTGTCCACAAAGTGCTCTCCTACATCCAAATCCAACACCTGGCCTGGTTCATTACCCAAAACCAAATCCAACGTGGCCTCGCCTCTGGTTGGCCTGTCAACATATTGTGTCAGGAAACCCTCCTGCACACACTGTACAAAAAACGACCCATCTAATGTACTCGAACTATATCTTTTCCAGTCAATATTTGGAAAGTTAATGTCTCCCATAATAACTACTCTGTTACTTTCGCTCTTATCCAGGATCATCCTCGCCATCCTTTCCTCTACATCCCTAGAACTATTTGGAGGCCTATAGAAAACTCCCAACAGGGTGACCTCTCCTTTCCTGTTTCTAACCTCAGCCCATACTACCTCGGAAGATGAGTCCCCATCCAGTATCATCTCCGCCACCGTAATACTGCTCTTGACTAGCAGCGCCACACCTCCCCCTATTTTGCCTCCTTCTCTGAGCTTACTAAAACACCTAAACCCCTGAACCTGCAACATCCATTCCTGTCCCTGCTCTATCCATGTCTCTGAAATGGCCACAACATCGAAGTCCCAGGTACCAACCCATGCTGCCAGTTCCCCTACCTTATTTCGTATACTCCTGACATTGAAGTAGACACACTTCAAACCACCTACCTGAACACTGGCCCCGTCCTGCGACGTCAAATCTCTGCTCCTGACCTCTATACTCTCATTCTCCCGTACCCGAAAACTACAATCCAGGTTCCCGTGCCCCTGCTGCAATTGTTTACCCCCCCCCCCCCCAAAGAGCACTAACAAATCTCCCCCCCCCCCCCAGGATATTTGTGCCCCTCAGGTTCAGATGTAGACCATCCTGTCTGTAGAGGTCCCACCTGCCCCAGAAAGAGCCCCAGTTATCCAGAAATCTGAATCCCTCCCGCCTGCACCATCCCTGTAGCCACGTGTTTAATTGCTCTCTCTCCCTATTCCTCGTCTCACTATCACGTGGCACGGGCAACAACCCAGAGATAGCAACTCTGTTTGTTCTAGCTCCGAGCTTCCATTCTAGCTCCCTGAAAGCCTGCCTGACATCCTTGTCCCCTTTCCTACCTATGTCGTTAGTGCCAATGTGGACCACGACTTGGGGCTGCTCCCCCTCCCCCTTATGGACCCGGAAAACACGATCCGAGACATCACGTACCCTTGCACCTGGGAGGCAACATACCAAACGTGATAGGATTTATAATCATCTAGAAATGAATAATTTGATTAGGGATAGTCAGCACGGTTTTGTGAAGGGTAGGTCGTGCCTCACAAACATTATTGTGTTCTTTGAGAAGCTGACCAAACGGCTGGAAGTGGTTAAAGCAGTTGATGTGGTATATATGGGTTTCAGTAAAGCGTTTGATAATGTTCCCCGCGGTAGGCTATTGCAGAAAATACGGAGGCATGGGATTCAGGGTGATTTAGCAGTTTGGATCAGAAATTGGCTTGCTGTAAGAAGACAGAGGCTGGTAGTTGATGGGAAATGTTCCACAAGGATCTGTTTTGGAGCCACTGCTGTTTGTTATTTTTATAAATGACCTGGACGAGGGCGTAGAAGAATGGGCGAGTAAATTTGCGGATGATACTTAAGTCGGTAGAGTTGTGGACAGTGCGGAAGGATGTTGCAGGTTGCAAAGGGACATAGATAAGCTGCAGCGCTGGGCTGAGAAGAGGCAAATGGAGTTTAATGCAGAAAAGTGTGAGGTGATTCATTTTTCAAGGAGTAACTGGATACAGAGTACTGGGCTAATTATAAGATTCTTGGCAGTGTGGATGAGCAGAGATATCTAGGTTTCCATGTACATAGATCTCTGAATGTTGCCACCCAGGTTTATAGGATTGTAAAGAAGGCGAACGGTGTGTTAGCTTTTATTGGTAGAGGGCTTGAGTTTCGGAGCCATGAGGTCGTGTTTAAGCTGTACAAAACTCTGGTGCGGCCGCATTTGCAGTATTGCGTGCAGTTCTGGTCGCCGCATTTTAGGAAGGATGAGGAAGCATCGGAAAGGGTGCAGAGGAGATTTACCAGAATGTTGCCTGGTATTGAGGGAAGATCTTATGAGGAAAGGCTGAGGGACTTGAGGCTGTTTTCATTAGAGAGAAGAAGGTTAAGAGGTGACTTAATAGAGGCATACAAGATGATCAGAGGATTAGATAGGTTGGACAGTGAGAACCGTTTTCCTCGGATGGTGATGGCTAGTACGAGCGGACATAGCTTTAAATTGAGAGGCCATAGATATAGGACAGATATCAGAGGTAGGTACCAGCGAGCTTGAGGCAAGACCAACACATGTGTGCGATGATCTGCTCTTCTAGAGCACTGCTCACATTTATCCCCAAGAAGAAGTCCTACCTAAGCGCCGTGGTCAAGTGCACCTGTGCTTCACCTGGAAGTGGGTCAGGCTTACGCTCACACATGAGGAGGTAAAGTTGGCCCTTTGAAGAGCCTCACTCCACACCGACCCCCCTCTCAAAAATGAAAGCCAGCTCATCATCCCGCTTCGACTGTATCTCCTCCAGCGAAGCCCATTCCGTTGTCCACATCTGCTCATCGGCACCTGAAATCCTACTCTCTACTAACTCGAACAAGGACACTACCCTGTCCAAAAGTGTAGGCGACAGTATTGGAGGAAATGAAGGCCGCGCCTTTAAGGAAATAATAGCGCACCTCAAAGTACCTGAATGTGTTCGCTCTCGGGAGCTGGAACTTCCAGAACAACTCGTCCAGACCGGTAAAACTACCTTCTGGAAACATGTCACTAAACCTCTGTAACCCCCATCTCCCATGCCCTGAAAGATGAATCCAAGCTGAAGACCGCACAAACATTTGTTCATGGATATCTGATCCCGCAGTGTCATGAACAATAGTTTCAAATGCTGCATTAACGGATTCCAAATCCGCAAAGTAGCTCTCACCGCCGTGCAAGATGAAGAGAACCTTTCAGGGGAGACGGGTGTGGTGTAATAGCCAGGACTCTCAGACTCGACCCTATGCATTAAACCTTTTACAGCCGCCTTCATACAGGATTAGATTCTTGAACCAGTCAAGCACCTTTCAATATTTGTCGTCCAATAGTAACGTAACAGATTAGGTAGCACTAACCCCCCGACTGCTGGTACCTTTGCAAAACGGTCCAATAAACCCCAGGAGACTTTCCAGCTCAAACAAAAGTAGATATCAATCTATTGACCCCGCAAAACAAAGCCTTGAGAAGAAAGACTGGGAGACTCTTAGAACGAAAACAAGAACATCGAGAGAATATTCATCTTCACCGTCTTTACTCTTCCCGCTAAGGTGAGAGGGAGGGCAGCCCACATATTCAAATCTGTCTTCGCCCCATCTACCAGACTATAAACGTTTAGTTTATGTAGCGTGGCCCAGGAATGGATCACTCATATTCCCAGATACCAGAAAGCAGTCCTGGCCAGAAAATGGCAGCCTCCCAAGATCGGTTCCACCTCCGGAGGGTTCACCGCAAAATATTTAGAGACGCAGTTTGCGCCTCTAAAAGGAGGCAAACTTCCTGGGTTGCTCCATTATCTCCCGCACATTAGCGCCTTGGTCAAGTTTAGGTGCTTGTTTAGCACAGGGCTCAATAGCTGGCTTTTAAATCAGACCAAGGCAGGCCAGCAGCGCGAGTTCAATTCCATACCAGCCTCCACGAACAGGCGCCGGAATGTGGCGACTAGGGGCTTTTCACAGTAAGTTCATTTGAAGCCTACTTGTGACAATCAGCGATTTTCATTTTCATATTTGAGTGTGGTTCCGTGAAATATAGCAACAGTTTGTTCCCGTATATGGGCACCCCCCACCCCAAACACACCGTCCACTTCGTAGTCGACATCAATGCAATGGCCAGTGGCTAGATTGCTGAGGTAAATAAAAACAGAGACAACCGACACCCTGCTATGTATCCCTGTTCAGTTAGAAATAACTCGACTTCAAGCCATTAGTACGCACACCTGCCGTGAGCTTATACCATGAAATACATTTTGGTCCAAAGCCATACTCAAGCTCGCCGAATTCCTTCCCTCCGCCCATCGAACTAATCATCTGTGGTTCGGTCCCTAAGGAAGGCGACAACTCAACATTTAACAATCTCCTAATATTGTCCGACAACTGCCTTCACAAATCCAGTTTTCAACCCAAATTCACCTCCAGTAGGCAGGGTTCCAAACACATTGCCAATATCTTAGCCAACGTCAGCGATTTTACAACGAAAGAGGCCCATACTATCCACATTCCTGGGATCTTTGTCGTTCCTCAGCATCGTGAAATCGATACCTGCCCCAGATGGCTGGCAGAAACCCGCGGGACACCGAGTCAGTAAACATATGCAGCAGAACTGGGACCAACTGACCAACAAACTGTCTGTAAAATTCAGTGGGGAATCCCTCTCGACCCGAAGGTTTGCCAGTCTCCACTAACCGAATTCAGCGCATGATCTCCTCTGGCCCTGCCGGCGTCTCCACCTCCATGAAGGTAATAATAATCATAATAACCTTTGTTAGTTTCACAAGTAGGCTTGCATAAACACTGCACTTAAGGTACTGTGAACCACTGAAGGTGGTTTTCGGTGGTAGGTAATCTATCTCAAGACGCATCTGGGTAAATCTGGGCATGTGGACAGACAGACACTGGTGGACACCATTCACTAGATGGACCGCCGGTACCACAATCAGTCCAACACCTGAGTATTAGTGGACAGAAATAAATTGTAAATGGACATTGATTTGTTCATAATGATGAAGGCGGTGAGTTAGCTGCGAACCGCCAGGGGGACATAGTCTGGGGAGAAGGCCAGTTGTTTGTTGGCTCACCAACTGAGGCGGAAGGCTGCCATCCGGGAGATAAAGAACGTCAGGGACTCTAGAGTTGGTCTGGAATCTGCCCAGAGAATGTTGTTGAGGTGTTTGAGGACTTCTCCCATGACCTGCTCGGAGGCTCCATCAATGAAGCAATTTGTGGATGGTTGATGGTTAGCACTGTAGCTTCTCAGCGCTAGGGACCCGGGTTCGGTTCCCTGCATGGATCACTGTGTGTGCGGAGTCCGCACATTGTCCCCGTGTCTGCGTGGGTTTCCTCCGGGTTCTCGGTTTCCTCCCACAGGTCCCGAAGGACGTGAATTGGAAATTCTGAATTCTCCCTCAGTGCTCCCGAATAAGCGGTGTAGTATGGCGACTCGGGGATTTTCCATGAGCGGGGAAGGCAAGACCGCCTCACTCATGCTAAACTCCATCAATTCCTCATTGGTAGAGGATACCCGCTCACAAAATCTCTTATCCACTAAGAATGACTTGAATGACACGGGCGTGGCTAAGAGCGGCCTGACTCCAACATGAATACCACAACTTGCGGAGAATAATCTGGTATAACTTCCGCCGATTTCCCTGACATCCCTTCCCACTCCCTCCCCGGCCCCAGGGAGTCGAGACATTCCCTCCAAACAGAAGTCAATCTGGGGGTAAACCCGATTGCCATTGAACAGAAATAAGACTTGTCACTCGGCCCACAGGTCTGCACCGCCTCCGCAGCCCGTCCATCACTAATAAAAGCACACATCCTCCTGGGTCTGCACACACAGGTCTGCACCACCACACCCCGTCCATCACTAATAATCGCACACATCCTCCTGGGTCTGTCAAACTGTCAACCGCTGCAAAAAACAGCCTCTTATTAATCAGCACTGCCCTCCTCCCCCTTGCGTCTTAATATCAAAACTCGAAGGACGCACATGTCCTCGTCCCGTTTCCGCAGTCTTGTTGGATGTCAGACTCTCAAATGGGTCTCCCGTAAAAGGAAAATATATCGGCCTTCAAACGTTCAGATAGGCAAACAGGCATTACCTTTGAACTGAGCCATTTTATCCCCTCACATTCCAGCTAAAGAATGGGAAAGGGATATCTGATAGACCCCCCCCCCCCCCCCCAGGCGTCCCGACCCCTCAATCTATCAGCATCCCCCTGCCCCCGCCGCCCGGCCCAACCCCTCCATCTATCAGCATATCCCTTCACTCCCCCCTCCGCGCCCGGCGCGACCGACCCCGCCATCTCTTAGCATATCCATGCCCCCGCCGCCCGCCCGGAGCCCTCCATCTATCAGTATATCTATGCCCTCCACCCAGGCCCGACCCCTCCATATATCAGGATATACCTGTCCCCCAACCCCGGCCGACCCCGAACCCTCAATCTATCAGTATATCTATGCCACCCACCCCGGCCCGAACCCTCCATCTATCAGGATATCCCTGGCCCCCAACCCCGGCCGACCCCGAGCCCTCAATCTATCAGTATATCGATGCCACCCACCCCGGCCCGAACCCTCCATCTATCAGGATATCCCTGCACCCCAACCCCGGACCGCCCCGAGCCCTCAATCTATCAGTATATCTATGCACCCCCCCCCCCCACCCCGGCCCGACCCTTACATCTATCAGGATATCCCTGCCCCCCAACCCCGGCCCGCCCCGCGCCCTCAATCTATCAGTATAACTGTGCCCCACCCCGGCCCCACTCCTTCATCTATCAGGATATCCCTGCCCCCACACCCACGCCCGCCCTGACCCCTCCATCTATCCGCATATCCCTGCCCTCGCCGCGCCCGCACCGACCCCTCCATCTATCCGTATATCATCATAGAATTTACAGTGCAGAAGGAGGCCATTCGGCCCATCGAGTCTGTACCGGCTCTTGGAAAGAGCACCCTACCCAAGGTCAACACCTGCACCCTATCCCCATAACCCAGTAACCCCACCCAACATTAAGGGCAATTTTGGACACTAAGGGCAATTTATCACGTTCAATCCACCTAACTTGCACATCTTTGGACTGTGGTAGGAAACCGGAGCACCCGGAGGAAACCCACGCAGACACGGGGAGGATGTGCAGACTCCGCACAGACACTGACCCAAGCCGGAATCGAACCTGGGACCCTGGAGCTGTGAAGCAATTGTGCTATCCACAAGGCTACCGTGCTGCCCTCACCGCGCCCACACCGACCCCTCCATCTATCTAACAGCATATCCCTGCCCCCACGCCCGCCCCGCCTCGTCCATCTATCAGCATATCCCTGCCCCCCCCGTCCATCTATCAGCACATCCCTGCCCCCCCCGCCCCGTCCATCTATCAGCATATCCCTGCCCCCCCCCCCGCCCGCCGCGCCCCGTCCATCTATCAGAATATCCCAGCCCCCCCCCCGCCCCGTCCATCTATCAGCATATCCCTGCCCCCCCCCCGCCCCGTCCATCTATCAGCATATCCGTGCCCCCCCGCCCCGTCCATCTATCAGCATATCCTTTACCCCCCCCCCCGCCCCGTCCATCTATCAGCATTTCCCTGCCACCCCCCCCCCCCCCCGCCCGCCCCGACCCATCTATCAGCATATCCCTGCCTCCCCCGTCCGCCCCGCCTCGTCCATCTATCAGCATATCCCAGCCCCCCCTCCCGCCCCGTCCATCTATCAGCATATCCCTGCCCCACCCCCCGCCCCGTCCATCTATCAGCATATCCCTGCCCCCTCCCGCCCCGTCCATCTATCAGCATATCCCTGCACCCCCCCCCCCCCGCCCCGTCCATCTATCAGCATTTCCCTCCCCCCCCCGTCCCGTCCATCTATCAGCATATCCCTGCCCCCTCCCTCCCGCCCCGTCCATCTATCAGCATACCCCTGCCCCCCCCCCGCCCCGTCCATCTATCAGCATATCCCTGCCCCCCTCCCGCCCCGTCCATCTATCAGCATATCCCTGCCCCCCCCCCCCCCGCCCCGTCCATCTATCAGCATATCCCTGCCCCCCTCCCGCCCCGTCCATCTATCAACATATCCCTGCGCCCCCCCCCTCCCGCCCCGTCCATCTATCAGCATTTCCCTGCCCCCCGCCCGCCCCGCCCCCATCTATCAGCATATCCCTGCCTCCCCCGCCGGCCCCGCCCCGTCCATCTATCAGCATATCCCTCCCGCTGCCCCTTTGAGGTGTGCAGGCGGTTCCTCAGCGTTCGTCAGCTGATGCTGACGAAATCTCTTTCCGCGACCAAAGCCGTGTCAAATCTCCACGGGATAGCTGAGACCGACCCAACTTCAACATCAAGAGCACGAAATGCGGAGCGAAGAGAGGTGATACGGCTGCAGCCCGAATTTTATCTCGATACAACCCCCAAATGTAAGCCACCTCACCACACCTCGTGCCCGCCCCACTTGACAAAAATCCGAAACATAAAGATGCAGAAGAACTTGACGATGTAATAACAGCAAAGACCATCGTCTTCGAGCACGCCAGTTCCCCAATATCCCCCCCCCCCCCAATTCGTGTCTATCACTAAAGTCATTCGCTTCCTCAGGCGTGTTGAAACAATAGTCCCTCTCCTTGGAGGTGAGCCGAAGATGGGTCCGGTCACCATCCCAACTCACACGTTGCTTTTATCGAGAGCAGCCTTGGCCTTATTAAACACCAGACGCATTCTTGCTCGCTCTGGCCCCAACGTCCTTGTATATTATGATGCCATTACCCTCCCATCTACAATCTCGGTAGTCCTTCACCTCCAACTTGCTCCTTGTCCAGGTAACTATGATCGCCTGTGGTGGCTCCGTTGACTTCAGCTTCGGCCTCAATGATCGATTGGCCTTGTCCTGCTCAGAATGTTCGGAACGATCCCCTCACCCACCATCTTTCCAAACGTCTTAGAGATGTAATCTGTGGATTTTTCCCCTCCAAGCCATCCGGCACCCATCAATTCTTAGGTTCTGCCGTCTGAAGCGAATCTCCAGAGCATCAACATTCGCTTATACCCTTTCCACTCCTCCGCCAGCAATGGCGACTCAGCATCCTGAGAGATAATCTTGTCGCTGTGGTCAGTGAGCGCCTCCTCCACCTTCCTGATCGTCACGCCTGTACCATTATTCCCTGATCCATCAACTCCCGAATAGGTGCCAAGGCCCCTCAATCCCCTTCACCAAATCCTCAGCCACCGCGTGTCGTTGCTTCGACAATTCACTTGTTAAAAAGTCCAACAGCTTCTCGATCTTCCACTAAGGGGTCAGCAATGCCAGAGACCTCCGCCAAGTTCTCCTCTTCCGAGGCTCGAGGACCTTCTCAATCTGCCGAAGATCACTTGCCCGACTTTTGACTTGTATTCTATACATCAGATATCACCCATGTTCAGTGTTGTGTTTACAGTTTTCCCGCAATCTGTGTGGGTTTCCTCCGTGTGCTCCGGATTCCTCCCACATCCAAATATGTGCAGGTCAGGTGGATTCGCCACGATTTAATAAAATGTCCTTAGTGTCAAGAGATGTGCAGGCTTGGGTGGAATGCTCTTTTTGACGGTAGATGTAGAAAGGATGGGTCGAATGGCCTCCAACGGCACTTCAACTTTAACCCTGTATCGAACCCCGTGCTGTACCAATACTGCAATTGTTTGATTAGAACAGTGGAGGTTTACACTAAATTTAACTCCGTGCTGTACCTGTCCTGAAGCGTGTGATTGTGTCAATGTAAAGGAAGCTTTACTCTGTATGTAACCCCGTGCTGTACCTGTCTTGGAAGTGTTTCATTTGGAGAGTGGGTATGGAGATTTACTCTGTTTCGAACTCTGTGATGTACCTGTCCTGAGAGTGTTTCAGGGGGAGAGTGGAGATGGAGATGAACTCTGTATCTCACCCTGTGCTGTACCTGTCCTGGGAGTGTGTAACAGGGACAGTGTCGAGGGTGCTTTACTCTGTATCTGAACCCGTGCTGTACCTGTCCTGGGGGGGGGGGGGGGGGGGGGGGCTGTTTGATGGGGAGAGTGGAGATGGAGATTTACTCTGTATCTTACCCTGTGCTGTACGGTCCTGAAGTGTTTCACAGGGAGAATGGAGATGGACATTTACTCAGTATTAATGAAGTTATATGGGGACTTGTTGAGCCGACAAGACGGATTTTCAGTGCAGATTTGATGTCCCGACATAAGAAAGGATATAGGTGCAATAGAGGGAGTGCCCAGGAGTTTTATTAAGCTAATACCATAGTTGGGGAGGGGGGAGGGGGGGGCTGTCCTATTGAATTGACGTGGCCTGTGTTCACTGGAGTTTAGAAGGATGAGGAAATCTGATGGGAAAATATTAAATTTCAAGTGGGATGGCCAGACTAGATGCTAGGAGGAGGTTTTACCTTCTTGGGGGATCTGAAACTAGAGAAAGGGTCCCAGGATATGAATTAGGAAATTTAGGACTGAGTCGAGGAAATAATTCTTCAGTCAGAGGGTTATCCTACCGGACAAGGCTACGGAGTCCAAGCCACTGAATGTATTGCAGATAGAGGTAGATTTTGTTTAGATTTTCTTTACACCAAGGGTAATGTGGAAAAAGTGGGAATATGGAAAGAAAACAACAGGCAGACAGTGCAGAGATCCCTCGTGGCCGTTCCCCTTCAAAACAAATATACCGTTTTGGATGCTGTTGGGGGGGATGACCTACCGGGGGAAGGCCCTAGCGGCCAGGTCTCTGGCAATGAGTCTGGCTCTGGGGCTCAGAAGGGAAGTGGGAGACTAGAAAAGCAATAGTAATAGGAGATTCAATGGTTAGGGGAATAGATCGGAGATTCTGTGGTCGCGAGCGAGACTCCCGGAAGGTATGTTGCCTCCCGGGTGCCAGGGCCAGGAGTGTCTTGGATAGTCTCTTCCGGATCCTTAAGGAGGAGGGGGAGCAGCCAGAAGTCGTGGCGCACATTGGTACCAATGACATAGGTAGAAAAGGGGTGTGGAGTTATTAAACGAGTTTAGGGAGTTAGGCTGGAAGTTAAAAGCCAGGAAAGACAGAGTTGTCATCTCTGGTTTGTTGCCGGCACCACGTGATAGCGATGCTCGGAATAGGGAGAGTGCAATTGAACACGTGGCTGCAGGAATGGTGTAGGGGGGGGGGGGCTGGGGTCTTCAGGTATTTGGATAGTTGGACCGCATTCTGGGGAAGTTGGGACTTGCACAAGTAGGACGGGTTGCATCTGAACCAGAGGGGCACCAATATCCTGGGAGGGAGGTTTTCAAGTACTCTTCGGGAGGTTTTTAACTAATTTGGCAGGGGAATGGGAACCGGATTTGTAGCCCAGCAACTAAGGTAGCCGATATTCAGGACGCCAAAGCGTGTAGTGAGGCAGTGGGGAAGGGAACACTGACAAAGGAGAGTACTTGTAGGCACGGACATGGGTTGAAGTATGAATACTTCAACGCAAGAAGCAACAGGAATAAGGTGGGTAAACGTAAGCTATGGATCGGTACTTGATAGTCCAACAGCTGCAAAGAGGCACTTCGAGGAGTATCTGCCTACTCAGGTAGTATGGTTTGAAGTCAGAAATAGGAAAGGAGCAGTCACCTTGTTGGGAGTTTTCTATAGGCCCCCCCCCCAATAGTAGCAGAGATGTGGAGGAACGGATTGGGAAACAGATTTTGGAAAGGTGCAGAAGTCACAGGGTAGTAGTCATGGGTGACTTCAAATTCCCAAACATTGAGTGGAAACTCTTTAGATCAAATAGTTTGGAAGGGGTGGTGTTTGTGCAGTGTGTCCAGGAAGCTTTTCTAACACAGTATGTAGATTGTCCGACCAGAGTGGAGGCCATATTGGATTTGGTAATACAACAGGACAAGTGATAGATGTGTTAGTGCAGGAGCATTTTGGAGGTAGTGACCACAATTCTGTGACTTTCAGTTTAGTAATGGAGAGGGATAGGTGCGTGCAACAGGGCAAGGTTTACAATTGGGGGGAAGGGTAAATACGATGTTGTCAGACAAGAATTGAAGTGCATAAGTTGGGAACATAGGCTGCCAGGGAAGGACACAAGTGAAATGTGGAACTTGTTCAAGGAACAGATACTACAGTGTCCTTGATATGTATGTCCCTGTCAGGCAGGGGAGAGATGGTCGAGTGAGGGAACCATGATTGACAAGAGAGATTGAGTGTCTTGTTCAGAGGAAGAAGGAGAAATATGTAAGGCTGAGGAAACAAGGTTCAGGCCGGGCGCTGGAGGGTTACAAGATAGCCAGGAGGGAACTGCAGAAAGGGATTAGGAGAGCTAAGAGAGAGCATGAACAATCTTTGGTGGGCAGGATCAAGGAAATCCCCAAGGCCTTTTACACATATGTGAAAAATATCAGGATGACTAGAGCGAGGGTAGGTCCGATCAAGGACGGTAGCGGGAGATTGGGTATTGAGTCTGAAGAGATAGAAGAGGTATTGAACGAGTACTTTTCATCAGTATTTACAAATGAGAGGGGCCAGATTGTTGGAGAGGGCAGTGTGAAAGAGACTGGTAAGCTTGAGGAAATATTTGTTCGGAAGGAAGATGTGTTGGGCATTTTGAAAAACTTGAGGATAGACAAGTCTCCCGGGCCGGAAGGGATATACCCAAGGATTCTATGGGATGCAAAAGATGAAATTGCAGAGCCGTTGGCAATGATCGTTTCGTCCTCACTGTCAACAGGGATGGTACCAGGGGATTGGAGAGTGTTGAATGTCGTGCCCCTGTTCACAAAAGGGAATAGGGAAAACCCTGGGAATTACAGGCCAGTTAGTCTTACTTAGGTGGTAGGCAAAGTAATGGAAATGGTACTGATGGATAGGATTTCTGAGCATCTGGAAAGACACTGTTGATTAGGGATAGTCAGCACAGGATTTGTGAGGGGTAGGTCTTGCCTTACAAGTCTTATTGAATTATTTGAGGAGGTGACCAAGCATGTGGATGAAGGTAAAGCAGTGGATGTAGTGTACATGGATTTTACTAAGGCATTTGATAAGGTTCCCTATGGTAGGCTGATGCAGAAAGTCAGGAGGCATGGGATAGTTGGAAATGTGGCCAGTTGTATAACGAACTGGCTAACCGATCGAAGTCAGAGAGGTGGTGGATGGCAAATATTCATCCTGGATCCCAGTTACCAGTGGCGTACCGCAGGGCTCAGTTCTTGGTCTTCTGTTGTTTGTGATTGTCATTCATGACTTGGATGATGGAGTTGAAAGGTGGGTCAGTAAATTTGCAGACGATACGAAGATTGTTGGAGTTGTGGATGGCGAGGAGGGCTGTTGTCGGCTGCAAAGAGACATAGATAGGATGCAGAGTGGGCTGAGAAGTGGCAGATGGAGTTTACCCCTGAAAAGTGTGAGGTTGTCCATTTTGGAAGGACAAGTATGAATGCGGAAAACATCCCTCATTATAATTTGCAAGAGCCGGTACAGATTCGATGGGCCAATGGCCTCCTTCTGCATTGTAAATTCTATGATAATCTATGATAATTTCAGACTACTCCTTATTCTGAGTCTGTGATTCTTGATTGTAGATTCAACAGCCATGGCAGGATGTGGGGAGTGTGGGGAAGGGATTATAAAATGTGTCCTTTCCTGTAATAGTTTTTTATGTCCCAATTACCTCTTTGCTTCGAAACACTAGAGATAACACAGGCTCAGTTACCTCAATCTCTCCTCACTGGAGAGTTCCGCCATCCCTGGAATTAACTTAGTGAATGCTCTAAGGCACACCTAAAGTTCCTTAGGAACGGAGACAAACACTGTGCACAGGACTCCGGATGCAGACTCAACACGTCTGTATCGCATTGCAGCAAGGCATCTTCATTCCAGTCCTCAAATCCTCGAAAATTAAAGGACAAAATAACATTTTAGTTGCCAATTGCGAACTGCACCCACCAATGCCCCGTTGCCCTTCAGAAGGTGACGCTGTTCGTGAACCGGTACAGTCCCTGGGGGCAGGTGTTAGGTGTTTATTTGTAGGAAATGGATATTGCCTGGCACTTGCTCTGCCTTTCTATTCATTTCCTACCCAACTGCATACTTGCACACTTATTCATGTTATATCCCACCTTTCAGGAGCAAATAATGCGTTTCCTTGATATGTATGTCCCTGTCAGGCCGGGAGGAAATGGTCGAGTGAGGGAACCAGGGTTTACAAAAGAGGTTGAATGTATTGTCAAGAGGAAGAAGGACGTAAGGATGAGAAAACAAAGGTCAGTTAGTTCACTTGAGGGATACAAGATAGCTAGGAAGGAGCTCACGAAAGGGCTTAAGGGATCTAGGAGGGAGCATGAGAAGTACTTGGCGGTAGGACCAAGGTCAAGTTAGGGCCGGTCAACGAGAATAGTGGGAACGTGTGCATGGAGTCTGAAGATAGAGGAGAGGCCCCAAATGAATACTTTTCTTCAGTGTTCACAAAGCAGAGGGGCCATGTTGTTGAGGAGGATATTGCGATACAGGCTGGAGGGCTGGAGGACGTAGATAGTCGGAAGGAAGATGTGTCAGAAATGTTGAGAAGCCTGATGATAGATAAGACCCATAGGCCTGATGGGATATACCCTTGGATTCTTTGGGAGGCGAGGGATGAGATTGCAGAGCCTTTGGCTTTGATCCTTATGCCCTCACTGTCTACAGGAATAGTGCGAGGGGACTGGAGAGAGGCGAATGCTGTCTTCTTGTTCAGCAAAGGGAATAGGTGTAACCCTGGGAATTATAGACCGGTTAGTCTCACTTCGGTCATAGGTAAATTATTGGAAAGGGTCCTGAGGGATAGGGTTCAAGATCATTTGGAAATATACAGCATAATCCAGGATAGTCAGCATGGATTTGTGAGGGGTAAGTCTTGCCTGACAAGTTTGATTGTATTCTTTGAGGAAGTAACTATGTACATAGATGAAGGTAGAGCAGTTGATGTCGATACATGGATTTTAGTAAGGCGTTTGATAAGGTGCTCCATGGTCGGATTACGCAGAAAGTAAGGAGCACGGGCAGCACGGTAGCCTTGTGGATAGCACAATTGCTTCACAGCTCCAGGGTCCCAGGTTCGATTGGGTCACTGTCTGTGCGGAGTCTGCACATCCTCCCCGTGTGTGCGTGGGTTTCCTCCGGGTGCTCCGGTTTCCTCCCACAGTCCAAAGATGTGCGGGTTAGGTGGATTGGCCTTGATAAATTGCCCTTAGTGTCCAAAATTGCCCTTAGTGTTGGGTGGGGTTAGTGGGTTATGGGGATAGGGTGGCGGTGTTGACCTTGGGTATGGTGCTCTTTCCAAGAGCCGTTGCAGACTCGATGGGCCGAATGGCCTCCTTCTGCTCTGTAAATTCTATGATCTATAAAAGGCGTCATGGCAGAGAGGGAAATTTGGCCGATTGGATCAGGAACTGGCTATCACATAGAAGACAGAGGGTGGTAGTAGACGGTAAATTTTCATCCTGGAGCCCAGTCACCAGCTGTGTACCACAGGCATCAGTGCTGGGTATTCTGCGATTTATGATTTTTATCAATGAATTGGATGATGGAGTTGAAAGTTGGGTTAGTAAGTTTGCTGATGACACCAAGATTGGCGGAGAAGTGGATAATGTGGAGGTCTGTTGAATGCTGCAAAGAGACATTGCCCGGATGCAGAGATGTGCTGAAAAGCGGCAGATGGAGTTTAACCGTGGTAAGTGTGAGATGATTCATTTTGGTAGGCTAAATTTGAATGCGCATTACAGGGTTAACGCAGTGTTCTGAAGAATGTGGAAGAGCAGAGATATCTCGGAGTTCATGTCCATAGATCTCTGAAAGTTGCCACCCAAGTGGATAGAGCGGTGAAGAAAGCCTATAGTGTGTCAGCGTTTATTAACGGGGGGGGGGGGGGATTGAGTTTTACAGCCGCGAGGTTATCCTGCAACTATGCAAGTCGTTGGTTAGACCACATTTGGAGTATTGTGTGCAATTCTGGTCACCTCATTATAGGAAGGATGTGGAAGCAGTGGAAAGGGTGCAAAGTAGAGTTACCAGGATGCTGCTTGGATTAGAGGGTAGGTCTTATGAGGAAAGGTTGAAGGTGCTAGGGTTTTACTCATTGGAGAGAAGGAGGATGAGAGGTGACTTAATTGAGATGCATGAGGCGATGAGAGGGATACATAGAGTGGACATTCAGCGACTTTGTCCTCGGTGGAATGTAGCTGTTACAAGGGGGCTTAACTATGAGGTTCATGGTGGAAGATGTAGGATGGATGTCAGAGGTAGGTTATTTACTCAGAGTGTGGTTGGGGCTTGGAACGCGCTATGGTAGTGGAGTCGGACACTTCATGAACTTTCAAGCGGATATTGGATAGGCATTTGGAGTGCACTAGAATGATTGGGAGTAAGATGATTTGATCTTAGTTTCAGACTAGTTCGGCACAACATCGTAGGCCGAAGACCCTGTACTGTGCTGTACAGTTCTATGTTCTACATTGAAAAGCAACTCTAGCTATCGTGTTTATATCACTAGCTAGCTTGCACATATATTTCATCTTCTCTCCCCCTTTGCATTTTTAGTTGTCCTCTGCTCGCTTTTAAAGGCTGACAATCCTCGGGCTTCTCACTAATCCTCGCCACTTTCTGTGCTTTTTCTTGTGCTTTTATTATGTCCTTGAATGCCTCGTCTGCCACTAGTGCCTCGCCCTCCCCTGAGCAGGTTTACTTCTCCTTGGAATGAATTTCTGTAGAGCCTCAACTCTGGCCAATTCCTCTCTCATGTCTTTGTCGTTACCCTTATTTGATTGGGAAATCGTTACATCTGATTGCAGCTTCTCCCTCTCAAACTCCAGGGAAAATTATTTCATATGTGGTCACTTCTCCCTCAGGGTACCTTCGCCTTAAGTTCCCTAATCAAGTCTGCCTCTTTACACATAACCAATTCCAGAATTGGCTCTGTCAAAGTTGCTCCAAAAAAGCATCTCTAGACATTCTAGAAATTCCTTTTCTTGGGACCCATTACCAACATGATTTTCCCAATACACTCGCATATTGAAGTACCCCGTGATTCATGCCATGTTGCCTTTTCTACCTCCTGATTTACTTGCTGTCCCACATTCTGATCACTGCTAGGGGAACTGTACATAAGTCCCAACAGGACCTTTTTAACCTTTGCAATTCCTGAATTCCACCCGCAGAGTTTCTATACATTCTTATCCTACATCGCTTCTTGCTATCGATTGATCTTCATTCCTTAGGAACAATTCAACCCCGCCCCATTTGCCCATCTACCTGTCCTTTCGATAGGATCCATATCCTTTAGATCCCAGTCTTGATCCCCTTGCAGCCCCGTCTCTGTGATGCCCACAGCATCGTACCGGCCAATGTTAATGCGCGTAACAAGCTCATTTTCCTTGTTCCGTATACTGCACGCATTTAGGCACAACGCCCTCAATCCTGCATTAACCACCTCCCTTCTCACACTTGTCACCTTTTATGCTCTTCCTGAGGTTAGCGTTATGCCACTTTCTATAATCTCTGGTCTATCACGTGTTCTGGAAACTTGACTAAACTCTCCTGAGCTTCGGTTCATTTAACCAGTTCAAAGTCCTCATAATTAACCTGCCCTTTTACCCCCTCATTTAACTTTGATTTTCCAATTCTCCATAAAATTGAACCCCCTTTCGCCCACTATTAAGTTTAAACCCTAACTACAGCCCGAGTTATACGGTTCGCCAGGACTCGGGTCCCAGCATGATTCAGATGAAGACCGTCCCAACAGAACAGGTCCTCTCTTCTCCAGTACTGTTGCCAATGTCCCATGAATTCAAATCCATTTCTTCCACACCAGCTTTTGAGCCGCTTTCAGATTCCATTACAAGAAATTAGCACACACAAGTAATTCCTTACTGGTTATCTATGTCCAATCGTGACTATCGATTAAGGGTACATCATGCATATTATATGAGCATAATTAACAGATAAGATGCATGCTTAATTAAGCAATAAAATCACAACAAAGGCACTCATCGTATCTTGAAATTTCTGATATCCAATATCTGGGATGTAGCTATCAATCCTGCTGTTCAATGGCTCTACTTGAGGAATGCTTGGTATCCAACATCCCTTCCTATCCTTATCAGCAGGAGAGGATACAGAGGAGATATACCAGGATGTTGTATGGTCTGGAGGGTGTCAGCTGTGAGGAGAGGTTGGGTCATCTCGGATTGTTTTCACTGGAACGACAGAGTTTCAGGGGCAACCTGATAGAAATCTACAAAATTGCAAGTGACATAGACAGAGTGGATAGTCAGGTGCTTTTTCCTTGGGTGGAAAAGTCAAGTACGAGGCAGCAGACGTTTAAGGTGTGAATAGGAAAGTTTAGAGTAGATGTGTGATATATTTTTTTTTCAGAGTGTGGCGAGTGCCTGGAACGCGGTGCCCGAGGAGGTGGTGAACGTTTAATAGGCATCTTGAAAAATAAACGAAAAAGGTGGGGCTAGATGGCAAGGTACCCCTGAATTGCAGGAGGTTTTAGTATAGATAGTCATCATGACCGGCGCAGTATTGGAGGATCAAATGCCCTGTTCCGGGGCATCAGGAACCTACATGAGAAAACAGCATGTTCTGTCTGGCAAATTAATCTGTTGGACTAGGGTCAAGGCAACTCCAGGGATGAGAAACAGGACAGAAATGCGTTCTGAGATTGTTTGTTTTTCGGAGAAGAGAGAGGGTGCTGCAATTTTCAATTGCCCGTAAAACATTATTGATCTCAGCCTTCCTCTCATGCATTCCATTTATGGATGAGGCAATTGGCTGAAATAATTAGGGCTGTTCGTCGACCGACAGATTTGGCTTCTACTGCTGAGTGAATTTTCAATTCTAGTTTCAATTCCGAAATACTGAACTGGCTGGGAATATTGTAGAAATCACAGAGTTCCTACAGTGCAGAAGGAAGCCATTCGGTCCATCATGTCTGCACGACCCTCCGACATAGCACCCTCCCTAGGCCCACGCCATTTATCCGGAACACCACCTAACATTTTAAACACTAAGGGGTAATTTAGCATGGCCAATCCACCTAATCTCCACATCTCTAGACATGAAGGAAGAATTTAGCATGGCCAACTCACTTAACATCCAAATCTATGGACACTAAGCGATAAATTTAACATGGCCAGTCCAGCAACCGTGCAGATCTTTTTGCGGTACGCATTGGCCAATCAACCTACGCTATACATCTTTGGACAGTGGGTGGAACCCGGAGCATCAGAATAAAACCCAGGCAGACACGGGGAGACCGTGCAAACTTGACCCAGACAGGCCATGTTTGGAATGGAACCTGAGTACGCAGCACTGTGCGGGATGTGTTAGCTCAACGTGTTACAATCCGAAATCGTCTTGTTTTGCTCTTAATCATATACGGAGCTGTTGTTCGTTCATGAGCAAGCAGCAAAAGTAGGAATATCTGTCCCAAGGTACAATGAGCGCTAATTGAAATGCAATGAAAATGGCTTATTGTCACAAGTAGGCTTCAACTGGTTACTGTGAAAAGCCCCGAGTCGCCACATTCCGGCGCCTGGTCGGGGAGGCTGGTATGGGAATTGAGCCGTGCTGCTAGCCTGCCTTGGTCTGCTTTCGAAGCCATAGATGTAGCCCGGTGCTAAACAGCCCCTTAGAGGCAGATCTCATCAGGGATGGGACGAGTAAATATTATTCAGAGAAACATTTGAAGGGAGTGTCAGATACACCCACCCAGAAGCTTGCTGTACAATATGTTCATGCACCAAATTGGTGTTCGATTAGTCGTGTTTTCTTGTGTTTTACCTGACGACCACACCGAACATCTACTCGTCTGTGGCGAATTCAAGTGGTCAATGAACTGTTCAACCGAGTAATCCCTCAATACTGAGTGCTATGCTACTGTCGCCAATAGAGATAAGGAAAATAAGGAGAATGCATTACCTTAGGGATCTCACCAGAGGCTCCGTCGATATGAACGATGATTGGATGAAGGATATTCGGTCAGACAAGGCTTGCCACATGTTGCAGTAACTCGTTCCATAGCATGAGAGAGGGGAGGGAGGTGGATTGGGGGTCATTGTGGACTTTCTCCATTTCACTCAGTTAGAACCTCAACACACCTCTTTCAATTGACCCTGACCCACCCTGTTGTGAGGCAAGGAGAGAGAATAGCAACACAGTTGCCACCCTATCTATCCTCGCAATCTGTTTCACTCGCGTTTTGTCTCATCCACCTTTTCCTGCTGAACTAGAAAATCTGTGGATCACGAGGGGCACAACTTTCAAACCATTATGCCACCCGTTCTCCAGACAGAAATTTTACATTTAAAACGTTATTTCTGAATGGCATCACCCTTGCCAGAATGCCATGTCCCTCTCCGTCCCACCCCGCCTCACCCCAACACCCTCTGCCTCCATCACTCACTTCACCACACACCGTGCCTTCGCACACTATACTCTGCTTCCTCCCTACACCCTCTGCCTCCCCATACTTCAACTCACTCCAACACTCTCTGTCGCCCCTCAGCACACCCACCTTGCTCAAACGCCCACTTTCTCACACTACCTGACTCCAATACCCTCTGCCTCCCCTCAGCACACCCACCTTACTCCAACGCCCTCTTTCTCACACTACCTTCCTCCAACGCCCTCTTTCTCACCCTAACTTACTCCAACGCCCTCTTTCTCACCCTACCTTACTCGAACACCCTTGGCCGTCCAACTCACCCCGCCTTACCCATTTACCCTCCGCTTCGCCATCACACCCCAGCTCATTGCAATTCGCTGTGACTCCCCCACCTCACCCATACACGTTCTGCTTCCCCGTCACGCCTCCCCACCTCAATCCAAGACCCCGCCTCCGTCACATATCCCTCACTGCAGCACCCTTTGCCTCTCCCCACACCCCACCCCACCCCACCTCATTCCAGTACGCGAGACCTCCCCCACAGGCCGCCTCACTCCAATAACCTCTGCCGTCCCTCAAACCACCTACCTAGCCAGCATTCCATATTGTCTCTCTATCCATAAATGTATATTGTTCTCGATCCATAACTTCATATTGTCTCGCTTTCCATAACTTTATATTGTTTCTCTATCCATGACTCTATATTGTCTCTCTATCCATAAAATTATATTGTGTCTCTCTATCCATTACTTTATATTGTCTCTCTATCCATAACTTCATATTGTCTCTCTGTCCAGAACTTTATATTGTCTCTCTATTCATAACTTCATATTGTCTCTCTATCCATAACTTTACATTGTCTCACTATCCAAAACTTTATATTGTCTCTCTATCCATAACTTTACATTGTCTCACTGTCCATAACTTTACATTGTCTCTCTATCCATAGCTCGATAGAACACAGAACATAGAAAAATGCAGTGCAGAACAGGCCCTTCCGCCGACGATGTTGCGCCGAACGTTTGTCCTTGATTAAGCACAACTTAATCTACACCCCATCATTCTACCGTAATCCATGTACCTATCCAATAGCCGCTTGAAGGTCCCTAATGTTTCCGACTCAACTACTTCCACAGGCAGTTCATTCCATGCCGCCACTACTCTCTGGGTAAAGAACCGACCTCTGATATCCCCCCTCTATTGTCCACCATTCACCTTAAATTTATGTCCCTTTTAATGGTTTGTTCTACCCGGGGGAAAAATCCCTGACTGTCTACTCTATCTATCTACTCCCTTGATAGGGGCTATTTAGCACAGGGCTAAATCGCTGGCTTTGAAAGCAGACCAAGACAAGCCAGCAGCATGGTTCGATTCCCGTAACAGCTTCCCCGAACAGGCTCCGGAATGTGGCGACTAGGGGCTTTTCACAGTAACTTCATTTGAAGCCTACTTGTGACAATAAGCGATTTCCATTTTTTCATTTTCATCAGCTCATCAACTTCCGTTCTAATGAGAAAAGGCCGAGCACCCTCAACCTTTCCTCGTAAGACGTACTCTCCATTCCAGGCAACATCCTGGCAAATCTTATTATCACCGTTTCCAAAGCCTCCACATCCTTCCTAAAATGGGGCGAACAGAACTGCACACAGTACTCCAAATGTGCCGTTCCCAAGGTTTTGTACAGCTGCATCATCACCTCGCGGCTCTTAAATTCACTCCCTCTGCGAATGAACGCCAGCACACCATAGGCCTTCTTCACAGCTCTATCTACTTGAGTGGAAACTTTCAAAGATCTATGAACATAGACCCCAAGACCTCTCACATTCCCAAGAACCGTACCGTTAACCCTGTATTCCACATTCTATATTGTCTCTCTATCCATAACTCTATATTATATATCCATTCATCACATCCATGTTGCCTATCTGTTAATAATTGTATATTTTATTCTCCGGTATCAGAGACTTGTTCGAATTGGAATATGTTCAGGAACGTTTTATTCAATTTCATTATTTTTCCCGTAATTGTATAACTCTGCTTTTTACAGTTGAAGTCGGTGAGCTGGTCGGAGATGTCGAAGCAGGTGAGTAACACGAGCATAAAAGGAATTGATTTTCAATCATGTGGATCTGATTTACACAGAATGTCTGATGCGGACTTTACTCTGCACCTTTGGTCCAATGGTCCTCACGTTCTCTTATGTTTCTACTTCTCCCAACCAATCACCATTATCTTTTGGAATGACAATCACGGCTTCTCAAAAGTGTGTCAATTGTATTCGGCACAATTCCCACCAGTCACCGTGTGGGGGCTGTGAGGTTTACCATTACAGCAGTTACACTGGCACACTCTGTTCTCTGAATCTTCCAAGAACCATTCCGCACGTGGGTACAATTGATTTTAAAATGGACGTTTATTTCGGCGCACTAGATTTATTGGAACATGAAACACCGAACCTGCTAAATATCGACTTCTATGTTATTTAATTGAGGGATCGCATCTCGCTAATGTGATTGTGGGAGTCGGTTAATGCGATCTGCATACATTAGTTTCTGCACATACATTGTTTTAAATGCGTTTTGTTTTTATTCCAGATCGTTTACGGAAACCAGTCTTGACTGTGGATCCAGCTTTTGGGACGTTTATTACCGGAGAGAAAATAACTTTGAGTTGTCGGTGCTACTGTCCTGCCACACGGATCGAATAGTTTCACAATGAGCACGATGTTGATCATAAGGACTTTAAGGAAGAACAATGCAAGACATCTTTTGATCATTCCTTCTCTGTGCGCAGGGCAGGAAATTATATTTGCCGATGTCAGGCTTGGAAGAAGAACGGATGGATACATTCAGATGAGAGCGATCCCGTTCAGATACACATTGGAGGTATGATACCAAACCTGAGTCCGCCTGTGTCATTACATCAACTGCCGTTTGATCTGAAAATAGAAGATCGGTTTCCCCCAAAGCGAATATCAATGGGATTCACTTTGGCCTTTGGATATTGGTCTGCCAATCTAGCCACTTCAAATATTTTTATTGTATTTTTCCAGGCTAACATCGGTCTATTCGGCCAACATGGAAGTAAACGTTCAGATTCCTCATCAAATGCTCGTTTTTAAAATGGAATAATTAGTATTATTTCTCGGGCAAACAATACTCCATCTTATTGTTCAGCATTGCATTACAAGCAGCGAGAAGCAGTGTCAGCAGATTGCCAGGATCTGTCCCGTTCAGCGCTCTCGGCTGTGCGCAGGGCAGGAAATTATATTTGCCGATGTCAGGCTTGGAAGAAGAACGGATGGATACATTCAGATGAGAGCGATCCCCTTCAGATACACATTGGAGGTATGATACTAAGGTGCGCACCTCCTGCTGGTAATGAAACCCGCAGCGGAGTGTTTGAAGTAATGTGTTCCGTTGAACGCAGAATCGGTTCCTCCGGATTAAATTGAAGAATGGGTTTCCTCCGGGTGCTCCGGTTTCCTCCCAAAGTCCAAAGATGTGCAGGTTAGGTGATTTGGCCATGCTAAATTGCCCTTAGTGTCCACAAAGGTTAGGTGGGGTTCCTGGGTTCAGTGGAGAAGGTGGAGTTATGGGCTCAGGTAGGGTGCCCTTTACAAGGGTCGGTGCAGACTCTCTGGACCGAATGGCGTCCTTCAGCACTGTAAAATCTATGATTCTCTGAGACCATAAAAACCTTGACAACACGTTTTTAGATCGTTGCCAAATGTATAAGTTTACACCAGTTATACCTCTGCTGGAAAGGTTTTCCACATTTCCCTGTCTGAAAAATTTAACTTAAACTATGTTGTGGTGAATTAGAGGCACGGTTGAAAACAAAACGAACTTTAAAATTGCTGGAGTGGATACAAAAAGGGTGATCTCAAAATCTATTTACAAGCGATTGGCAGCGGATGGGAGAGGTCACTCTGCGTCGGGTAATCCGTTACGCCGGTTGGTCAATAGGGTTTCCCATTGAAGGGCAACCCACGCCGTCGGGGAAACCCCGGTGCTGCAGGCAAAACGAAGCATCTTGCCGGTGGGGAATACAGCCCAATGTTCTCCGGTTCCTATCTGATTTTCTAGTTGACTGTTCGGGTAGTTGAGGGGAGGAGTTCGGAGCATCCGAATGAAACCTACGCAGACACGGGAGAAAGTGCAAACACCACACAGTCAGTGACCCAAAGTCTGTAATTGAACACGGATCCCATGAGCTAAGAGGCAGCGAGACCCACTGTGCCAACCAGTGTGCCACCGTTACGACCCCAATTTTCTGACAGTCCTTTATCAATTATATCATACTTCTTCTGAAAGCCTTTTCCTGTTTTCCCGTTCAAAACATAATGAGATCAGGGAATAGGATAGTTCAGCGGTCGGTGATCCAAAATAATGCAACTGTTGCAGCACAACATATTACAACGTCAACCCAAATATATTTGTCTCGGCCACACCTTATCAAAGACATGGCACAACTTGGGGTCCATGATTCCAGCAAACCCAAATGCTACTTTCGTAAATTCTAAAATGTACAGTTATCAATATCATTATGATTGATTTCCATATTACCATTGCTGGCGCTAATTCTGCCTCAGTATATTTGCATGAAGTCGAGTGGGATGTTGAAGTGTTTCCTTCAAGAAATACCTTCATTGATTCGACGACAAATATTATATTGGGCACATGGATTTGTCACAACGGCAAAATCGTGTTCCAACTACCTCCACCAGTGCACACATTTTTTCATCGACCATATTCTTTCCAAGAGGTTTCAAAACGGTTATTTTTGAAGGTCCAAATGTTTCCAATAGGTTATCTATGAACGCCTTGCCTTCTCAAACTTGCCTGCGCTGTGATCATCCTCAGGTGAAATCACCACCATTCAACACTCACATTCAAAGAGGAAAACAGCCGATGGACATCGGGACTGTGGCGACGTGGCCACCTTCTTTGCCTTGTTGCTTCTGAACTCCAGTGGTACGCAATAGGGTGCTTACCAGCAGGCACGTTCCATTCCATTGTTTTTATTATTTGACAACATGTCGATCACAAAAGTTAGGAGAATACAGGTGTAGTGTCTAACGTTTACAGGGAACTTATTAACTTTCCGTAAGATGTATCCCAATGAGCAATGACGATTCGGAAAGTGGGCATCCTCCGTGGTTAACTAAGGAAGCAAAGTTGAACATCAAAATGAAATATAGACTGTAGAAGTCAGCGTGAATTCGTGTTTTTTGTTCTTTGCTGCACAGAAGGCGGCGATTGGCCGCATCGTGTGTGCACCGGCTCCCGATGGAACTACCCAACTTGTCCCATTCTCCATCCCTATTCCTGAAGCACTCTGAATTAATCCTGATCAATTATGTATCCAGCTCTCTTTTGATACCTCCTATGGAATCCACATGCGCCACTTTCCCAGGCAGCGCATTCCAAACCCAACAATTCTCTGAGGAAAAACATTTCTGCTCATTTCACTCCGAGCTCTCTTGATGACTGTCTTGAAATTGTGACCCACTCGTCGCTGACATACCATCTACTGGAAACAGAATATCCCTCTTCACTCTGGCAAAATGTTCAGAATATTGAACACATCAGTTAGGTCACCTCTTAATTTTCTCGGATCCAAGGCGAACAATTCCGATTTCTCCAATCTTTCCTTGTATCTAAAATTCCTCTTTCCTGCTATCATTCTAGGAACCCTCACCTGAACTCTCTCCAGGGCTTTAACATTCTTCCTGAAATAAGGTGCCCTAAACTGTGTTCCAAATGTGGACTGACCAAAGGTTTGTTGTGGTGTAGCATCACCTCCTGGCCTTTATCTCTATGACTCGCTTTTTATACCAGGGATCCTCTTCTTAACAACTGTTTCAACTTGCCTGGCCACTTTCAGAGAAATATGCACGTGACCCCCAAGGTTCCTGTGCTCCTGGAGTCCCCTCAAAGCTCAGCCATTGAACCTATATTGCCTCCCCAAGTTTCTTCTATCAAAATGTATTACCTTACATTTCACTGCATTGCGTTTCATCTACCAGGTGCCTGCCCAATTGGGGCATGTTAGAAGCTGGGACCAATTTGGGGATCAGCAAATATTTACTGGACCGATCAGATACAGGGGCGAAAACTGCGACCTATAGAAAACAAGACTACGACATAAAAATGAACCGTAAAAATGTATTCAATGATTGACATAAGGAAAACTAAAAAAGTGGTTCATTCCTGTCTTGTAATTGCCAGGTCGGCGGCGAAGATTTGATGCAGGAGGATACGAATCTCCTTAACAGTACATAAAACTTATAAATGGGCAGCACGGTAGCACATGTGGATAGCACTGTCGCTTCACAGCGCCAGAGCCCCAGGATCAATTCCCCGCTGGGTCACTGTCTGTGCGGAGTCTGCACGTTCTCCCCGTGTCTGCGTGGTTTCCTCCGGGTGCTCCGGTTTCCTACCATAGTCCAAAGATATGCAGGTTAGGTGGATTGGTCATGATACATTGCCCTTAATGATCAAAAATGTTAGGAGGGGTTATTGGGTTCCGGGGATAGGGCGGAAGAGGGCTTAAATGGATCCGTGCAGACTCGATGGGCCGAATGGCCTCCTTCTGCACTGTGTGATCTATGTTATATGTTCTATGTTCTAATGTTCAGTTGGAAATCTTCTCCAGCCTCGGTTCTCGTCCATCATGACATATTAATGGACACTTCGGCCAGTTTCCCACCAAAGGGGAAGGTTGGGTATGAAGTTATTTTGATTGATTTATCTCTCCTTTCAATTCATTGAGTAAAATCACTAATCTCGGGGTGTGTTTGCCAAATATTCACGTGCGCACTGGGCACAAACAAAGAATGAGATAACATCCGGGGCGTTAAGAATGGGACTACAGTGTGCATCTGGTAGGCGGGAGTGAGTTCAACAAGCCTCAAACATTTTCCGGGAACGGTTTTGGGGAGTGCAACTGCAGGGCTGGTGTTTCTTCCTGCTGCTCCTTTTGAGGATAATCCGTTCTTTTATTTAAGTGTAACTTATTTTTAACTCTAAGACGCGTTTCCCGCTTCTTTCGCGTCTTGGTGACGTTATTGCCGTATGGGAGATAGTAACGCATTCATCAGTCTTAAGCAGTGTCGCTAATTGCCCCGTGAAACAACCTAATTAACTTGGGATTTCTGGGTGTGAAATGTAAATACGCTCTCTGCTCATACGTGATATGCCCGTTCTTAACCCTCACATTGCATTGACTTGTGATTCTTGGGAACAATCATTGTAAACATGCCGGATCCCGTGGGAGCTGCAAAGGCTGGATTGCTTTGTAGACCCTCTTAATCACATTTTGATTTGATGTTCCGAAATTCAGCGCATCATCGTTTTGACTAAAATCAAACGCTATTTGTTGTGCATCTCAACTTCTTGTCTCTGCTTTGTTACAGACAAAGTTTCGCCGCCAACCATCAGCAAACGCCGATCAAACAGTGACACTGTCCTTATTTCCTGCGAAGGTGACATTCGGTCTGCCGGGGGATTTCACTTGCACAGAATTCCCAGCGAACAACATGTACAAACTCTCGAAGTGAGCGATGGTCAGAAACAGCTGACATTTGCTATAAATGTCACGGATCCGGATTCTTTAGGAAATTATAGTTGCCGTTACCAAACATTTGTTTTGGGACATTGGAAGCTGTCCCCGTTCAGCAAATCTGTGGAGGTTACCGAGAAAGGTAAGGATCAACAAACAAGCAGTATCTTTTTGTATCTCAATATTTTACTCGTTGTCGGCATTCTGTTAACAGAAGATAATAGAAGTTAACAGAATGTTCCCATTAATTTGAACATATATGAGATACATATTGTAAGAAGAGGCTGATTGCAGAAACATATATATAGACAAAGTCAAAGATGCAAGACGATACTTTGAAAGCCACTGATCTTCGGGAAAGCGTTCTTCAGGACGCGCGACAACGCAGAATCGCCGAGCAGAAACTTATAGCCAAGTTCCGCACACATGAGTGCGGCCTCAACCGGGACCTTGGATTCCTGTCGCATTACATTCACACTCCACCATCTGGGCTGGGCTTGCGAAATCCTACCAACAGTCCTGGCTTGAGACAATTCACAACTCTTTAACATGTGATTATCCCTCTCTCCAGTCGCAACGTCTGAACCTGTAAAGACATAATTACCTGTCAAAACTCGCATTCAATATAGCATCTTGCACCATTGACTTTGTCTATATATGAGTTCGTGGAAGTCACCACTTCATTCACCTGGTGAAGAAGCTGCGCTCTGAAAGCCAGTGTTTGAAACAAACCTGTTGGACTTTAACCTGGTGTTGTAAGACTTCGTACTGTGCTCACCCCAGTCCAACGCCGGCATCTCCACATCTTAATAATCAAGTAACCTATCTATCGCTGTCTCAAAGCCACTCGGAGAGTTGACCTCCACAGCCTTCTGCGACAATGAGTTGTAAAGTTTCACCGCGCGCTAGCTGAATAAATTCACAAAGACATGAACGATATGAGCAGGAGGAAGCCATTCGGCGTTCGAGCCTGCTCCGCCATTCGTCACGATCATGCTGATCATCAAACTCAGTAGTCTGATCCTGGTTTCTCCCCAGAGCCTTTGATCCCATTCGCCTCAAGTGCCATATCTAGCCGCGTATGGAATATTTTAAATGTATTATCCTCAACTGCTCCCTCTGGTAATGAATTCCACAGGCTCACTGCTGTTTGTGTTTAGCAATGTCTCCTCAATTCTGCCCTAAATGATCTTCTCCCAATCCTAAGACTGTGACCCTGGTTCTGGAAACACCCAACATGGGCAACTTCCATCAGCATCTACCCTATCTAGTCCTGTTTGAATTTTATAAGTCTCTGTAAGATCACCCCTCATCCTTCTGAACTCCAGCGAGAACAATCCCAACCTGGTCATTCTCTCCTCAAACATTAGTCCCGCCAACCCAGGAATCAGTCTGACAAAGCTTCGCTGCACTCCCTCGAGAGCAAGAACATCCTTCTGCAGAGCAGGGGAACAAAAATGCACAGAATATTCTAGTTGTGACGTCACCAAGGCCCTGTATAATTGCAGCAACACATCCCTGTTCCCGTGCTCGAAACCTGTCATTTCAAGCCAACATGCAATTTGGATTATTTGACGTCTGCTGCACCAGCATGCTTTTCAGCGACTGGTGCACAAGGACACCCAATTCCCGCAGCATAATCCCCTCCTCCATCCCCGTAGACCAATCTAACAACCGTTCAGGTCGTAATCTGCCTTCTTGTTTTCCGACCAAAGTGAATAACTTCACATTTATCCAAATTAAACTGTTAGCCTCCTCATTTATGGTTTAACGGATAGTTCCTTCATTCTGATGCTGTGCCCTCGGGTTCTAGTCGCTCCGAATAGTGGAAACATCATCTACACGTCCACTCTATCCAGGCCTCTCAGTAAGCTGTAAGTCTCAATGAGATACCCCCACAACCTTCCAAATTCAGTGGAGTAAAGCCTCAAAATCCTCAGCCGTTCTTCGTATGACAAGACCTTCATTCCGCATTCTTGTGAATCTCCTCTGTACCTTCACCAAGGACAACACGTCCTTCTTCAGGTTCCGAGCCCATAACTGCTCATAATATTCCAAATAGGGTATGGGCACACCCGTACAGAGCCTCAGCCGTACATTCCTGCTGTTGTATTCGAGCCCTCTCGACATGAATGTTGGCATTATATTTGACATCCTAACTGCGATATGAAGCTCCATGTTATGTAGTGCATTTGGTATGAGGAGAGGTTGGAAACATCTGTTTCGTTCTCACTGCAACGACGGGGGTTGAGGGGCGATCTGATAGAAGTCGACAAGACTTTGAGGGGCATGGGAAGAGTGATTAGTCGGAAGATTTTTTCCCAGGGTGGAAGAGTCAATACCTGGGGGGGGGGGGGGGCATAGGATTAGGTGTGAGGGGCAACGTTTAAGGAGATGTGCGAGGGAAGCTTTTTACATTGAGAGTGGTGGAAGCCAGGAACCCGCTGGCCGATGACGTAGTCGAAGCAGGAACGATAGTGACAGTAAAGGCCATCTCGAGAAATACATGTATCGGATGGGAATAGAGTGATATGTTCCCCGGAACGGGAGGGGGATTTAGTTCAGACGGGCAGCATGATCGAAGGGCCGAAGGGCCTGTTCGTGTGCTGTTATTTTCCTTGTTCTTTATTCTTGTTCTTTGTTAAATTTAAGAGAATCCTGAACTGGGTCTCTAAATGCGGCCAATGAAAAGCTGTTTGCAAAATGAACAATCCCGTTGCAAAGGATATCAAGTGTGATGGATTAGAAATGTGGCTATGTAGTTGGCAGAAATGTTTGTGTGTATGTGGGGGTGGGGGGGGGGGGGGCTGCTTGAGTTGGTATTAGATTGGCCTCTTGATTTTTTTATCGCTGACCACAACGGAACTGAGCTAGGACGTGCTTGCAGTGATCGTCCTTTACACACAGTGTTCCGAATCCGTTCAATTGAGACAATATATATATGGCCGCATACCATTTCTACGTTTCTAAGAAGGTAATGAGTTTCTGGTTGATAGTTTGCAGGATGTACCAATAGTTCGTATGGTTTTCCAACAAATGTGCTGTAAACAGTTGTATCGAACATCAGTCTGTGGTGTATGTTTGTTTATCACAAGCCCCTGGATTTCAGGTTAGGCAGCCAAACCATACGAAGGTATGTTTGGTGGGAAGATGCCTCAGACATCTGTATCAACCTGCCATTATTTGATTGAACTGAATTAGAAATAAAATCCATCAGTTGATGACGAAGGATAAACATTTGATAATAACACTGCAAAAATTGACTCAGAAACGAGTTTATGTGATTGCCAGGGAATGGTGAGTCGTGATATTTGTAGCTCTGGGAAGGCTTTTATTGGAAATACATTTGGCCACCTTCAGAGGTCACAGTAGCTAATGGCTGCCATTGAAATCAGGAGAAGAAATTGCCTATCAAGCGTGACATCTTGCAATCGCGTTTTACATAATGATACATGAACCGAAAAACTCTATCGTGGCGGAGGTATCGAAAGATGCATGCATTATCATAATGGTCTCTGCCAGAAGTGTTGACATTCCCTCCCCCGCCCCCGAAAAATTCTTACAGTGATTTCCCATTTTATCACTTATTAGTTGAAGAGAATAACATGTCGTTGGCCATTGGCCCAGTGTGTGCTGCCTTCATCATCGTTTTACTGATTGCGGCGCTCATTGCTGGCGTCATCATCAAGCGTCGTGAGTACATTTGCAAAACAGTTCTATATATTGAACCATAGAATCGCTATAGTGAGGATAGCTCTGGACACTAAGGCGCAAATTTAGCATGGTCAATCAACCTAACCAACAGACCTTTGGAAACTAAGGGGACACATTTAACCTGCACATCGTTGAACAGCAAGAGGCAAACTAGCATGATCAATCCACCTAATCAGCACATCTTTGGACAATGAGCAACATTTAAAAAAATATAACCCACCTAACCGGCACATCTTTCGACACTAAGGGACATTTTTTTTTATTATGCAGAATCCACCTAACCTGCATAGCTTTGGATACAAAGGGACAATATAGCTTGGCAAATCCATCTAACCATATCACTGGACACCAGGGGGCAATTTTTGCATGGTCACATCATCTAACCTGATGGATGCCAATGGAGGAGGATTCCTTAAATGTTCTGCACACGCATCCCTGTTCCATGTCCCTGTGGTCATCCTTCGCAGAAATTCAGTGTTGTATTTCCCAGTGGCAAAATTTCCGAAGGTTAATTTCGATTGACAAAATAGTTCAATGTGTGAGGAGGCACGCAAAAGTAACTGTTCGTTCTGAAGGAAAGTCAAAATACGAGCTCAGCAAACAATATAGATATGTCCATCAGCCTTGAGATAAACGTATTTATAAAATGGGAGAACTCCTGAGATCCATATAATGCATACATTGTTGAAGGAGGCCTTTCGTCCCATCGAAATTAGCATGCCGCCCAATCCCACTACCCTCCCCATCCCCGTAGACCAATCTAACATTTGAACACTATGCGGTAGATTTGCATGGCCAATGCACCTAACCTACACACATTTAGACACTAAGGAGAACTTATCATGACCAATACACCGAACCTGCACATGCTCGGGCACTAAGGGACAAGTTGACATGGTCAATCAACCTCATCGGTACTTCTTAGGATGTTAATGGTCAATATTGTCAGGACCTTTCCACATGTTTTGACACTAACTGTATTCAGCAATGCCAATACACCGAAACTGTGTGTGGTATTCGGAGCTCGCGGCGGAGCAGAGAAAAAGTGCAAACTCCAGAAAGACAGGAACCCAAGGTCAGAATCCAACCGGGTCCATTCATTTATACATACAAATTGAAACGATCGAGAGGTATTTTATTTTTTCTAAGTTTGTATTGTCGAATTTGCCACCTTTTATTAAACAGGCCAAGTTCCTTTCCGTTTCAAACATAGGAAAACAAAGCTCTGCGAGCTGTCAAATGGCTGCCCAAAATTCAAAGGAGGCCGCCACATGATATTGGACCAAATTGAATCCCAACTAGACTCGGCAGGTCCTTCCTTCACTTAAACATGCGCAGTTTCACTGGTACTTAGCTTGCTCGGCTGAGTTTCACACACAACATAAGTCCAGTATGAAGCTTGCGTCTTCAGGCATGGGGAGGACAATTTCGAGGAAAACCGACGACCTTTTTGACATGTTTCACCATCTGTTTTCACAACAGGGCGAACAGGAAGTCAACTCAATGAGAGGTGAGACTATAATCTGCTGCATTGAATGTTGATAATGGCACGTTTATTCAATATATCGAGTTGCACAATAATTACCTGCGTTATGCAGATGAATCGTTCCGAAACTTGGTGTATTTTAAAAAGTAAATTTAGTTTGGCCTTCATTCAAAATAACATACTGCCGTTTTCCATATTTTATAGTGCTCCAGCCAAAGGAGGTGGAACTCGAAGGTATCAAGAAGATGATGGCACGTGTGAGTGCAGAATCGATGCTAGTCGCTAGTTTTCATGATCAAGAATTTATTTTAGACGTTTTTGGGGAATTCCTGTGACGAAAAATGTTTTAAAGGCAGAAAAACATAAAATACTGGACAAACTCAGAATCTCTGATTGCATCTGTGGAGAGCGAAGGAAGTTAAATGTTCCCGTCTGCATGACGCCTTTACAAAGCTGGAGGGAAATGGAAATAGGTCAGATTTATACTGTTCTGCGTGTGTGTGTGTGGGGGGGGGGGGGGGCGTGAAGCGGTGGAGCTGGAGGGAGGGCCAGGAGTAGGGTGAGATTGTCGAAGATGTCTTGCACAGAAAGACGAAATTAATATTAATGTGGTGATTATGGCAAACAAGGATTCTGATAGTGGAACAAAAAGAGATTAGAATGTGTGAATGGAGGAACAAAGGTCAGCACTGTGTTGAGGGCAACGAGGAACAAATAGCTCAAGTGGGGTCGCGGGATGGGGAACAGATCAATGGAACAAATGAAAATAAATTGATTGAAATAAAAATGGGTGATGGTGGAGGAGAGAGTTCACAGTCTAATGTTCTTGAATTGATTATTAATTCCAGAAGGCTGTAAATTACCTAATCGGAAGGTGAGGTGCTGTTCCTCCAGTTGCGCTGGGGTTCACTGAAACATTGCGGCAGGCCCATCACGGACATGTGGATGTCAGAGCAGGACGGTGAGTTGAGCGAACAAAGAACAAAGAAATGTACAGCACAGGAACAGGCCCTTCGGCCCTCCAAGCCCGTGCCGACCATGCTGCCCGACTAAACTACAATCTTCTACACTTCCTGGGTCCGTATCCCTCTATTCCCATCCTACTCATGTATTTGTCAAGATGCCCCTTAAATGTCACTATCGTCCCTGCTTCCACCACCTCCTCCGGTAGCGAGTTCCAGGCACCCACTACCCTCTGCGTAAAAAACTTGCCTCGCACATCTACTCTAAACCTTGCCCCTCTCACCTTAAACCTATGCCCCCTAGTAATTGACCCCTCTACCCTGGGGAAAAGCCTCTGACTATCCACTCTGTCTATGCCCCTCATAATTTTGTATACCTCTATCAGGTCCCCCTCAACCTCCTTCGTTCCAGTGAGAACAAACCGAGTTTATTCAACCGCTCCTCATAGCTAATGCCCTCCATACCAGGCAACATTCTGGTAAATCTCTTCTGCGCCCTCTCTAAAGCCTCCACATCATTCTGGTAGTGTGGCGACCAGAATTGAACATCTCCTCCAAGTGTGACCTAACTAAGGTTCTATACAGGTTCTAACATTTATAGCGTTCGGTCATCATAGGATTTAGAACAAAGAAGAAATAAATTTACAGCACAGGAACAGGCCCTTCAGCACTCCAAGTCTGTGCCGACCATGGTGCCCGGCTAAACTAAAACCTTCTGCATTTTCGGGGTCCGTCTCCCTCTATTCACGTCGTATTCACGTGTTTGTCAAAATGTCCCTTAAACGTCACTATCGTCCCTGCTTCCTCCACCTCCTCTGGCAGCCAGTTCCAGGCACCGATTACCCTCTGTGTAAAACACTTGCCTCGTACATCTCCTCTAAACGTTGCCCCTCGAAACTTAAACCTATGCTCCCCCAGTAATTGTCCCCTCTACCCAAGGAAAAAACCTCTGACTATCCACTCTGTAGATGTCCCTCATAATTGCGTAGACCTCTATCAGGTCGCCGCTCAACCTCCGTCGTCCGAGTGAGAAGAAAACGAGTTTATTTAACCTCTCCTCATAGCTAATGCCCTCCATACCAGGCAACATCCTCGTAAATATCTTCTTCCCCCTCTCTAAAGCCTCCACGTCCTTCTGGTAGTGTGGCGACCAGAATTGCATAGTTCACTCAAAATGCGGCCTAACCAAGGTTTTATATAGCTGCAACATGATTCCTCAACTCCTGTACTCAATGCGCTTACTGATGAAGGCAAGCGTGTCATTTCTACTCTTAATCACATTGGGCACCTGTGTTACAGCATTTAGGGAACTGTGGACCTGCACGCCCAGATCCCTCTGGATGTTAATGTTCCTAAGTGTTCTACCAGTAGCTAGATCTCCATTTTCAAAACTAAACACCCTTCCGCTGCTACTCTCTGTCTTCAATAACCAAGTAAGACGTCTCACAACACCAGGTTAAAGTCCAACAGGTTTGTTTCGATGTCACTAGCTTTCGGAGCGCTGCCGCTTCACCTGAGGAAGGAGCAGCGCTCCGAAAGCTCGTGACATCGAAACAAACCTGTTGGACTTTAACCGGGTGTTGTCAGACTTCTTACTGTGCTCACCCCAGTCCAACGCCGGCATCTCCACATCATGTCTTCAATAACCAAGTCATTTTTGTATTCAGTGAGCCAGTCCACCCGGAATCGCATGTGATATTAGTTTTAATCCCCGTCTGCCATGTGGGACCTTGATACACGCCCTACAGAAGTCCTTATAAGCAACAGCCACAGCACTTCTTCATCGATCTTCTTTGTTCTCTCTTCAAAAACTCAAGCAACTTGGTGAGGCATGACCTTCCTCGTAGAAAACCATTTTGTCTGTCACAACCCGTCAATTTTCTTCCAAATGTTCATATAGCCTGTCTCTCGGTATCTTCCCCATCACTAAGGAGAAGTTTTCAGGAACTGGAATGCAAAACGGCTGGACTTTGATTTGATTTCCAACCACATACCCGATCGGATAATCGGTTCCTTTGAACACACCATGGGATAGAAGCAGGGCTTGCCATATCACAGGAGGCAGATATAATTTGTGCTTCCAGTCACAATGTGAGATTATCCGCTTCGGTAGCAAAAAATAGTAAAGCAATCTGTAATCTGAAAGGATTCAAGTTGGGAGAGGTGGGAACTCAGCGAGACCTGATGTGCGAGTGCAGCAGTCGCGAAAGGTAAGCGCGCAGGTACAGCAGGCAGGAGAGAAGACCAATGATATTTTGACCGTCATAGCTAGAAGACTTCAGTATAGGACTAGGGATGTTTTACTACAATTATACATGGCATGTGGTGAGTCCACATCTGGAGTACTGTGTGCAGTATTTGTTTCCTTTTCTGAGGCAGGATGTTTTGCTATGGAGGGAGTGCAGCGTTGGTTTACCAGGCTGATTCCTGCGATACTGGGACATATGAGGTGAAACTAAGACAGTTACCATTACATTTATTGGAGTTTGGAAGAGTGAGAGATGATCTGCAGCACACTGATAAAATTCTAACAGGATGAGACAGGGCAGATTCCGAAAACATGTCCCTGATGGTGGGGGAGTCCAGAACTAGGAGCTCATAGATTCTGGATAAGGAGTAAACCGTTGAGGACTGAGGTGAGGAGAGTGGTGAACCTGTGGAATGCACTACCGCCGAAATTAGTTGTGGCCAAAACGTCGTGTATATTCAAAAATGATATGGAGATGCCGGCGCTGGACTGGAGTGAGCACAGTACCAAGTCTTACAACACCAGGTTAAAGTCCAACAGGTTTGTTTCGATGTCACTAGCTTTCGGAGCGCTGCTCCTTCCTCAGGGGAATGAAGCTGTATCATATGATAACCATATGATACCTCTTCATTCACCTGAGGAAGGAGCAGCGCTCCGAAAGCTAATGACATCGTAAAAAACCTGTTGGACTTTAACCTGGTGTTGTAAGACTTCGTACTGTATTCAAAAATGAGTAAGATATGCATCTTGGGGCTGAAGGGCTCAGGGGATATGCCGGGAAGGTGGGATCAGGATACTGAACCTGATGGTCCACCATGATCGTAATGAATGGCAGGGCAGGCTCGAAGGCCAAATGGTCTCCTCCTGCTTATGTTTGGTAAGTATGTTACTGTTTTTTCACTCATGTACCGTTCTCGTCCCCGAATATCAAATACAGGTCTGAATGTTAAAGGCACAAATATGCCATTGTTTTTGCCCGAATAACCATGGAGGGGCTGGGTGGGGCGGTGTGGTCTCTCTATGGATTCAATAGATGCCGGTCAAACGCACATGGGATAGGCATCTTTGTATTCTATGCCTCTGTTGCACCTGAAAACTTGGAACGGTGTTGGAAATGAAAGGACCCGAAACAGTTTATTTCTCAGTATCCGGCAAAATGACTCAAACATATTTGAATTTTTACAACGTGATTTTAAAAATTGGCAAATTGCTTCCCGAAATGGTTTTTTCCCCTTCTGGATGATAGCTGCAATGTACATTGACTTTCTGGTCACAGGATGTGTGTGTAGCTGTCTGTGCCAGTAGTTATTGCCCATTCTCTAATTGCCCTTGAACTGAATGGCGTTTCAGAGGTCCTTTACGAATCCACCACATTGTGGGCAAGACTTTTTTTAATTGAATTCAAATGTCACCATCTACTTTGCGGGGCGGGGGGGGGGGGGGGGTCAAACCTGGGTCCCCAGGTCACTCCACGAGCTTTGCCAACTTGCCACTTCCGTGACAATACCACTGCGCCCCTACCTCGTCTCGATTGCCATCCACGAGATCGATACTGGAACAGGCATTTATTGATGGACCATTCATGTGTTTTATTTCAGATGAAGATGTAAATGAGCCTCCGCAAATAAACGTAATGGTACGTATAATTTTCCAAGAGAGATACAGATAGATAGACAGCTAGAAAGTTAGATAGATAGACAGATAGAGAGAGATAGAGATAAATAGATATATTGATAGATTAATAGATAGATAAATACATAGATAGATAGATAGATAGAGCTTGCGGCATTGATTAGTACCTGGGACTTCGATGTTGTCGCCATTTCGGAGACATGGATAGAGCAGGGACAGGAATGGTTGTTGCAGGTGCCGGGGTTTAGATATTTCAGGGAAGGTAGTAAAAGAGGGGGAGAGGTGGCATTTTATGTCAAGGACAGTATTACGGTGGCAGAAAGGACGGTTGATGAAGACTCGTCTACTGAGGTAGTATGGGCTGAGGTTAGAAACAGGAAAGGAGAGGTCACCCTGTTAGGGGTTTTCTATAGGCCTCCGAACAGTTCCAGAGATGTAGAGGAAATGATTGCAATGATGATTCCGGATAAGCGAAAGCAACAGGGTAGTTGTTATGGGGGACTATAACTTTCAAAATATTGACTGGAAGCGCTATAGTTCGAGTACTTTAGATGGGTCCGTTTTTGTCCAATGTGTGCAGGAGGGTTTCCTGAAACAGTATGTAGATAGACTAACGAGAGGCGAGGCCAGATTGGATTTGGTACTGGGTAATGAACCAGGACAGGTGTTAGATTTGGAGGTCGATGAGGACTTTGGTGATAGTGATCACAATTCGATTTTATATAATTGCCAGGGAATGGTGAGTAGTGATATTTTTAGATCTGGGAAGGTTTTTATTGGAAATACATTTGGCTACCTTCAGAGGGCACAGCAGCTAATGGCTGCCATTGAATTCGATTACGTTTACTTTAGTGATGGAAAGGGTTATGTATATACCGCAGGGCAAGAGATATATCTGGGGTAAGGCAATTATGATGCGATGAGGCAAGACTTAGGATGCATCGGATGGAGAGGAAAACTGCAGGGGATGGACACAATGGAAATGTGGAGCTTGTTCAAGGAACAGCTACTACGTGTCCTTGATAATTATGTACCTGTCAGGCAGGAACGAAGTGGTCGAGCGAGGGAACCGTGGTTTACTCAAGCAGTCGAAATACTTGTCAAGAGGAAGACGGAGGCTTATGTAAAGATGAGACATGAAGGTTCAGTTAGGGCGCTCGAGAGTTACAAGTTAGATAGGAGGGACTTAAAGAGAGAGCTGAGAAGAGCCAGGAGGGGACATGAGAAATCTTTGGCAGGTAGGATCAAGGATAACCCTAAAGCTTTCTATAGATTTGTCAGGATTAAAAGCATGAGTAGAGTAAGAGTAGGGCCAGTCAAGGACCGTCGTGGGAAGTTGTGCGTGGAGTCCGAGGAGATAGGAGACGTGCTAAATGAATGTTTTTCGTCAGTATTCACACAGGAAAAAGACAATTTTGCCGAGGGGAATGCTGAGATTCAGGCTACTAGATTAGAAGGGCTTGAGGTTCATAAGGAGTAGGTGATAGCAATTCTGGAAAGTGTGAAAATAGATAAGTCCCCTGGGCCGGATGGGATTTATCCTAGGATTCTCTGGGAAGCTAGGAATGATTTTGCTGAGACTTTGGCTTTGATCTTTAAGTTATATTTGTTCAAAGGAATAGTGCCAGAAGACTGGAGGATAGCAAATGTTGTCCCCTTGTTCAAGAAGGGGAGTAGAGACAACCCCCGTAACAATAGACCAGTGAGCCTTACTTCTGTTGTGAGCAATGTCTTGGAAAGGTTTATAAGAGATAGGTGTTTAACCTCCCTCTCGCATTCACTACCCACTCACCCACTCTACCTGCTCACTCCAGGACTGGTGTTTAACCTCCCCCTCCCATTCACTACCCACTCACCCACTTTACCTGCTCACTCCAGGACTGGTGTTTAACCTCCCCCTCCCATTCACTACCCACTCTACCTGCTCACTCCAGGACTGGTTTTAAACCCCTCCCCTCCCGTTCACTACCCACTCACCCACTCTACCTGCTCACTCCAGGACTGGTGTTTAACCTCCCCCTCCCATTCACTACCCACTCACCCACTCTACCTGCTCACTCCAGGACTGGTGTTTAACCTCCCAATCCCATTCACTACCCACTCACCCACTCTACCTGCTCACTCCAGGCCTGGTGTTTATCCTCTCCCCTCCCATTCACGACCCACTCACCCACTCTACCTGCTCACTCCAGGACTGGTGTTTAACACCCCTCCCCTCCCATTCACTACCCACTCACCCACTCTACCTGCTCATTCCAGGACTGGCGTTTAACCCCCCTCCCCTCCCATTCACTACCCACTCACCCACTGTACATGCTCACTCCAGGACAGGAGTCTTACCTCCCCCTCCCATTCACTACCCACTCACCCACTGTACAAGCTCACTCCAGGACTGGTGTTTAACCTCCCCCTCCCATTCACTACCCACTCACCCACTCTACCTGCTCACTCCAGGACTGGTGTTTAACCTCCCCCTCCCATTCACTACCCTCTCACCCACTCTACCTGCTCACTCCAGGACTGGTGTTTAACCACCCCCTCCCATTCACTACCCACTCACCCACTCTACCTGCTCACTCCAGGACTGGTGTTTAACCTCCCCCTCCCATTCACTACCCACTCACCCACTCTACCTGCTCACTCCAGGACTGCTGCTTAACCTCCCCCTCCCATTCACTACCCACTCACCCACTCTACCTGCTCACTCCAGGACTGGTGTTTAACCTCCCCCTCCCATTCACTACTCACTCACCCACTCTACCTGCTCACTCCAGGACTGGTGTTTAACTCCCCTCCCCTCCCATTCACTACCCACACACCTACGCTACCTGCTCACTCAATGACTGGTGGTTAACCCCCCTCCCCTCCCCACACACCTACGCTACCTGCTCACTCCATGACTGGTGTTTAACCCCCCTCCCCTCCCATTCACTCCCCACTCACCCACTGTACCTGCTTACTCCAGGACAAGTGTTTAACCTCCCCCTCCCATTCACTACCCTCTCACTCCAGGACTGGTGTTTAACCTCCCCCTCCCATTCACTAACCACTCAACCACTCTACCTGCTCACTCCAGGACTGGTGTTTAACTTCCCCTCCCATTCGCTACCCACTCACCCACTCTACCTGCTCACTCCAGGACTGGTGTTTAACATTCTCCTCCCATTCACTACTCTCTCACCCACTCTACCTGCTCACTCCATGACTGGTGTTTAACACCCCTCCCCTCCCATTCACTACCCACACACCTACGCTGCCTGCTCACTCCATGACTGGTGTTTAACCCCCCTCCCCTCCCATTCACTACCCACTCACCCACTGTACCTGCTCTCTCCAGGACAAGTGTTTAACCTCCCCCTCCCATTCACTACCCACTCACCCACTCTACCTGCTCACTCCAGGACTGGTGTTTAACCTCCCCCTCCCATTCACTACCCACTCACCCACTCTACCTGCTCACTCCTGGACTGGTGTTTAACCTCCCCCTCCCATTCACTACCCACTCACCCATTGTACATGCTTACTCCAGGACTGGTGTTTAACCTCCCCCTCCCATTCACTACCCACTCTACCTGCTCACTCCAGGACTGGTGTTTAACCCCCCACCCCTCCCATTCACTACCCACTCTACCTGCTAACTCCTGGACTGGTGTTTAACCTCACCCTCCCATTCACTACACACTCACCCATTGTACACGCTCACTCCAGGACTGGTGTTTAACCTCCCCCTCCCATTCACTACCCACTCACCCACTCTACCTGCTCACTCCAGGACAGGTGTTTAACCTCCCCCAACCATTCACTACCCACTCACCCACTCTACCTGCTCACTCCAGGACTGGTGTTTAACATTCTCCTCCCATTCACTACCCACTCTACCTGCTCACTCCAGGACTGGTGTTTAACCCCCCACCCCTCCCATTCACTACCCACTCTACCTGCTCACTCCTGGACTGGTGTTTAACCTCACCCTCCCATTCACTACACACTCACCCATTGTACACGCTCACTCCAGGACTGGTGTTTAACCTCCCCCTCCCATTCACTACCCACTCACCCACTCTACCTGCTCACTCCAGGACTGGTGTTAACGTCCCCCTCCCATTCACTACCCACTCACCCACTCTACCTGCTCACTACAAGACTGGTGTTTAACCCCCCTCCCCTCCCATTCACTACCCACTCACCCACTCTGCCTGCTCACTCCAGGACTGGTGTTTAACCTCCCCCTCCCATTCACTACCCACTCACCCACTCTACCTGCTCACTGCAGGACTGGTGTTTAACCTACCCCTCCCATTCACTACCCACTCACCCACTCTACCTGCTCACTCCAGGACTGGTGTTTAACCTCCCACTCCCATTCACTACCCACTCACCCACTCTACCTGCTCACTCCAGGACTGGTGTTTAACCTCCCACTCCCATTCACTACCCACTCACCCACTTTACCTGCTCACTCCAGGACTGGTGTTTAACCTCCCCCTCCCATTCACTACCCACTCACCCACTCTACCTGCTCACTCCAGGACTAGTGTTTAACCTTTTCCTCCCATTCACTACCCTCTCACCCACTCTACCTGCTCACTCCAGGACTGGTGTTTAACCTCCCCCTCCCATTCACTACCCAGTCACCCACTCTACCTGCTCACTCCAGGACTGGTGTTTAACCTTCTCCTCCCATTCACTACCAACTCACCGACTCTACCTGCTCACTCCAGGACTGGTGTTTAACCTCCCCCTCCCATTCACTACCCACTCACCCACTCTGCCTGCTCACTCCAGGACTGGTGTTTCACCTCCCCTCCCCTCCCATTCACTACCCACTCACCCATTGTACACGCTCACTCCAGGACTGGTGTTTAACCTCCCCCTCCCATTCACTGCCCACTCACCCACTCTACCTGCTCACTCCAGGACTGGTGTTTAACCCCCCTCCACCCATTCACTACCCACTCACCCACTCTACCTGCTCACTCCAGGACTGGTGTTTAACCTTCTCCTCCCATTCACTACCCACTCACCCACTCTACCTGCTCACTCCAGGACTGGTGTTTAACCACCCCCTCCCATTCACTACCCACTCATCCACTCTACCTGCTCACTCCAGGACTGGTGTTTAACCTTCCCCTCCCATTCACTACCCACTCACCCACTCTACCTGCTCACTCCAGGACTGGTGTTTAACCTTCCCCTCCCATTCACTACCCACTCACACACTCTACCTGCTCACTCCAGGACTGGTGTTTAACCACCCCCTCCCATTCACTACCCACTCACCCACTGTACATGCTCACTACAGGACTGGTGTTTAACCCCCCTCCCCCTCCCATTCACTACCCACTCACCCACTCTACCTGCTCACTCCAGGACTGGTGTTTAACCTCCCCCTCCCATTCACTACGCACTCACCCACTCTACCTGCTCACTCCAGGACTGGTGTTTAACCTCCCCCTCCCATTCACTACCCACTCACCCACTCTACCTGCTCACTCCAGGACTGGTGTTTAACCTCCCCCTCCCATTCACTACCCTCTCACCCACTCTACCTGCTCACTCCAGGACTGGTGTTTAACACCCCTCCCCTCCCATTCACTACCCACACACCTACGCTACCTGCTCACTCCATGACTGGTGTTTAACCCCCCTCCCCTCCCCACACACCTACGCTACCTGCTCACTCCATGACTGGTGTTTAACCCCCCTCCCCTCCCATTCACTACCCACTCACCCACTGTACCTGCTCACTCCAGGACAAGTGTTTAACCTCCCCTCCCATTCACTACCCTCTCACTCCAGGACTGGTGTTTAACCTCCCCCTCCCATTCACTAACCACTCAACCACTCTACCTGCTCACTCCAGGACTGGTGTTTAACCTCCCCCTCCCATTCTCTACCCTCTCACCCACTCTACCTGCTCACTCCAGGACTGGTGTTTAACATTCTCCTCCCATTCACTACCCACTCACCCACTCTACCTGCTCACTCCATGACTGGTGTTTAACACCCCTCCCCTCCCATTCACTACCCACACACCTACGCTGCCTGCTCACTCCATGACTGGTGTTTAACCCCCCTCCCCTCCCATTCACTACCCACTCACCCACTGTACCTGCTCAGTCCAGGACAAGTGTTTAACCTCCCCCTCCCATTCACTACCCTCTCACTCCAGGACTGGTGTTTAAACTCCCCCTCCCATTCACTACCCACTCACCCACTCTACCTGCTCACTCCTGGACTGGTGTTTAACCTCCCCCTCCCATTCACTACCCACTCACCCATTGTACATGCTCACTCCAGGACTGGTGTTTAACCTCCCCCTCCCATTCACTACACTCTCACCCACTCTACCTGCTCACTCCAGGACTGGTGTTTAACCACCCCCTCCCATTCACGACCCACTCACCCACTCTATCTGCTCACTCCAGGACTGGTGTTTAACCCCCCACCCCTCCCATTCACTACCCACTCTACCTGCTCACTCCTGGACTGGTGTTTAACCTCACCCTCCCATTCACTACACACTCACCCATTGTACACGCTCACTCCAGGACTGGTGTTTAACCTCCCCCTCCCATTCACTACCCACTCACCCACTCTGCCTGCTCACTCCAGGACTGGTGTTTAACCTCCCCCTCCCATTCACTACCCACTCACCCACTCTACCTGCTCACTCCAGGACTGGGGTTTAACCTCCCCCTCCCATTCACTACCCTCTCACCCACTCTACCTGCTCACTCCAGGACTGGTGTTGAACCACCCCTCCCATTCACTACCCACTCACCCACTCTACCTGCTCACTCAAGGACTGGTGTTTAACCTCCCCCTCCCATTCACTACCCACTCACCCACTATACCTGCTCACTCCAGGACTGGTGTTTAACCTTCCCCTCCCATTCACTACCCACTCACCCACTCTACCTGCTCACTCCAGGACAGGTGTTTAACCTCCCCCTCCCATTCACTACCCACTCACCCACTGTACCTGCTCACTTCAGGACAAGTGTTTAACCTCCCCCTTCCATTCACTACACACTCACCCACTCTACCTGCTCACTCCAGGACTGGTGTTTAACCTCCCCCTCCCATTCACTACCCACTCACCCACTCTACCTGCTCACTCCAGGACTGGTGTTTAACATCCCTCCCCTCCCATTCACTACCCACACACCTACGCTACCTGCTCACTCCATGACTGGTGTTTAACCCCCCTCCCCTCCCCACACACCTACGCTACCTGCTCACTCCATGACTGGTGTTTAACCCCCCTCCCCTCCCATTCACTACCCTCTCACCCACTGTACCTGCTCACTCCAGGACAAGTGCTTAACCTCCCCCTCCCATTCACTACCCTCTCACTCCAGGACTGGTGTTTAACCTCCCACTCCCATTCACTAACCACTCAACCACTCTACCTGCTCACTCCAGGACTGGTGTTTAACCTCCCCCTCCCATTCACTACCCACTCACCCACTCTACCTGCTCACTCCAGGACAGGTGTTGAACCTCCCCCTCCCATTCACTACCCTCTCACTCCAGGACTGGTGTTTAAACTCCCCCTCCCATTCACTAACCACTCAACCACTCTGCCTTCTCACTCCAGGACCGGTGTTTAACCTGCCCCTCCCATTCACTACCCACTCACCCACTCTACCTGCTCACTCCAGGCCTGGTGTTTAACCTCCCCCTCCCATTCACTAACCACTCAACCACTCTACCTGCTCACTCCAGGACTGTTGTTTAACCTCCCCCTCCCATTCACTACCCACTCACCCACTCTACCTGCTCACTCCAGGACTGGTATTTAACCACCCCCTCCCATTCACTACCCACACACCCACTCTACCTGCTCACTCCAGGACTGGTGTTTAACCTCCCCCTCCCATTCACTACCCACACACCTACGCTAACTGCTCACTCCATGACTGGTGTTTAAACCCCCTCCCCTCCCCACACACCTACGCTACCTGCTCACTCCATGACTGGTGTTTAACCCCCCTCCCCCTCCCATTCACTACCCACTCACCCACTCTACCTGCTCACTCCAGGACTGGTGTTTAACCTCCCCCTCCCATTCACTACGCACTCACCCACTCTACCTGCTCACTCCAGGACTGGTGTTTAACCTCCCCCTCCCATTCACTACCCACTCACCCACTCTACCTGCTCACTCCAGGACTGGTGTTTAACCTCCCCCTCCCATTCACTACCCTCTCACCCACTCTACCTGCTCACTCCAGGACTGGTGTTTAACACCCCTCCCCTCCCATTCACTACCCACACACCTACGCTACCTGCTCACTCCATGACTGGTGTTTAACCCCCCTCCCCTCCCCACACACCTACGCTACCTGCTCACTCCATGACTGGTGTTTAACCCCCCTCCCCTCCCATTCACTACCCACTCACCCACTGTACCTGCTCACTCCAGGACAAGTGTTTAACCTCCCCTCCCATTCACTACCCTCTCACTCCAGGACTGGTGTTTAACCTCCCCCTCCCATTCACTAACCACTCAACCACTCTACCTGCTCACTCCAGGACTGGTGTTTAACCTCCCCCTCCCATTCTCTACCCTCTCACCCACTCTACCTGCTCACTCCAGGACTGGTGTTTAACATTCTCCTCCCATTCACTACCCACTCACCCACTCTACCTGCTCACTCCATGACTGGTGTTTAACACCCCTCCCCTCCCATTCACTACCCACACACCTACGCTGCCTGCTCACTCCATGACTGGTGTTTAACCCCCCTCCCCTCCCATTCACTACCCACTCACCCACTGTACCTGCTCAGTCCAGGACAAGTGTTTAACCTCCCCCTCCCATTCACTGCCCTCTCACTCCAGGACTGGTGTTTAAACTCCCCCTCCCATTCACTACCCACTCACCCACTCTACCTGCTCACTCCTGGACTGGTGTTTAACCTCCCCCTCCCATTCACTACCCACTCACCCATTGTACATGCTCACTCCAGGACTGGTGTTTAACCTCCCCCTCCCATTCACTACCCTCTCACCCACTCTACCTGCTCACTCCAGGACTGGTGTTTAACCACCCCCTCCCATTCACGACCCACTCACCCACTCTATCTGCTCACTCCAGGACTGGTGTTTAACCCCCCACCCCTCCCATTCACAACCCACTCTACCTGCTCACTCCTGGACTGGTGTTTAACCTCACCCTCCCATTCACTACACACTCACCCATTGTACACGCTCACTCCAGGACTGGTGTTTAACCTCCCCCTCCCATTCACTACCCACTCACCCACTCTGCCTGCTCACTCCAGGACTGGTGTTTAACCTCCCCCTCCCATTCACTACCCACTCACCCACTCTACCTGCTCACTCCAGGACTGGGGTTTAACCTCCCCCTCCCATTCACTACCCTCTCACCCACTCTACCTGCTCACTCCAGGACTGGTGTTGAACCACCCCCTCCCATTCACTACCCACTCACCCACTCTACCTGCTCACTCAAGGACTGGTGTTTAACCTCCCCCTCCCATTCACTACCCACTCACCCACTATACCTGCTCACTCCAGGACTGGTGTTTAACCTTCCCCTCCCATTCACTACCCACTCACCCACTCTACCTGCTCACTCCAGGACAGGTGTTTAACCTCCCCCTCCCATTCACTACCCACTCACCCACTGTACCTGCTCACTTCAGGACAAGTGTTTAACCTCCCCCTTCCATTCACTACACACTCACCCACTCTACCTGCTCACTCCAGGACTGGTGTTTAACCTCCCCCTCCCATTCACTACCCACTCACCCACTCTACCTGCTCACTCCAGGACTGGTGTTTAACATCCCTCCCCTCCCATTCACTACCCACACACCTACGCTACCTGCTCACTCCATGACTGGTGTTTAACCCCCCTCCCCTCCCCACACACCTACGCTACCTGCTCACTCCATGACTGGTGTTTAACCCCCCTCCCCTCCCATTCACTACCCTCTCACCCACTGTACCTGCTCACTCCAGGACAAGTGCTTAACCTCCCCCTCCCATTCACTACCCTCTCACTCCAGGACTGGTGTTTAACGTCCCACTCCCATTCACTAACCACTCAACCACTCTACCTGCTCACTCCAGGACTGGTGTTTAACCTCCCCCTCCCATTCACTACCCACTCACCCACTCTACCTGCTCACTCCAGGACAGGTGTTGAACCTCCCCCTCCCATTCACTACCCTCTCACTCCAGGACTGGTGTTTAAACTCCCCCTCCCATTCACTAACCACTCAACCACTCTGCCTTCTCACTCCAGGACCGGTGTTTAACCTGCCCCTCCCATTCACTACCCACTCACCCACTCTACCTGCTCACTCCAGGACTGGTGTTTAACCTCCCCCTCCCATTCACTAACCACTCAACCACTCTACCTGCTCACTCCAGGACTGTTGTTTAACCTCCCCCTCCCATTCACTACCCACTCACCCACTCTACCTGCTCACTCCAGGACTGGTATTTAACCACCCCCTCCCATTCACTACCCACACACCCACTCTACCTGCTCACTCCAGGACTGGTGTTTAACCTCCCCCTCCCATTCACTACCCACACACCTACGCTAACTGCTCACTCCATGACTGGTGTTTAAACCCCCTCCCCTCCCCACACACCTACGCTACCTGCTCACTCCATGACTGGTGTTTAACCCCCCTCCCCTCCCATTCACTACCCACTCACCCACTGTACCTGCTCACTCCAGGACAAGTGTTTAACCTCCCCCTCCCATTCACTACCCTCTCACTCCAGGACTGGTGTTTAACCTCCCCCTCCCATTCACTAACCACTCAACCACTCTACCTGCTCACTCCAGGACTGGTGTTTAACCACCCCCTCCTATTCACTACCCACTCACCCACTCTACCTGCTCACTCCAGGACTGGTGTTTAACATTCTCCTCCCATTCACTACCCACTCACCCACTCTACCTGCTCACTCCATGACTGGTGTTTAACACCCCTCCCCTCCCATTCACTACCCACACACCTACGCTGCCTGCTCACTCCATGACTGGTGTTTAACCCCCCTCCCCTCCCATTCACTACCCACTCACCCACTGTACCTGCTCACTCCAGGACAAGTGTTTAACCTCCCTCTCCCATTCACTACCCTCTCACTTTAGGACTGGTGTTTAAACTCCCCCTCCCATTCACTACCCACTCACCCACTCTACCTGCTCACTCCTGGACTGGTGTTTAACCTCCCCCTCCCATTCACTACCCACTCACCCATTGTGCATGCTCACTCCAGGACTGGTGTTTAACCTCCCCCTCCCATTCTCTACCCTCTCACCCACTCTACCTGCTCACTCCAGGACTGGTGTTTAACCTCCCCCTCCCATTCACGACCCACTCACCCACTCTACCTGCTCACTCCAGGACTGGTGTTTAACCCCCCACCCCTCCCATTCACTACCCACTCTACCTGCTCACTCCTGGACTGGTGTTTAACCTCACCCTCCCATTCACTACACACTCACCCATTGTACACGCTCACTCCTGGACTGGTGTTTAACCTCCCCCTCCCATTCACTACCCAATCACCCACTCTACCTGCTCACTCCAGGACAGGTGTTTAACCTCCCCCTCCCATTCACTACCCACTCAGCCACTCTACCTGCTCACTCCAGGACTGGTGTGTAACCTCCCCCTCCCATTCACTACCCACTCACACACTCTACCTGCTCACTACAAAACTGGTGTTTAACCCCCCTCCCCTCCCATTCACTACCCACTCACCCACTCTGCCTGCTCACTCCAGGACTGGTGTTTAACCTCCCCCTCCCATTCACTACCCACTCACCCACTCTACCTGCTCACTCCAGGACTGGTGTTTAACCTCCCCCTCCCATTCACTACCCTCTCACCCACTCTACCTGCTCACTCCAGGACTGGTGTTTAACCACCCCCTCCCATTCACTACCCACTCACCCACTCTACCTGCTCACTCCAGGACTGGTGTTTAACCTCGCCCTCCCATTCACTACCCACTCACCCACTCTACCTGCTCACTTCAGGACAAGTGTTTAACCTCCCCCTCCCATTCACTACACACTCACCCACTCTACCTGCTCACTCCAGGACTGGTGTTTAACCTCCCCCTCCCATTCACTACCCACTCACCCACTCTACCTGCTCACTCCAGGACTGGTGTTTAACACCCCTCCCCTCCCATTAACTACCCACACACCTACGCTACCTGCTCACTCCATGACTGGTGTTTAACCCCCCTCCCCTCCCCACACACCTACGCTACCTGCTCACTCCATGACTGGTGTTTAACACCCCTCCCCTCCCATTCACTACCCACTCACCCACTGTACCTGCTCACTCCAGGACAAGTGTTTAACCTCCCCCTCCCATTCACTACTCTCTCACTCCAGGAATGGTGTTTAAACTCCCCCTCCCATTCACTACCCACTCACCCACTCTACCTGCTCACTCCTGGACTGGTGTTTAACCCCCCCTCCCATTCAATACCCCCTCACCCATTGTACATGCTCACTCCAGGACTGGTGTTTAACCTCCCCCTCCCATTCACTACCCTCTCACCCACTCTACCTGCTCACTCCAGGCCTGGTGTTTAACATTCTCCTCCCATTCACTACCCACTCTACCTGCTCACTCCAGGATTGGTGTTTAACCCCCCACCCCTCCCATTCACTACCCACTCTACCTGCTCACTCCTGGACTGGTGTTTAACCTCACCCTCCCATTCACTACACACTCACCCATTGTACACGCTCACTCCAGGACTAGTGTTTAACCTCCCCCTCCCATTCACTACCCACTCACCCACTCTACCTGCTCACTCCAGGACAGGTGTTTAACCTCCCCCTCCCATTCACTACCCACTCACCCACTCTACCTGCTCACTCCAGGACTGGTGTTTAACCTCCCCCTCCCATTCACTACACACTCACCCACTCTACCTGCTCACTTCAAGACTGGTGTTTAAACTCCCTCCCCTCCCATTCACTACCCACTCACCCACTCTGCCTGCTCACTCCAGGACTGGTGTTTAACCTCCCCCTCCCATTCACTACCCACTCACCCACTCTACCTGCTCACTCCAGGACTGGTGTTAAACCTCCTCCTCCCATTCACTACCCACTCACCCACTCTACCTGCTCACTCCAGGACTGGTGTTTAACCTCCCACTCCCAATCACTACCCACTCACCCACTCTACCTGCTCACTCCAGGACTGGTGTTTAACTTCCCACTCCCATTCACTACCCACTCACTCACTTTACCTGCTCACTCCAGGACTGGTGTTTAACCTCCCCCTCCCATTCACTACCCACCCACCCACTCTACCTGCTCACTCCAGGACTGTTGTTTAACCTCCCCCTCCCATTCACTACCCACTCACCCACTCTACCTGCTCACTCCTGGACTGGTGTTTAACCTCCCCCTCCCATTCACTACCCACTCACCCATTGTACATGCTCACTCCAGGACTGGTGTTTAACCCCCTCCCATTCACTACCCTCTCACCCACTCTACCTGCTCACTCCAGGACTGGTGTTTAACCCCCTCCCATTCACGACCCACTCACCCACTCTACCTGCTCACTCCAGGACTGGTGTTTAACCCCCCACCCCTCCCATTCACTACCCACTCTACCTGCTCACTCCTGGACTGGTGTTTAACCTCACCCTCCCATTCACTACACACTCACCCATTGTACACGCTCACTCCTGGACTGGTGTTTAACCTCCCCCTCCCATTCACTACCCACTCACCCCTCTACCTGCTCACTCCAGGACAGGTGTTGAACCTCCCCCTCCCATTCCCTACCCTCTCACTCCAGGACTGGTGTTTAAACTCCCCCTCCCATTCACTAACCACTCAACCACTCTGCCTGCTCACTCCAGGACTGGTGTTTAACCTCCCCCTCCCATTCACTAACCACTCAACCACTCTACCTGCTCACTCCAGGACTGGTGTTTAACCTCCCCCTCCCATTCACTACCCACTCACCCACTCTACCTACTCACTCCAGGACTGGTGTTTAACCACCCCCTCCCATTCACTACCCACTCACCCACTCTACCTGCTCACTCCAGGACTGGTGTTTAACCTCCCCCTCCCATTCACTACCCACTCACCCACTCTGCCTGCTCACTCCAGGACTGGTGTTTAACCTCCCCCTCCCATTCACTACCCACTCACCCACTCTACCTGCTCACTCCAGGACTGGTGTTAAACCTCCTCCTCCCATTCACTACCCACTCACCCACTCTACCTGCTCACTCCAGGACTGGTGTTTAACCTCCCACTCCCAATCACTACCCACTCACCCACTCTACCTGCTCACTCCAGGACTGGTGTTTAACTTCCCACTCCCATTCACTACCCACTCACTCACTTTACCTGCTCACTCCAGGACTGGTGTTTAACCTCCCCCTCCCATTCACTACCCACCCACCCACTCTACCTGCTCACTCCAGGACTGGTGTTTAACCTCCCCCTCCCATTCACTACCCACTCACCCACTCTACCTGCTCACTCCTGGACTGGTGTTTAACCTCCCCCTCCCATTCACTACCCATTCACCCATTGTACATTCTCACTCCAGGACTGGTGTTTAACCCCCTCCCATTCACTACCCTCTCACCCACTCTACCTGCTCACTCCAGGACTGGTGTTTAACCCCCTCCCATTCACGACCCACTCACCCACTCTACCTGCTCACTCCAGGACTGGTGTTTAACCCCCCACCCCTCCCATTCACTACCCACTCTACCTGCTCACTCCTGGACTGGTGTTTAACCTCACCCTCCCATTCACTACACACTCACCCATTGTACACGCTCACTCCTGGACTGGTGTTTAACCTCCCCCTCCCATTCACTACCCACTCACCCCTCCACCTGCTCACTCCAGGACAGGTGTTGAACCTCCCCCTCCCATTCCCTACCCTCTCACTCCAGGACTGGTGTTTAAACTCCCCCTCCCATTCACTAACCACTCAACCACTCTGCCTGCTCACTCCAGGACTGGTGTTTAACCTCTCCCTCCCATTCACTACCCACTCACAAACTCTACCTGCTCACTTCAGGACTGGTGTTTAACCTCCCCCTCCCATTCACTAACCACTCAACCACTCTACCTGCTCACTCCAGGACTGGTGTTTAACCTCCCCCTCCCATTCACTACCCACTCACCCACTCTACCTACTCACTCCAGGACTGGTGTTTAACCACCCCCTCCCATTCACTACCCACTCACCCACTCTACCTGCTCACTCCAGGACTGGTGTTTAACCTCCCACTCCCATTCACTACCCACTCACCCACTCTACCTGCTCACTCCAGGACTGGTGTTTAACACCCCTCCCCTCCCATTCACTACCCACGCACCTACGCTGCCTGCTCACTCCATGACTGGTGTTTAACCCCCCTCCCCTCCCATTCACTACCCACTTACCCACTGTACCTGCTCACTCCAGGACAAGTGTTTAACCTCCCCCTCCCATTCACTACCCTCTCACTCCAGGACTGGTGTTTAAACTCCCCCTCCCATTCACTACCCACTCACCCACTCTACCTGCTCACTCCTGGACTGGTGTTTAACCCCCCCTCCCATTCACTACCCACTCACCCATTGTACATGCTCACTCCAGGACTGGTGTTTAACCTCCCCCTCCCATTCACTACCCTCTCACCCACTCTACCTGCTCACTCCAGGACTGGTGTTTAACCCCCTCCCATTCACGACCCACTCACCCACTCTACCTGCTCACTCCAGGACTGGTGTTTAACCCCCCACCCCTCCCATTCACTACCCACTCTACCTGCTCACTCCTGGACTGGTGTTTAACCTCACCCTCCCATTCACTACACACTCACCCATTGTACACGCTCACTCCTGGACTGGTGTTTAACCTCCCCCTCCCATTCACTACCCACTCACCCACTCTACCTGCTCACTCCAGGACAGGTGTTGAACCTCCCCCTCCCATTCCCTACCCTCTCACTCCAGGACTGGTGTTTAAACTCCCCCTCCCATTCACTAACCACTCAACCACTCTGCCTGCTCACTCCAGGACTGGTGTTTAACCTCCCCCTCCCATTCACTACCCACTCACAAACTCTACCTGCTCACTTCAGGACTGGTGTTTAACCTCCCCCTCCCATTCACTAACCACTCAACCACTCTACCTGCTCACTCCAGGACTGGTGTTTAACCTCCCCCTCCCATTCACTACCCACTCACCCACTCTACCTACTCACTCCAGGACTGGTGTTTAACCACCCCCTCCCATTCACTACCCACTCACCCACTCTACCTGCTCACTCCAGGACTGGTGTTTAACCTCCCACTCCCATTCACTACCCACTCACCCACTCTACCTGCTCACTCCAGGACTGGTGTTTAACACTCCTCCCCTCCCATTCACTACCCACACACCTACGCTGCCTGCTCACTCCATGACTGGTGTTTAACCCCCCTCCCCTCCCATTCACTACCCACTTACCCACTGTACCTGCTCACTCCAGGACAAGTGTTTAACCTCCCCCTCCCATTCACTACCCTCTCACTCCAGGACTGGTGTTTAAACTCCCCCTCCCATTCACTACCCACTCACCCACTCTACCTGCTCACTCCTGGACTGGTGTTTAACCCACCCTCCCATTCACTACCCACTCACCCATTGTACATGCTCACTCCAGGACTGGTGTTTAACCTCCCCCTCCCATTCACTACCCTCTCACCCACTCTACCTGCTCACTCCAGGCCTGGTGTTTAACATTCTCCTCCCATTCACTACCCACTCTACCTGCTCACTCCAGGATTGGTGTTTAACCCCCCACCCCTCCCATTCACTACCCACTCTACCTGCTCACTCCTGGACTGGTGTTTAACCTCACCCTCCCATTCACTACACAGTCACCCATTGTACACGCTCACTCCAGGACTAGTGTTTAACCTCCCCCTCCCATTCACTAGCCACTCACCCACTCTACCTGCTCACTCCAGGACAGGTGTTTAACCTCCCCCTCCCATTCACTACCCACTCACCCACTCTACCTGCTCACTCCAGGACTGGTGTTTAACCTCCCCCTCCCAATCACTACCCACTCACCCACTCTACCTGCTCACTTCAAGACTGGTGTTTAAACCCCCTCCCCTCCCATTCACTACGCACTCACCCACTCTGCCTGCTCACTCCAGGACTGGTGTTTAACCTCCCCCTCCCATTCACTACCCACTCACCCACTCTACCTGCTCACTCCAGGACTGGTGTTTAACCTCCCCCTCCCATTCACTACCCACTCACCCACTCTACCTGCTCACTCCAGGACTGGTGTTTAACCTCCCACTCCTATTCACTACCCACTCACCCACTCTACCTGCTCACTCCAGGACTGGTGTTTAACCTCCCCCTCCCATTCACTACCCACCCAACCACTCTACCTGCTCACTCCAGGACTGGTGTTTAACCTCCCCCTCCCATTCACTACCCACTCACCCACTCTACCTGCTCACTCCTGGACTGGTGTTTAACCTCCCCCTCCCATTCACTACCCACTCACCCATTGTACATGCTCACTCCAGGACTGGTGTTTAACCCCCTCCCATTCACTACCCTCTCACCCACTCTACCTGCTCACTCCAGGACTGGTGTTTAACCCCCTCCCATTCACGACCCACTCACCCACTCTACCTGCTCACTCCAGGACTGGTGTTTAACCCCCCACCCCTCCCATTCACTACCCACTCTACCTGCTCACTCCTGGACTGGTGTTTAACCTCACCCTCCCATTCACTACACACTCACCCATTGTACACGCTCACTCCTGGACTGGTGTTTAACCTCTCCCTCCCATTCACTACCCACTCACCCACTCTACCTGCTCACTCCAGGACAGGTGTTTAACCTCCCCCTCCCATTCACTACCCACTCACCCACTCTACCTGCTCACTCCAGGACTGGTGTTTAACCTCCCCCTCCCATTCACTACACACTCACCCACTCTACCTGCTCACTACAAGACTGGTGTTTAACCCCCCTCCCCTCCCATTCACTACCCACTCACCCACTCTGCCTGCTCACTCCAGGACTGGTGTTTAACCTCCCCCTCACATTCACTACCCACTCACCCACTCTACCTGCTCACTCCAGGACTGGTGTTTAACCTCCCCCTCCCATTCACTACCCTCTCACCCACTCTACCTGCTCACTCCAGGACTGGTGTTTAACCACCCCCTCCCATTCACTACCCACTCACCCACTCTACCTGCTCACTCCAGGACTGGTGTTTAACATCCCCCTCCCATTCACTACCCACTCACCCACTCTACCTGCTCACTCCAGGACTGGTGTTTAACCTTCCCCTCCCATTCACTACCCACTCACCCACTCTACCTGCTCACTCCAGGACAGGTGTTTAACCTCCCCCTCCCATTCACTACCCACTCACCCACTGTACCTGCTCACTTCAGGACAAGTGTTTAACCTCCCCCTCCCATTCACTACACACTCACCCACTCTACCTGCTCACTCCAGGACTGGTGTTTAACCTCCCCCTCCCATTCACTACTCACTCACCCACTCTACCTGCTCACTCCAGGACTCGTGTTTAACACCCCTCCCCTCCCATTCACTACCCACACACCTACGCTACCTGCTCACTCCATGACTGGTGTTTAACCCCCCTCCCCTCCCCACACAGCTACGCTACCTGCTCACTCCATGACTGGTGTTTAACCCCCCTCCCCTCCCATTCACTACCCACTCACCCACTGTACCTGCTCACTCCAGGACAAGTGTTTAACCTCCCCCTCCCATTCACTACCCTCTCACTCCAGGACTGGTGTTTAACCTCCCCCTCCCATTCACTAACCACTCAACCACTCTACCTGCTCACTCCAGGACTGGTGTTTAACCTCCCCCTCCCATTCACTACCCACTCACACACTCGACCTGCTCACTCCAGGACAGGTGTTGAACCTCCCCCTCCCATTCACTACCCTCTCACTCCAGGACTGGTGTTTAAACTCCCCCTCCCATTCACTAACCACTCAACCACTCTGCCTGCTCACTCCAGGACTGGTGTTTAACCTCCCCCTCCCATTCACTACCCACTCACCCACTCTACCTGCTCACTCCAGGACTGGTGTTTAACCTCCCCCTCCCATTCACGACCCACTCACCCACTCTACCTGCTCACTCCAGGACTGGTGTTTAACCCCCCACCCCTCCCATTCACTACCCACTCTACCTGCTCACTCCTGGACTGGTGTTTAACCTCACCCTCCCATTCACTACACACTCACCCATTGTACACGCTCACTCCTGGACTGGTGTTTAACCTCTCCCTCCCATTCACTACCCACTCACCCACTCTACCTGCTCACTCCAGGACAGGTGTTTAACCTCCCCCTCCCATTCACTACCCACTCACCCACTCTACCTGCTCACTCCAGGACTGGTGTTTAACCTCCCCCTCCCATTCACTACACACTCACCCACTCTACCTGCTCACTACAAGACTGGTGTTTAACCCCCCTCCCCTCCCATTCACTACCCACTCACCCACTCTGCCTGCTCACTCCAGGACTGGTGTTTAACCTCCCCCTCACATTCACTACCCACTCACCCACTCTACCTGCTCACTCCAGGACTGGTGTTTAACCTCCCCCTCCCATTCACTACCCTCTCACCCACTCTACCTGCTCACTCCAGGACTGGTGTTTAACCACCCCCTCCCATTCACTACCCACTCACCCACTCTACCTGCTCACTCCAGGACTGGTGTTTAACATCCCCCTCCCATTCACTACCCACTCACCCACTCTACCTGCTCACTCCAGGACTGGTGTTTAACCTTCCCCTCCCATTCACTACCCACTCACCCACTCTACCTGCTCACTCCAGGACAGGTGTTTAACCTCCCCCTCCCATTCACTACCCACTCACCCACTGTACCTGCTCACTTCAGGACAAGTGTTTAACCTCCCCCTCCCATTCACTACACACTCACCCACTCTACCTGCTCACTCCAGGACTGGTGTTTAACCTCCCCCTCCCATTCACTACTCACTCACCCACTCTACCTGCTCACTCCAGGACTCGTGTTTAACACCCCTCCCCTCCCATTCACTACCCACACACCTACGCTACCTGCTCACTCCATGACTGGTGTTTAACCCCCCTCCCCTCCCCACACAGCTACGCTACCTGCTCACTCCATGACTGGTGTTTAACCCCCCTCCCCTCCCATTCACTACCCACTCACCCACTGTACCTGCTCACTCCAGGACAAGTGTTTAACCTCCCCCTCCCATTCACTACCCTCTCACTCCAGGACTGGTGTTTAACCTCCCCCTCCCATTCACTAACCACTCAACCACTCTACCTGCTCACTCCAGGACTGGTGTTTAACCTCCCCCTCCCATTCACTACCCACTCACACACTCTACCTGCTCACTCCAGGACAGGTGTTGAACCTCCTCCTCCCATTCACTACCCTCTCACTCCAGGACTGGTGTTTAAACTCCCCCTCCCATTCACTAACCACTCAACCACTCTGCCTGCTCACTCCAGGACTGGTGTTTAACCTCCCCCTCCCATTCACTACCCACTCACCCACTCTACCTGCTCACTCCAGGACTGGTGTTTAACCTCCCCCTCCCATTCACTAACCACTCAACCACTCTACCTGCTCACTCCAGGACTGGTGTTTAACCTCCCCCTCCCATTCACTACCCACTCACCCACTCTACCTACTCACTCCAGGACTGGTGTTTAACCACCCCCTCCCATTCACTACCCACTCACCCACTCTACCTGCTCACTCCAGGACTGGTGTTTAACCTCCCACTCCCATTCACTACCCACTCACCCACTCTACCTGCTCACTCCAGGACTGGTGTTTAACACCCCTCCCCTCCCATTCACTACCCACACACCTACGCTGCCTGCTCACTCCATGACTGGTGTTTAACCCCCCTCCCCTCCCATTCACTACCCACTCACCCACTGTACCTGCTCACTCCAGGACAAGTGTTTAACCTCCCCCTCCCATTCACTACCCTCTCACTCCAGGACTGGTGTTTAAACTCCCCCTCCCATTCACTACCCACTCACCCATTCTACCTGCTCACTCCTGGACTGGTGTTTAACCCCCCCTCCCATTCACTACCCACTCACCCATTGTACATGCTCACTCCAGGACTGGTGTTTAACCTCCCCCTCCCATTCACTACCCTCTCACCCACTCTACCTGCTCACTCCAGGCCTGGTGTTTAACATTCTCCTCCCATTCACTACCCACTCTACCTGCTCACTCCAGGATTGGTGTTTAACCCCCACCCCTCTCATTCACTACCCACTCTACCTGCTCACTCCTGGACTGGTGTTTAACCTCACCCTCCCATTCACTACACACTCACCCATTGTACACGCTCACTCCAGGACTAGTGTTTAACCTCCCCCTCCCATTCACTACCCACTCACCCACTCTACCTGCTCACTCCAGGACAGGTGTTTAACCTCCCCCTCCCATTCACTACCCACTCACCCACTCTACCTGCTCACTCCAGGACTGGTGTTTAACCTCCCCCTCCCATTCACTACCCACTCACCCACTCTACCTGCTCACTTCAAGACTGGTGTTTAAACCCCCTCCCCTCCCATTCACTACCCACTCACCCACTCTGCCTGCTCACTCCAGGACTGGTGTTTAACCTCCCCCTCCCATTCACTACCCACTCACCCACTCTACCTGCTCACTCCAGGACTGGTGTTTAACCTCCCACTCCCATTCACTACCCACTCACCCACTCTACCTGCTCACTCCAGGACTGGTGTTTAACTACCCACTCCCATTCACTACCCACTCACTCACTTTACCTGCTCACTCCAGGACTGGTGTTTAACCTCCCCCTCCCATTCACTACACACCCACCCACTCTACCTGCTCACTCCAGGACTGGTGTTTAACCTCCCCCTCCCATTCACTACCCACTCACCCACTCTGCCTGCTCACTCCAGGACTGGTGTTTAACCTCCCCCTCCCATTCACTACCCACTCACCCACTCTACCTGCTCACTCCAGGACTGGTGTTTAACCTCCCACTCCCATTCACTACCCACTCACCCACTCTACCTGCTCACTCCAGGACTGGTGTTTAACCATCCCCTCCCATTCACTACCCACTCACCCACTCTACCTGCTCACTCCAGGACTGGTGTTTAACCACCCACTCCCGTTCACTACCCACTCACCCACTCTACCAGCTCACTCCAGGACTGGTGTTTAACCTCCCCCTCCCATTCACTACCCACACACCCACTCTACCTGCTCACTCCAGGACTGTTGTTTAACCTCCCACTCCCATTCACTACCCACTCACCCACTCAACCTCCTCACTCCAGGCCTGGTATTTATCCGCTCCCGTCCCATTCACTACCCACTCACCCACTCTACCTGCTCACTCCAGGACTGGTGTTTAACACCCCTCCCCTCCCATGCACTACCCACTCACCCACTCTACCTGCTCACTCCAGGACTGGTGTTTAACCCCCATCCCCTCCAATTCACTACCCACTCACCCACTGTACATGCTCACTCCAGGTCAGTTGTTAATCCTCCCCCTCCCATTCACTACCCACTCACCCACTCTACCTGCTCACTCCAGGACTGATTTTTAACCTCCCCCTCCCATTCACTACCCACTCACCCACTCTACCTGCTCACTCCAGGACTGGTGTTTAACCTCCCCCTCCCATTCACTACCCACTCACCCTCTCTACCTGCTCACTCCAGGACTGGTGTTTAACCTTCTCCTCCCATTCACTACCCACTCTACCTGCTCACTCCAGGACTAGTGTTTAACCCCCCACCCCTCCCATTCACTACCCACTCATCCACTCTACCTGCTCACTCCAGGATTGGTGTTTAACCTCAATCTCCCATTCACTGCCCAACTAACCCATTGTACATGCTCACTCCAGGACTGGTGTTTAACCTCCCCCTCCCGTTCACTACCCACTCATCCACTCTACCTGCTCACTCCAGGACTGGTGTTTAACCTCCCCCTCCCATTCACTACCCACTCACCCTCTCTACCTGCTCACTCCAGGACTGGTGTTTAACCTTCTCCTCCCATGCACTACCCACTCTACCTGCTCACTCCAGGACTAGTGTTTAACCCGCCACCCCTCCCATTCACTACCCACTCACCCACTCTACCTGCTCACTCCAGGACTGGTGTTTAACCTCCCCCTCCCATTCACTACCCACTCACCCATTGTACATGCTCACTCCAGGACTGGTGTTTAACCTCCCCCTCCCGTTCACTCCCCACTCACCCACTCTACCAGCTCACTCCAGGACTTGTGTATAACCTCCCCTCCCATTCACTACCCACTCACCCACTCTACCTGCTCACTCCTGGACTGGTGTTTAACCTCCCCCTCCCATTCACTACCCACTCACCCATTGTACATGCTCACTCCAGGACTGGTGTTTAACCTCCCCCTCCCATTCACTACCCTCTCACCCACTCTTCCTGCTCAGTCCAGGACTGTTGTTTATCTTCTCCCCTCCCATTCACTACCCACTCACCCACTCTACCTGCTCACTCCAGGACTGGTGTTTAACACCCCTACCATTGAATACCCACACACCTACGCTACCTGCTCACTCCATGACTGGTGTTTAACCCCCCTCCCCTCCCATTCACTACCTCTCACACACTGTACCTGCTCACTCCAGGACTGGTGTTTATACTCTCCCCTCCCATTCAACACCCACTCGCCCACTCTACCTGCTCACTCCAGGACTGTTGTTTAACCCCCCTCCCCTCCCATTCACTACTCACTCACCCACTGTACCTGCTCACTCCAGGACTGGTGTTTATCCTCTCCCCTCCCATTCACTACCCACTCACCCACTCTACCTGCTCACTCCAGGACTGGTGTTTAACCCCTTCCCCTCCCATTCACTGCACACTCACCCACTGTACCTGCTCACTCCAGGACTGGTGTTTAACCTCCCCCTCCCATTCACTACCCACTCACCCACTCTACCTGCTCACTCCAGGACTGGTGTTTAACCTCCCCCTCCCATTCACTACACACTCTACCTGCTCACTACAGGACTGGTGTTTAACCCCCCTCCCCTTCCATTCACTACACACTCACCCACTCTACCTGCTCACTCCAGGACTGGTGTTTAACCTCCCCCTCCCATTCACTACCCACTCACCCACTCTACCTGCTCACTCCAGGACTGGTGTTTAACCTCCCGCTCCCAGTCACTACCCACTCTACCTGCTCACTACAGGACTGGTGTTTAACCCCCCTCCCCTCCCATTCACTACCCACTCACCCACTCTACCTGCTCACTCCAGGACTGGTGTTTAACCACCCCCTCCCATTCACTACCCACTCACCCACTCTACCTACTCACTCCAGGACTGGTGTTTAACCACCCCCTCCCATTCACTACTCACTCACCCACTCTACCTGCTCACTCCAGGACTGGTGTTTAACCTCCCACTCCCATTCACTACCCACTCACCCACTCTACCTGCTCACTCCAGGACTGGTGTTTAACACCCCTCCCCTCCCATTCACTACCCACACACCTACGCTGCCTGCTCACTCCATGACTGGTGTTTAACCCCCCTCCCCTCCCATTCACTACCCACTCACCCACTGTACCTGCTCACTCCAGGACAAGTGTTTAACCTCCCCCTCCCATTCACTACCCTCTCACTCCAGGACTGGTGTTTAAACTCCCCCTCCCAATCACTACCCACTCACCCACTCTACCTGCTCACTCCTGGACTGGTGTTTAACCCCCCTCCCATTCACTACCCACTCACCCATTGTACATGCTCACTCCAGGACTGGTGTTTAACCTCCCCCTCCCATTCACTACCCTCTCACCCACTCTACCTGCTCACTCCAGGCCTGGTGTTTAACATTCTCCTCCCATTCACTACCCAGTCTACCTGCTCACTCCAGGATTGGTGTTTAACCCCCCACCCCTCCCATTCACTACCCACTCTACCTGCTCACTCCTGGACTGGTGTTTAACCTCACTCTCCCATTCACTACACACTCACCCATTGTACACGCTCACTCCAGGACGAGTGTTTAACCTCCCCCTCCCATTCACTACCCACTCACCCACTCTACCTGCTCACTCCAGGACAGGTGTTTAACCTCCCCCTCCCATTCACTACCCACTCACCCACTCTACCTGCTCACTCCAGGACTGGTGTTTAACATCCCCCTCCCATTCACTACCCACTCACCCACTCTACCTGCTCACTTCAAGACTGGTGTTTAAACCCCCTCCCCTCCCATTCACTACCCACTCACCCACTCTGCCTGCTCACTCCAGGACTGGTGTTTAACCTCCCCCTCCCATTCACTACCCACTCACCCACTCTACCTGCTCACTCCAGGACTGGTGTTTAACCTTCCCCTCCCATTCACTACCCACTCACCCACTCTACCTGCTCACTCCAGGACTGGTGTTTAACCCCCCACTCCCGTTCACTACCCACTCACCCACTCTACCTGCTCACTCCAGGACTGGTGTTTAACCTCCCCCTCCCATTCACTACCCACTCTCCCACTCTACCTGCTCACTCCAGGACTGGTGTTTAACCTCCCACTCCCATTCACTACCCACTCACCCACTCAACCTCCTCACTCCAGGCCTGGTATTTATCCGCTCCCGTCCCATTCACTACCCACTCACCCACTCTACCTGCTCACTCCAGGACTAGTGTTTAACACCCCTCCCCTCCCATTCACTACCCACTCACCCACTCTACCTGCTCACTCCAGGACTGGTGTTTAACCCCTATCCCCTCCAATTCACTTCCCACTCACCCACTGTACATGCTCACTCCAGGTCAGTTGTTTATCCTCCCCCTCCCATTCACTACCCACTCATCCACTCTACCTGCTCACTCCAGGACTGATTTTTAACCTCCCCCTCCCATTCACTACCCACTCACCCACTCTACCTGCTCATTCCAGGACTGGTGTTTAACCTCCACCTCCCATTCACTACCCACTCACCCACTCTACCTGCTCACTCCAGGACTGGTGTTTAACACCCCTACCATTGAATACCCACACACATACGCTACCTGCTCACTCCATGACTGGTGTTTAACCCCCCTCCCCTCCCATTCACTACCACTCACCCACTGTACCTGCTCACTCCAGGACTGGTGTTTATACTCTCCACTGCCATTCAACACCCACTCACCCACTCTACCTGCTCACTCCAGGACTGTTGTTTAACCCCCCTCCCCTCCCATTCACTACCCACTCACCCACTGTACCTGCTCACTCCAGGACTGGTGTTTATCCTCTCCCCTCCCATTCACTACCCACTCACCCACTCTACCTGCTCACTCCAGGACTGGTGTTTAACCCCTTCCCCTCCCATTCACTGCACACTCACCCACTGTACCTGCTCACTCCAGGACTGGTGTTTAACCTCCCCCTCCCATTCACTACCCACTCACCCACTCTACCTGCTCACTCCAGGACTGGTGTTTAACCTCCCCCTCCCATTCGCTACCCACTCTACCTGCTCAATACAGGACCGGTGTTTAACCCCCCTCCCCTCCCATTCACTACACACTCACCCACTCCACCTGCTCACTCCAGGACTGGTGTTTAACCTCCCCCTCCCATTCACTACCCACTCACCCACTTTACCTGCTCACTCCAGGACTGGTGTTTAACCTCCCCCTCCCAGTCACTACCCACTCTACCTGCTCACTACAGGACTGGTGTTTAAACCCCCTCCCCTCCCATTCACTACCCACTCACCCACTCTACCTGCTCACTCCAGGACTGGTGTTTAACATCCCCCTCCCATTCACTACCCACTCTACCTGCTCACTGCAGGACTGGTGTTTAACCCCCCTCCCCTCCCATTCACTACCCACTCACCCACTCTACCTGCTCACTCCAGGACTGGTGTTTAACCTCCCCCTCTCATTCACTACCCACTCACCCACTCTACCTGCTCACTCCAGGACTGGTGCTTAACCGCCCCTCCCATTCACTACCCACTCTACCTGCTCACTACAGGACTGGTGTTTAACCCCCCTCCCCTCCCATTCACTACCCACTCACCCACTCTACCTGCTCACTCCAGGACTGGAGTTTTACCTCTACCTCCCATTCACTGTCCAACACAACCACGCTACCTGCTCACTCCAGGGCTGGTGTTTATCCGCTCCTCTCCCATTCACTACCCACTCACCCACTCTACCTGCTCACTCCAGGGCTGGTGTTTAACCTCCCCCTCCCATTCACTACCCACTCACCCACTCTACCTGCTCACTCCAGGACTGGTGTTTATCCTCTCCCCTCCCATTCACTACCCACTCACCCACTCTACCTGCTCACTCCAGGACTGGTGTTTAACCTCCCCCTCCCATTCACTACCCACTCACCCACTCTACCTGCTCACTCCAGGGCTGGTGTTTAACCTCCCACTCCCATTCACTACCCACTCACCCACTCTACCTGCTCACTCCAGGAATGGTGTTTAACCTCCCACTCCCATTCACTACCCACTCACCCACTCTACCTGCTCACTCCAGGACTGGTGTTTAACCTTCTCCTCCCATTCACTGCCCACTCACCCACTCTACCTGCTCACTCCAGGACTGGTGTTCAACTTCTCCCCTCCCTTTCACTGCCCACTCACCCACTCTACCTGCTCACTCCAGGACTGGTGTTTAACCTCCCCCTCCCATTCACTGCCCACTCACCCACTCTACCTGATCACTCCAGGACTGGTGTTTAACCTCCCCCTCCCATTCACTGCCCACTCACCCACTCTACCTGCTCACTCCAGGACTGGTGTTTAACCTCCCCCTCCCATTCACTACCCACTCACCCACTCTACCTGCTCACTCCAGGACTGGTGTTTAACCCCCCTCCCGTCCCATTCACTACCCACTCACCCACTCTACCTGCTCACTCCAGGACTGGTGTTTAACCCCCCTCCCTTCGCATTCACTACCCACTCACCCATTGTACACGCTCACTCCAGGACTGGTGTTTAACCTCCCCCTCCCATTCACTACCCACTCACCCACTCTACCTGCTCACTCCAGGACTGGTGTTTATCCTCTCCCCTCCCATTCACTACCCACTCACCCACTCTACCTGCTCACTCCAGGACTGATGTTTATCCTCTCCCCTTCCATTCACTACCCACTCACCCACTCTACCTACCCACTCCAGGATTGGATTGGTGTTTAACCTCCCCCTCCGCTTCACTGCCCAACACAACCACTCTTCCTGCTCACTCCAGGATTGGTGTTTAACCTCCCCCTCCCATTCACTGCCCAACACAACCACGCTACCTACTCACTCAAGGATTGGTGTTTAACCTCCGCCTCTCATTCACTGCCCAACACAACCACACTACCTATGGACTCGGCAAAAGGTTCTATGCAGCACACAAAAAGGGCAGAGGAGAGAGGGCAGCCTTGCCTGACTCCGGATTTGATCTGGAACTTTTCTGATTCCCACCCATTGATTGAGACTGCGCTATAGATATTTGTGTAGAGCAGTTTAATCCAATTGCGAATTCCCTCCCCAAACCCCATTTTGGAGAGCACATCCATCATGTAGGTGTGCGATATTCTGTCAAAAGCCTTCTCCTGGTCAAGGCTGATGAGGCAGGTGTCCACCCTCCTGTCCTGCACGTAGGCGATCGTATCCCTGAGTAGCGCGAGGCTATCAGAGATCTTCCTGCCGGGTACAGCACAGGTCTGGTCAGGGTGGATCACCGACTCCAGAGCAGACCTGACCCGATTGGCGATGACCGTGGCTAGAATTTTGTAATCCACATTCAACAGTGAAATGGGTCGCCAATTTCGAATTTCTTCCCTTTCCCCCTTCTGCTTGTAGATGAGGGTGATGATGCCTTTCCTCGTGGACTCTGACATGCTGCCTTCCAGAAGCATACTCTCGTACACTTCCAGCCGGTCTGGGCCAATCCAGCCCCACAGAGCCGAATACAACTCAACCGGTAAGCCGTCGCTTCCGGGACTTTTGTTCGTCTCGAAGGACTTGACGGCCTTTGTCAGCTCATCCAGAGTTAGTGGTTTGTCCAGGTTTCTCCAGCTCGCTGTCGCCTATGACCTCCGTGATAGTCGACAGGAAGGTCTGGGAAACAGTGCTATCTGTTGGCTTCAGGTCATACAGTCCGGCATAAAAGGATTGGCTGATCCTCAGGATGTCAGACTGCGATGACTTTACAGAGCCATCTTCTTCCTTCAGGCTGCTGATCACAGAGGTCTCTCTGTGCACCTTTTGGAAGAAGAAGCGAGAGCACTTTTCGTCCTGCTCCACGGAGCGGACTCTGGAACGGAAGATAACCTTGGAGGCCTCCGAGGTGTAGAGCGAGGCTTGCTGGCTCTTCACCTCTTGGAGATCCTCCTTGACATCCACCCACATCGACTGCAGCTGGAGCAAATTCTGCATACTTTTCTGGAGCCTGGACATGACCCCTCGTCTCTCTCTCACCTTTTGAACGCCCTTGAGGATGAAAAACCTCTTGATATTCCCCTTGATTGCTTCCCACCAGAGATGTGGGGCCTCAAACAGGGGTTTCACGGTACTCCAACCCTTGTAATCTCTCCTGAATTCCTCGAGGTTCTCAGGGGTCAGCAGTTTTACATTCAGCTTCCATGTCCCCCTGCCTACCCCCTGGTCTTCCTGCAGGTGGCAGTCGGCCAGTAGGAGGCAGTGGTCAGAGTAGAACACCGGCCTTACGTCGGTGGACCTGACCGTGAAAGCTCGGGACACAAAGAAGAAATCTATCCTGGAGCGGACGGACCCGTCTGACCGTGACCATGTGTATCTACGCTGCGCTCCATCTGCAGGGTTGCTGCAGACGTCGAGCAGCTTGGCGTCTTTTACCGTTTCCATCAGGAGTCTGGACGTAGCGTCTAGTTTGCTGTCAGCTCTGCCGGATCGTCCAGCCGCATCGATGATGCGGTTGAAGTCACCGCCCAGGATGACCGGCTTGGAGGTGGCCAACAGCAGTGGGAGTTGCTGAAGGACTGCCAGCCGCTCACTTTTTACGGCCGGGGCGTACACATTAATAAGTCTGAGAGGGGTGTTTTTGTATTTCACATCTGCTACGAGGATGCGCCCGCCCACCACCTCCTTAACGTCGGAGATGGTGAAGTTGCCTCCCCGCAGCAGAATACTCAGGCCGGAGGAGCGGCAGTCGTTTACTCCTGACCAGATGGACACCCGTGGGACCGCCAGCTCGACCAGCGCCTGTAGTTGCTGAGGTGGGAATTCCGCACTCCTGCAGGAACAGTAGGTCGGCTATCACATTTCCCAAATAGTTGAGTGTGGCTACACACCGCGAAGTATCTTTCATGCTTCGCAGATTTATGGATGCAATTTTTAAACCCATTGTAAAAAGGTAGATTTACCAGTCTCAAGAGTCCAGAGTCTATACAGTTGGTTGTTCCAGCTGTTGGATGTTCCCCAGCATGCCGGTGGTGCTCGCAAACTTTAGCACAGTTGCAGGGCTGAGAAAACTGTTCTGGTCCGCACTGGCCCCGTGAACCTGTTGCAGGTGCATTGGGGGGGGGTGTAGCCCTGGCGTTCGTTGTGGCAGTCAGTAGGTGCTGGGGTTGCAGGCCGTTCTTCGCCTGGGTTGTTGCTGCTTGTTACTATCGAGGGTTGGTCTGTGACCTTGTTTTCGATGTCCGGCGTTTGCTGGCGATTGGTCATATTGCTGTTCCCATGAGCCAGGGGTTGATTGTCTCGGCGGGTTTTATTTTCTTCCCGGTCTGTGGTCTGGGGGGGGGGGGCTGTGCCTCCCGTTCCACGTTGGTGCTTTGCCTCTTTATTTGAGGCCGATTCTTGTCCTGTTTTCCCTCATCGGAGGAGGTGTCGGCGCTAAGTGCGCTGGCTGAAAGGTGTCGCTTTTTGCCACTCCCCCTCGGGGGGGGGGGGGGGGGGGGGGGTGGTGTTCTTCAGTTTGTTTTTTTGTTTTCTCTTTCGTTTGTCCCTGTTCACTGTTTCCAGGGCTCTTTATTCTTTGCCCCATCGTCTTCCTCTTCCATTGAGTGTTCCTCATCAGATGGGGCTGGGTTGTCAGGAGGTGCTGGGGCCTCCTCTTTTTGTTGGGGCCCCTTCTGTTGCTTTTCCGCATTCTGTCCCGTGGTGTCTTTTTCGGTGGAGGGTGTATGCACCTCCTCTCTGGTCGCCTTTTTAACTCCGCTGCTGATGATTTGAGCATATGTCGCCCCGCGTTTCGGACAGGCCCTGTAAAGATGGCCGGCCTCCCCACACAGGTTGTAGCACTTATCTTCCTTGCACTCCTTAGTCATGTGTCCCTCCTGCCTGCAATTTTTGCAGAAGGTCACAGTGCAGTTTGCGGCAACATGCCCCGTTTTGCCACAGGTGTGGCATACTCGTGGCTGTCCCACGTAGTAGAGGTAGCCACGATTTACTCCAATAGCGAAACTGGAGGGGGGATGCAGGATGGTTCCGTTGCCGTCTGTTCTTAGAGTCACCTTGATCTGGTGCTCACTTGTCCAGATGCCGAAGGTGTCTTTCACTTGCACGCTGTCACTTTTCAGCTCAGCGTAGCTGGCGAGGAACGTGGGCGCATGAGACACAGGGACGTGGGGGTTGTACGTGTGCAGTGTAACAACCGGATTTCGCTGCGACGGTAGCGTAAACAGAGGCTCCGCAGTCAGGATCGACAGGGATTTGTTCAAGAATTTGATGCACGCTGCGACGCTCTTGAAGGTGACATCAAAAATACCATTGTTGGGGAAGTTTGCAAGCAGAAGATCTCTGTTGCTTTAACCCAGCAGCACCGGCTTCACGAAGTGTTTTCGGTCCACAGGTGACTCTCCTTCCGTTTTCTTTACTGTGACTCGGACAGTGTTTCGCACTCCCCAGTCTGGTGGTCGGGATGCAGCTGCATCCATAGCTCGTACGTTGGGTCTGAACTGTATAGCGTTAGGCCTAAACCAGAGGTTTAGGCCAGCATGTAGATCCACCAATAGCAGCCAAGCTCCAAACGTTTCCTCTTTGACGACTTCAATTCCTCCGAGTTCTCCAATCCACGATCGACATCGAAATCCTCAGCTTTTCTCGATCAAATTTTTTTTTTTCAAAAAATATACTTTATTCATAAAATTTATCATAAGCATTACAGAAACATTTCAAATTGTCTTGACTGTACATTTCCGGCAGAGTTACACATTGCCTTGACTTTTTTCCATTCAATTTTGATATTATTATTCACATATCACTCTTTACATTACAATTCCTTCTTAAATATTTACATTGTCATGTTTGTTTTATACATTAGAGTGTTGGTGGCCCAGACCGAGGGGGTTTACACTGTTCCCCGCCCCTCGGTGTACCTTTGCTGGAAAGACCTTACACAGTGGTCTTTCCCCATTGCGCCTTGGCGGCAGCTGCCCCAAGCTTGAGTGCGTCCCTCAGCACGTAGTCCTGGACCTTGGAATGTGCCAGTCTGCAACACTCGGTCGAGGACAAATCTTTGCACTGGAAGATCAGCATGTTTCGGGCAGACCAAAGAGCGTCTTTCACCGAGTTGATGACCTTCCAGCAGCAGTTGATATTTGTCTCGGTGTGTGTCCCTGGAAACAGTCCGTAGAGCACAGAGTCCTGTGTCACAGAGCTGCTCGGGATAAACCTTGACAAATACCACTGCATCTCTCTCCAGACCTTCTTTGCAAAGGCACATTCCACAAGGAGGTGTGTGACCGTCTCATTTCCCCCACAGCCACTCCGAGGACAGCATGCATTGGCGCAGAGCCTTCTGGTGTGCATGAAGAATCTGACAGGGAGGGCCCTCGTCACCACCAGCCAAGCTAGGTCTCGGTGCTTGTTTGAAAGTTCTGGTGATGAGGCGTTCTGCCAGATGACTCTGGCAGTCTGCTCAGGGAACCATCCAACGTCCTCCACGGTCTCATTTTCCTTGAGGGCCTCGAGAACATTACGTGCTGACCACTGCTTCATTGCCTTGTGGTCAAAGGTGTTTTTCTTCAAAAACTTTTCCACGAAAGACAAGTGGTACGGGACGGTCCAACTACTTGGAGCGTTCCGCGGCAATGAGGCCAGGCCCATCCTTCATAACACCGGGGACAGGTCGAACCTCAGTATGTAGTGACACTTGGTGTTTGCATACTGGGGGTCCACGCACAGCTTGATGCAGCTGGACACAAAGGTGGCCAACAGGATGAGGGAGGCGTTGGGTACATTCCGCCCTCTCTTCTCCAGAGGTTTGTACATGGTGTCCCTTCGGATACGGTCCATCTTGGATCTCCAGATGAATTTGAAGATGACTCCACTTGATCTGAGCCAAAAGGCCGCGAAGCAATGCACAATGCTCTTGAGTTGCCCAAGTGCCATATGCCTTCCCTCTTTTACAGCAGACTGACAGCATTCAAAGACTTTCCGATGTAAACACTGAGACTTTCCCTCTTGGCTTATTGCTGCTGGCCTTTCTCATTGGAACAGGAGATTCATATTTACAGAACTTGCCTCTTCCCCCTTTTTCAGCCAGACTGCATGACACTTATGTAGATGAGGAGTGCGCCACCAATCAGATGGGAGCTCGTCACTGTCACAGGCAGCTGCTGCAGAGCAAGCTTTTGAAAACACTTGAATGAGCAGCAGCAGAGGGAACGAACTTGTCTGGTGCCACTCGCCCTGCCTTTTCCCAGAGCCCTGCAAATATTTTCCCTTCAGATAATTACCCTTTTGAAAGGCAGGATTGGAACTCTCATGATGTGGAGATGTCGGCGTTGGACTGGGATGGGCATAGTAAGAAGTCTGACAACACCAGGTTAAGGTCCAACAGGTTTGGAAGGAGCAGTGTTCTGGAAGCTACTGATTTGAAACAAACCTGTTGGACTTTAACCTGGTGTTGTAAGACTTCTTATTGTTGAAACTCTCAGGCAGTGCATTGCAGATTCTAACCACTCGTGCTGTGCTATTAAAAATAGGAGTATTCGGGATGTATTTGGCAGTCCTGTCAGCTTCAGGAAGGAGGAATTGAGGTATAGGGACACTGCGGAGTGTGGGTTGTTTTGTTCCCTTTGTGTCTGCTGTGTGTTTCCAGCATTTTCTCTTATAATTCAGAATTCTACCAAGTTATTTTCTCTTTATTTCTACTTTGTCTGCTTCCTGCACCTCCATTCTGAGTCACTGAACCGACTGACTGGGGTCAGTTCCATCGTTTGCGTGAAGAGACCGTCAGGTGATCAACGGAAATGTATAGACCCCAAGGATCTCAACAATAACATCATGAGGTAACACTATCCCATTCCAAAACGAGAGGACATCACCAGCGAGGTGGCAATTACGCCTGTTAGTAGTCCAAGACACACTTTTTCAATTTGAGCATATCGACATTATGTTGGTGTCAGCGCACGAGATACATATGCAACAGTACTGCTCCTATTCTGTCCTGACACGCATCAGTCAAAATTTTCGTCTTCCTATTTGGATCGAATGATGCTGTTATAGGTGCAGTCGTTAATTGCGATTTTTAATCAAGCCACGCTGTTTGATGATCACTTGTCCATTCGAAAGTGGAAAGAGGAGAGCGGGGCTGTTTAGCAGAGGGCTAAATCGCTGGCTTTGAAAGCAGACCAAGGCAGGCCAGCAACGCGGTTCGATTTCCGTCACAGGAATTCCCTCTATGCGCCTGGAATATCTGAGTTCCCCTTTATGATCGTATCGGTCAATGTGCTTCCGGGCACATATCAACCACTTTTCAATATAATGCTTTATATATTTATCAAAACATGCCTCCAACATAAGTTCTTCATTCTGTCTGTTCTTGCTGTTCCATGATGATCGCAATCCTCAATAAATTGATTGATTACCTAGTTACAATCTAGGGTTGGCAACACGTATCTTCCATCTTGAAGACCTAGACCGTCCCTGTGATGTTTAATTGTTTTTCTACTTCTTCAATGATGATCAGAATGGGTTCGAATGGGTTTCAAAACAAATTGTTCCTTTGGAATTGAAAAAGACCCTCACATCGAGGCTGCGGTCCCGGGGCAGCAAACTGGCCTCTTACTTAGCAAACACATCTGCATTTAGAATGTCTGTTAGCGACGGTCTATGGCGAATATTTACCTTAATTAGTCCATATTGTTCTCCTTGGGAGTTCTCGATTACATATTTTAGTAAGGTGGTCGACGGGAGAGACTGTTCATCCATTAACTCAATCCTCCCTAAAAAGTCAGTCAGTCCATTAGAAACAGACATGCTGTCTGAAAACATATCATGTGGTTTAGAAGGGGGGCGGGCGGGGAGGACGTGATCCGAGTAGGTGATTGCAAATGTTACTGCTGTTCATCACTCACTCTGAGAGCTCATGGCACGGGTAGGTTCACTGTTCTTGCCTCTATCACCTGGCCTTGACTGTTTACCATATGATTACCACACCCGCAATTCCCTCACTCCATCCTCATTCCAGGATCCCTCTATTAGATGTTTTAGTGGGTTTTTGTGTCTGTCTGTTGCTCTCTGGTTTCTACCGTGCTATTGGGCACTACCCCTACTTCCCTCTTTTATTTTGGCAGATTTTGTCCACTGGCACTGGGTGCTGCCACACACTGACAGTCGAGCGCTTCCCCGCCATTACTGATTTCTGCAAGGTTAAGTGCGTGTAATACTTCTGTCCTTCCCTTGTAACGTTAACATTCATCGGGCTTTGTGATCCTGACTAAGAATTCCATCTCTTATGCGTCCGTCTAATAATAATTGGAGGGGAGCCGGTACTACTAAAATAGTGAGTGGATTAATACCAATTACATAGGTAACGAACTGGACTGCCCAGGAAACTGCCAGTATGTGGCGTTCAAATGAGGAAAATGCCTGTTGTATCAGACGTATCAGTCAGAGATTGTAGCGTCCATCGCCGCAACCGGAATGTCACAAGGTAATTCTGGATTCGGTTTGTTTGGCTGGCGCCTGAGTCAATGACATTTTAGTTCACGAATGGCCTATGTGAACAAGTCAGTCCCCTTCCAAGGGGTGTTCTTTTTTATTAGATCAGACAACGGTGAAGCTTTTTGTTCAAAAACTGTCCATGTGGTTTCAGCAATATTGTAACAATCCTAAAAACGAATTGTAAGAATTTTAAATCGAGGGTAAAGGGAATTGTCAGGTGGTCTAAAGCCTTTTCCTTTCTATGTCGCGATTCGTCCAGGTCACCATAGCGCTTTAGTTGGTGACCCGGCTTCTCATAATACAAGCGTTTTGGGTTAACGTTCTGTCCCAGGATGGCGAGCAGGCCTAGCAAATCATCGCGGATATTTCAGTGTTCCTCTCTCGGTACGTTTTGGAGGATAAGGCTATCTACATATTGAATTAAAATTTTAGGTTTGGAATATGGGAATATTGTGAAATCCCTGCGGTAAACATGTGCAGGTGGACTGACGACCCAGGAAGGCGAAGGGGATTTGTATTGGCGTTTCTTTCTTAAGGAAACGGAACAACATCTATTACTGATATCTAAAACAGTAATATTTCGGGCGTGTGTTGTTCGTTATATTAATATCTCGGGACTGATCACCACCGTGGGGCAGGCCAAAGCGGTTGTTTGATTCAATATTCGGTAGTCGATACTTAGGGGCCAAGTTGCATCCGGCTTCTTCACTGACCAGATAGGGGAATTATTTTCTGAGACGACGGGAATTAGGACTCCCTACCCCACTAATCCGGTAATCACGTTCGGCACATTTTCTTCTGATTTCTTGGGGAACGCATATTATTTCTGAGGTTGGTTCGAGCCCCTCTATAGCAACCTCTAGAACATATAATATTCCTGCGCAGTACAGGCCCTTCGGCCCTCGATGTTGCGCCGACCTGTGAAACCACTCCAAAACCCATCTACGCTATTCCCTTATCGTCCATATGTTTATCCAATGGCCATTTAAATGCCCTTAATTTTGGTGAGTCCACTTCTGTTGCAGGCAGGGCATTCCACGCCCTTACTACTCTCTGAGTAAAGAACCTACCTCTGACATCTGTTCTATATCTATCTCCCCTCAATTTAATATGACCCCCACCCCTTGTGCTAGACATCACCATCCGAGGAAAACGGCTCTCACTGTCCACCCTATATAATCCTCTGATCATCTTGTATGCCTCAATTAAGTCACCTCTGAACCTTCTTCTCTCCAACGAAAACCGCCTTAAGTTCCTCAGACTTTCCTCATACGCTCTTCGCTCCATATCAGGCAACATCCTGGTAAATCTTCTCTACACCCTTTCCAATGCTTCCACATCCTTCCTATAATGCGGCGACCAGAACTGCACGCAACACTCCAAATGCGGCCGCACCAGAGCTTTAACAGCTGCAACATGACCTCATGGCTCCGAAACCCTCTACCAATAAAAGCTAAGTACGAAGTCTTACAGCACCAGGTTAAAGTCCAACAGGTTTGTTTCGATGTCACTAGCTTTCGGAGCGCTGCTCCTTCCTCAGGTGAATGCAGAGGTCTGTTCCAGAAACACCATCCAACAGACCTCAGCATTCACCTGAGGAAGGAGCAGCGCTCCGAAAGCTAGTGACATCGAAACAAACCTGTTGGACTTTAACCTGGTGTTGTAAGACTTCGTACTGTGCTCACCCCAGTCCAACGCCGGCATCTCCACATCAATAAAAGCTAACACACCGTACGCCTTCTTAACAACCCTATCAACCTGGGTGGCAACTTTCAGGGATCTATGCACATGGCCACCGAGATCTCTCTGCTCATTCACACTGCCAACAATCTTACCATTAGCCCAGTACTCTGTATTCCCGTTACTCCTTCCAAAATGAATCACCTCACACTTTTCTGCATTAAACTCCATGTGCCACCTCTCAGCCCAGCTCTGCAGCATATCTATTTCCCTCTGTAACCTGCAACATCCTTCCGCACTGTCCACAACTCACCGACTTTAGTGTAATCAGCAAATTTACTCACCCATCCTTCTACGCCCTCCTCCAGGTCATTTATAAAAATGACAAACAGCATGGTCCCCAAAACACATCCTTGTGGTACACCACTAGTAACTGAACTCCAGGCTGAACATTTCCCATCAACCACCAACCTCTGACAATATGCCGCTAACAGATTTGAGTTGGGCTGAAACCGCATCTCGATTGCCGAGCACATGTTGCACTAATGGACCTCTTGACATTTTGTCTTTCTGAACGCACAGTTTGCACACGGTACACATTTTGTCCAAGTATTTCACACAGAGATCGGGGATGATGTCTTTAACTCTCCATCAATTTGTCAAGCAATTTTGTATGCCAAAGAATGAACTAAACTTTCACATTCGCTCGAAGCCAAGGATGTGTTCTGTCCTCGGGAAGAATCACTCAAGATAGCAGAATGGAAAATCAATATGACTTCCAGTCTAAACTCTAAAGGGTGAGTTTCTCCACCTTATCACATGTGGCCCTTGAAACCGCTCAACATGATTTCCCTTTGATTGCACCATTCCATTCTGAGTGAGCTGCTGATGTTAAATGTGGTGCGTGACCTCCAGTATCACCGGCATTTGACTGGATGCCTCCTCCCCAACCGCTAGCTAGCAGGCGACCTGTATTCTCACATTTGACGCTGCAGAACCATTCTGCAAAGGCCTGACACCGTCATTGATTACATAATGGAGCGTGGGTAGATGAGTCAGGAGCGTGCGCCCCTCAAAACTACAGAGATGATTCTTTCCTGCATATTGGTGCATCCGAGTTCCTCCAGGCCCGTGCAATGGTTGGAGAGTTTTCTCAGCCCCCTGTGAATAATGTTTAGGTTCGCAAGATTCTTGGAAAGTAGTTGGGCACAATTATAACACCGGCCGGTTGACGCTAGTCCTGGTCTGGTCGGTAGCGCGGGATGTGTCCTGTTTGTGGGTTCACCATGTCTCTTATCTGGAACGGGTCTCTCGTGATAAGGAGGGGAATGTAGTTTTATTCGTATCTCTCTGTGCCCACCGTCATTTTCCCAGATTGCCCAGTATCCCTGAGTTGAAGCAACACAATATTGCCATTTTGGGGGTCCCCGTGGCCTGAGTTTCCCTTCGCCGTGCTCGGGTTAAACGGTGGAGGATCCATGTCGCAGGGTGTGTTGAATCGGGAGGATCAACAGATTCCCAAGCTTTCTGGCCATTTCGGGCTGCATGTGAGACAAACGTATTAGTCAATCTGGTATCATTTGTGGTGCGCGTGTCTTGTCAGAACAAATAATTTTGTTCCGAGTTTTGATCTCTCGAAACTCACCCACAGCTTTTATTACAGAGATTGCTACAATGATTATCACTCTCTCCTTTCGTATTCATCTTGTTCAATGTACAAACCTCAATTCCTCGGCGTCACTGTGATATCCATGGCTGATTGTTAGATTTTAGTCAATGTCTGATGCAAGTCCTGTCTCATTGAAAATAGTTAACTGCACCTGCTTTTTCACTGCTCAGTTTGTTATTATTCCCTGAAGGACATTAGTGAACCAGCTGGGTTTTTACGACAATCGAAAATGGTTTCATATTCACCATTCGGAATTTAATTCTTTATATTTACTGGATTCAGTCCCTCCAAATGCCCTGATTGCATTCAAAACCAGGACCACAGAGCATTACCCTGGGTCCCTGAATTACGACTAACTGCTTTTTTCAGATAATGGAAATCGGATCAGCCTCCTTGGAGCCAAATTGTTTCCCTTGGGGGATTCCACTTTCTTTAAAACGAGACTCCTTTCAAGGTGTTCTCCCATTGTCTCTTCGGCAGCATCGCTTTGGCAACTGAAAGAGATCAGCGGCTCCAGAGGATGCGAGGGGAGAGATTGAAATCTGACATTCACAACCTGGCATGTTACAACAATGGCTGTGAATGTGAGAACAATGGATTGGAATAATGCAACAATGTTTCAGAATCTGACAACAGTGGGTAGGAATGTTCCATCAATGGATGAGAATCTGAAAACAGTAATGGTTGATCATAATCTGAGAACAAAAGACTGGAATGTTCCAACAGCAAACAAAGGTTTTTTGGCTGCGCTTTACCAACTTTCTACATTTTATAAATGGATGTCATTGGAAAAACGGATCTATTGGACACTCCAAGTTATTCAGGCGGGTTACTATCCCTTCCTTGCTGGTTTCGGTGTCCCTGGTAAGAAACTTTATGTCTTTAATGCTCCAATCCATTGTTAACCACGGTATTTTGCTGTCATTTATATTTGGATGTGAAAATGCATTTTGTGAAGTTCAATCTGAAACACCTTTACCTCTCCATCAATGTAATGTCACTGATCTGTCCAATGTCTGAGCCTTAAGAAAAGACAGTTCACAATCTCTGCAATTGCTTTCACGTTGAGGTGATTTCCGTTCCCACATCATCTCCAGTACCAAACCTGTCTTCTATCACCTCCAAAATATCACTTCCCCAATTCTGCCGTCGAAAACTCCTCACCTATTGTCAAAATGTAAACTCGAGAACTCCAATGTCATCAGCGAAACACTTCAGATTACCAAACTTTGTAACGCACAGAACATCCATATCTCTGTAATCTGAACTGCATATCACAGAAGATCAGTTCAATCACCATTCTGATGCATGATTTGGACTGGGGTGGGCACAGTCATGAATCTTACAGCACCAGGATAAAGTCCAACAGGTTTGTCTCGAATCACTAGCTTTCGGAGCGCAGGTTCTTCTTTGGTCCTTCCTCACCTGATGAAGGAGCTGTGGGCCGAAAGATAGTGATTCGAAACAAACCGGTTGGACTTTAATCTGGTGTCGTAAGACTTCATTCTGATGCAAGCAGACGCACATGTATTCCCTTTCGCGCTCCTCGTTGACTTTTTCCATATTTCTGCAACATCTATCCACTTACGGCTGTTCCCAATCCCTTTTTGAAGTTCGTTTACTTTTATATATATCTCATCTTTGTCGCAATCTCCGGCGCTCTCTGACACCAGGAGCCTGCGCTGAGACTGTTACGTGGCTGGATGAGAGTGCTTTCGAGCTGGATAAAAAACAGCGAGTTCAAGTGGTGAGTTCTAACGGGTTATAAGGGGGTAACTAGTAATTAAACTGATCTTCAATTGAAAGCTAAATCAGCCCTCAAATCGGGTAATAGAAAACTAATCGTTTGGCGAGTTGTATTCCTGAAACAGTATGCAGCTGAGTTACACTCTGTTGGAATTGTGCAACTGGTTTAATTCTGTTTCCAGAGCATTGGATATTGAGGCCGCTAAACAGGGAAGACAATCAGTATTGTTTGTCTGCACTGTTTGTCAGTACTGTTTTTCTGCACTGTGAGAGCTACTTGGCAAGACAGGAGTGCTTGGCAGTTGGGTGGAAAACACGGAGTTGGGTGAAATTGGCAGACGGTGAAACGGAAGGATCGGACGCAGAGCTGAGCAGGAGATTATCGAACAGATCCAGGGAATGTAAAACGGTTTCATGATTCACTGACACAGTCTTCCGACTTGGGGGACGGGGGGGATGAAGTGTGTCATCACAGGAAGGTGTGATTTTCTTGGCGAATAAGGAATCTGTTCAAATTTGAAAATCCATTTTGAATTTCCTGTTATAAATTGCGTTCATGTTGAAGTAGTGGGGGAATATTAAAAATGTTTTAAAAGTTAAAAAAATTAAAATCTAATTTAAAAAACTAGAGATTGAGGGACGCGTGGTGTGTTCTTCCGGCATGATGTAAGAGCTGATGGGCCCCATTGTGGTTCCTAGTGACCACATCTGTAGTAAGTGTTGGTTGCTTGAGGAACTCCGGCTCAGATGTAATGAGTTGGATTCTGAGCTTCAGACGTTGCGACAGATCAGGGAGGGGGAGAGGTACCCAGACACTGTGTTCCAGAAGGTAGTCACACCACTTAGGCTCACTACCTTGAATTGAACCAGTGGTCAGGGACAGACAGGAGCGTGTGGCTGCTATTGAGGCAGGTCGAGAGTTACTAACTTCAGTCATGGAGGTGTCTCAGCTCTTGACCGTTTCCAACAGTTACGAGGTACTTGCTCAATTGTTGATGGGGACAAGGACTGTAGGGAGGATGAGTTAGCTGACCACTGTGCCATGGTACTGGAGGTCATTCAAGCGTGTAAGCAAAACGACAAGTGGTAGCAGCAGTGGATTCAATGATTAGGGAGACAAAGAGCATCCTTTATAAGCAGGACCAACAGTGCCACATGGTAAGTTGGCTGCCCGGTGCCACGGTGACGGACATCTCTAACTGGCGTGAAGTTATATTGTAGTGGGAGGGGGAAGATCCAGTTTTAGTGGCCCACATTGATACGGACAACATAGCAAAGACAAGGAAAGAGGGCCTGTTTGTGAATTATCATGAACTAGGAACAAAAGAATCGAACAGGTCCTCAAGGGTTATATTCTCTGGATTACTGCCCGAGGCATCTGCAAATGGGCACAGGAATGAGAAAATTAGGGAGGTAAACACGCGGCTAAACGAGCGGTGCAGGTGGCGTTCCATTTCATGCGGAACTGGTATCAGTATGTTGACAAGACGGGTATGTTCCGTTGGATGGCGTCCACCTTAATTGGACTGGGAACATTGTTCCAGCGGGAAGGAGTAAATAAAGTGGTCACAAGGACTTTAAACTAACAAATAGGGGGAAGGGAATGGTAAAACTACAAGATGTATAATGGTTAATGGGAACCAGAACAGCAGGTCAGCATGTGAAGAGAAGGTAGAAATTAATAGAAATAACAGTCAGGGCTAGTCTATCCGCTGGGAAGCCGGAAGGACACGGGAAAAAATATTAGGTGACTGGGGGAGCGAAAGCTGTGGATGAGGCACATTGTTACCAGAGATTAATGAAGGAGGTCAGAATGTGTGAAAAGCAGAGTGCGCAAGAAAATCGTCCAAGCGAAAGACAAATCAGTCGGACATATTTGGACAACGTCCCCTGACAACGCGTTCCAGGCACTCACCACCAGCTGCGTAAAAAACCTGCTTCGCACATATCCTCTGCACGTTTCCCCACGGACCTTAAACCTGTGTCCCATGGTGCCTGACCCGTCCACCATGGGAAAGAGTGCCAGCCCATCTACGCTATCTCTGCCCCCCATAATATTGTAGAGCTCTATCAGGTCATCCCTAAACTCCGTCTTTCTAATAAAAACAGTCTATTCAGCATCTCCGCATAGCTAAGGCCCTCCAGACCAGGAAATATCCTGGCAAACCTCCTCTGCACCCTGTCTAAAATCTCCATACCCTTCTGTAATGTGGCATTCAGAATTGTGTGCAATATTCCAATTGCAGCCTTACCAAGGTTCTATCCATGACTTGCTAATTTTTATACTAAATGCCACGTCCAATTAAGGCAAGCATTCTGTATGATTTCTTCACTAGGTTGTCCACCTGTGTTGCCACTTTCAAAGATCTCTGGATGTATGCCCAGTTCTCTCGGATTTTCTATATTCCTAGGTTTTGCTATTTACGGCATATTTCCACTCTATGTTAAACCTACCAAAATGCATTAATTCGCATTTATCCTGAATAAAACCCATTTACCATTTCCCTATCCAAGGCACCAATCTATATCTGTCCTGCTATTTCCTCTGACAATCCTCAACACTATCTGCCACTTCACCAAACTTGGTGTCATCCACAAACTTACTAATCAGACCAGCTACATTTTCCCCCAAATCGTTCATATATACTCCAAACAACAGAGGTCCCAGCACAATTCCCTGTGGAACACCGCGGGTCATTGCCTTCCAGACAGAAAAAAAACCCTTTCACTGCTACCCTCTGTCATCCGTGACCGAGCCAGTTTTGTATCCATCTTACCACCAGACCTCAGATCCAGTGTGACTTCACCTTTTGTACCAGCCTGCCATGAGGCACTTGGTCAAATGTTTTTTAAAAATAAATTTAAAACACGAATACAGTTTTTTTCCAACTAAGCGGAAATTTAGCATGGCCAATTCACCTACTCTGCAATCTTTTGGTTTGGGGGGGGCAAAACCCACGCAAATACGGGATGTATGTGCGAACTCCACACAGAGAGCGTCCGAGAGCCGGGATCGAACCTGGGACCTCGGCATCGTGAGGCGGCAATGCTAATCACTGTGCCACCGTGCTGTCCTTTGTCAAAGGTTTTACTGAAATTCATGGAAACCACATTCACTGCCCTCCCCTCATGAATCATCTTTGTCACCTCCTCAGAAATACTCGATCAAGTTAGTGAGGGGCGACCTCTCCTTCATAAAACCATGCTGTCTAACGCAAATTAACCCATTTCTTTCCAAATGGGGATCAATCCTGTCCCTGAACGTACTGTCCAATAATTTATCCCCTGCCTTTGCGAGGCTCAACGTATAATTTCCTTCATTATCGCTGCTGCTTTTCTTAAATAGAGGTACCACGTCAGCTATTCTCCACTGCTGTGGTATCTAACCTGAAGTCAATGAGGATACAAAGATGCCAGTTAATGCCCTAGCTATTTGCTCCCTTGCTTCCCTCAGTATTCTGGGGTAAGCCCATCCGGCCAAGGAGCCTGGGATCAACTTTAATATATTTTAAAAGACCCAATACTTCCTCCTTTTTGATTTCAACATGACCCAGACTATCCACACAGCCAACGCAAGAATCGTCTTCCACAAAGTCCTTTTCTTTGGTGAACACTAATGAAATGTATTCACTTAGTAACCTTCACGTCCTCTGGTTCAACATATAGAGACCCCCACTCACCTTGACTGGTGCAATTCTTTCGCTGGTCACCCTTTTGTTGTTTTACGTACGAATAAGATGCTTTGAGATTCACCTTAATCTTCCTTGCCAATGAGATTTCATTGTCCTTCCCTGACCTCTTAATTTCCATCTTGATCACCTTCCTACTTTCTTTATACTCTTCTATAAAGTATCGAGGTTTTCATCATAAAGGATTCCCATCAGCCAATAGCATCGGTGTCCTTTCCGAAGCAATCACCTAAGAATGTTACTGGATTCGGTGACATATAGAACATAGAGCATAAAACAGTACAGCACAGAACAGGCCCATCGGCCCTCGATATTGTGTCGAGCCTTGTCCGAAAACAAGATCAAGCTATCCCACTCCCTTTCATTCTTGTGTGCTCCATGTGCCTATCCAATAATCGCTTGAACGTTCCTAGAGTGGCCGACTCCACTATCACAGCAGGCAGTCCATTTCACACCCTAACCACTCTCAGAGTTTTGAACCTACCTCGGACATCCCTCCTATATCTCCCACCCTGAGCCTTATAGTGCCGCACCCTTGTAACAGCTACATCCACCCGAGGAAATAGTCTCTGAACGTCCACTCTATCTATTCCCCTCATCATCTATACACCTCTATTAAGTCGCCTCTCATCCTCCTCCGCTCCAAAGAAAAAAGCCCGAGCTTCCTCAACCTTTCCTCATAAGACCTATCCTGCAAACGAGGCAGCATCCTGGTAAATCTCGTTGCACCCTTCCCAATGCTTCCACATCCTTCCTATAGTGAGGTGACCAGAACTGCACAGAATACTCCAAATGTGGTCTCACCAGGGTCATGTATAGTTGCAGCATAACCCCGCGGCGCTTGAACTCAAGCCCCCTGTGAATAAACGCTAACACACTATAGGCCTTATTCACGGCTCTATCCACTTGATTGGCAACTTGCTGAGATCTGTGGACATGAACACCAAGGTCTATCTGTTGCTCCACATTCCTAATAATCCTGACGTTGACCCTGTAATCCGCATTCACATTTTTTCTACCAAAATGAATCACCTCGCACTTATCAGGGTTAAACTCTATCTGCCATTTTTCTGCCCAGCTCTGCATCCTATCAATGTATCATTGCAGCCAACAACAGCCCTCCACCTCACCTACTACTCCATCAATCTTGGTGTCATCAGCAAATATACTGACCCACCCTTCAGCCCCCTCCTCCAAGTCATTGATAAACTCACAAATAGCAGAGTACACAGCACCTGTGTTACACCTCTGGTAACTGGTCTTCTGTCTGACAATTTTCCATTAACCACCACCATCTGTCTTCTATGTGATAGCCAGATACTTATCCAATTGGCCACATTTCCTCTATCCCACACCTCCTTACGTTCTTCATAAGTCGACCATGGGGAACCTTATCAAACGCCTTACTAAAATGCATGTATACGACACAACTGCTCTACCTTCATCTACGCACTTAGTTACCTCCTCAAATAATTCAATCAAATTTGTGAGGCAGGCCTTCCCTTCACGAATCCGTGTTGACTATCCCGGATTAAGCTGAATCTTTCCAAATGGTCATAAATCCTATCCTTCAGGGCTTTTTCCATTAACTTACAGACATCCGAAGTAAGGCTAACCGACCTATAATTAGCAGGGTCATTCCGATTCATTTTCTTGAACAGAGGAACAACATTCGCCACTCTCCAGGCCTTTGGCACTATCCCCGTGGACAGTAAGGACTCAATGATCAAAGCAAAGGCTCTGAAATCTCATCCCCTGCCTCCCAAAGAATTCCCTCACACGGTCATTCCTCCCTGCCGGACAGGGACATACATATCAAGGACACGCAGTATTTGTTCCTTGAACAAGCTCCAGTTTTCATTTGTGTCTTTCCCTGACAATGTCTTTCCCATCTTATGCTCCCTAATTCTTGCATAATCGCATCATAATTACCCCTCCCCCAATTATAAACCTTGCCTTGCCGTATGTCCCTATCCCTCTCCATTGCAATAGTGAAAGTCACCGAATTGTGGTCACTATATCCAAAGTGCTCTCCCACAAACAAATCTAACACTTGGCCCGGTTCATTACCCAGTACCAAATCCAATGTACTCCCCCTCCCCCTCTTGTCGGCCTATCAACATATTGTGTCAGGAAACCCTCCTGCACACAATGTACAAACACTTGCCCCATCCGAACTGTTCGACCTATAGAGGTTCCAATCAATATTTGGAAAGTTAAAGTCATCCATGACAACTACCCTGAGACCTCCACACCTATCCATTATCTGTTTTGCAATTTCTTCCTCCACATCTCTATTACTATTTGGAGGCATATAGAAATCTGCTGACAACGTGACCGCTCCTTTCCTGTTTCGAACTTCGGCCCATATAACGTCAGTAGGCAGATCACCTTCGAACTGCATTTCTGCAGCCGTTAAATTATCCTTGATTAACAATGCTAGTCCTCCACCTCTTGTACCACCTTCCCTACTCTTACTGAAACTTCTATACACCGGAACTTCCAACAACCATTCCTGTCCCTGTTCTAACCATGTCTCCGTAATGGCTACAACATCGTAGTCACAAGTACCAATCCACGCTCCATGTTCACCCAGCTTATTTTGGATGCTCCTTGCATTGAAGTAGACACACTTCAACCCACCTTTCTGTCATGCGCTCTTGATACCCTCCTCAGTACCTCACTACTCTTAACACTGGCTTCTGGACTACAGCTTGATTCCCTTCTCCTTGACAAATTAGTTTAAACCCCCCCCTCCCCCCGAAGAGCCGTTATTCATACAATGAAATAATTCACTGTGCAGAAGGAGGCCATTCAGCCCATCACTCTGCACCGGCCTTGGAAAGAGCACGCTACCCGGGCCCACGCCTTCACCCTATCCCCGTAACCCAGTAACCCCACAAAACCATTTTGGACATTATGGGGAACTTAGGATGGCCAATACACCGAACCTGCACATCTTTGAAATGTGGGAGGAACGCGCAGCACACGGAGAAAATAAACCATGCTGACACGGAGAGAACGTCAAGACTCCGCCCAGACAGTGACCCAAGCCGGGAATCGAACCTGGGCCTGGAGCTGTGAAAGAGCAGTAACAACCACTGTATACTGTGCCGACCTAATATATGAAACGGATCAATAATCATGTCAAACTAACGTTTTTCTCTCCATCCAGATGCAGAATTTCACTGTTTATTTTGCTTCCCTCCAGCTAATGTGGCGACAATTGTGACCCTGGCTCTTCGGAATTGTGGGCTCTCCAGATGTGTCACTCGCTACCTGCTGGCCATGGCAGCAGCAGATCTACTGGTCATTATTATCGATCTAATATTCAGACACATCCCGATTGTTTACTGTGAGCGGTTTAATTTCCTGTGGTTTATCCCTGTGTGTAATATCCATGCTGTCTTTCTTTATGCAGCTACGGATTGTTCTGTCTGGTTTACTGTGGTTTTCACCATTGATCGATTTGTGGCCATTTGTTGTCAGAAGCTGAGCAATAGACATTGCACTGAGAAAGTGGCGGCTGTGGTTCTCGGAACCGTGGCTGTGCTGAGCTGTTTCAAAAACATTTTTTGGTATTTCATGTTGTCAGACTCGTACTCGATTAGTAACAAACCCAGCTTTTGTATTATAACATTCGCCACTCAATTATCTCCTGTTTGGATAGCCACCGAGTTTCTGCATCACATTGTGACCCCGTGTGTCCCATTCGTCCTGATTCTGTTGCTTAATGTTGCAACCATCAGACACATAGTGGTGAGCAGTAAAGCCCGCAGCCGACTTCGGGCAAACAATGCTGCGAAGAGTTCCAGAGACCCAGAGATGGAGAGTCGAACAAAATCAATCATATTGCTGTTCGTTATCTCGTTGAATTTCATCCTGTTATGGACAGTTTTAATGGTGTATTCTATATGGAGACGGACATATTATTTGATAGATGATTCTGCATTGATGAGTAATGTTGTTCTGGAAATTGGCCTCATGTTGCAGCTCCTGAGCTGCTGCACAAACACTTGTATTTATGCCGTGACCCAAACTATTTTCAGGGAGCAGTTGTTGAATGTACTGAAGTATCCATTTGTTTCGATTTTTCGATGCATTCAGAGATATACAGAAATGAATAAATGACAATTTGGAGAAATTAATTGCTTGTTTCAATTTTCCCATCGCTGTCGTTGGGAGAGAGCGGACCGGAAGTACTCCCATGGGAAAAAAGTCGGGGAACCCACTGTCACTGTCGTAACATTAGCAGGTGTTGCTCTCTTTGGTTGGCTCTGAATCTGACGGTCAATATGGTCGCCTTCCTTAATCCTAATTATGTTTGCTCTAGAGTCGTCAGGTATCTTTCGCTATCGCCACAAGGTTCAAACCCGAATACTGATCAAAAGGTTGTTACACCAGTTAGTTAGTTCAAAGTCAATACTATTTATTTACACACACAGTAATATCTACTCATGCACGGAAAAATACAGACTAAACTATCACTACTGCGAAAGCCTCTCCTTCGCTTTGGGCGCCCACACAGTCAGAGGAACAATGGCCGTTGTCGGGTTCAGAGGCTGCTGGGGTCGAAATGGTGAAGGAGAAACAGCTTAGGTCGCCCGCCTGGTAGCGAGCGTTTACCTTGGACTGCTTCTGGTGCAGCTGGTGGACGGGTTTCTCCTCTGTGAGAGCCAAGTCCAAGAGAGCAATGCTCTGTTGGGGCCTTCTACTTATACCTGAAGGGGCTTTGCGCGCTTTTGGGTGTGCCTTGAACTTGGCCCCAGTCAATTGGGCCGTATCTTGATAACTCGTATTGATCTTGACCAATAAAGGGGTGGGTGCCCTGATGGCTGGGTGTGTCCTCGGTGGCCATTGGCATGCTTTGTTTTCTGCTTTCGGTTTGGGGAACTGGCGCCGCGAGGTCTGTGGCCAGATCGGTTACTTAAGCATCTTCCTTTGTTCCCAGAGATGGGCCATCCATATGCTAGTGGGCCTACAGTTTCAGTCTTGTCTAGGAGCTGCGGCTCCAATATGCAGACAGGCTCTGTGCCTGCTTGCTTTCTTACCATTGTCCATTTTTCCCTGCAATCTTTGCAAATGTCCATTTGTATTCTTGAAGTGGCCATCCCAGGTGGCTACACTACCGCCTTGTGATCATTAATGGGAAGCGTGAAGGATCAAATAACCGCGTCGTCTTCATTCTCTTCCCAAGTTGGGCACCCGTAGGCACTTTATAAGCTCTACACTGCTCTGTCCTATGAATTGCAACTTTTACCTCAATTATTTATGTCCCTACATCATTATAACCTTCTACGGGGCTCTATGACATTCAGGCATGCATTACAAAATAAAAAACTGGAACCTCTGACTATCCTTAACTGAACTATCCTTACTCAAGCAATGACAAACATTTAAAGTATTTTAAACTACAAATAGCAGCAACACAGGTCTCTCTGGCTTGACAGTCAAACACAGAGTTTGACATTTATGATTATTGGAACGAACAAAACACACACAAAAAAACAGATGCACGTTAATTCACTTAAATGGGTTGGGGTGTTTCTTGAAGTCCGAAAATAAGGGCTCTGAGGGTGTATATCGGAGTGCGAGTGCGGGAGGCTTTCCTTCACCATTACCGCAGTCTTAGAGTCTGAACGACACTGCAGAGTATCGCAAGTACTAATAGTGATTCCACAACGTAGGATAGGGAATACCAGGTGATGAGCCGGTCACACCAGGTCGGTGTATCGGTAACTATCTCGGGGTTTAGTGTATGGCAGGGTTGGCAAACATTCACGACCTGTGTGGTAAGGGGTCAGAGTGGTGGCACCCGCGCGCAACTGGAGGGATCCCGCTAAGATCCAACAGTAGAGCATGGTGGTTGTCTTCATCTTTCTTTCTTTCTATCTTCTTCTTTTCTTCTTCTGAGTTTCCTGAGGTTCCGAAGTTCTATGGACACAAGCAGAATATCTGTTATTATCTTGCTTAAGATCTCGTATGTCTGTCTGTCTGTCCTATTATTGCCAAATACCCATTATAATTGATCACCATCTGTGACAGCCACATTTATTATTTGAACCAAATATTTTGGACAAGACAACCGAGAAAAAACTGACACAGTGCGAGCCGTCTCGCAGCCTGTGCAATCTACCATCCCAGTGTTCGAGGATGTAAATAGCATTTGGAAGCAACCTAATAAACAAACAAAAGAGTTTTGAACTTAGAGAACCAAAATGGTGTGCGTATGGGCCACGGCGGGTAAGAATGGGTGGAGTCCTTGGGTAGGACGGTGACCAGTGCTGTGTGTGCTCCACCCGAGCGTAGGATCCTTAGGCTGAGCAGTGACCAGTGCCGTTTCTCCACTGCCTGAGCGACCGGCAAGAACGGAACGGTCGCCGTGGGGGCTGCCTCTCGTGATTACCTTCAAATCAGGAGAGTTGCTATGATTGGTTGTCTGACGACAAACTAGTTCCATTAACTGCCAGTTGGCGTTGGAAGAGTGGTGGCGGTGGCCATGAAAATCGTGAAATGGACAAACAACATTTAACATTCACAATAACAAACAAACATACATTACAAACATGGTGCAGGTTCCATCAGAAAGGACACTGTAACTCTCCATCGGTTCCTTTTTACCATCATCTGGACACCTCATTGCTCAGTAGCAAACAGAGTCGCAAAGAGATTCGTTTGGTGGGAGTCAGACTCTATGTCTTCATCTTCTCCCAGCTGCCATACTCTTGATTGGAGTAGGTTTGCTAAAGCTGCGAGGGGCTAATTGGGGTCCATCTCATCATTCCGGATGAGCCTGAATGAATTGTCTCGGTGCCAGAATCTTGTGTCGAGGTTGGAGCTGCTAGGGGTTAATCCATAATCGTCGGGCGGTGGGTCTGGGTCAGGGGATTTAATGTATGTTATCTCGAAGGTGTCGCTGGAATCATGTTCGATATCGCTGGGAGTGGGGCCTGGTACAGAGGTGTAATCGTAGCGTCGTGTGCTGGGGCTTTCGCTTTCGCTATCGCTGCCGCTGCTGGTTGAAGGAAGGGAGAGGCGGAGACGTGCCTATGGAGTTGGAGTCCATGTTGTGTCTGAGGACGGGCTGGACTGGTTGGGGAGGGTAGGATTGCGTCATTCGTAGGCGGGCGTGCTCATCTTCTGCTGCAAACGAGATGTGGTGTGCATGGTTGTTCTGCGAGCCACAAGTCATAAGCTGGTTTATGTGTAACTACGCAGACTTGCCATTGGGATATGTCATCTTGTGAACAGAGGGGCTGACTTTGTCAGAGATGGAATACGGTCCGGAAGGTTTGGGGGAGAGGCATGAACTGGGGTTGTATAGGGATAGCCTCCCTTGCTATCCTACAGCAAACTCGGTGGCGTGTACCGTTTTATCAATGCAAGCCCTGCTTTGCTTCTTCCCTGTCCCAAGTCTAACAGCTGCAGCGAGCTGTGCTGCCTTCACATTATCATTAATCTGCTGGACTGATTTTTCATGCGTGAGGGCGGTGACTGTGGGGCTGGCCAAATCCAGTCCTAATAAATATTCTGTTCCTTTCATGGGGCATCCGGTCATGAGGGTGAGGGGGGTGTATCATGTGGACGTGGATACCGTGTTTCTTATGAACATCAGCGCAAAGGGGAGAACTGAGTCCCAGGTGCTATTGTGCTGTTGCACCATTTTCCTGAGGGTGGCTTTCAGAGTTCTGTTCATCCTCTCAATGCCGCGTGAGTGGGGCTGGTATGCTATATGAAACGTTTGCTTTATTCCGACATTTGTGAGGACGTTTTTCATCACTCGTCCTGTAAAATGGGAGCCTTGTTCGGACTCTATACTGCGTGGGAGGCCCCATCTTGTAAAGATGTGCTGTGTGAGGATTTTAGCTGTCGTTTTGGCAGTGTTTGTTCTGGATGTAAAATCTCCCACCCATTTTGTGAAGGTGTCGATGACCAGCAGCCCATACTTAAAACAATTTCTGCAGTGGGCGGGGGGCGGGGGGGGGGGGGGGGGGGGAGGGTGTAGAGGTCCCATATAATAAGGGTGTGACTTAGCTGAGCTTTTCTTGCATATCTGTCCGGATTGTTCTGGGCACAGATTAAGCAATTCTCAATGAAATGAGTAACATTGGTTTTTAAATCAGGCCACCAGCAGAAAGGTCTGAGGTGGGCTAGGGTGGGTTCAATGTACTCGTGCCCATGATTGTCATGGAACTGACAAATAATTTGGTTCTTGTCCTGGCTAGGGAATACATAAATGCCGTCTTTTAAAATCACACCGTCATGTATGGTTATCGCTTTTTTAACCTTATCATAAGGGGCTGCGAAGTTGCCTTTTAAAACGTCCCTGAGCTTCTCATTTCTTTTTGAGCCTTTGCCAAATCTTGAATGTTGGTCTGTGAGAGCTGATCCGCGTGTACTGGGGCGCTTTCGGGGGGTTCCAAAAGTGACCATGTCTGGAACCTGCCTTCGGTAGGGCGTCTGCCTTAACGTTACCGGGGGTGGGTGGGGGGGGGGGGGAAGAACGATGATGACTACGAACTTTAATAATGCCGTATTTCCTATCTTGAGCTGTCTCTAGGATATGTAGGAATAATGGGGCTGAGGGTAGGGGCTTTCTGTTTGCGGAAACGAATCCTCTATTTTTCCACAGGGGTAGGAATTCGGTTAAACTGTTGCAGACATATAAACTGTCCGAATATATGTCGGCTGTGGTTGGAAACGAGTCGAGTTGATCTACAATGTGCGCTCTGGCTGCCAGCTCTGCTGCCTGCGAGCCTAAGTGTCCTGGCAATTTCAACAAAATCTCTTCTGGGCCGCGTCCCTGTGCGTCCTCTTATGTAAATACCGCAACCAGTATTTCTTTTCCCATTTAAAACTATGGAGGAGCCATCCACATAGGTTATAATGGGTGCGCACGTGTCTGTGGGCAGGGGTCTCTGGGGTGTAGTACCTGCTTTCCTGGGAGTTGGCTTTGGCATAAAGGGTCCTGTATTATGTTTAGTGGAGATGATCGCACACTCGTGTGGGGTACCTGCATATTGTAAATTATCGGCTAGGAAAGTGTGGGTCTTGGTTCTTTTAACTGTTATGTCCCGCCCCTGTAAAAGAAGGGTCCAACGGGTTGCACGGATCTGGCTGACTGTGCCATCCTTAAGTCGACCATCTAGTAGTAGCTGAGTTGGGATCTGTTCAGTGAGAATGGCGATGAGGTTGAGCCCTGTCATGTCGGCGAAGTATTGTACTGCCCACAAATCTGCGAGCAGGTGCCTTTCGCAGGCAGAAAATCCTTGCTCGACAGGATCTAACACGCGTGAGGCGTATGCCACGGGGCCTAAGCGATCATGTGGGCAGCACGGTAGCACAAGTGATTAGCACTGTGGCTTCACAGCGCCAGGGTCCCAGGTTCGATTCCCCGCTGGGTCACTGTCTGTGCGGAGTTTGCACGTTCTCCCCGTGTCCGCGTGGGTTTCCTCCGGGTGCTCCGGTTTCCTCCCACAGTCCAAAGACGTGCAGGTTAGGTGGATTGGCCATGATAAATTGCCCTTAGTGTCCATAAGGGTTGGGAGGGGTTATTGGGTTGCGGGGATAAGGTGGAAGTGAGGGATTAATGTGGGTCGGTGCAGACTCGATGGGCCGAATGGCCTCCTTCTGCACTGTATGTTCTATGTAATCTATGTATGTAATCTATGTCGTTCTTGGAGGAGCACGGCCGAAAGGCTTTGGACGGTGCTTGCTACTTCGAATGCGTACGGGGAAGTGGATATGGGACCTGTGCTGAGGGCTCTTTTTAAAGCATCCACGGAAATTTGACGATCGAATAAATTGTCTTTTCCTCGGTCTCGCGTTTACCATATGTGAGTACTGTACCCAAGTAAATCACTTTTTCATGCAAAATCTGGGCCTTCTTGGGGTTCACTTGACATCCATTCTGTTGTCGGAGTCCGAAATGTTCGGCGAGAAGCGAAATGTGCTCACCCTTTGTGTTGGCCTGTAGTAGCAGATCATCTACATATTGGACCAGACAATCGGGTCGGGAACATTTTGCTGATCCATTTGCTAGCTGTCAGTGGAAAATGGAGGGGGGATGTGGAAGCCTTGTGAAAGGCACGTCCACGTGTATTGCTGCCCCTGGAATATAAAGGCGAATATATATTGGCACGCTTTATCATATGGAATGGACCAAAAGCCTTTGCTAATGTTCAAAATCGAAAACAACTTTGACTGTAGTCCCTTTTTTTAGCATGGTCTCGGGACTCGTGGCTACGGTGGGGCTGCTACTGGGGTTACTTTGTTCAGTTCCCGGTAATCAATGGTCAGTCGCCATGATCCATCGGGTTTCCAGACGGGCTAAATTGGTGCATTATTCGTGGAGGCTCCTGATCGGAGTACGCCTTGATCAACCAGGCTGTATTATCTTTGAAATTTCTCCCTCTGCTTCTTGGGTAAAACCGTACTGCTTTTGGGGTCTGGGGTCGGGACCTGTAATGTTCACTAAGCTATCTTGCCACAGTCGTGCTTGTGCTGTGCAAATGCTGCTTTGTGTTGCTGCAGGACATCGTGGAGGAATGGAGTGTGGTGCGGGACCCTCCTGTGTCCCAAATAAATTCTATGGTGTTTCCCCGGGCTTTGCCTGTTTCTACCGGATTACCGGACTTGTTCCAAAGGGTGCCGCAGATCCAAATTGGGGAACCCGAACACCGTCAGTCGGTGCCGTTAATGTCTGCGTTCTCAGAACGGGCGCTAACGCTATGGATTGGATTTGCCCCATTCTTATTACGGTGCCTGTCTGTTGGGTTCTCTGGTGCTTCTGGGGCGCATTGCACTCTCGTGCATAGTGTCCTAATTGTCCACAATTTGGGATTTGGGTTGCTGTGGGCTGTTCCTGCCCTCATTTACACATGCGGGGTCCTGGTGCGTCCTAACTGGATGCAAGTCTGCCTGCTCTTCATCTGGTTTTAAAAATGCGGTTTTCATAGATTATCGTAGAATTTACAGTGCATTCGGCCCATCGAGTCTGCACCGGCTGTTGGAAGCTCAACCCAAGGTCAAAACCTCCAACCTATCCCCATAACCCATTTAACAACACCCAACACTAAGGGCAATTTTGGACGCTAAGGGCAATTTATCCTGGCCAATCCACCTAAGCTGCACATCTTTGAACTGTCGGAGGAAACCGGAGCACCCGGAGGAAACCCACGCACGCATGGGGAGGATGTGCAGACTCCGCACAGACAGCGACCCAAGCCGGAATCGAAGCTGGTACCCTGGAGCTGTGAAGGAATTGTGCTATCCACAATCCTACCGTGCTGCCCACGGTTTTGCCTTGGATGGACTGTTCCTAAGCACGGGACAATTTTTTCAAATCCCAATTCTCGTTGTGGGCCTCGTCTGAGGGGTCGTAACTTGCGCAACTCTCTGCCATGCCTCTGGCGCATGAGAGACTAGGATTCGAGTCCACTTGGCCATATTATCCACGGTCAAATGGGCGCGGGCTAACTCTCCGAATACTGCTGCGAAATCTATCCACAAGCGTTCAGCATACGCTGTGGGGTGCTCTCTCTTCTTTTGCCTCCACTTGTTTAGGCCTCTTTAGTTATAGCCGATCGCTGTGTGCATTTCTTGTAGGGTGCCTCCTCCTACATTCTGTTGGTCGGGAAGGGATGCCACGACTGAAGGGTCGAGGCTTAAAACTGTGAGCTTCACTTGCTCCTTTTCATCCAGGCCGTACCATGATCGCCTGCTCTTGCAAAGAACTGGTGGGGGTCCGATGTGGGTAGGAACGGTGTTATTTTATCAGACCTGTCTCTTAATTGAGTGACGGTTAACGGGTTAGTGTGGAAGAAATCTGTGTTCCCTTCTGCTGTGGCCCTGCGCTGTGTGGTGACAGGGTTCATGGGGGTGTGTTCTGCCTGTTCAGTTGGGGGTTGGGGTGCTTTTCGTTTCTGGCGTTTTTCCTATGTACATGTCCCATGTACATATCTATGGGGAGTCTCATTTAACTCCTGCCAATCGGGGCCTTTTTCTTGATCTAGCTGGGTTCCGAACGTGCTCTGCAACCCATTCTGAACAGAAACCAGAGACTGCAATTTGCTTCCGGCACTTTGCGTGGTCTACCAGCTCTGCCTTTGTTCCGTTGTGAAAGTGTGGAGCGCTCGTAGGGCTGCTTTTAAGTTGTTGCACTGTTTCTGCAACTGGTCGACCTATTGTTCATTTTCCTGTCTTACCGACACCGCGCGTTGCGTGTCCTGGTAGGCTTTGTCATATTTGGAGTGAAAGCTGCTCAAATGGGCGAGACAAGACTGGTGTGCCCGCTTGGCATCAGCCACCTCCTTGTCCCTCACCGCTAACTGCTCTCACAGTTCCTTGTTCTCTCTCTCATATCCACTCACATCTCCTTTACTACTCTTGTCTTTCTCCTCAATCACTCTATGGAGCGTCCTCACGACCTCCTCTTGTACCTCGCAATTGTGCCAAGAAGGACAAGATTGCCATCGGCTTGCGAGCTTTCCCTAAGCTCTTCTTATGCATCTCTGCCAGGTTCTCCCACCAAGTATGCCCTATACCTCCGGGATCTGTTTCGTCATTGGCGCATAATTCAGTCCATAGAGCCCAAGCTTTTCCTTTGAGATATTTTCTGATCTCTTCTTCCCATACGGGGCACTGTCCTAATCTACTGGTCGCGGCAACGTCGAATTCCAGGGGGTTCATAAGGCGTTCCATTGTCTTCATTGCCATTTTTCTCTATCTCTGTGGTGTCCACCGAATTTGGAACAGAGGGTGATGAAGTGGTGATGTAAACACGGGTACGGCTTACGCTAATATTCGGCCTACCAAACTCACACTTGTTTTACGCAACAAAATTTCTCAGGTTTACCTTAAATCCCTGTTAGTACTCACGCATTAACAGACTTTCGAATCTTGGAGGTTTGATCAGTATTGTTCTTACACTTGTGGTTTTTCTGTTTCCAATTGGATTCCAATTCAAATTTGGGTTTTCTCAGAGTGATTAGGCCACTTCTAGGTCGAGTCCCGTTAGAGGTCGCCAGTAAATCTTGCTCTCTTTGGTTGTTTCTGAATATGCCGTTCAATATGGTCGCCTTCCTTATTTCTAATTTCGTTTGCTTTAGAGTCGCCAGGTATCTTTCGATACCGCCACAGAGTTCAAACCCGAATACTGATCGAAGAGCCGGTACACCAGTTAGTTAGTTCAACGTCAATACTATTTATTTACACACACAGCAAGTTCTACTCATGCACGAAATACTACAGTCTAAACTATCACTGCTGCTAAAGCCTTTATTTAGCTTCGGGCGCCCACCCAGTCAGAGGAACAATGGCTGTTGTTCGGATCTGTGGCTGCTGGGGTCGAAGTGGTGGACGGGAAGAGATAAGGTCGTCCGTCTGGTTTCGTGCGTTGACATTAGACTTACTTGCTTCCGGTGCAGAGGGTGGAAGGGTCTCTCCGCTTTGAGAGCCGATTCCACGAGAGCGATTCTCTCTTGGGGCCTTCTTCTTATATCTGAAGGGGGCTTCGCGCGCTTTTGGCGGGCCTTGAAATTGGCCCCAAGCAATTAGGCCGTTTCTTGGTCATTCGCATTGATCCTAACCAATGAATGGGTGGGTGCCCTCATGGCTGGGCGTGTACTAGGTGGCCATTGGCCTGGCTTTGCTTGTGCTTTCGGTTTGGGGTACTGGCGCTGTGAGCTCTGGGGCCAGATTGGTGACTTAATTATCTTCCTTTGTTCACGGAGATGGGCCATCCATACGCTAATGTGCCTACAGTTTCAGTCTCGTCTTGGAGTTGTTTCTCCAATATGCAGACAGATTCTGTGCCTGCCTGCTATCTTAGCATTGTCCATATTTCCCAGCAATCTTTGCAATTGTCCATTTTGTATTCTGGAAGTGGCCATCCCAGATGGCTACACGTCCACTCCCGTGTTTATGCCATGCAAGATACCGTTCCCGTCCATTCCAGCATGGTTCCTAGTATCCCCAATATCACTCCCTCCACAGGTTCAGATGTATACCGTGTCTCCCGTTTGAACACCTCTGTCTTGCATCTGCCTGCTTTAATACTGCCTCTGAAGATCTGAATTCCATTGCACTTTCCCGCCAATCTCGGGGAACGCCAGACTAAGGCGGGTTATCAACCTCCGGCCCAACTGCAGTTATTCCGGTGCCGCTCTGGTCGTAATGTGTGTTGTGTTAAGGTAGCTGAAAAAAAAAAACATACCAACCTCGTATCTACGGATCGCATGGACTGTTTCTGCAAGTCCCTCATGAAAGTCTGCACTGCTCGTTCAGTCACACTGTTTGAGGAAGTTCAGTCTGCGGCGGTATGGATGTGATTCCTCCCGTTTGTCTCGCTAGTAAATCTTTATCCATTACCTCCAGGGTGTCAAGTCTATTAATTGAGAGGCCTACCTTCTCGGTGGCAGCCGTCGAAGTGGTGAATGGCATACGTTGGATGTCTAACGTTTTGGCATGGATATCCACTATCAAAAAGAACATTGAGCCCTGAAAATGCCGGGCAAAAACCGAATGCAGGTGCACCCAAGGTCTGCCGGGTGATTGCCATGGACGAAGCGGTGTGACTGATTGCAGCTTCTAGTCTGTTACATTGATGGCCCAGCCGCACGATGCCAGGCTCCAGGTCTGACCACCGTATGTAGCTCCTGGTTGTCATTTCCATTTGCACTGCTGCCTCACGCCGCTGAGTTCTTAGTTCCAATCCCTGCTCTGGGTCACTGTCCATGTGGAGTTTGCACATTCTTCCCGTTTTTGCGTGGGTTTCTCCCCCACAACCAAAGACGTGCAGGGTAGGTGGATTGGCGACACGAAATTGCCCCTTAATTGGAAGAAAGGAATTGGGTACTGCATATTTATTTTTGAAGGTTGGAGAACAGTTCATACAGGCCCCAGAAATTCAAAGCACTAATGCATAAAAATATCACTTTTACTGGATATGAGAGTTGCTGGTTGGGACAGAATTTATTGCCCATCCCTAGTTGCCCTTCAGAAGGTGGTGGTGAGCTGCTTTCTTGAATTGTTGCAGGCCGTGAATTTGGGGTTCACCCAAGTGCTTTTAGGGAGGAAGTTAAATGATTTTTCCTCGTTATCGTGAAGGAACGTTTTTATGGTTCCAAGTGGGAGTGTTGAGTGATTTGGAGGGGGAATTGCAGTCGGTGATTTTCCCAAGTAGTGGCTTGTTTAGTTATTCAAAATAACAGTGGTCGTAGGTCTGGAAGGTGCTGCAGGAGGAACAATTGCCTGAGGAAATTTGTTGAGTTATTCTGGTGCATATTGGGATGTCTGTGGCGGAGGGATTGCAGGCCTGTGGCAGGAGGAGCAATCAAGCGCACTGCTTGGTCCTGGATGCTTTCGAACTATCTGACTGTTCTTGGAGATCTGGGGAACAGCGCTTTACGGGGAAAAATGGATTAATCAATTTGCCTGCGTAAACAAACTTGTTCCGATATTTCAAAAAATGTACAATAGATAATCGTTAATGCTCTTTTCCTCCATTTAGGTAGTGAGTAATTGGCAAAGTGTGACAGGTCAGTTCTTGTACAGAGCTGGAATCGAACTCGGGTTTCCGCAGCGCGAGCCCAGAAAGTAAACACGTGGCAAAAGCTGCTTTTTAAACAGATCAATGCAGCCTGTAGCAAAATACACCGACTTCTAATTATAAATGTGCTGCTGCTTTTATTTACGCACCACACATGTTTTGGAAATATAAAAAACGCCAGGCAGCGCCCACGGAGAGACAGGCTCGAACTTACTCGAAAGTTGATGCTGTGAAGTATCCAGTGAGCTAAAGCTGACGCTGACGTCGAGCACGGACACATTGTATATAAAGGATCACTGTGATCAAACTCGCCCTGGTGGGGAACATTGACGGGAAACTCCAGGTGTCGCTGCACATCACCTCACAGCCAGTCGTGACCAAAAATTTAAAAATGCGTGAAGTAGCAACGGAGGACATTCATTCCGTTTCACCTCAGCGGCTCTTTAGATTAGCAGATCATTCAATCCCACTCGACCGAACTTTCCCCAGAGGCATGCATTTCATTACTGGTGTTTCTCGCATTGAAATTCGAAATCATTGTTGTATCTGCCTCCACCAATCTCACAGGCAGTGCAGACCAGATAATTGAACTGTATCACAGCACATTGTAATAATTGTTCGGAAGATGTAACTTAAAAATCTTACCTCGCAGTTATATTCAACTGCGAGTGCTGTGGCAACTGGAACTGATAGAAAATTACAACAGGGCCACTCACTCCTGCCCCAACATTCAGTTTGATCACAGCTGAGCTTCTGCCTCAATGTCAATTCCTGCCTGTTCCTCAGATACTTTCATTCCCTCAAAGTTCACTGTCGTTAAGATAAATCGAGGCAGACACCCACAGCAAAATTTCAAACCGATTTGGACTTTAGATGGTGCGCTCGAATCGGCAGCGACACAGATCTGGAAGGTGGGACAGGTCACAGAGTCATCGAAGTTTACAGCATGGAAATAGGCCCTTCGGCCAAACTTGGCATGCCGCCCAGTTTTTACCACACAAACCCTGTCCAGTTGTCCACATTTGGTCATATTCCTCCATACCCATCTTCTCCATATAACTTTTTATATAACTTTTATGCTTTTTAAAGGCAGAATTGTACACGCCTCTGCTACTGTCTCTGCCAGCTCGTTCCAGACACTCACCACCCTCTGTGTGAAACAATTGTTCATCTGGACCCTTTTGTATCTCTCCCCTCTCACCTTAAACCTATGCCCTCTATATTTCGATTCCACTACCTTTGGGAAAATCTACTTCATCAATGCCCCTCATTATTTTTTAGCCGACGTCAAGATCACCCCTTGCCTCCAAGAAAAATGTTCCAGTCTATCCAGCCGCTCCGTTTAACTCAAACTATCAAGTCCGGTCGCAGCCTAGCAAATCTTTTCTGCCCTCTTTCTAGGTTAATACTATCCTTTTTCTCTTAGGGTGACCAGAACTGTACACAGTATTCCAACTATCTCCTTCCCATTTTCTTGTACAACTTCAGCAAGACGTCCCAACTCCTGTATTCAATTATCTGGCCATGTATCTGATTCATAGTAATAATGGCCACAGGCACATTAATTGTGGAACAAAGAGCCTCCTTCAGTGCTGTGAATTTCCAATTATTCATCATGTTTGCTGTGGTTGCAAAGAGCAACAAAGTCGCAGAACTGGAAAAAGACGAACAAGAATATCTTGCTCAAGAGACCCACAGTAAATCAAAACTTCACCCGATACCAATATAAACAAAACAGAAACAGAATAAAGGAGTAGTAAAGAGAGAAAGGAGGAACGAGCATTTAATGCTGGAGTACATTGCACATCACTCCCTTCCACCTTACTGCAGCAAGCACATTGTTTCTGTCTTCCAGGATTCATGCTGTTAGAAATACCTTCGATCCAGTTTCCTCTGAAGCACATAGAACATAGAACAAAGAACATTACAGTGCAGTACAGGCCATTCAGCCCACGATGTTGCGCCGACCTGTGAAACCACTCTAAATCCCATCTACACGATTCCCTTATCGCCCATATGTCTATCTAATTACCATTTGAATACCCTTAGTGTTGGCGAGTCCACTACTGCTGCAGGCAGGACATTCCACACCCTTACTACTCTCTGACTAAAGAACCTACCTCTGACGTCTGTCTTATATCTATCTCCCCTCAATTTAAAGCTATGTTCCCTCGTGCTAGACATCACCATCCGATGCAAAAAGCTCTCACTGTCCACCCTATCCAATCCTCTGATCATCTTGTATGCCTCAATTAAGTCACCTCTTAACCTTCTTCTCTCTAACGAAAACAGCCTCAAGTCCCTCAGCCTTTCCTCATAAGACCTTCCCTCCATACCAGGCAACATTCTGGTAAATCTCTTCTGCACCCTTTCCAATGCTTCAACATCCTTCCTATAATGCGGTGACCAGAATTGCACGCAATGCTCTAAATGCGGCCGCACCAGAGTTTTGTACAGCTGCAACATGACCTCATGGCTCCGAAACTTAATCCCTCTACCAATAAAAGCTAACACACCGTACGCCTTCTTAACAACCCTCTCAACCTGAGTGGCAATTTTCAGGGATCTATGTACATGGGCACCGAGATCTCTCTGCTCATCCACACTGCCAAGAATCTTACCATTTGCCCAGTACACCATTAGCCCATCCTTCCAAAATGAATCACCTCACACTTCTCTGCATTAAACTCAATTTGCCACCTCTCAGCCCAGCGCTGCAGCTTATCTATGTCCCTCTGTAACTTGTAACATCCTTCCGCACTGTCCACAATTCCACCGATTTTAGTGTCATCTGCAAATTTACTCACCCATCCTTCTATGCCCTCCTCCAGGTCATTTATAAAAATGACAAACAGCAGTGGCCCCAAAATAGATCTTTGTAGTCCACCACTAGTAACTGGACTCCAGTCTGAACACGTCCCATCAACCATCGCCCTTCAGTTTGATCACAGCTGAGCTTCTGCCACAATGTCATTTGCTGCCTGTTCCTCAGATATTTTCATTCCCTCAAAGTTCACTGTCGATCAGAAAAAGCGAGGCAGACACCCACAGCAAAATTTCAAACCGATTTGGACATATAGATGGTGGGCTCGAATATGCAGCGACACAGATGTGAAAGGTGGGACAGGTCATAGAGTCATAGAAGTTTACAGAATGGAAATAGGCCCTTCGGCCTAACTTGTCCATGCCGTCTAGTTTTTACTACCCAAAGCCTGTCCAATTGCCCACATTTGGTCATATACCTCTATACCCATCTTCTCCATATACCTATCTAAATGCTTTTTAAAGGCAGAATTGTAGACGCCTCTATTACTGCCTCCGCCAGCTCGTTCCAGACAATCACCACCCGCTGTGTGAAACAATTGTTCCTCTGGACCTTTTTGTATCTCTCCCCTCTCAGCTTAAACCTATGCCCTCTAGTTTTGTATTCCACTACCTTTGGGAAAATCTACTTCACCTATGCCCCTCATTATTTTATAGCCGACGTCAGGATCACCCCTGGCCTCCAAGAAAAATGTTCCAGTCTATCCAGCCGCTCCTTATAGCTCAAACTGTCAAGTCCGGTAGCAGCCGAGCACATCTGTTCTGCCCTCTTTCTATATAACGGTGACCAGAACAGTACACAGTATTCCAAGTGTGTCCTTCACAATGTCTTGTACAACTTCAGCAAGACATCCCAACTCCTGCATTCAATTATCTGACCATGTAACTAGATCATAGTAACAATGGGCACAGACACAGTAATTGTGGAACAAAGAGCCTTTGTGAATTTCCAATTGTTCATCATGTTTACAGTGGAGCAAAAAGCAAAAAAGTCGCAGAATGTGTCTGACTGGAAAAAATGTAGAAGAATATCTTGCTCAAGAGACTCACAGCTAATCAAATCTTCACCCGATACTAATAGAAACAAAACAGAAACAGAATAAAGGAGAATGGTAAAGAGAGAAAAGGGGAGAGCCTTTAATGCTGGAGTACATTGCACACCACTCCCTTCCACCTTACTGCAGCAAGCACATTGTTTCTATCTTCAAGGTTTCATGCTGTTAGAAATGCATTAGATTAACTTTCCTCTGAAGCAGAGGTTACATGATTCATTCCACCGTTAGAATGAACAATGGGGACAGCAGGATGGGCCAGTGGTTAGCACTGCTGCCTCACGTCGCTGCGTTCTCAGGTTCGATTCCGTCTCTGGGTCACTGTCCGTGTGGAGTTTGCACATTCTCCCCGGTTTTGCGTTGATTTCTCTCCCACAACAAAAGATGTGCAGGGTAGGTGGATTGGCCACACCAAGTTGTCCCATAATTGGAAAAAAGGAATTGGGTACTTTATATTTATTTTTAAAGAATGGAAAACAGTTCATTCCCAGGCCCCAGAAATTCAAAGCACCAATGCTTTAAAAAGATCACTTTTACTGGATGTGAGAGTTGCTGGTTGGGACAGAATTTATTGCCATCCCTGGTTGCCCTTCAGAAGGTGGTGGTGAGCTGCTTTCTTGAATCGTTGTAGGCCGTGAGGTTTGGGTACACACACGTGCTTTAAGGGAGGAAGCTAAAAAACAAATCCCCGTTACCGTGAAGGAACGTAAATATGGTTCCTAGTGGGAGTGGTGAGTGATTTGGAGGGGGAATTGCAGTGGGTGATTTTCCCAAGTAGCGGCTTGTCTAATTCTTCAAAATGACAGTGGTCGTCGGTCTGGAAGGTGCTGTCGAAGGAACAATTACCTGAGGAACTTTGTTGAGTTATTGCGGTGCATTTTGGGATGGCTGTGGCGGAGGGATTGAATGCTTGTGGCAGGAGGAGCAATCAAGCGCACTGCTTGGTCCTGGGTGTTTTCGAACTACCTGAGTGTTCTTGGAGATCTGGGGAACAGCGTTTCACGTGGAAAATAATGGATTAATCAATTTGCCTGCGGAAGCAATCTTGTTCTGAAATTTCAAAAAAATGTATAATAGATAATCAATCGTTCGTGTTCTTTTCCTCCATTTAGGTAGTGAGTAATTGACAAAGTGTGATAGGTCAGTTATTCTGCAGAGCTGGAATCGAACTCGGGTTTCCGCAGCGAGAGGCCAGAAAGTAAACACGTGGCATAAGCTGCTTTTTAAACAGATCAATGCAGACTGTAACAAAATACACCGACTTCTGATTATAAATGTGCTGCTGCTTTTATTTATGCGCCACACATGTTTTGGAAATATAAAAACGCCAGGCAGCGCCCACGGTGAGACTGGCTCGAACTTACAATTAAGTTGTTGCTGTGAAGTAACCAGTGAGCTAAAGCTGACGCTGACGTCAAGCAGGGACTCATTGCATATAAAGGTCTACCGTGATCCTACTCGCCGTGGTGGGTAACATTGAGGGGACACTCCAGGTGTCGCTGCACATCACCACACAGCCAGACGTGACCAGAAATGTAAAAGTGCGTGAAGTACCGTCGGAGGACATTCATTCCGTTTAACCTCAGCGGCTCTTTAGATTAGCAGATCATTCAGTCCCACTCGACCGACTTTTCCCCACAGGCATGCGTTTGATTGCTGTTGTTTCTCGCATTGAAATTTGAAAGTCACTGTTGTATCTGCCTCCACCAATCTCACAGGCGGAGCAGACCAGATAATTTAAATGTATCCCAGCACATTTAAATAATTGTTGGAAAGATGTAACTTAAAAATCTGATCTCGCAGTTATATTGACCTGCGGGTACTGTGGCAACTGGAACTGATAGCAAATGACAACATCGGGAGACAACACGGCCATCACTCCTGCCCCAACATTCAGTTTGATCGCAGCTGAGCTTCTGCCTCAATGTCATTTGCTGCCTGTTCATCAGATATTTTCATTCCCTCAAAGTTCACTGTAGATAAGAAAAATGGAGGCAGACACCACAGCAACATTTCAAACCGATTTGGACATACAGATGGAGTGCTCGAATCTGCAGCGACACAGATCTGGAAGGTGGGACAGGTCATAGGGTCATAGAAGTTTACAGAGTGGAAATAGGCCCTACGGCCTAACTTGTCCATGCCGTCTAGTTTTTACTACCCAAAGCCTGTCCAATTGCCCACATTTGGTCATATTCCTCTATACCCATCTTCTCCATATAACTATCTAAATGCTTTTTAAAAGGCAGAATTGTAGACGCCTCTACTGCTGCCTCTGCCGGCTCGTTCCAGACACTCACCACCCTCTGTGTGAAACAATTGTGCCTCTGGACCATTTTGTTTCTCTCCTCATTCAACTTAAACCTATGCCCTCTAGTTTTGGATTCCAGTACCTCATGGAAAATCTATCTTATCTATGCCCGTCATTATTTTTTAGCCGTTGTCTAGATCACCGCATGCCTACAATAAAAATGTTCCAGTCTATCCAGCTGCTCCTTATAACTCAAATTTTCAAGACCGGAAGCAGGCGAGCAAATCTTTTCTGCCCTCTTTCTATATTACGGTGACCAGAACTGTACACATTATTCCAATTGTGTCCTTCCCAATGTCGTGTACAGCTTCAACAAGACGTCCCATCTTTTGTATTCAATTTCTGACCATGTATCTGGAGAATTGTAACAATGGGCACAGACACAGTAATTGTGGAACAAAGAGCCTCCTTCAGCGTTGTGAATTTCCAATTGTTCATCATGTTTACAGTCGAGTAAAAAGCAAAAAAAGTCGCAAAATGTGTCTGACTGCAATAAGATGTAGAAGAATGTCTTGCTCAGAGACCCACGGCAAAACAAATCTTCACCCAATGCCAATAGAAACAGAAGTGAAACAAAGGAGAGTGGTAAAGAGAGAAAGGAGGAGAGAGCGTTTACTGCTGGATACATTGCACACCATTACCTTCCACCTGACTGCAGCAAGCACATTGTTTCTATCTTCCAGGATTCATGCTGTTTGAAATACCTTCGATCCAGTTTCCTGTGAAGCAGAAGTTACATGATTCAGTCCACCGTTAGAATTACGAACAGGGGCAGGACGGTGGCGCAGTGGCTAGCACTGCTGCCTTATGGCGTCGTGTTCTCAGGTCCGATCCAGGCTCTGGGTCACTCTTTGTGCGGAGTTTGCACATTCTCCCCCTGTTTGCGTGGGTTATGCCCCCACAACCCAATTATGTGCAGAGTAGGTGGATTAGTCACGCTAAATTGGGACTTAATTGGAAAAAATGAATTGGGTACCCGATATTTTTGTTTCGAGAATGGAGAACAGTTCATCCCGGGCCCCAGGAATTCAAAGCACCAATATATTAAACAGATAACTTTTACTGGATATGACAGCTGCTGGTTAGGACAGAATTTATTGACCATCCCTCGTTGCCCTTCAGAAGGTGGTGGTGAGCTGCTTTCTTGAAGCGTTGCAGTCCATGAGGTTTGGGTGCACACACGTGCTTTTATGGAGGAAGCAAAATTATTTTTCCCCTGTTACCGTGTAGGAACGTTAATATGGTTCCTAGTGGGAGCGGTGAGTGATTTGGAGGGGAAGATCCAGTTGGTGATTGTCCCAAGTAGGGGCTTGTCTAGTTCTTCAAAATCTTAGTGGTCGTAGGTCTGTAAGGTACTGCCGAAGGAACAATTGCACGAGGAACTTTGTTGAGTTATTGCGGTGCATTTTGGGATGGCTGTGGCGGAGGGATTGAATGCTTGTGGCAGGAGGAGCAATCAAGCGCATTGCTTGGTCCTGGATGCTTTCGAACTCACTGAGTGTTCTTGGAGATCTGCGGAACAGCGTTTCACGTGGAAAAGAATGGATTAATAAATTTGCCTGCGTAGACAATCTTGTTCCGAAATTTAAGGAAATGTATAATCGATAATCGTTCATGCTCTTTTCCTGGATTTAGTTTGTGAGTAATTGACAGAGTGTGATAGGTCAGATATACTGAGCTGGAATCGAACTTGGGTTTTCGCAGTGTATGATCGGAAAGTAAGCACGTGGCACAAGCCTCTTTTCAAAACAGATCAATGCAACCTCTAAACAAAATACACCCACTTCTAATTATAAATGTGCTGCTGCATTTTTTATGCAACACACATGTTTTGGAAATTTTAAAAACGCCAGTCAGCGCCCACGGTGAGACAGGTTCTAACTTATAACTAAATGAATGCTGTGAAGTAACCAGTGAGCTAAAGCTGTGTCGTTTTAAGCATGGGAACATTATATAAAGGATTACCGTGATCCTACTCGCCGTGGACGGTAACATTGACGGGAAACTCCAGGTGTTGATGCACATCATCTCACAGCCAGACGTGACCAAAAACTTGAACGTGCGTGAAGTACCGAAGGAGGGCACTCATTCCGTTTATCATCAGCGGCTCTTTACATTAGCGGTTCATTCAATCCCACTCGATCGACCTTTCCCAAAAGGCATGCATTTCATTCCTGTCGTTTCTCGCATTGAAATTTGAAAGCCACTGTTATATCTGCCTCCACCAATCTCACCGGCAGTGCAGAACAGATAATTAAACTGTATCCCAGAATATTGAAATAATTGTTGGAAACATGTAACTTTAAAATCTTATCTCGCAGATATCTTCATCTGCGAGTGCTGTGGCAACTGAAACTGATCGCAAATGACAACATAGGGAGACTCACTCTTGCCCCAACATTCACTTCGATCACCGCTGAGCTTCTGCCTCAATGTCAATTCCTGCCTGTTCCTCAGATACTTTCATTCCTCAAAGTTCACTGTCGATCTGAAAAATCGAGGCAGACACCCACAGCAAAATTTCAAACCGATTTGGACATATAGATGGAGTACTCGAATCTGCAGCGACACAGATCTGGAAGGTGGGATAGGTCAGAGGGTCATAGAAGTTTACAGCATGGAAATAGGCCATTCGGCCTAACTTGACAATGCCGCCCAGTTTTTACTACACAAACCCTGTCCAATTGCCCACATTTGGTCATATTCCTCTATACCCATCTTCTCAATATAACTATCTAAATGCTTTTTAAAGGCAGAATTGTAGACGCCTCTATTACTGGCTCTGCCAGCTCGTTCCAGACACTCACCACCCTCTGTGTGAAACAATTGTTCCTCTGGACCTTTTTGAATCTCTCCCCTCTCACGTTAAACCTATGCCCTCTCGTTTTGGATTCCACTACATTTGCGAAAATCTACTTCATCTATGCTCCTCATTATTTTATAGCCGACGTCAAGATCACCCCCAGCCTCCAAAAAAAATGTTCCAGTCTATCCAGCCGTTCCTTATAACTCAAATTGTCTAGTCCGGTAGCAGCCGAGCAAATCTTTTCTGCCCTCTTTCTATATTACGTTGACGATAAGTGTACACAGTATTCCAAGTGTGCCCTTCACAATGTCTTGTACAACTTCAGCAAGACAACCCAACTCCTGTATTCAATTATCTGACCATGTAACTAGATCATAGTAACAATGGGCACAGACACAGTAATTGTGGAACAAAGAGCCTCCATCAGCGTTGTGAATTTCCAATTGTTCATCATGTTTACAGTGGTGCAAAAAGCAAAATAGTCGCAGAATGTGTCTGAGTGGAATAAGATGTAGAACAATATCTTGCTCAAGAGACTCACAGCAAATCACACCTTCACCCGTTACCGATCGAAACAAAACAGAAACAGAAACCAGTGAAACAATTGTTTGTATAAACTTATGTATCAATCCCCTCTCACCTTAAACCTATGCCCTCTAGTTTGGGATTCCATTACCTTTGGCAACATCTACCTGGTCTATGCCCGGCATTGTTTCTGTGGGGCTGTTTAGCACAAGGCTAAATCGCTGGATTATAACAGACCAGCAGCACGGTTCGATTCCCACAACACTCTCCCCGAACCGGCGCCGGAATGTGGCGACGAGGGTATTTTCACAGTAATTACATTTGTAGCCTACTTGTGACAATCAGCGGTTTTCATTTCATTTTACAGCCGTCGTCAAGATCACCCCGAGCCTCCAAGAAAAATGTTCCAGTATATCCAGCCGATCCTATTAACTCTAACCATCAAGTCCCGTAGCAGCCTAGCAAACGTTTCCTGCATTCCTTCTCCCTAAATAATATCCTTTCTATATTCCAGAACTGGACACAGTATTCCAAGTGTGTCCTTCCCAATGTCTTGCGCCTGCCTAGAAAAAGGTGGAGAGAATATCTTGCTCAAGAGTCCCACAGCAAATCAAATCGTCACCCGATACAAATAGGAACAAAACTGAAACAGAATAAAGGAGAGTGGTAAAGAGAGAAAGGGGGAGAGAGAGCGTTTAATGCTGGATTACATTGCACATCACTCCCTTCCAACTTACTGCAGCAAGCACATTGTTTCTGTCTTCCAGGATGCATGCTGTTAGAAATACCTTCGATCCAGTTTCCTCTGAAGCAGAAGTTACATGATTCATTCCACGGTTAGAATGAAAAAACAGGGACAGCGCGATGGCGCAGTGGTTTGCACTGCTGCTTCGCGGCACCGAGTTTTCAGGTTCTATTCAGTCTCCGGGTCACTGTCCGTGTGGAGTTTGCACATTATCCCCGTTTTTGCGTTGGTTTCTACCACACAACCCAAAGATCCGCAGGGTAGGTGGGCTGGCCAGCTTAAATTGCCCCATAATAGAAAAAATGAAATGTTTACTCTATATATATATTTTAAGAATGGAGAACAGTTCATCCCAGGCCCCAGAAATTGAGAGCTTTACTCTATCTAACCCTGTGCTGTACCTGTCCTGGGAGTGTTTGATGAGGACATTATAGAGGGTTCTTTACTCTGTATGCGGATAATCATTCCAGCCCCAACATTCAGTTTAATCACAGCTGAACTTCTGCCTCAATGGAATTTGCTGCCTGTTCCTCAGATACTTTCATTCCCTCAACGTTCACTGTCGATAAGAAAAATCGAGGCAGACACCCACAGCAAAATTTCAAAGCGATTTGGACATATAGATGGAGTACTCCAATCTGCAGTGACACAGAGCTGGAAGGTGGAACAGGTGATAGATTCATCGATGTTCACCGCATGGAAATAGGTTCGTCGGCCTAACTTGTCCGTGCCTCCCAGTTTTTACTCCACAAAGCCTGCCCGATTGCCCACATTTGGTGATATTCCTCTTTACCCATCTTCTCCACATAAATATCAAAATAGTTATTAAAAGCAGAATTGTAGACAGCTGTACTACTGCCAATATTTCAAACACTCACAACCCTCAGTGCGAAAAAAATGTTCACCTGGACCCTTTTGTATCTCTCCCTTCTCACCTTAAACCTTTGCCCTCTAGTTTTGGATCCCATTACCTTTGGGAACATCTACAATATCAATGCGCCGCATTATTTTATAGTCGCCGTCATGATCAATCCGAGCCTCCAAGAAAAATGTTCGAGCCGATCGAGCCTCTCCTTATAACTCAAACCTTCAAGTCCGGTAGCAACCTAGCAAATCTTTTCTGCCCTCATTCTAGGTTAATAACATCCTTTCTATATTAGGGTGACCAGAACTGTACACAGTATTCCATGTTTGTCATTCCCAATGTCTTGTTCAAGTTCAGCAAGATCTCCCAACTCCTGTATTCAATTATCTGACTATGCATCTGTATAATAGCAATAATTGGCACAGACACAGTAATTGCGGAACAAAGAGCCTCCTTCTATGTTGTGAATTTACAATTATTCATCATGTTTGCAGTGGTTCCAAAAATCAACAATGTCGCAGAATGTGTCTGACTGGAAAACATGAAGAAGAATATCTTGATCAAGAGGCTCACAGCTAATCAAATCTTCACCCGATACTAATAGAAGCAAAACAGAAACTGAATAAAGGAGAGTGGTAAAGAGAGAACGGGGGAGAGAGCGTTTAATGCTGGAGTACATTGCACACCACTCCCTACCACCTTACTGCAGCAAGCACATTGTTTATATCTTCCAGGATTCATGCTCTTAGAAATACCTTAGATCCAGTTTCCTCTGAAGTTGAAGTTACATGATTCATTCCACCTTTAGAACGACAAACAGAGATAGCACAATGGCCCAGTGGTTAGCACTGCTGCCTCACGACGCAGTGTTCACAAGTTCGATCTCGGCTCTGGGTCACTGTCAACAAAGAACAAAGAAATGGACAGCACAGGAACAGGCCCTTCGGCCCTCCAAGCCCGTGCAGACTATGCTGTCCGACTAAACTACAATCATCTACACTTCCTGAGTCCGTGCCCCTCTATTCCCATCCTATTCATATATTTGTCAAAATGCCCCTTTAATGTCACTATCGTCCCTGCTTCCACCATCTCCTCCGGTAGAGAGTTCCAGGCAACCACTACCCTCTGTGTAAAAACACTTGCCTCGTTCATCTACTCTAAACCTTGCCCTTCTGTCCGTGTGCAGTTTGCACATTGGCCCCGTATTTGCGTTGGTTTCTCCCCCACAAGCAAAGATGTGTATGATAGGTGGATTGGCCACACGGAATTGCCTCTTCTTTGAAAATAATGAATTGAGCACTCTATATTTATTTTTAAAGAATGCAAAACTGTTCATTCCAGGCCCCAGAAATTCAAAACATCAATGCATTAAAAAGATCACTTTTACTGGATGTGAAAGTTGCTGGTTAGGACAGAATTTATTGCCCATTCCCAGTTGCCCTTCAGAAGGTGGTGGTGAGCTGCGCTCTTGAAACGTTGCAGCCCGTGAAGATTGGGTACACCCAACGTGCTTTTATGGAGGAAGCTAAATGATCTTTTTCCCCGTTACCGCGAAGGAACGTTTATATGGGTCCAAGTGGGAGCGGTGCGTGATTTTGAGGGGAAATTCCAGTTGGTGATTTTCCCAAGTAGGGGCTTGTCTTGTTCTTCAAAATGATAGTGGTCGGAGGTATGGAAGGTTCTGTCGAAGGGACAATTGCCTGAGGACATTTGTTGAGTTGTTGCGGTGCATTTTGGGATGGCTGTTGGAGGATTGAATGCCTGTGGCAGGAGGAGCAATCAATCGCACTGCTTGGTCCGGGATGCTTTCGAAATCCCCGAGCGTTCTTGGAGATCTGGGGAACAGCGTTTCACTTGGGCAAAAAATGGATTAATCAATTTGCCTGCGTAACCAATCTTGTTCTGAAATTTCACAAAATGTAGAATAGATGATTGTTAATACTCTTTTCCACAATTTCCGTTGTGAGTATTTTGACAATGTGTGATAGGTCAGTTATTGTACAAAGCTGGAATCGAACTTGGGTTTCCGCAGTGTGAGATCAGAAAATAAAGACGTGGCATAAGCATCTTTTCCAAAGAGTTAGCTCCAAATGTTAATGTTAATGTTAGCTCCAAAGAAAATACACCAACTTCCAATTTTAAAAGTGCTTCTGCTTTTATTTATGCAACACACATGTTTTGGAAATATTAAAAACGCCAGGCAGCGCCCACGGTGAGACAGGTTCGAACTTACAATTAAGTTGACGCTGTGAAGTAACCAGTGAGCTAAAGCTGACGCTGGCTTAAAGCACGGACACATTGTAGAAAAGGATTACCGTGATCCTACTCGCCGTGGTGGGTAATATTCAGGGAAAAATCCAGGTGTGGGTGCACATAATCTCACAACCAGATGTGATCAAATACTTAAAAGTACGCGAAATAAAGTCGGAGGACATTCATTCCGTTTAACCTCAGTGGCTCTTTAGATTAGCAGATCATTCAATCCCACTCGACCGACCTTTCCCCAGAGACATGCATTTGATTGCTGACGTTTCTCGCATTGACATTTGAAAGCCACTGTTGTATCTGCCTCCACCAATCTTACAGGCAGTGCAGACCAGATAATTGAACTGTATCCCAGGACATTGAAATAATTGTTGGAAACATGTAACTTGAAAATCTTATCTCGCAGATATCTTCATCTAGAGTGCTGTGGCAACAGGAACTGTTCGCAAATGACCACATGGGGAGACGACACGACCACTCACTCCTGTCCCAACATTCAGTTTGATCACAGTTGAGCTTAAGAATCCCAGGGCCCAGAAATTCAAAGCACCAATGCATTAAAAAGATTACTTTTCCTGGATATGACAGCTGCTGGTTCGGACAGAAGTTATTGTCCATCCCTCGTTGCCCTTCAGAAGGTGGTGGTGAGCTGCTTTCTTGAATCTTTGCAGGCCCTGAGGTTGGGATACACCCAACGTGGTTTTTGGTGGAAGCTAAATGATTTTTTTCCCCGTTACCGTGAAGGAACGATTATATGGTTCCAAGTGGGAGTGGTGAGTGATTTGGAGGGGAAATTCCAGTTGGTGATTGTCCCAAGTAGAGGCTTTTCTCGTTCTTCAAATGACAGTGGTCGTAGGTCTGGAAGGTGCTGTCTAAGGAACAAATGTCTAAGGAACTTTGTTGAGTCATTGCGGTGCATTTTGGGATGTCTCTGGCGGAGGGATTGAATGCTTGTGGCAGGAGGAGCAATCAAGCGCACTGCTTAGTCCTGGATGCTTCCTAACTCCCTGAGTGTTCTTGGAGATCTGGGGAACAGGTTTTCACGGAAATAAATGCATTAATGAATTTGCCTGCGTAAACAATCTTGTTCCGAATTTTTAAAAAAATTATAATCGATAATCGTTAATGTTCTTTTCCTGCACTTAGGTTGTGAGTAATTAACAAAGTGTGATAGATCAGTTATTGTACAGAGCTGGAATCTAACTTGGGTTTCCGCAGTGTGAGATCAGAGAGCAAACACGTGGCACAAGCCTCTTTTTAAAACATACTGATGCAACCTCCAAACAAAATGCACCTACTTCTAAATATAAATGTGCTGCTGCTTTTATTTATGCAACACACATGTTTTGAAAATATTAAAAACGCCAGGCATCGCCCAGTGTGAGACAGGAACGAACTTACAACTAAGTTGATGCTTTAAAGTAACCAGTGAGCTAAAGCTGACGCGATCGTCAAGCATGGACACATTGTATATAGATGATTACCTAGATCATACTCGCCGTGGTGGGTAACATTGAGGGGAATCTACAGGTGTTGGTGTACATCATCTCACAGCCAGACGTGACCAAAAACTTAAAGTGCGTGAAGTACCGACGGAGGACATTCATTCTGTTTAACTTCAGCGGCTCTTTGAATGAGCAGATCATTCAATCCCACTGGACCGACCTTTCCCCAGAGGCATGCATTTGATTGCTTTCGTTTTTGGCATTGAAATTTGAAAGCCACTGTTGTATTTGTCACCACCAATCTCACAG